>NC_088405.1:25176092-25897342 GCF_034236695.1 Oncorhynchus nerka | reverse complement strand
GAGGTCTAGAACATAGGGAATGACTTGTACTCAACACAATGCTCTTAGTGTTAGAGATGTCAGGACAAGTGTATTATTGGTCACCCATTTCAAAGCAGACTGCAACTCTTTGTTAAGGGTTTCAGTGACTTCATTAGCTGTGGTTGCTGATGCATATATGGTTGAATTATCAGCACATATGGACACACATGCTTTATTTAATGCCAGTGGCAGGTCATTGTTAAGAATAGAAAATAGTAGAGGGCCTAGAGAGCTACCCTGGGGTACACCACCCTTTACATGTTTAAAATTAGAGAAGCTTCCATTAAAGAGTTATATTAGATAGATAGCTCTGAATCCACGATATGGCAGAGGTTGAAAAGCTATAACACAAAAGTTTGCTCAACAACATGTTATGGTCAATAATATCAAAGGTTGCACTGAAATCTAACTGTCCAGCTCCCACAATCTTCTTACTATCAATTTCTTTCAACCAATCATCAATCAATTGTGTCAGTGTTGAGTAACCTTCTCTACAAGCATTCTGACAGTCTGTAGTTAATTTGTTTACAGAGAAATAGCATTGTGTTTGGTCAGGCTTTTGCTCCAGCCCTGCTCTAACACACCTTATACTGTGCAAGGCTTGGAGCAAAAGCCTTCATACCCAGAGGCTCTCCAGAGCAGGGTCAGCCACCCCCTTGGTGGTAGGTTGTACTTTAGTTAGTATGGAAGTCACGTAGGGGGAGTGAGGCATCCATATGAGTGAGATCTTTAAAGCTGCAATATGTAACATTTTGGGCAGCCCAACCAAATTCACATAGAAATGTGAGTAATAGATACTTTTGCATATATAGTGTATGTGGACACCACTTTAAATTAGTGGATTCAGCTATTTCAGCCACACCTGTTGCTCTATACAATCGAGCACACAGCCATGCAATCTCCATAGACAAACATTGGGAGTAGAATGGCCTCACTGAAGTGACTTTGAACGTGGCACTGGCATAGGATGCCACCTTTCCAACAAGTCAGTTCATCAAATTTCTACCCTGCTAGAGCTGGCTCTGTCAACTGTAAGAGCTGTTATTGTGAAGTGGAAACGTCTAGGAGCAACAACGGCTCAGCCGCGAAGTTATATGCCACACAAGCTCACAGAACGGGACCGCCTAGTGCTGAAGCATGTAAGAATCGTCTGTCCTGGGTTGCAACACTCACTACCGAGTTCCAAACTGCCTCTGGAAGCAATGTCAGGACACAAGAACTGTTCATCGGGAGCTTCAGGAAATGGGTTTCCATAGCCGAGCAGCCGCACAGAAGCCTGAGATCACCATGCGCAATGCCAAGCGTTGGCTGGAGTGGTGTCAAGCTCGCCCACATTGGACTCTGACGCAGTGGAAACACTTTCTCTGGAGTGATGAATCACGCTTTACCATCTGGCAGTCCGACGGACGAATCTGGGTTTGGCGGATGCCAGGAAAGCGTTACCTGCCCCAATGCATAGTGCCACTGTAAAGTTTGGTGGAGGAAGAATAATGGTCTTCTAAGGGGCTAGGCCCCTTAGTTCCAGTGGATGGTAATCGTAATATTACAGCATACAATGACATTCTAGGTGATTCTGTGCTTCCAAATTAGTTTGGGGAATGCCCTTTCTGTTTCAGCATGACAATGCCCCCGTGCACAAAGCAAGGTGCATACAGAAATAGTTTGTTGAGATCGGCGTGGAAGAACTTGACTGGCCTGCACAGAGCCCTGACCTCAACCCCATTGAACACCTTTGGGATGAATTGGAATGCCAACTGCATGCCAGGCCAAATCACTCAACATCAGTGCCCGACCTCACTAATGCTCTTGTGGTTGAATGGAAGCAAGTCCCTGCAGCAATGCTCCAACATCTAGTGGAAAGCCTTCACAAAAGAGTGGAGGCTGTTATAGCAGCAAAGGGGGGACCAACTTCATATTCATTCCCATGATTTCGGAATGAGATGTTTGACAAGCATGTGTCTACATACTTTTGATAATGTAGCATGTGTCATTCTCATTGAAAGCAAATCTAAGAAGTGGTAGAGCTGTTCTATGTGCACTATTTCTATGCTACTCTTTCTTAAGTTTCATTTTTGCATTCTTTTACTTTCGGTTTTGTACACCAGCTTCAAAAAGCTGAAAATACAATATTTTTGCTTACTGAGAAGATATTTCACAGTGGTATAGATGGTGCAATGATTTTCTACACTACACATTGGTTGTTTTGCCACATAAACTGACATTTGGTCAACTATTCTAATTTTAGCAACCAGGAAATGGCTGAGCGATTTCTGCATATTGCACATTTAATGTTGCCCATTGTGGAGCCTTACTCTCTGCTCTTAATGCAGTAAAGGGAAGATAGAAGTGAAGATACTGGTATTTGACAGCATTCATGAACCTTAAAGAATATTATGGAGTGAAGTGTTTTGGCATAAAGGGATCATGTAGCACAGGTCAACAATGTTAAACTCCTTTGCTCCTGGAGTCATGCGACTAAAACCTTTGCTTGGAAATCTGAAAACAACAATGCGTGACTCTCTTTCTTGCTAAGCTTTTGGTTCCATTAAGTCTGCTTCATAGAGAATGGAAAGTTCATTTAGAGTTTCTTAATTCTGTCTAGCCCAATTTAACACCCCCTTCAGGCACAACTACACCTGAACCACAAAAAAAGTATTTCACATGGAACAAATTAACCATCAGGAGGAACAGATAACTCTGCTTCTCTCATGCGTCTATCTATTCCCCCGTTACGCCTGCTCACATATGCAATTCCTCTCATTCGCTCCATCTCAGACAAACAAAACATAGATGGGCAAATAGAAATGAGAAAAAAAGTATCGCTTGTTTATCTGCTTTATTCATTGGAAAATCGGGAGAATGTTAATCAAGGTGTGTGTGTGTGCATGCATGGGTGTCTTGTTTATGAGGAACAAAACACTCTGGTTTTGTGTGTGTGGGTGTGTTTGTATACAGCCTGACCCCTGCTGTCTGGTCCCCTGAGTGTGTGTCCATAGTCAGCTGGGGACGACAGGGGGAATGATGCTTAACACTGGGGATTCAGATTCACATCAAATTTACATCCTCTTTCTCTCTTCTTCCTCCCTCATACAGTATTAATGAAGCTCTCTCTCCACTTTTAATTACCCTCTCCATCATAGCAGCACCAGCCCAGCCTGGACCACGTGGTCCTGGGACTCTTCCGCCCTCCTGGGTGGATGTGGCATCTACTTTTTGGTCCGCTAGTCGTCCTGGGCTGTATTTGTGACGATTTTATCTGTCATTCGATGTTGCTATGATCCCTGTTGTGTTTCAGCAGGATGAGAGTGGTGTGGACCTCCCACTGAGATGCACTAAATATAACATGTGTTTTGATCCAAGATGGGAAACATGTAGATATGGATCAAGGTTAGGAATATAAAGCATCTATTTACTTTCCTTGCTTGTTAACTTCCTGTTTACTATCCCAACCACAACAGGGATCACTCAGGTAGAGTATTTCTCTAAAACCTGCTGTAAACCAATTAAGGAATTATTGACTGGAGCCAATGAAGATGACGAGAGTGCTATATGATCGAAAACCTCTCCTCTCTTGTTCCATGGTGGCTGAATCACTGACTGAAATGTGAAACCCTGTGTGATGTATGCTGATTGCTCAGTACCATTTCTGTACAGTTGAAGTCGAAAGTTTACATACACCTTAGCCAAATACATTTAAACTCAGTTTTCACAATTCCTGACATTTAATCCAAGTAAAAATTCACTGTCTTAGGTCAGTTAGGATCACCACTTTAATTTAAGAATGTGAAATGTCAGAATAATAGTAGAGAGAATGATTTATTTCAGCTTTTATTTCTTTCATCACATTCCCAGTGGGTCAGAAGTTTACATACACTCAATTAGTATTTGGTAGCATTGCCTTTACATTCTTTAACTTGGGTCAAACGTTTTGGGTAGCCTTCCACAAGCTTCCCACAATAAGTTGAGTGAATTTGGCCCATTCCTCCTGACAGAGCTGGTGTAACTGAGTCAGGTTTGTAGGCCTCCTTGCTCGCACACGCTTTTTCAGTTCTGCCCACACATTTTCTATAAGATTGAGGTCAGGGCTTTGTGATGGCCACTCCAATACCTTGACTTTGTTATCCTTAAGCCATTTTGCCACAACTTTGGAAGTATGCTTGGGGTCATTGTCCATTTGGACCAAGCTTTTACTGATGTCTTGAGATGCTGCTTCAATATATCCACATATTTTTCCTATCTCATGGTGCCATCTATTTTGTGAAGTGCATCAGTCCCTCCTGCAGCAAAGCACCCCCACAACATGATGCTGCTACCCCCGTGCTTCACGGTTGGGATAGTGGTCTTCAGAATGCAAGCTTCACCCTTTTTCCTCCAAACATAACGATGGTCATTATGGCCAAACAGTTCTATTTTTGTTTCATTAGACCAGAGGACATTTCTCCAAAAAGTACAATCTTTGTCCCCATGTGCACTTGCAAACCATAGTCTGGCTTTTTTATGGCGGTTTTGGAGCAGTGAATTCTTTTTTGCTGAGCGGCCTTTCAGGTTACGTCGATATTGGACTCGTTTAACTGTGGATATAGATACTTTTGTACCTGTTTCCTCCAGCATCTTCACAAGGTCCTTTGCTGTTGTTCTATGATTAATTTGCACTTCTCGCACCAAAGTACGTTCATCTCTAGGAGACAGAACGCGTCTCCTTTCTGAGCGGTATGACGGCTGCGTTGTCCCTTGGTGTTTATACTTGCGTACTATTGTTTGTACAGATGAACGTGGTACCTTCAAGCGTTTGGAAATTGCTCCTAAGGATGAACCAGACTTGTGGAGGTCTACAATTTTTTTCTGAGGTCTTGGCTGATTTCTTTTGATTTTCCCATGATGTCAAGCAAAGAGGCGCTGAGTTTGAAAGTAGGCCTTGAAATACATCCACAGGTACACCTCCAATTGACTTCAAATGATGTCAATTAGCCTAGCAGAAGCTTCTAAAGCCATGACATAATTTTCTGGAATTTTCCAAGCTGTTTAAAGGCATAGTCAACTTAGTGTATGTAAACTTCTGACCCACTGGAATTGTGCTGCAGTAAATTATAAGTGAAATAATCTGTCTGTAAACAATTGTTGGAACAATTACTTGTGTCATGCACAAAGTAGATGTCCTAACTGACTTGCCAAAACTATAGTTTGTTAACAAGAAATTTGTGGAGTGATTGAAAAACTAGTTTTAATGACTCCAACCTAAGTGTATGTAAACTTCCGACTTCAACTGTATGCCTTCATCTCACACTCACTCACTCACTCACTCACTCACTCACTCACTCACTCACTCACTCACTCACTCACTCACTCACTCTCTCTCACCTCTCTCTCTCTCTCTCCCTCCTCTCTCTCTCTCTCCCTCCTCTCTCTCTCTCTCTCTCTCTCTCTCTCTCTCTCTCTCTCTCTCTATCTATCTATCTATCTATCTATCATAACACTCACACTGTAGGTGTGTTGTCTGTACCTGAAGCCATTCCAGAGAATAACCAAAATAGTCCTCCACCAGGCAGATCCTTTGAAATGCATTGTGCTTGCAAAATCCAATAGGCATCAAAGATGAGAATATATCTTTCATGTTGTTGCTTCAGAGGCAATGATACTTTTCCGCCTCCAGTGAACTGGGGTTTGGGTGAAAATCCACTCTGATTTGCTCTGTGTGAGTTGTAGGGCATATAATCAGGTTCAAGGGCTTTAGAATGATCAAGAAGCTTTGGCCCTTGTCTGAGGTGAAGGCTGTTCATTTCAAATGTGTGTAATATGCTCCAGAATGTGGTGTGATTTGACAGTAACAGGGCCATTTTTTTCAATAGTGTGTATCTGCAGACCACAATTATATTCCTACATGAATTATATTCCTACATGACCCCCCTACCCTTGAGCACTCCATAGTTTCTTCACCATCGCCTACCAGAGTCCTCCTTGCTAGCTGGTGGGAGCGACACTGATAGACAGTGTCCTTTGCTCCTGCCTGCCGAATACCTGCCCTCACCGTCGTTAACAGAACTGCGAGAAAACAGTGCCCGACAGGCGGGGGCAAAGGACACTGTCTACCGGTTGCCCCGCCTCCCGCTAGTACAGCAGGCAGGGAGCCTGTGACACAGTGTGCTACCATGCTAGTTAGTGACACCATTTTCTAACTACCTTTCTAGTTAGCTAGCACATGGTGTTGCCTCCCACCTGCTGTGTACTGGAGTCTTCATTGGGACCAGCTGGCTAAGCTAGCACACAGTGTCTTTCACTCCCGCCTGCCGAACACCGGCCCTCACCATCATTAGAACTGCGGGAAAACAGTGCCTGCGGGAAAACCCCTTCTTCTGTGGGGTTTATCGGCAGCTGGCATTCTACGTTATTGTGCTTTAACGTGTGCAAGTAGTCAGGCTCAGAGGAGCCATGATTGTTTGTCAAAATAAGGTCAAATAAAATACAAATTACAATCCAAAGAAAACATTATGTTAATGAAACATTAAAAGGTAATAGATTTTCAAAGTTAAATGACAAATCTTTACTATTAGGACCACAGAGATTGTATTAAATGAATAGGGATTCTATATGTTTTGTTTAGGCCACAACATGTTTTTGGTGCACATAGAAGGCAGCGTACCATACCAGGAAGAAATTAAATCTACTTACATTTCTAGGAATAGAGTACCACAGTATGAGTCATAATAGCCATAAAACCTAGCGGTCAAACAGGGAAATGGTTCCAATTGTTTTTCCACCATTCATTTTCCCATAGGGGATTTTAGAAACACTTACAGTAAGAGCTGTGTTTCCTGCAGGCTTACCCTGGCGTGACATTTTGATAACTGTGTAAATCTCTCTAGGACAATATGGCTTTTATCCAGTGGTTGAAAAAGTACTCAGTCGTCATACTTGAGTAAAAGTAAAGATACCTTAATAGAAAATGACTGAAGTAAAAGTGAAAGTCACCCAGTAAAATACTACTTGAGTAAAAGTCTAAAAGTTTTTAATATACCAAAGTATCAAAAGTTAATGGAATTGCTCAAATGTCCTTAAGTATCAAAAGTAAAAGTATAAACCATTTAAAATTCCTTATATTAAGCACACCAGACGGCACAATTTTCTTGTTTTTTCAAATTGACGGATTGCCAGGGGCACATTCAGACATCATTTACAAATGAAGCATTTGTGTTGAATGGGTGCGTCAGATCAGAGGCAGTAGGGATGACCAGGGATGTTCTCTTGATAAGTGTATGAATTGGACGAGTACTTTTGGGTGTCAGGGAAAATGTATGGAGTAGAAAGTATATTATTTCCTTTAGGAATGTAGTGAAGTAAAAGTTGGCAAGAATGTAAAGAACAGATACACCCCCAAAACTACTTAAGTACTACTTTAAAGTATTTTTACTTAAGTACTTTTACACTCCTGCATTTATCAATATAGTTACCTGTATTTACCCCCCTAATTACATCCTAATGTGGCTCTCATAAAGAACTACAAATGCCATGACGAGACTGTCGAATTGTGGAAAAGGTAAGGATCTCTCTGGATGAACTTTTATGGGATTGGTGTCCCCCCCACAGGATGGTTGAACTATCGTGCGTTAATGTAATTAGCATGACGTTGTAAGTACTAAAAACATTTCCCAGGACATAGACATGACTTAAGGGCAGAAAGCTTAAATGCTTGTTAATCTAACTGACCTGTCTAATTTACAGTAGCTATGACAGTGACAAAATACCATGCTTTTGTTTGAGGAGAGTGCACAAAAACAAACTTTTTTCACGGGAACTGGTTTGATACATTCACCTCTGAAGGTAAATAATGTACTTACATTCAGTAATCTTGCTTTGATTTGTCATCCTGAGGGTCCCAGAGATAAAAATGTAGCATAGTTTTGTTTGATAAAAAATCTGTTTTTATATTAAAATATAGAAACTGGGTTCTACAGTTTGAACCCCTGCTGTCCCCCCCTCCCATCTAGATGTGTGAAGGTTAGTGTCTTTTCTGTAGGGAAGCTAATTATTCACCATTTATGACATTCCTGGGTGTGTGTAAACTGACATTTTTTATTACCATATCATTCTTGTATGTTCTCTATAGTTATGTACTTGAAGATTTATCAATTGACCAATACGGCACATTTTGGCATTAATGCAGTGGTTCATTGGATCAGTCTAAAACTTTGCACATACACTGCAGCCATCTAGTGGACAAAATCCAAATTGCGCCTAGACTCCTAAGTGATATAATATAATATTTCCGACAGTTCGAGATAGGCTCCTTTGTGTTGGTGTGCTCGTGCTGAATACACATCAGGAAATAGCAAGCTATATTCCAACATAAAATGTTCTAGATTTGTCTTTGTTTTTCCTCTCATTCTGAGCCTTTAGAGCATCCCCTCAGATGCTGAGCTGCCAGAGTGAAAGAGGCACAGCAATCTCTGGACTCATTGGCTGTTGGGCCCGTGGGGGTTGTGGTTATGGTCTAGACATGCATCACCTCTACTGAGTTAGCTGACACAGGCTTGCTGCCTGGCCTCTCTGGATCAACATCCATGGAACACCCAGAGTAGAGCTGGCATGATGACAGGCAGGTACCCAGAACTCTGTGTTGGAACATGGCCAGGCAGTGCTGGCTCAATCCTTTTTGGGGCCCTAAGCGAGATTGGCAAATATTGGCACATTTCCAGAAATTCACAATTTTTTGCCATGAGTTATGCCATGTTAAAAGTATATCTGAGTGGGAGTGGATAACAAAATTAATGGGGCCCCCTGGAGGTCAGGGCCCCTGGGTATGTGCCCTTCATCCCTGGTCAGTAATTTGTCCATGATTAAGTTCAGAAAGCTGGCTAGACTAATTTACCAATCTAAAAAATGTTTAGTGAGTGACAATTGAGTGACTGTCAACCACATTTCATAACTGCACCTTGTGTATTCTACTATTGTAACTCTCAACAGTAATTTGAGACCCAGACTGAGTTCTAAAAACACATTTCTTGTGCCTGGAGCCCGCCCTGTGGCCAGGCTTCATAACATCCATCTATCCCATGTTATTGCCTTCTTGAGAAGTCTCTGAGGTGGCTTACTCTTCCTCTTCCCTTCCCTTATCTCTCCTTCTACGTTCTCTGTTTGTTGCCTCTATACCCTTTTTTCCCCTCTCCCAATTATGTTTTTTATTTTGTATTTTTTATCTCAGCCTAATTAGGAAATCCCATAGGTTCTGGTTACTCAGCACAATGTTTACAGTTGGTGGTTCAGCCATGGGTTTCTGGGTCACACCAGGCAAGGGACTGACTGGAGCTCATAACACAAGAGCTTTATCACACCAAAAATACTGCGCTTGTACATTCATATACAAACTTCAATGATCACAGGTGCATCTTGTGTTGAAGGATCGAGACGTCAAGCACAACTCACACTCTCATAAAGACTTGCTGTGGTTGAGTTAGAACAGTGTTGCTCAACTCCAGTCCTCAAGTACCCTCAGCAGTAGTAATTTATATTGTAGCCCTGGACATGCACACCTGATTCAAGTTGTCAAGTAATCATCAAGCTCTAAATTAGTTGAATAAGGTATGTTTGTCCTGCGCGCCAACAAAAATGTGTGCTGTTGGGGGTACTCGAGGAGTTGGGCAACACAGAGTTAAAACATGGCAAGTTAAAGACGCATGTATATTTACACTGATTATTGAGTCCCCTGTGTTCTTGGAAAAGTAGGCTGCAAGTCAATCCCATACATGCTGGTGAGAATGCATAGACTAATACATACTCTACATTACATTTTAATAGAAGAGGAAATCGAACAGGGCTCTCACTTCAACCCCAGTTGTAACTGACCTGATTGTGTTTATTAACCAGCTATTTATGAGAATCAGGTGCGCTAGATTAGGATTGGAGTTTTCACTGCATAGCACTTAGAAGTTGTCCCTTTTCAGGTTTAGAAAAAGTGACTGCTAACTGCCGTTCGTATAAGCTGGTGGCATAGCTAGCACACAAAAATCGGTGGTGGTAGTCAAAGTTTGTTTTTTTACCCCCTTTTTCTCCCAAATTACAATCTTGTCTCATCACTGCAACTCCCCAACATGCTCGGGAGAGGCGAAGGTTGAGTCATGCATCCTCTGAAACATGACCCGCCTAACCGCGCTTCTTAACACACGGCCGCTTAACCCGGACGCCAGGTGCACCAATGTGTCAGAAGAAAACACTGTTCAACTGACGAACAAAGTCAGCCTGCAGGCGCTCGGCCAGCCACAAGGAGTCGCTAGAGCTTCATGAGCCAAGTAAATACTCCCTGCATAAACCCACCCTAACCTGGACAACACTGGGAGAATTGTGCGGCGCCCTAAGGAACTTTCGGTGACACAGCTTGGGATCGAACTGTGTGGCCTTTGATGGCCACTCGAGAGGCAGTCTGATTTTGCTGGGGGGCAATGGGGAGATTTTGAGTGGAGATGCAGGTGGAAAAACAAGGCAGGCTTTTTACTTCATGCTATCTTGGCTAAATTCCTATGTCAAGCACCGGAAAACGGACTCCAGCATCTCAGAATAGGTAAGGTATTGTCTTTTTGTTTAGCCAGTTGATTGTAATTAGCTGGATGACTATAGCTAATAGCCCTAAATCATTACGAGTGGTAGAGACCAATTTATTCAATGCGTATAACAGCTCCCACGAAACGCAATAAGTATGTATGCTCTGGCTTCTGCAGAGGCCACATCACAGTAAATGCTGTACAGCCACTGTAGACATCGATTGACCATGCAGACCCTTTTATACTCCAGAGGCTCCGTATGGAGGATGTGACTTAATTGCGGAGACTCTGGCGGCTTGGGGAAGTCAAACAAGCTCTGTATGGCGATGCCGTGCTCCTCCCACATTTTTGAACAATCTGCAATGACATAATTGGTTGACGGTAGGTGGGGCGGTACGTCCTGTATAAACACAAACTCCCTTCCCTGACAACTTCCTTCACAACAGCTCTACTCTGCTTCTCGGAGTACAAGAAGAATGAATGCCCTGACTTCTGCAGTGGCCTCATCGCAGTAAATGCTGTACGGCTGCTGCACACGCCGGATCGACCATGCTGCTATTTCCATAAGAGCTGCAACACAGTGGCGGCAAATATCTTGCTCACAACAGAAAACTGAAAGTGGACTGAGACCCAGTAGCATGTGTTTGTCATGGTAACCACCTGATTTAGAACACTGTGGTCCACATCAGGCCGTTACCATGCTAGACACGTGGCTGGACACTGTGATCAAAACAGAAGTTAAGATTAAACAGATAAATCACTACATCCTGTTCTTCTATTAACTTCTTGCGTCGAGACATCCCGGATCCGGTATCGTGACTACAGCCTCAAGCTCATTACCATAACGCAACGTTAACTATTCATGAAAATCTCAAATGAAATGAAATTAATCTATTTGCTCTCAAGCTTAGCCTTTTGTTAACAACACTGTCATCTCAGATTTTCAAAATATGCTTCTCAACCATTGCAAAACATTCGGATGTTTTCAATGAGGAGACTCTCAGATAGCAAATGTTCAGTTTTTCCTGAAAGATTATTTGTTTAGGACAAATCGCTCCGTTTTCTGCGTCACGTTTAGCTACGAAAAAAACCTGTATCCAGGATTGTGTAAATCTATCCGCAAGCTCATTAGCATAACACAATGTTAACTATTCATGAAAATCGCAAATGAAATGAAATGAATCTATTTGCTCTCAAGCTTAGCGTTTTGTTAACAACACTGTCATCTCAGATTTTCTAAATATGCTTTTGAACCATAGCTAAACAAGCATTTGTGTAACAGTATTGATAGCCTAGCATAGGATTATGCCTGGCTTTCAGCATGCAACATTTTCACAAAAAAACAGAAAAGGATTCAAATAAAATCATTTACCTTTGAAGAACTTCAGATGTTTTCAATGAGGAGACTCTCAGTTAGATAGCAAATGTTCCGATTTTACAAAAAATATTATTTGTGTTGACAAATCGCTCCCGTTTTCTTCATCATTCTTCATCACGTTTGGGTAAGAAAAAAAACGAAAATTAAGTCATTAAAACGCAAACTTTTTTCCAAATTAACTCCATAATATCGACAGAAACATGGCAAACCGATGTTTAGAATCAATCCTCAAGGTGTTTTTCACATATCTATCGACGATAAATCCTTCGTGGCAGTTGACTTTCTCTTCTGAAGAAATGGAACGCGCATGGACCTACAGATTACGCAATAATTTCGACACAGGACACCGGGCGGACACCAGGTAAATGTAGTCTCTTATGGTCAATCTTCCAATGACATGCCTACAAACACGTCACAATGCTGCAGACACCTTGGAGAAACGACACAAAGGGCACGCTCATTCCTGGCGCATTGACAGCCATATAAGGAGACATTGGAACACAGCGCCTTCAGAATCTGGGGCATTTCCAGTATGAAACTTCATCTTGGTTTCGCCTGTAGCATTAGTTCTGGGGCACTCACAGATAATACCTTTGCAGTTTTGGAAACGTCAGAGTTTTGTCTTTCCAAAGCTGTCAATTCCATGCATAGTCGAGCATCTTTTCGTGACAAAATATCTTGTTTAAAACGGGAACGTTTTTTATCCAAAAATTAAAAGTACGCCCCCTATCTCGAAGAGGTTAACCTGTTGCGACGAGCAATCCCGTATCCGGGATCGTAATTATAGCCTCAAGCTCATTACCATAACGCAACGTTAACTATTCATGAAAATCGTAAATGAAATTAAATAAATATATTGGCTCTCAAGCTTAGCCTTTTGTTAACAACACTGTCATCTCAGATTTTCAAAATATGCTTTTCAACCATAGCAAAACAAGCATTTGTGTAAGAGTATTGATAGCTAGCATAGCATTAAGCCTAGCATTCAGCAGGCAACATTTTCACAAAAACAAGAAAAGCATTGAAATAAAATCATTTACCTTTGAAGAACTTCGGATATTTTCAATGAGGAGACTCTCAGTTAGATAGCAAATGTTCAGTTTTTCCAAAAATATTATTTGTGCAGGAGAAATCGCTCTGTTTTGTTCATCACGTTTGGCTAAGAAAAAAAAACGTATCCGGGAGTGTAATTATAGCCTCAAGCTCATTACCATAATGCAACGTTAACTATTCATGAAAATCGCAAATGAAATGAAATAAATATATCGTCTCTCAAGCTTAGCCTTTTGTTAACAACATTGTCATCTCAGATTTTCAAAATATGCTTTTCAACCATAGCAAAACAAGTATTTGTGTAAGAGTATTGATAGCTAGCATAGCATTAAGCCTAGCATTCAGCAGGCAACATTTTCACAAAAACAAGAAAAGCATTCAAATAAAATAATTTACCTTTGAAGAACTTCAGATGTTTTCAATGAGGAGACTCTCAGTTAGATAGCAAATGTTCAGTTTTTCCAAAAATATTTTTTTGTGTATGAGAAATCGCTCCGTTTTGTTCATCACGTTTGGCTAAGAAAAAAAAAACGAAAATTCAGTCATCAAAACGTCAAACTTTTTTCCAAATGAACTCCATAATATCGACAGAAACATGGCAAACGTTGTTTAGAATCAAGCCTCAAGGTGTTTTTCACATATCTATTCGATGATAAGTCATTCGTGGCAGTTTGGTTTCTCCTCTGAATCACATGGAAAAATACATGCAGCTGGAGATTACACACCAATTTCGACGGAGGACACCAGGCGGACACCTGGTAAATGTAGTCTCTTATGGTCAATCTTCCAATGATATGCCTACAAATACGTCACAATGCTGCAGACACCTTGGGGAAACGACAGAAAGTGTAGGCTTGTTCCTGGCGCATTCACAGCCATATAAGGAGACATTGGAACACAGCGCCTCAAAAATCTGGCTCACTTCCTGTTTGAAGTTTCATCTTCGCCTGTAGCATTAGTTCTGTGGCACTCACAGACAATATCTTTGCAGTTTTGGAAACGTCAGAGTGTTTTCTTTCCAAAGCTGTCAATTATATGCATAGTCGAGCATCTTTTCGTGACAAAATATCTTGTTTAAAACGGGAACGTTTTTCATCCAAAAATGAAATACTGCCCCCAGAGGTTCAAGAGGTTAAGTACTGTATAATACAGTACCTATCATTAGTATTGACCTTTTGGATGTTTTTCACATTTTGTTGCGTTAGAAATAGGGATTGAAATGGTTTATATTGTGAGTTTTTTTGTCACTGACCTACAAAAAATACTCCATAATGTCGAAGTGTCTGTGGTTGGAGAAAACTGAGGATGGATCAACAACATTGTAGTTATTCCACAACACTAACCATTATGACAGTGAAATGAATGAAGCCTGTACATAATAAAAATATTCCAAAACATGTTTTCAAGCATGGTGGTGGCTAGATCATGTTATGGGTATGTTGGTCAGAGGCAAGGACTTGGTAGTATTTCAGGATAATAAGAAACAGAATGGAACATGTTGTGGAAAATTACGTAATTAGTCATGCTATCTCGTGTTTTTCTGCTTAAAGAATAATCTCTTGTTATATGCTAGCGTTTTTTCTAACTAGATACAAACTTGTCTTTGTGTGACTTAGTCATAAGAGCTAAGATCCGTTTAGGTGCGACCACAGCATGTGAGACATCCCGTGGGTTTACTATCTGCAGGAAGTCAGCTGTGTGGAACCTTGCAGGAAGGAACACATTATAATGTGAACTGTGACAAAATGCAGTTATACATTTAAGCCCTCGCGCTATCACCTCAGGCTTTCTTAATCTACACGGACATACCAAATCGCATTTTACACTATGCTCCGCCCGTTTCCACACATCTGCTAACTACCACGTATATTTTTTATTTTATTAAACCTTTATTTAACTAAGATAGTCAGTTAAGAACAAATTCTTATTTACAATGACGGCCAGATAAGAGGTTGTACTTTTTCTATAAAGCTGAGATCCAACTATAATTCGTTGTGCCTTAACTGTGCACTGTTGAACTGCTCCAGTTTTGCAAATCTTATAATAAAGTTGTTGTTTGAAGGATCTCTTCACTTCCTATAGATAAATTCCCCCACAAACATAAGGAAATAGGTATCCTAGAGGTAAATATGGTTCAGTCTGCTTTCCACCAGGAACTGGGAGACAATAACCCAAAACACAAGGCCAAATCTACACTGTAGTTGCTTACCAAGAAGACAGGTAATGTTCCTGAGTAGCCAAATTGACTTAA
The DNA here is from genome assembly GCF_034236695.1 of Oncorhynchus nerka. Taxonomy (NCBI): domain Eukaryota; kingdom Metazoa; phylum Chordata; class Actinopteri; order Salmoniformes; family Salmonidae; genus Oncorhynchus; species Oncorhynchus nerka. Next base: position 25,882,110 of record NC_088405.1, on the reverse strand, counting down.
TCTGCTTGAAAATCTATGGCAAGACATGAAAATGGCTGTCTTGCAATGATCAACAACCAACTTGACAGAGCTTGAAGAACTTTGAAAAGAATAATGGGCAAATGTTGCACATTCCAGCTGTGGATAGCTCTTAGTCTTACTAGCCAGAATAGATTCCTACGCTTGCTTACAGCTGCGCTGTGGTTGGACAGGCTTCCTGTTAAGATTAAGATGCCATGGAGCCGGCGCGAAATATGACTCGGACAATATACTTCAATCCAGGGATGAGAAATGCATTGGACTCTGATATTGTCCCATTATCCCAACTGTTACACCGAGAAGATTGAACGACTGCTACAAAACTAGTAGTCATTCAATCTTCTTGGTGTAACAGTTGAGATCATCCCTATATTGAGGTACATTTTCATAGCCATATCTTGCGCCGGCTCCGCAGTGTCTTCATCTGAGGAAAAACACTCCCAAAGTTTTATCAACACATTGCCTGCACCATTCATGCTTCATAAACTCTCGACCAATGCTACTCTCCCTTCCAGGATGGCTACAAGGGCCTCCCCCGCCCTCCCATCGGCAAATCAGATCATGCCTCCATTCTGCTCCTCCCTTCGTATAGGCAGAAACTCAAACAGGAAGTACTTGTGGTAAGGACTGTTCAATGCTGGTCTGACAAATCGTAATCCATGCTTCAAGATTGTTTTGATCACACGGACTGGGATGTTCCATACCATGCGATTGTGTTAGAAAAACACAGAAAAACACAGCCATTTTTCCAGCCAAAGAGAGGAGTCACAAAAAGCAGAAATAGAGATAAAATTCACCACTAAAGTTTGATGATCTTCATCAGATGACACTCATAGGACTTCATGTTACACAATACATGTATGTTTTGTTCGATAAAGTTCATATTTATATCCAAAAATCTCAGTTTACATTGGCGCGTTATGTTCAATAATATTTTGCTTCCAAAACATTCGGTGATTTTGCAGAGTGCCACATCAATTTACAAAAATACTCATCATAAATGTTGATGAAAATACAAGTTATGCATGGAATTAAAGATATACTTCTCCTTAATGCAACCACTGTGTCAGATTTCAAGAAAGCTTTACGGAAAAAGCACACCATGCAATAATCTGAGTACAGCGCTCAGGCACCAAAACAAGCCATACAAATACCCGCCATGTTGTGGAGTCAACAGAAGTCAGAAATAGCATTATAAATATTCACTTACCTTTGATGATCTTCATCGGAATGCACTCCCAGGAATCCCAGTTCCCCAATAAATGTTTGTTTTGTTCGATAAAGTCCATAATTTATGTCCAAATACCTCCTTTTTCTTTGCGCGTTTAGTTCACAAATCCACATTCACGAGGCACAGGCACTTAGTCCAGACGAAAAGTCAAAAAGTTCCATTACAGCTCGTAGAAACATGTCAATCGATGTATAGAATCAATCTTTAGGATGTTTTTATCATAAATCTTCAATAATATTCCAACCGGACAATTCCTTTGTCTTTAGAAATGTAAAGGAATGCAGCTCACTCTCACGGCCGCGCGCATGACTTAGCTCATGGCATTCTGCCAGACCTCTTAGTCAAACAGCTCTTATTCGCTCCCCCTTCACAGTAGAAGACTGAAACAAGGTTCTAAAGACTGTTGACATCTAGTGGAAGCCTTAGGAAGTGCAATCGGACCAAATTTGACACTATATATTGGATTGGCAAAGACTTGAAAACCTACAAACCACAGATTTCCCACTTCCTGTTTGGATTTCTTCTCAGGTTTTTGCCTGCCATATGAGTTCTGTTATACTCACAGACATCATTCAAACAGTTTTAGAAACTTCAGAGTGTTTTCTATCCAAATATACTAATAATATGCATATCTTAGGTTCTGGGCCTGAGTAGCAGGCAGTTTACTCTGGGGACCTTATTCATCCAAGCTTCTCAATACTGCCCCCCAGCCATAAGAAGTTTTAAGGAGCCTTTTGGACCTAGACTTGGTGCTCCGGTACCACTTGCCGTGAGGTAATAGAGAGAGCAGTCTGTGATTTGGGTGACTGGATTCTGACAATTATTTGGACTTTCGTCTGACACAGCCTAGTATGTAGGTCCTGGATAGCAGGAAGCTTGGCCCCAGTAATGGACCGTAATGGACCTTATGCACTACCCTCTGTAACGCCTTACAAATGCAGAGCATTTGCCATACCAGGCGGTGATGAAACCGGTCAGGATGCTCTCGATGGTGCAGCTGTAGAACTTATTGAGGATCTCGGGATCCATGCCGGGATGCATGACTGTCTTCATGACTTCATGACTGTCTTGGTGTGTTTGAACCATGATTGTTTTTTTGGTGATGTGGACACTAAGGAACTTGACACTCTCGACCCGCTCCACTACAGCCCCGTTGATGTTAATGGGGGCCTGTTCGACCCTCCTTTTCCTGTAGTCCACGATCATCTCTTTTGTCTTGTTCACATTGAGGGAGAAGTTGTTGTCCTGGCACCACACTGCCAGGTCTCTGACCTCCACCCTATAGGCTGTCTCATCATTGTCGGTGATCAGGCCACTGTTGTGTTGTCAGCAAACTTAATCATGGTGTTGGAGTCGTGCTTGGTAATGCAGTCGTGTGTGAACAAGGAGAACAGGAGGGAACTAAGCACACACCCATGAGATACCCCGGTGTTGAGGATCAGCGAGTCAGATGTGTTGTTGCCTACCCTTACCACCTGGGGGTGGCCCATTAGGAAGTCCAGGATCCAATTGCAGAGGGAGGTGTTCAGTTCCAGAGTCCTTAGCTTAGTGATGAGCTTTGTGGGAACTATGATGTTGAACGCTGAGCTGTAGTCAATGAACTGCATTCTCAAGTAGATGTTCCTTTTGTCCAGGTGGGAAAGGGCAGTGTGGAGCGCAATTGTGATTGTGTCATCTGTGTCATCTGTGGATCTGTTGGGGCGGTAAGTGAATTGGAGGGGGTCTAGGGATGTTGATGTGAGCCATGACCAGCCTTTCAAAGCACTTCATGGCTACTGATCTGAGTGCTACGGGGCGGTAGTCATTTAGGCAGGTTACCTTTGCTTTCTTGGGCACAGGGACTATGGTGGTCTGCTTGAAACATGTAGGTATTACAGACTCGGTCAGGGAGAGGTTGAATATGTCAGTGAAGACCGTTGTCAGTTGGTCCGCATATGCTCTGAGTACATCCCCTTGTTAAACCTTTAAGCCCCGCGGTCTTGTGAATGTTAACCTGTTTAAAGGTCTTGCTCACATTGGCTACAGAGAGTGGGATCACACAGGCGTCCGAAACAGCTGGTGCTCTCATGCATGCTTCAGTGTTGTGAGCATAAAAGGCATTTAGCTTGTCTGGTAGGCTCGCGTCACTGGGCAGTTCACGGCTGGGTTTCCCTTTGTAGTCCGTAATAGTTTGCAAGCCCTGCCACATCTGACGAGCGCCAGAGCCGGTGTAGTAGGATTCAATCTTAGTCTTGTATTGATGCTTTGCCTGTTTGATGGTTTGTCTGAGGGCATAGCGTGATTTCTTATAAGCATCTGGATTAGTGTCCTGCTCCTTGAAAGCGGCAGCTCTAGCATTTAGCTTGGTGCAGATGTTGCCTGTAATCCATGGCTTCTGGTCGGGATATGTACATACGGTCACTGTGAGGATGACGTCGTCGATGCACTTATTGATGAAGCCGGTGACTGAGGTGGTTTTACTCCTCAGTGCCTTTGGATGTATCACGGAACATATTCCAGTCTGTGCTAGCAAAACAGTCCTGTAGCGTAGCATCCGCGTCATCTGACCATTTCCGTATTGAGCGAGTCACTGGAACTTCCTGTTTTAGTTTTTAGTTTTAAGCAGGAATTAGGAGGATAGAATTATGGTCAGATTTGATAAATGGAGGGCGATGGAGAGCTTTGTATGCATCTCTGTGTGTGGAGTAAACGTGGTCTAGAGTTTCTTTTTCTTCTGGTGGCACATGTGACATGCTCGTAGAAATGAGGTCAAACGAATTTAAGTTTGTCTGCATTATAGTCCCGGGCCATTAGGAGCGCCGCTTCTGGATGAGCATTTTCTTGTTTCCTTAAAGCCTTATATAGCTCGTTGAGTGCGGTCTTAGTGCCAGCATCAGTTTGTGGTGGTAAATAGACAGCTACGAATAATATAAATGAGAACTCTCTTGGTAGATAGTATGGTCTACAGCTTATCATGAGGTTCTCTACCTAAGGCGAGCAATACCTCAAGACATCTTTAATATTATTGTTCCTGTTCCCAAGAAAGCTAAGGTAACTGAGCTAAACGACTACCGCCCCGTAGCACTCACCTCCGTCATCATGAAGTGCTTTGAGAGACTAGTCAAGGACCATATCACCTCCACCCTACCTGACACTCTAGACCCACTCCAATTTGCTTACCGCCCAAATAGGTCCACAGACGATGCAATCTCAACCACACTGCACACTGCCCTAACCCATCTGGACAAGAGGAATACCTATGTGATAATGCTGTTCATCGACTACAGCTCAGCATTTAACACCATAGTACCCTCCAAACTCGTCATCAAGCTCGAGACCCTGGGTCTCGACCCCGCCCTGTGCAACTGGGTACTGGACTTCCTGACGGGCCGCCCCCAGGTGGTGAGGGTAGGTAACAACATCTCCACCCCGCTGATCCTCAACACTGGGGCCCCACAAGGGTGCGTTCTGAGCCCTCTCCTGTACTCCCTGTTCACCCACGACTGCGTGGCCACGCACGCCTCCAACTCAATCATCAAGTTTGCGGACGACACAACAGTGGTAGGCTTGATTACCAACAACGACGAGACGGCCTACAGGGAGGAGGTGAGGGCCCTCGGAGTGTGGTGTCAGGAAAATAACCTCACACTCAACGTCAACAAAACTAAGGAGATGATTGTGGACTTCAGGAAACAGCAGAGGGAACACCTCCCTATCCACATCGATGGAACAGTAGTGGAGAGGGTAGTAAGTTTTAAGTTCCTCGGCGTACACATCACAGACAAACTGAATTGGTCCACCCACACAGACAGCATCGTGAAGAAGGCGCAGCAGCGCCTCTTCAACCTCAGGAGGCTGAAGAAATTCGGCTTGTCACCAAAAGCACTCACAAACTTCTACAGATGCACAATCGAGAGCATCCTGTCGGGCTGTATCACCGCCTGGTACGGCAACTGCTCCGCCCACAACCGTAAGGCTCTCCAGAGGGTAGTGAGGTCTGCACAACGCATCACCAGGGGCAAACTACCTGCCCTCCAGGACACCGACACCACCCGATGTCACAGGAAGGCCATAAAGATCATCAAGGACAACAACCACCCGAGCCACTGCCTGTTCACCCCACTATCGTCCAGAAGGCGAGGTCAGTACAGGTGCATCAAAGCTGGGACCGAGAGACTGAAAAACAGCTTCTATCTCAAGGCCATCAGACTGTTAAACAGCCACCACTAACATTGAGTGGCTGCTGCCAACACACTGACTCAACTCCAGCCACTTTAATAATGGGAATTGATGGGAATTGATGTAAAATATATCACTAGCCACTTTAAACAATGCTACTTAATATAATGTTTACATACCCTGCATTATTTATCTCATATGTATACGTATATACTGTACTCTATATCATCTACTGCATCTTTATGTAATACATGTATCACTAGCCACTGTAAACTATGCCACTTTGTTTACATACTCATCTCATATGTATATACTGTACTCGATACCATCTACTGCATCTTGCCTATGCCGCTCTGTACCATCACTCATTCATATCTTTATGTACTTATTCTTTATCCCTTTACACTTATGTGTATAAGGTAGTAGTTTTGGAATTGTTAGCTAGATTACTCGTTGGTTATTACTGCATTGTCGGAACTAGAAGCACAAGCATTTCGCTACACTCGCATTAACATCTGCTAACCATGTGTATGTGACAAATAACATTTGATTTGATTTAATATTAGACATTGTGTAGTAGCTGTTATTGACAAATAGACACACCCCTGCCCCTCATTGTACCAGATGCATGTCCTGCTGATGCATGGAAAACCTAGCCAGTTCTATATTATCCTTGTCGTCGTTCAGCCATAACTCTGTGAAACATAAGATTTTACAGTTTTTAATGTCCCGTTGGTAAGATAGTCTCAACCGTAGATCATCCATTTTGTTTTCCAGTGATTGCACGTTGGCCAATAGAACCGATTGTAGTGGCAATTTAATCACTTTACTACAAATCGTCACAAGGCACCCCGACCTTCACCCCTTGTATGGCCGTCTTTTCTTTACACAAATTATGGGGATTTGGCCATATCCTTCGTGTCAGACTCCTTTAAGAAAATACCTCCGTCTAGTTGGAGGTGAGTAATCACTGATGTCCAGAAGCTATTTTCGGTAGCAGCAACTTAATGTACATAATAAGTTACAAACAATGCACATTTTTTTTTAAATAGCATAGTTGGTTAGGAGCCCATGAAATTGCAGCCATCCCCTCTGGCGCCATTATTATGATCATTGGTGCCCTCTTCCTTCAAGATGTCCACCATTGTTCCTGTACCCAAGAAAGTGAATACAACTGAACTAAATGACTATCACCCCGTAGCATTTACTTGTGTCATCATGAAGTGCTCTGAAGTGCTTTGAGAGGCTAGTTAAAAACTTCTTGGTGACAGGGGGGCAGTATTGAGTAGCTTGGATGAATAAGGTGCCCAGAGTAAACTGCCTGCTACTCTGTCCCAGATGCTAATATATGTATATTAGTAGTATTGGATAGAAAACACTCTGAAGTTTCTAAAACTGTTTGAATTATGTCTGTGAGTATAACAGAACTCATATGGCAGGCGAAAACCTGAGACAAATCCAACCAGGAAGTGGGAAATCTGAGGTTTGTAGTTTTATTTAAGTGATTGCCTATGCTGTGTCTATGCGGCCAGATTGCACTTCCCAAGGCTTCCAGCAGATGTCAACAGTCTTTAGAAAGTTGTTTGAGGCTTCTATTGTGGAAGGGTGTCGAATAAGAGCTGTTTCAACAAGTGGACTAAGCTGAGGCCAATCAGTCGTTTACTGCGCGGTCACTCGTGCGCGCCGTTCCCTCTTTTTCCTCTGTAATGAATACGCTATTGTCCAGTTGGAATATTATTGAAGATTTATTATAAAAAGACCCTAAGGATTGATTGTAAACATCGTTTGACATGTTTCTACAAACTGTAACGGAACTCTTTTGACTTTTCGTCTGAACTTTGCGCCCGCGCATTGTGCCTTTGGAATAGTGAACTAAACGCACGAACACGGATAATCGGATAAAATGAACATTTGTTGTATAAGTGGGAGTCCTGGGAGTGCATTCTGATGAAGATCAGCAAAGGTAAGTGAAGATTTATAATGCTATTTATGACTTTTGTTGACTCCACAACTTGGTGGGTAACTGTATGGCTTGCTTTTGTGGCTGAACGCTGTTCTCAGATTATTGAATATTGTGCTTTTGCCGTAAAGCTTTTTGAAATCTGACACAGCGGTTGCATTAAGAACAAGTTTATCTTTAATTCTATATAAAACATGTATCTTTCATCAAAGTTTATGATGAGTATTTCTGTTATTTGATGTGGCTCTCTGCAATTTCTCTGGATGTTTTGGAGGCATTTCTGAATATGGCGCCAATGTAAACTGAGGTTTACATTGTATTGTGTAACATTGAGTCCTGGGAGTGTCATCTGATGAAGATCGTCAAAGGTTAGTGATTAATTTTATCTATATTTCTGCTTTTTGTGACACCTCTCTTTGGTTGGAAAATGGATGAATGCTTTCTGTGACTAGTTGCTGACCTAACATAATGATATGTTCTGCTTTTGCCAAAAAGCCTTTTTGAAATCGGACACTGTGGTTGGATTAACGAGAAGTGTATCTTTAAAATCGTGTAAAATACTTGTATGGTTGAGGAATTTTAATTATGAGATTTCTGTTGTTTTGAATTTGGCGCCCTGCAATTTCACTGGCTGTTGGCGATCCCAGAGAGGTTAAGGATCATATCACCTCCACCTTACCCGACACCCTAGACCCATTGCATACCGCCCCAATAGTTCCACAGATGACGCAACATCCTGTGGCATACTGAAGTAGCATCGAATAGGCCCTGCAATATGTTACTTTTCAGGAAAGTTAGGAACCAATATACACAGACAGTTAGGAAAGCAAAGGCTAGCTTTTTCAAACTGAAATTTGCATCCTGTAGCACACACTCCAAAACGTTCTGGGACACTGTAAAGTCCATGGAGAATAAGAGCAGCACCTCCCAGCTGCCCACTGCACTGAGGCTAGGAAACACTGTCACCACCGATAAATCCACGATAATTGATCATTTCAATAAGCATTTTTCTACGGCTGGCCATGCTTTCCACCTGGCTACCCATGGGGTATATGGGGTATATCTGCTAAATATGTGTATGCGACCAATAAAATTGGATTTGGTTTGAAGCCTGTCCATCGCCAGTGCAGCTGTAAGAAAGCTTAGGGTTGAAATCTATTCTGGCTAAGAGACTTACCTAAAAAAGACTCATAAGTAATTGATGCCAAGTATGTTTCCAACACGTCTTTACTCAAGGGGGTGAATATTTATCTAATCAAGGTGCACTGAGTGTACAAAACATTAGGAAAACCTGCTCTTTCCACCTGACCAGGTGAAAGCTATGATCCCTTATTGATGTCACTTATTTTATCCATTTCGATCAGTGTAGACGGAGAGGAGACAGGTTATAGAACTGGGGCGGCAGGTAGCCTAGTGGTTAGAGCATTGGACTTGTAACCGGAAGGTTGCAAGCTCGAATCACCGAGCTGACAAGGTAAAAAGTTTTTGTTCTGCTCCTGAACAAGGCAGTTAACCCACTGTTCCCAGGCTGTCATTGAAAATAAAAATTTGTTCTTAACTGACTTGCCTAGTTTTAAAAAAGGTTTAAAAAAATAGAATTAGAATTTTTAAGCATTGAGACATGGATTGTGTATATGTGCCATTCAGAGGGTGAATGGGCAAGATAAAAGATTTAAGTGTCTTTGAAGGGGGTATGGTAGTAGGTGCCAGGCGCATCGGTTTGTGTCAAGAACTGCAACGTTACTGCGTTTTTCATGCTCAACAGTTTCCCATGTGTTTCAAGAATGGTCCACCACCCAAAACATCAAGCCAACTTGACACAACCGTGGGAAGCATTGGAGTCGACATGGGCCAGTATCCCTGTGGAACGCTTTCGACACCTTGTCGAGTCAATGTACCGACGAATTTAGTCTTTAGTAAGGGCAAAAGGGGATGTACCTCAATATTAGGAAGGTGTTCTTAATGTTTTGTACATATTACAAAGTTTGTTTAAATTGAATTGTTATGTCTTATCAATGTTCAACACAAAATACTCCAATATCAAAGTGGGGAAAGAACGATGTATTTTTAATGAACAAATAATAAAATACTAATATTACTAGTATTTTATTAATTGTTCATTAAAAAACAGGAGCTGGTGCACACCCAGTAAAATGTGTTTGTGTGGAGGTGCTGACTAAAGGTGAATAAACTATCAAAATAAAGAGAGTCGCACACTCCGTATATAAACTCCCAGTAATTTATTGGGTATTTACCAATGTTTCAGCATCACTGTGCCTTCTTCAGGGTGATGTCATGAATACTTGAACCAGGTTATGTAGACAAACAGTGCAATTAGTGCAACCAATGACATTAGTGAGGGGTGTGTCCTAATGATTAAGTTAGTTAGAATGAATTAGTGAAACTGTTAAAAAATGTTTATTACAATGATTAGGCTATTGTTATCATATAGAAATATAATATAATATTGTACATAATAGCACCAACATACATTATTGTTTAATTCAATTGTATATATTTAATTGTTTCGGATTTCATATTTGTTACATGTAATCTTTTGGTTCAACCTTAATGCATAATAAGCATCATCAGGGGGAACATATTAGGTGTACGCTAATAAACTGTAGAAAGTATATAAATATATAAATGTATAAGACTTGTTCATAAAATAAAGGGGGCATGTCAGATCTCACCAAGCTATCTCCAATATTGCGATCATGCTTATAGACCACCAGTGGGGGGGGGGGGGGGGGTTCCTTGAAGAGGTGTGAGATTTTTTTGTCTGATTGCAGAATATGCCAGTGATTTTTCAGGATTGCTTTCATTTTCTCCGAACTCTTGGTGTACTTAGTTCAAAATACGGTTGCATTGTTTTTCTTTGGTTGAGTTTTTAGTAATTCCTCTTGGTTTTTGAGATATTTTCATCATTGCAGCATCAAGAGTTTTGTCCTTGTAGCCTCTCAGGTTGAAGCCTCTCATCTGTCTTGTAGCCTCTCATCTGTCATTTTTTAGCATTACTGTCAAAATCTGTCTGGTAGCCATAGATTCATTTAACCCTGCATAACTGGCTATATGGTATAACATTCTTGAGGGGAAGAGGATGCATACTATCCACACATAGCAAGGTATTGCGGTCTGTGGGCTTTGTGTATAAATCTGTGTATAATGTATTATTCTCTTTGATGATCCATAAGTCCAGGTAGTTTATTTTTCTCTCATCTGCATGGTGAATTTGAGGTATTCAGAGCTCTAGTTTAGTAGAGTTTGGAATTCATTTAGTTTCTGCTGACTTCCTTCCCAGAGCACAAAGTCATCATCTGTGTATCTTTTCCATAGGATGATTCTAGAAAGTAGGGTGTGTGTCTCTGTTTTGTAAAGGAGTGCTTCCTCAAATTGTACTATATACAGGTTTGCATAGTTGGGGGAAAAGGGCGAGCCCATGGCTACACCTCGATTTTGAAGGAAAAAGTCTGACTCAAAGATGAAGTAGTTATTGGACAATACCAGTTCAGTAAGTTGTAAGATGCAATCATTAGATGGAGCAAGGGTCTCTCTGCTGAAGGAAGTGTTGCAGCGCCTGCAAGCCTCCAGTGTGTGGGATGTTAGTGTACAAGCTCTCCACATCAAAAGTGGCCAGCATGGTGCCTTTTGGTATCCTTCCTAAGCCATCAATCAATGAGATCATGTAAACTTTGACATAAAACGGGAGATTCTCAACCATCGGTTTAATGTGGTAATCCACAAATTTAGAAATGTTGGATGTCACAGAATCGACTGCTGCTAAAATGGGTCTAGGTGACACTTGTTTGTGTAATTTAGCGACTGTATAGAAAGTTGGTATCTTGGGAAATTTCACATAGAAATCAACCTATTTTTTGGTGATTTATCCTGAATCCAAACAGCTTTCCACTGTGGATGAGATATTATGCTGGAATTCTAGGGTAGGGTCATAATTCAGTTTGCGATAGAAGTCACCTTTAGATAGTTGTCGGCGACATTCATTCACATAGTCACATTTGTTTTGTTTGCAAATTCATCCTCCTTTGTCACAATCTGACTTTATGTCCTTAAGAACCATTCTCTCGTCTCTACTCAGGTTATCATAGGATTTGTGTTTCTGTTTGTCTTTAAGCAGGTCACCTACATCATTTTTCAACAATCCTACAGAAGGTTTCTATGGACGCATTGCGTTTGTTGTTTTTAGTAATTGTTTTTAGCATCACTGTGCCTTCTTCGGGGTGATGTCATGAATACTTGAACCAGGTTATGCAGACTAATGAGAATAGTGAGGGGTGTGTCATAATGATTAAGTGAACTAGAATGAATTAGTGAAACTATTAAAAAAACAATAGTTTATGGCATATTAAATATATTAGGCTTTTGTTATCATATAGAAACATAATTTAATATTGTACATAATATTAGTATCAATATACAGTATTGTTTAATTTAATTTCACATATTTAATTGTTTTGTATTTAATTTAGTATTTGTAAAAAAAAAAATGGTTCAACCTTAATGCATAATAAGCATGAACGGGGGAACATATTAGGTGAACGCTAATAAGCTGTAGAAAGAATATATCAATGTACACTTTTCTTGGCTCATCGCGCTCTAGCGGGTTTTTAAAGCAGGGCACCTGCAAATTGACTTCGGTCATCAGTCAAACAGTGTTTCCTCTGACACATTGGTGTGGCTGACTCCCGGGTTAAGAGAGCAGTGTGATAAGTGCCGATGCCAGGCGGGTCATGTTTTGGAGCATGCATGGCTCGACCTTCGCCTCTCCCAAGTTTGTTGGGGAGTTGCAGCAATGAGCCAAGGTCTTAATTCAGGGAGAAAATGGGTAAAATCAATATGCTTGTGGCTTTTCCACCCTGAACACGCCTGATCTCATCTGATCTCGGTAGCTAAGCAGTATCAGGCCTGGTTAGGTCTTGGATGGGAGGCTGCCTGGGAATATCATGTGCTGGGAACTCTTTATTATTTTTTTTAACCAAAAAATAAATTAAATGATCATGAGTGTTGCATTGTAGGCTACATCTTTAAAAACAACTTTTTCAAAGTGAATTTCTGTTTTCTCTTTGAAATGTGTTTCTTGCTCTCTTGGCCTTCTTCAGAGCTTTTAAACTAAACAGTAAACCATCTTTTGATTCCTGAATGTGTCGGCACCAGGGACTCTAGATGTGGCTGCGTTATAGATGTCATGTTAATCAGGCCTTTTGAGTTGAACAGATTGTTTTAGTTTTGTAAGCAAGGTTATCTTTTTAATTATTTATAAATCAAGTCTTAGCAGTCATTCTGATCTCGTTCCCAATTATTAGTCCTTTAGTTTATTATGTTGCTGTCCAGTGGTTCTGAATTTGCGATGTACCCGACTGTCCGTTTTTCTGTGCAACATTTGAAAAGTTTTAGTGTGTGTACTAGGCTATTTGATTTCATTTATATACAGTATGTTACAACACTTTGGTTTCACTAATATGTTGAAATGGAACCATATCTGTTTGTGTCTTCTGTCCTTTTTAGATAGGATGGATGGGCTATATGGGCTACAGTATAGGTTGTATGTAATAGTCTGCCTATAACCAGCCTGAGTAGGCCTATACTATTCTATTCAGAGTTTAGAGAAATTAATTGTCTGTTGACTTTGGAAAAATCCACCCGCACTCTGCCCGCACCACCTACTCAGCCAGGCTACGTGCTTAATAGTATGCGACGATGAGTACATAGTATGCAGTTTAAATATGTAGTACACATCCAGAAGTCGAGGGGCTCTAGGTGAGGGGAGCAATGATACATTTTTGTTTCCTGTGTGTGTTCTGTTGACGTTTGAAAAGTGCAAACTACTCTCAGAGGGATCCTCTGAATTATCTTTAATATGTTTTTTCATTTATCTGTTAGCAGTGTGTTAATCTGTTACAGTGAGGTACAGGATCAACATCTCCAGGGAATATCCATGTTTTTCCACATGGACCATGATGCAATATGGTCAAAGTGTTAGTTAAAGGCCCAATGCAGTCAACATGCAGTCTTCCTGTGCTTTGTAATATATTGTACAACAGCTGATGAAACTAACACTGTAAAAGTGTGAAAAATGTGATCAATGTTATTTTCTGATTGTATTTTCAACCAGAAACTATCTACACAGAACCTTCTAATCAGCAGGTTTTGCATGGGTGGAGTTTCGGCTTGCCTGGTGACATCACCAGGTGGTAAATAAGAGAAGAGTTCAAAAATAGTTCAAAATCTCTCTGCCAATGACAGTTCTTTTTCAGTTTTCAGGTGCTCTCCCCACTCAGACCACTCCAGACAGTCCTAGCAAAATTATTGCTTGAGAAATGTTTTTTTTCTGCTATAAAGCGATGTTTATAAAAAAATAGAACACTATTAGGCTACAGTTAGGTACTTATTTGTTACGCAGAAGTTATTTTATATTGATTTAAAAACAGCTGCATTGGGCCTTTTAATATTATCAAGCTTTCAGCTTCAACTGGACTGTAGGTGCCTTCAGAAGTGTGTTACATTATGGGATAAACTTTACAAAAACCACCTGATCAAAGGTCATGAAGTTTTGACTGCAGTCGACTACAAAGTTCTGCAGTTGCTGTTCACTAACTTCGTCCTGCAGACATCGCTTGCATTGTGGGAGGCTCTATTGTCAACCAATCATTAGGGTGTTTCGTTTAAAACATGCAAATGTGACTGAGACAGGAACCAACTTTGCCGCAAGTCATTTATACAGTGGATATGTACAATTGAATGAATGTGATATTGGAGTCTCTCTTACCAATTGATAGTACAATGTACACACATATATTTACAGTTTGTGTGTGTGTTGGAGACATGCTTATTTTAACATTACAAAGGAAAACACTGCCATGTGGCACTGAGCCTTGCTGTTGGAAAACCACATCAGTGTGACTTTATGCTGTCGCAGATGCACCTCCCCTGACTTCTCTCCTCTACTTCCGTCTACAGTCGGTTGCTTTCACCTTACTACTCAGACTCGCCCAACGTGTTCCTAAACTGAGTGTGTTGTGGAGTGCTGGGTAAGAACTATGTACTGAGATATGTAGGCAGAACAACACATGTAGGGTAGTAGGGGTAACTAGCCCCCTGGAGTAACTGCACCTCCCCCCACCACCTTGTTTTATGTCATTTTATTTAAAGTTGTAGATACAGTTGAAGTCGGAAGTTTACATACACCTCAGCCAAATACATTTAAACTCAGTTTTTCACAATTCCTGATATTTAATCGTAGTAAAAAAGCCCTGTCTTAGGTCAGTTAGGATCACCACTTTATTTTAAGAATGTAAAATGTCAGAATAATAGTTGAGAGATTTAATTCACATGCACTCAATTAGTATTTGGTAGCATTGCCTTTAACTTGGGTCAAACGTTTAGGGAGGCATTCCACAAGCTTCCCACAATAAGTTGGGTGACTTTTGGACCATTCCTCCTGACAGAGCTGGTGTAACTGAGTCAGGTTTGTAGGTCTCTTTGCTCGCACATGCTTTTTTTTATTGTAGTTTTGGAGGAGTGGCTTCGTCTTTGCTGAGCGGCCTTTCATGTTATGTCGATATAGGACTCGTTTCACTGTGGAGATACTGTGGAGATACTTTTGTACCCGTTTCCTCCAGCATCTTCAAAAGGTCCTTTGCTGTTGTTCTGGGATTGATTTGCACTTTTCGCACCAAAGTACGTTCATCTCTAGGAGACAGAACGCGTCTCCTTCCTGAGCGGTATGACGGCTGTGTGGTCCCATGGTGTTTATACTTGCGTACTATTGTTTGTACAGATGAATGTGGTACCTTCAGGTGTTTGGAAATTGCTCCCAAGGATGAATCAGAATTGTGGAGGTCTACAATTTTTTTTTTGAGGTCTTGGCTGATTTCTTTTGATTTTCCCATGATGTCAAGCAAAGAGGCGCTGAGTTTGAAAGTAGGCCTTGAAATGCATCCACAGGTACACCTACAATTGACCCAAATGATGTCAATTAGTCTATCAGAAGCTTCTAAAGCCATGACATAATTTTCTGTAATTTCCAAGCTGTTTAAAACCTCTTACAGCTCCCCCCTACTTTGTGCAATTTCCGCCTGAAGACATACCCAAATCTAACAGCCTGTAGCTCAGGGTATGCATATTCTTGGTACCATTTGAAAAGAAAACACTCTGAAGTTTGTGTACATGTGAATTGAATGTAGGAGAATATAACACTATAGATTTGGTTTGGATAAAACAATGAAAGAAAACATGTTTTTTTGTATCATCTTTAAAATGAACAAGGTAAAACAAACATTCAGATAGGATGATGGGGCCAATTCCAGTAAAAATTATAAGAGGGCAACAGTACTTGTGCAAAGTTTCAGAATGATAACTTCCAAAATGAGTGTGCTACATGACATTTATCATGAATTCACCCAGGTGTCCCACACAAGTAGTCCAAATGTACCCAAGTGGCCAAATTGGTGAAGGTATACATTTCGAAACAAATAACTATATACAAAATACCAAAATGGTATTCTAAAACACCCCCCAAAAAATGATTGATTAAAAAATACATGAAAAATATATATATGTACATTTACAAAATAACATGGGTAACTATTTACACACTTTCAATATTTGGAACACCCTCAGTCCTCTATCAAATCAAATCTATTTATATAGCCCCAGCCTAAAACCCCAAACAGCAAGCAATGCAGGTGTAGAAGCACGGTGGCTAGGAAAAACTCCCTAGAAAGGCAAAAACCTAGGAAGAAACCTAGAGAGGAACCAGGCTATGCGGGGTGGCCAGTCCTCTTCTGGCTGTGCCGGGTGGAGATCACAGTGGTTGCAGAGGGTGCAACAGGACAGCACCTCAAGAGTAAAAATGAACAGTTTAGGGTTCCATAGCCGCAAGCAGAACAGTTGAAACTGGAACAGCGGCAAGGCCAGGTGGACTGGGGACAGCAAGGAGTCATCATGCCAGGTAGTCCTGAGGCATGGTCCTAGGGCTCAGGTCCTCCGAGAGAGAGAGAATTAGAGAGAGCATACTTAAATTCACACAGGTGGGTTCATGAGTTGTCCTCCAATTTTACTGGAGTTAGCTTTATTTGTGACCTACAGGTACAAATAACTTCCATGATGGCATAGCAGTTGGATATTATGATTGTCTTGTCCCGTCCATTGTATATATAGTTTCTTTCTTCGCATATATTTAGTGTATATTTTTTTAATCAAATGTTTCTGTAATTTTTCCATCTACGGACTAAACATACTCTCCTGCATCCCGCCTCACCCAATGTGGTATGGATCTGCTATTTTTTATACTTTAGAACCTTTTTATTTTATTTTTTTATTTTACCTTTAACCAGGCAAGTCAGTCAAGAACAAATTCTTATTTTCAATGACGGCCTAGGAACAGTGGGTTAACTGCCTGTTCAGGGGCAGAACAACAGATTTATACCTTGTCAGCTTGGGGGTTTGAACTTGCAACCTTCCTGTTACTAGTCCAACGCTCTAACCACTAGGCTACCCTGCCGCCCCAAACCTTAACCCCCTTCAGGAGCTAGCCAGCTTACTAGCTACTAGCTAGCAGTCAGTTATCCACTGCTAGCGGTCATCGCCATTAACTCGGACATCTGCCAGCTTCAGCCCGGTCACTCCTGCTGGCCTGCACAGCGCGTAATCAACCAGAGCATATTGGACTGCTTTTCTCCACCATATCTCCGGATTCCTACCGCAAGCTCTGAACCTTTACTCCGGATCATCGCAGTTAGCTATCTGATTGCCTACTCCTGACTAACGTCTCTGTCCCGAGGCAAGCACCAGTTAGCCTGGAGCTAACCTCAAATCGAGGCCCATCTCCCGGCTAGCCAAAGAGATCTATCAAGCAATTCCTGGGCTTCAATGATCTCTTTTGCCAATTGGCCTGGACCCTTTGCTGCCGACACGGAGCCCCGCAGATCCATCACAACTGGTCTGCCGACGTAACCGTCTGAGGGGATTTCAACAGGCTCCCCCTTTGCGACGTCCCCCTGAGGCCCATCTGCTAGCCTGCTGCTAGCCCCAGCCTGCTAGCTGTCTGAATCCCCGTGCCTCCAGCTCGCCTAACTACTCACTGGACCCTATGATTACTCGGCTACAAATGCCTCTCCCTAATGTCAATAGGCCTTGTCTATTGCTGTTTTGTTTAGTAATCTTGGTCTTATTTTACTGTGGAGCCTCCAGCCCTGCTCAATATGCCTTAGCTAACCCTGTTGTTCCATCCCTAATTACATTTTCTGACAAAATAGAACTGCCAAAGGGGGAGGAGTTGCAATCTACTGGAGAGGTAGCCTGCAGAGTTCTGTCATACTATCCAGGTTTGTGCCCAAACAATTTGAGCTTCTACTTTTAAAAATCCACCTTTCCGGAAACAAGTCTCTCACCGTTGCTCCCTAAAACACTTCAGCGAGCACTATCCCCACTCAAAAAGGCTTAAATACATAACCTGCCCCATTCATAAAATGTACATTAACAAAGCTTCCTTCACTATGCGCGCTTGTTATAGACACCTCTGCTGTCTTAATCCAGGATCCCAGCAATCACTGCCTCCCTTCAGCTGTTATCCAAATACCTGGCTTAAATAAGCATAACCTGCCCCATTCATAAAATGTACATTAACAAAGCAACTGGGTGACTGTCATTTACAAAATAGCCCCTAACACTTACTCAGCAAACTGGATATAGTCCAGCATCGGGCTAACTTAGAATATGTGGGCAATTACAAATACCTGGCTACACTGCAACTGGGTACTGGTGGTGAGGTGGTGAGGGTAGGCAACAACATCTCCACCCCGCTGATCCTCAACACTGGGGCCCCACAAGGGTGTGTTCTGAGCCCTCTCCTGTACTCCCTGTTCACCCACGACTGCGTGGCCACGCACGCCTCCAACTCAATCATCAAGTTTGCGGACGACACAACAGTGGTAGACTTGATTACCAACAACGACGAGACGGCCTACAGGGAGGAGGTGAGGGCCCTCGGAGTGTGGTGTCAGGAAAATAACCTCACACTCAACGTCAACAGGAGATGATTGTGGACTTCAGGAAAGAGCAGAGGGAACACCCCCCTATCCACATCGATGGAACAGTAGTGGAGAGGGTAGTAAGTTTTAAGTTCCTCGGCGTACACATCACAGACCAACTGAATTGGTCCACCCACACAGACAGCATCGTGAAGAAGGCGCAGCAGCGCCGCTTCAACCTCAGGAGGCTGAAGAAATTTGGCTTGTCACCAAAAGCACTCACAAACTTCTACAGATGCACAATTGAGAGCATCCTGTCGGGCTGTATCACCGCCTGGTACGGCAACTGCTCCGCCCACAACCGTAAGGCTCTCCAGAGGGTAGTGAGGTCTGCACAACGCATCACCGGGGGCAAACTACCTGCCCTCCAGGACACCTACACCACCCGATGTTACAGGAAGGCCATAAAGATCATCAAGGACAACAACCACCCGAGCCACTGCCTGTTCACCCCGCTATCATCCAGAAGGCGAGGTCAGTACAGGTGCATCAAAGCTGGGACCGAGAGACTGAAAAACAGCTTCTATCTCAAGGCCATCAGACTGTTAAACAGCCACCACTAACATTGAGTGGCTGCTGCCAACACACTGACTCAACTCCAGCCACTTTAATAATGGGAATTGATGGGAAATGATGTAAAATATATCACTAGCCACTTTAAACAATGCTACCTAATATAATGTTTACATACCCTACATTATTCATCTCATATGTATACGTATATACTGTACTCTATATCATCTACTGCATCCTTATGTAATACATGTATCACTAGCCACTTTAACTATGCCACTTTGTTTACATACTCATCTCATATGTATATACTGCACTCAATACCATATACTGTATCTTGCCTATGCCGCTCTGTACCATCACTCATTCATATATCTTATGTACATATTCTTTATCCCCTTACACTTGTGTCTATAAGAGTAGTTTTGGAATTGTTCGCTAGATTACTTGTTGGTTATTACTGCATTGTCGGAACTAGAAGCACAAGCATTTCGCTACACTCGCATTAACATCTGTTAACCATGTCAATGTGACAAATTTGATTTGATTTGACTGTAAACTCTCCTTCCAGATTCACATTAAGCATCTCCAATCTAAAATGTTGTCTAGAATCGGCTTCCTATTTCGCAACACAGCATCCTTAACTCATGCTGCCAAACAAACCCTCGTAAAACTGACTATCCTACCGATCCTTGACTTCGGTGGTGTAATTTATAAAATATCCTCCAACACTCTACTCAGCAAATTGGATACAGTCTATCACAGTGCCATCCGTTTTGTCACCAAAGCCCAAATACGACCCACCACTGCGACCTGTATGCTCTCTTTGGCTGGCCCACACTACATATCTGCCTCCAAACCCACTGGTTCCAGGTCATCTATAAGTCTTCGCTAGGTAAAGCCCCGCCTTATTTCAGCTCACTGGTCACCATAGCAACACCCACCCATATCACGCGCTCCAGCAGGTATATTGCACTGGTCATCCCCAAAGCCAACACTTCCTTTGGCCGCATCTCCTCTCCTTTCTCTGCTACCAATGACTGGAACGAATTGCAAAATTCTCTGAAGCTGGAGTCTTATTAAAGCCTCTTTAACTTTAAGCATCAGCTGTCAGAGCAGCTCACTGATCACTGTACCTTTACACAGCCAATCTGTAAATAACACACCCGACTACCTCATCCCCATATTATTACTTACCCTCTTGCTCTTTTGCACCCTAGTATCTCTACTTGCACATCATCATCTGCACATATATCACTCCAGTTGTAATGCTAAATTGTAATTATTTTTGCCTCTATGGCCTATTTATTGCCTACCTCCCTACTCTCCTACATTTGCACACACTGTACATAGATCTTTCTATTTTTCTTTTATTTTCTGTTATTGACTGTATGTTTGTTTATGTGTAACTCTGTGTTGTTGTTTGTGTAGCACTGCTTTGCTTTATCTTGGCCAGGTCGCAGTTGTAAATGAGAACTTGTTCTCAACTGGCCTACCTGGTTAAATAAAGGTGAAATAAAATATTAATAATAATAATTAGAATCGTGCAATAGCAGAGCATAAGAGTTACCACATTGTTACACTGAGTTAATTTGTCTTAATGTTATTGCATGTTATATTCCAATGTTATTTAATATTATTATTTATATTCCATTCTAATATTCATTCATTCATTCCATATTCCAATTCATTTTTTAAAATTAATTAAAAACAACTATAAAAACCTTTTGCTCCTGAATGTCATTTTAAAGACTGCTGGGATTTAAAATCTTGCATTATTCAAATCAATTTATTGCAATTGTACATAATGGATTGTTTGGAAAAGGAACAACAAAGAAATAACAAAGAAATGTAGTGTGCAAGTCACATCTCCTCATAGTGCAAATATTAATGGTGGAAAATGGGCAACACACTTTCCCCCCATATTTTATTTAAATCATTCAATAAGACAACTAGACTTACATTTTAAGTATTACTTACTAAAGAATTTCTAAATAAAACGGATGAAATGGATTTTAACACACTTGTGTGAAACCCTATGCCATAATCTTCTACCGGTCTACTTTAAAAAAAAACACAGCTTTTCCAACAACATTTCATGAAATAACCAAATTAGTGTCAAATGTAGCCATTTATTTCCCTGTATAGTTTATTCGCCTAAGCATGACCTTCATCCACATACCATTTTTTTCTCCAAACTTTTTTGTTTGTTTGTTTCAGCAATTAGACGTTGTTCTTAGGGGGGGTCTAGTTACCCCCTGGTACCCTAAGCTTTATAAAAGCTGTAGGGATTCATGTAGGTGTGTCATGTCAGAGCTGCATCCATCAAGTGAGAGAGGTTTGTTATGTTGCTCATAATCTCTCGTGGACAGACGCAAAAAAACATAAAATGGTATCGTAGCATCTGTCAACAGATTTTAGGATGCAACGACTAAGGTGTTCGCTTGCACAGATTTCTCATCACTCATTTGGACAAGTCACTATTTCGCAGGTCTTCGCATCTTTTGAATTACATAAGGGAGGGAACATTTCGCCTATAGAGGGGGGTGGAGCTACCGCTCTGCTTCCGCTCGTCATTCTAGTATCTTTTTCAACAAATCTCCCCGCTTAATTTGATTGAGCATCTGACGCAATTACACAATAATTTAGTTCTGGGTTTCTGAGATGATGTTGCTTACAAAGCCCATGGGATACTAACTTGTGAATAATGCAACAACTTGATATGTTGAAATGTATCCTTAGGCATTTTTCCTGCAGCATGAATTGTATCCAGGGAATTTGTATTTCATCCAATTATTTTCTAATGAAAAGTATGCAGAGGGAACTACGGAAAGGCTTTGCCTTTGGGGTAAGCTAACACAGGGTTATATATTACAGGACATTGTTCTAATAAGTATGTACATGTTATTATGCAAGTAAAGTGATATTTCTGTGAGGTAATTAAGGTTTTCAGCAGCACCTGTTTGGATAAAGTAATTATAGAACAACTTGTGCTTTATATGTGCTAGATATGCCAGACCTTTTGTATAACAAAGTCCTTGTTTATGTTCTTATATGCGCTTATGTTGACCACAGAAAGTACACAGGTTTCATGGTTGTATTCCCTGGCCATGACACATTTTCCTTATCAAAGGGACCTTGGTCTAGAACAGAAAGCATCGTTATTTAGGAGTGCAATGGCCTGGATTTCTTCACAAATGCATTTCAGAGAATCGGAAGACAACCCGCCTTCAGCGCTTCCTCACAATTCACAGGCTGACTCGCCTGACCCTGCAGTCCAATCGGAAGATCTGAAACCCAAGCAGAACTCCACTATTCCCTGTAAGGCATGAAACTAATTCCTCTGACTCACCGCCAAGGGAGGGAACAATTAATTAAAACTAATGGACTCCTAAGACCATCTAAATACAAAAAAAAGTATTCCTAACGCTCCGTTCTGTGCCTATTTTGTATAATATATTTAACATTTTTAATAGGGGAAAGGGAAGATTGAGTTATTTAGTAAAATAAAATCAAAATGTTTAATGATGTTTGTCGTCAGTCAATGCTTTGGGGTATAATGGTTTAGCTGGTGCTGCATAATGGTATGTACCTGTATGGGTGCATAGATAGATGGATGGACGTCCCGCAGATGCGGCATAAACGTACAGAAGAGTCATTTCTGAGGAGTTATTTCTGACGGAGAGAGAAAGTGTGTCTGATAGAGAACCTCCGTGGAGAATATGGGAGCTGAATTTAATCACAGATAGGCTAACTGCCCGTGGGCTCAGCGCAAAAGCTCTGCATTTTCCTGGCTGAATATTCATCTGTGCCCTCTTCTCTGCTCGCTGTCTTCACAGGAAGGAAAGTCATTGTTGATTGCCTCTTTTTTTCATTCTGCAGGTTTATTTAAGCAGTTTGGTTCTGTTTCACACACTGAATCTTAAATGTTATAAGCACTGGCAAAACAGAGAATTCAAATAAAGGTAGCCCTTGTGTTCCCCTAGTATAAACACATGCCAATTAGACATACCTTTAACCAATACACATATCAATCTAACATAGCTAATACATCAGAATGCTATTATAGTATTCAGTCTACTGGGTCTAGTTACCAATGTACTTTCCGGGAATTGTGTTCACATGTTGTCAGGGTCCTGATCCTGTTATATCATAAAGGACATCTACTCCCCTTGGAGGGACAATAACACAAATATGTTATGAACATGATTATTCTCACTCAACAAAAGTGACGAGGGTTGTGTTCACATATTTGTGAACTATTTATTGTAAAGTGTGTTGGCCATGTAAGAGCTTTATTTGAGACCGTAGTAGAATAGACTACTGTCATTTGACAGACTATTTGGTCTTTATAAGAAGTTGACAATACGTGTTATCCTTGTCCTGTAGTACTAACAGCCTCCCCGAAGCCTTCAAATACCACTACCCTTGTTTAACAATGAAGACAAATATTTTTAACAAATATATCCACGACTTGCTCTTGCATCAGGAGGTCAGATGAGTGGTTCATTTGAATAAATTTACAATGCAAACAAGAGCATGGAGTTGCATCTGAGCGAATTCATGCATTAATGATTGTAGCTATACAGATGGCAATTAGGTTATCTATGAGTAGCAACTTCAAAACAAGCATCAAATGAATAGGATGTGTGAGCCTTGTAAATCAGTGTATGCTAAATAATTGGCATAATAATGAACATTAAAGGGGCAATCTGTAGTTGAAACAATATCAAAGCTTTCCCCACCACTGTTTCAGTAAAATGCTGGGGGATGGGGCTAGAGAAATGTAACCATTCTCAAATTCATAGATGGAGCTGTGGGTGTGAATCTACCATTCCAGTGTTTAATTGCCATATTGTAATTACTTCACCACCATGGCCTATTTATTGCCTTAACTCCCTTATTTGACCTTATTTGCACTCACTGTATATAGACTTTTTTTTCTTTTTTTTCTACTGTATTATTGACTGTATGTTTTGTTCATTCCATGTGTAACTCTGTGTTGTTGTATGTGTCGAACTGCTATGCTTGGCCAGGTCGCAGTTGCAAATGAGAACGTGTTCTCAACTAGCCTACCTGGTTAAATACCTGGTAAATAAAGGTGAAAAAAAAATGCAAGGACTGACCATCAATGAGATCAAACGTTATAGCGTGTAATAGTTTCAAACATGTTTTGAGGCAAGACAGTGTTTGTTTAAATTACATTGGAGTAAAACAGTATTTTGGGTTCTGGTGCGGTATGACAGTTGAACTAAGCTCATGCGGCATTTATTAGTTACAGTGGGGCAAAAAAGTATTTAGTCAGCCACCAATTGTGCAAGTTCTCCCACTGTTAAGGAGGCTGCACATTTTTTCAGCTTTTTGTTAAAAATCACGCAAAATTTAAACGTCCTGCTACTCATGCCAGGAATATAGTATATGCATATGATTAGTATGTGTGGATAGAAAACACTCTGAAGTCTCTAAAACTGGTTAAATCATGTCTGTGACTATAACAGAACGTGTGTAGGAGGCAAAATCCCAAGGAAAACTGTTCACAAAAAAAACACACAAAAAATATCCCTCCGCCAGTCTCTGTATTGTCTATGGTAAGGGAAAATAGATAGCGTCCAGTGCCTACAGCTTCCATACGATGTCGCCAGTACTGGCAATTGGCCTGAAGTTTATCCTTGGTTAGATGAGGAATAGGCACTTCCTGTCTTCGGGTACACCAGAGGAAGTTATGAAAGGGAGAAAATGGACCATGATTTCAAGACTTGCTGCTATCGTTATCAATTTGATAGATTATTAACGTTTACTAATACCTAAAGTTGGATTACAAAAGTAGTTTGAAGTGTTTTGTCAAAGTTTATAGGCAACTTTTTTAATTAAAAAAATGGCGTTGCGTTTTTGAAAGCAGTTTTTTCCTGATCAGACGGGCTTCATAAATGGACATTTTGGGTATACATGGACGGATTTAATCGAAAAAAAAGACCCAATTGTGATGTTTATGGGACATATAGGAGTGCCAACAAAGAAGCTCGTCAAAGGTAATGAATGTTTTATATTTTATTTCTGCGTTTTGTGTAGCGCCGGCTACGCTAATTATTCTGTTTACGTCCCCTTTGGGTATTTCGGGGGTTGCATGCTATCAGATAATTGCTTCTCATGCTTTCGCCGAAAAGCATTTTAAAATCTGACATGTTGGCTAGATTCACAACGAGTGTAGCTTAAATTGAGTACCCTGCATGTGTGTTTTAATGAAAGTTTGAGTTGTATCGAGTACTATTAGTTGTCGCTCTGAAATTTCCGCTGATTTCCGCTGATGTTGATCCCTGTACAGGGCTGCAGCCCTAAGAGGTTAAAAAGATGAGAGAGGCCTGTAATTTTCATCATAGGTACACTTCAACTATGACAGACAAAATGAGAAGAAAGAAAAAAAACAGAAAATCACATTGAAGGATTTTTAATGAATTTATTTGCAAATTATGGTGGAAAATAAGTATTTGGTCACCTACAAACAAGCAAGATTTCTGCTCTCACAGACCTATAACTTCTTCTTTAAGAGGCTCCTCTGTCCTCATCTCGTTAACTGTATTAATGGCACCTGTTTGAACTTGTTATCAGTATAAAAGACACCTGTCCACAACCTCAAACAGTCACACTCCAAACTCCACTATGGCCAAGACCATAGAGCTGTCAAAGGACACCAGAAACAAAATTGTAGACCTGCACCAGGCTGGGAAGACTGAATCTGAAATAGGTAAGCAGCTTGGTTTGAAGAAATCAACTGTGGGAGCAATTATTAGGAAATGGAAGACATACAAGACCACTGATAATCCCCCTCGATCTGGGGCTCCACGCAAGATCTCACCCCGTGGGGTCAAAATGATCACAAGAACGGTGAGCAAAAATCCCAGAACCACACGGGGGGACCTAGTGAATGACCTGCAGAGAGCTGGGACCAAAGTAACAAACGCCTACCATCAGTAACACACTACGCCGCCAGGGACTCAAATCCTGCAGTGCCAGATGTGTTCCCCTGCTTAAGCCATTATTATGCTTTCCTAATGTTGAGTTGCACCCTATTTTGCCCTCAGAACAGCCTCAATTCGCCGGAGCATGGACTTTTCAAGGTGTCGAAAGCGTTCCACAAGGATGCTGGCCCAATGCTTCCCAAAATTGTGTCAAGTTGGCTGGATGTTCTTTGGGTGGGGGACCATGCTTGATACACATGGGAAACTGTTCTTGACACACTCAAACTGGTGCGCCTAGCACCTACTGTACTACCATACCCTGTTCAAAGGCACTTACATCTTTTGTCTTGCCCATTCACCCTCTGAATTGCACACACACACAATCCATGTCTCAATTGTCTCAATGCTTAAAAATCCTTCTTTAACCGGTCTCCTCCCCTTCATCTACTTTGATTGAAGTGGATTTAACAGGTGACATCAATAAGCGATAAGCATCATAGCTTCACCTGAGTTCACCTGGTCAGACTGTCATGGAAGGAGCAGGTGTTCAAAATGTCTTGTACACTCAGTGTACATCTGACATGGTACAGGTGTCTTCTTCAATTTGAGCCCGTAACAAGGTATATACGGCTTCTTTGGCCCATAACAAGGTATATATTGCCTCGACCCGGACTAGTCTCCCAGTCCCTGCTACTGAAAAACATCCCCACAATTTTCTCCAGACGTGATGCTTGGCATTCAGGCCAATAAGTTTAATATTGGTTTCATCAGACTAGAGAATCTTGTTTCTCATGGTCTGAGAGTCTTTAGGTGCCTTTTGGCAAACTCCAAGCTGGCTGTCATGTGGATTTTTGCTGAGGAGTGGATTATATCTGGCCACTCTACCATGAAGGCCTGATTGGTGGAGTGCTGCAGAGATGGTTGACCCTCTGGAAGGTTCTCCCTTCTCCACATCTCTAGAGCTCTGTCAGAGTGGCCATTGGGTTCTTGGTCACCTCTCTGACCAAAGCCCTTTCTCAGTGTGGCCTGGCGGCCAGCTCTAGGAAGAGTCTTTTGGTTCCAACCTTCTTCCATTTAAGAATGATGGAGGCCACTGTGTTCTTGGGGACCTTTAATATTGCAGAAATGTTTTGGTACCCTTCCCCAGATCTGTGCCTCGACACAATCCTGTCTCGGAGCTCTACGGACAATTCCTTCGACTTCATGGCTTGGTTTTTTTCTGTGTCATACACTGTCAACTGTGCGACCTTATACAGACAGGTCTGTGCCTTTCCAAATCAAGTCCATTCAATTGAATTTACCGTAGGTAGACTCCAGTCATGTTGTAGAAACATCCCAAGGATGATCAATGGAAACATGATGCACCTGAGCTCAATTTGGAGTCTCATAGCAAAGGGTGTAAATACTTGTGTAAATAAGGTATTTCTGTTTCTTATTTTTAATAAATTAGCAAAAATTTCTAAAGACCTGTTTTCACAATGTTGTTATGGGATATTGTGTGTAGACTGCTGAGTGTTTTTTTTATTTAACCAATTTTTGGAAAAGGCTGTAATGTCACAAAATTCTGAAAAAGTCAAGAGGTCTGAATACTTTCCGAAGACACTACTTTCAATACCATGAAGATTCGTTAGACTTTGTCTGTGGGGCCACTGCGGAAAAGGGTTTGAAATGTTTTATTTATTTATTTTTTATTTCACCTTTATTTAACCAGGTAGGCTAGTTGAGAACAAGTTCTCATTTGCAACTGCGACCTGGCCAAGATAAAGCATAGCAGTGTGAACAGACAACACAGAGTTACACATGGAGTAAGCAATTAACAAGTCAATAACACAGTAGAAAAAAAATGGGCAGTCTATATACAATGTGTGCAAAAGGCATGAGGAGGTAGGCGAATAATACAATTTTGCAGATTAACACTGGGGTGATAAAAGATCAGATGGTCATGTACAGGTAGAGATATTGGTGTGCAAAAGAGCAGAAAAGTAAATAAATAAATAAAATAAATAAAAAAACAGTATAAAAACAGTATGGGGATGAGGTAGGTGAAAATGGGTGGGCTATTTACCAATAGACTATGTACAGCTGCAGCGATCGGTTAGCTGCTCGGATAGCTGATGTTTGAAGTTGGTGAGGGAGATAAAAGTCTCCAACTTCAGCGATTTTTGCAGTTCATTCCAGTCACAGGCAGCAGAGTACTGGAACGAAAGGCGGCCAAATGAGGTGTTGGCTTTAGGGATGATCAGTGAGATACACCTGCTGGAGCGTGTGCTACGGATGGGTGTTGCCATCGTGACCAGTGAACTGAGATAAGGCGGAGCTTTACCTAGCATGGACTTGTAGATGACCTGGAGCCAGTGGGTCTGGCGACGAATATGTAGCGAGGGCCAGCCGACTAGAGCATACAAGTCGCAGTGGTGGGTGGTATAAGGTGCTTTGGTGACAAAACGGATGGTACTATGATAGACTGCATCCAGTTTGCTGAGTAGAGTGTTGGAAGCCATTTTGTAGATGACATCGCCGAAATCGAGGATCGGTAGGATAGTCAGTTTTACTAGGGTAAGCTTGGCGGCGTGAGTGAAGGAGGCTTTGTTGCGGAATAGAAAGCCGACTCTTGATTTGATTTTCGATTGGAGATGTTTGATGAGTCTGGAAGGAGAGTTTGCAGTCTAGCCAGACACCTAGGTACTTATAGATGTCCACATATTCAAGGTCGGAACCATCCAGGGTGGTGATGCTAGTCGGGCATGCGGGTGCAGGCAGCGATCGGTTGAAAAGCATGCATTTGGTTTTACTCGCGTTTAAGAGCAGTTGGAGGCCACGGAAGGAGTGCTGTATGGCATTGAAGCTCGTTTGGAGGTTAGATAGCACAGTGTCCAATGACGGGCCGAAAGTATATAGAATGGTGTCGTCTGCGTAGAGGTGGATCAGGGAATCGCCCGCAGCAAGAGCAACATCATTGATATATACAGAGAAAAGAGTCGGCCCGAGAATTGAACCCTGTGGCACCCCCATAGAGACTGCCAGAGGACCGGACAGCATGCCCTCCGATTTGACACACTGAACTCTGTCTGCAAAGTAATTGGTGAACCAGGCAAGGCAGTCATCCGAGAAACCGAGGCTACTGAGTCTGCCGATAAGAATATGGTGATTGACAGAGTCGAAAGCCTTGGCGAGGTCGATGAAGACGGCTGCACAGTACTGTCTTTTATCGATAGCGGTTATGATATCGTTTAGTACCTTGAGCGTGGCTGAGGTGCACCCGTGACCGGCTCGGAAACCAGATTGCACAGCGGAGAAGGTACGGTGGGATTCGAGATGGTCAGTGACCTGTTTGTTGACTTGGCTTAGATAGGCAGGGCAGGATGGATATAGGTCTATAGCAGTTTGGGTCCAGGGTGTCTCCCCCTTTGAAGAGGGGGATGACTGCGGCAGCTTTCCAATCCTTGGGGATCTCAGACGATATGAAAGAGAGGTTGAACAGGCTGGTAATAGGGGTTGCGACAATGGCGGCAGATAGTTTCAGAAATAGAGGGTCCAGATTGTCAAGCCCAGCTGATTTGTACGGGTCTAGGTTTTGCAGCTCTTTCAGAACATCTGCTATCTGGATTTGGGTAAAGGAGAACCTGGAGAGGCTTGGGCGAGGAGCTGCGGGGGGGGCGGAGCTGTTGGCCGAGGTTGGAGTAGCCAGGCGGAAGGCATGGCCAGCCGTTGAGAAGTGCTTATTGAAGCTTTCGATAATCGTGGATTTATCGGTGGAGACCGTGTTACCTAGCCTCAGTGCAGTGGGCAGCTGGGAGGAGGTACTCTTGTTCTCCATGGACTTCACAGTGTCCCAGAACTTTTTGGAGTTGGAGCTACAGGATGCAAACTTCTGCCTGAAGAAGCTGGCCTTAGCTTTCCTGACTGACTGCGTGTATTGGTTCCTGACTTCCCTGAACAGTTGCATATCACGGGGCTATTCGATGCTATTGCAGTCCGCCACAGGATGTTTTTGTGCTGGTCGAGGGCAGTCAGGTCTGGAGTGAACCAAGGGCTGTATCTGTTCTTGGTTCTGCATTTTTGAACGGAGCATGCTTATCTAAAATGGTGAGGAAGTTACTTTTAAAGAATGACCAGGTATCCTCAACTGACGGGTTGAGGTCAATGTCCTTCCAGGATACCCGGGCCAGGTCGATTAGAAAGGCCTGCTCACAGAAGTGTTTTAGGAGCGTTTGACAGTGATGAGGGGTGGTCGTTTGACTGCGGCTCCGTGGCGGATACAGGCAATGAGGCAGTGATCGCTGAGATCCTGGTTGAAGACAGCGGAGGTGTATTTGGAGGGCCAGTTGGTCAGGATGACGTCTATGAGGGTGCCCTTGTTTACAGAGTTAGGTTGTACCTGGTGGGTTCCTTGATGATTTGAGTGAGATTGAGGGCATCTAGCTTACATTGTAGGACTGCCGGGGTGTTAAGCATATCCCAGTTTAGGTCACCTAACAGAACAAACTCTGAAGCTAGATGGGGGCGATCAATTCACAAATGGTGTCCAGGGCACAGCTGGGAGCTGAGGGTGGCCGGTAGCAGGCGGCAACAGTGAGAGACTTATTTCTGGAGAGGGTAATTTTCAAAATTAGTAGTTCGAACTGTTTGGGTATGGACCTGGAAAGTATGACGTTACTTTGCAGGCTATCTCTGCAGTAGACTGCAACTCCGCCCCTTTGGTAGTTCTATCTTGACGGAAGATGTTATAGTTGGGTATGGAAATCTCTGAATTTTTGGTGGCCTTCCTGAGCCAGGATTCAGACACGGCAAGGACATCAGGGTTAGCAGAGTGTGCTAAAGCAGTGAGTAAAACAAACTTAGGGAGGAGGCTTCTGATGTTGACATGCATAAAACCAAGGCTTTTTCGATCACAGAAGTCAACAAATGAGGGTACCTGGGGACATGCAGGGCCTGGGTTTACCTCCACATCACCCGCGGAACAGAGAAGGAGTAGTATGAGGGTGCGGCTAAAGGCTATCAAAACTGGTCGCCTAGAGCGTTGGGGGCAGAGGATAAGAGGAGCAGGTTTCTGGGCATGGTAGAATATATTCAGGGCATAATGCACAGACAGGGGTATGGTGGGGTGCGGGTACAGCGGAGGTAAGCCCAGGCACTGGGTGATGATGAGACAGGTTGTATCTCTGGACATGCTGGTTGTAATGGGTGAGGTCACCGCATGTGTGGGAGGTGGGACAAAGGAGGTAACAGGGGTATGCAGAGTGGGTCTAGGGGCTCCATTGTGAACTAAAACAATTATAACTAACCTGAACAACAGTATACAAGGCATATTGACATCTGAGAGAGACATACAGCGAGGCATACAGTAATCACAGGTGTTGAATTTGGAAAGCTAGCTAAAAACAGTAGGCGAGGCTAATCCGCTAGCACAACAAACAGCAGGTAAAATGGCGTTGACTAGGCAACGGGGCCGACAGGTAAGACAAACAAGCAGAAAGGAGTACCGTGATTAATGGACAGTCCAGCGTGCGTCAGCTATGTAGCCAAGAGATCAGTGTCCAGGGGGCAGCGGTGGATGGGCAGGGGGCTGGCGAGTGTTATCCAGGTTTTTTTTTTTTTTTTTTTTTTTTTTTTTAAACTAACAATGACTAACTAGCTTGTAGCTAGTTAGCTGGTTAGCGTCTGGAGGTTCTTGAGTGTGTCATAAAAATAAAAATAAGAGTAAAAGTAACAGCGATTCCGTATCACATTGGGTGAGGCAGGTTTCCGGAAGGTATAAACAAATTAAAAATCAAAAAGAGATAGAAAGTAAATGGGGTCAGAGAGTGATTGGGACGCGGTGGTACAGACGGTTAGCAGGCCTGTGCTAACAAGCTAACAGTTCGTAGGCCCGAGCTAGACAAGGTAGCAGTTAGCGGACCGGAGCTTGACAAGCTAGCCGTTAGCAGGCCGAATTAGCAAGCAGGGAGATAGCGAGGGCTAGAGAGTTAACCTTTGGGGGACGTCGCGATGGGGTGAGTCTGTTTATTTATTCCTCTTCATGCGGTGAGCTGGAGATACAGCGATTCAGAAAGCTCGCGGGCCTTGGCCAGCAGATGGATCTTTGGCGATGTCGCAGCGGAAAAGCCTGTTGAAACCCCCTCGGGCGATTATGTCGGCGGACCAGTCGTGATGGATCGGCGGGGCTCCGTGTCGGCAGTAGAGGGTCAGTAGAGGGTCCAGGCCAATTGGCAAATTAGGTATTTTTGGACCTCTTGGGTAGTCGGGAGATAGGCTTAGCTCGAGGCTAGCTCCAGGCTAACTGGTGCTTGCTCTGGGACAGAGACGTTAGCCAGGAGTAGCCACTCGGATTGCAGCTAGCTATTTACGATGATCCGGTATAAAGCTTCAGAGCTTGCGGTAGGAATCCGGAGATGTGGTAGAGAAAAAGCAGTCTGATATGCTTTGGGTAGATGTCGCACTGGTGTCCTAGTTAGCGTTGAAGACCGCTAGCAGTGGCTAGCTAGTAGCTAGTTAGCGGCTAGCTTCTGGTGAGGGTTCCGATTCTAAAGCATAGAAAAAGCAGATCCGTACCACATTGGGTGATGCGGGTTGCAGGAGAATATATTCAGCCTGTGGTTGGGAAGTGAGATTAAAATATGTACGAAATATATACGGGAAAAAAAGAGGAAAAAAAACTATATTTACACTATACAGGACGGGACAAGACAAAACACACGTCCGACTGCTACGCCATCTTGGATGTCTAGCATTGCTGTGTGTAAGCTCTATAGCTAAACAGTCCATGTTGACAAGAAAAGTTTCTCAGCTTGGATAGACTGAAGTGAAAATAAATAAATGGAACATCCATGATAAAATTATCAAATTAGAGCTTTTGTTTGGGCTAAATGAGTCAATGAGGGATCCATCATTGGGTTTAAAAAAAATGTAATTTACAAATTCTCTTTTCCACTGTTAGGAGTCTACACAAAGAGAATAATGATCAGTACTGTTTCTGCTCGAATACTGGAGTTTGTAGGTTACAGGGTACTTGGATTGTGAAGGACTTTGTCCACTTCGCTTAATTAACATTTGGTTTGTATGTAAAGGACTATGCAGCGAGAACAATCAACAAAACCCATGTTATTAATACATTTCACTAAGGGCATTACCAATGCTCAAGGGGCTGTACAGTAGAGTACAGTGAAGTGTAACGATTAAAACATTTCTATGTTAATTTGAGTCTGTGATGTAGAATATAATGGTCTTCTTCCTGCCTCTTGCCTGACTCAATAATTAGTGGCCGATTAACCCGGCCTGGTCTCAGAGCAAAATGTATTATATTTTACTAAAATCCGTGACACTTCATTTTTAGTATGATATGTTACTTTACATTAGGTTACATTACATTGACTAGATGTAACATAGTACATCTACATACAGTGGGGCAAAAAGGTATTTAGTCAGCCACCAATTGTGCAAGTTCTCCCACTTAAAAAGATGAGAGAGGCCTGTAATTTTCATCATAGGTACACTTCATCTATGACAGACAAAAAGATTTTAAAAATCCAGAAAATCACATTGTAGGATTTTTAATGATTTTAATGATATTATTTGCAAATTATGGTGGAAAATAAGTATTTGGTCAATAACACAAGTTTATCTCAATACTTTGTTATATACACTTTGTTGGCAATGACAGAGGTCAACACACTGTTGCTGGTATTTTGTCCCATTCCTCCATGCAGATCTCCTCTAGAGCAGTGATGTTTTGGGGCTGTTTTGGGGCTCCAAAGATTTTCTATGGGGTTGAGATCTGGAGACTGGCTTGGCCACTCCAGGACCTTGAAATGCTTCTTACGAAGCCACTCCTTCGTTGCCCGGGCAGTGTGTTTGGGATCATTGTCATGCTGAAAGACCCAGCCACATTTCATCTTCAATGCCCTTGCTGATGGAAGGTTTTCACTCAAAATCTCATGAAACATGGCCCCATTCATTCTTTCCTTTACACGGATCAGTCGTCCTGGTCCCTTTGCAGAAAAACAGCCCCAAAGCATGATGTTTCCACCCCCATGCTTCACAGTAGGTATGGTGTTCTTTGGATGCAACACAGCATTCTTTGTCCTCCAAACACGTTGAGTTGAGTTTTTACCAAAAAGTTTCATCTGACCATATGACATTCTCCCAATCATCTTCTGGATCATCCAAATGCTCTCTAGCAAACTTCAGACGGGCCTGGACATGTACTGGCTTAAGCAGGGGGACACGTCTGGCACAGCAGGATTTGAGTCCCTGGCGGCGTAGTGTGTTACTGATGGTAGGCTTTGTTACTTTGGTCCCAGCTCTCTGCAGGTCATTCACTAGGTCCCCCCGTGTGGTTCTGGGAATTTTGCTCACCGTTCTTGTGATCATTTTGACCCCACAGGGTGAGATCTTGCGTGGAGCCCCAGATCGAGGGAGATTATCAGTGGTCTTGTATGTCTTCCATTTCCTAATAATTGCTCCCACAGTTGATTTCTTCAAACCAAGCTGCTTACCTATTGCAGATTCAGTCTTCCCACAGGTGTATTTTATACTGATAACAAGTTTAAACAGGTGCCATTAATACAGGTAACGAGTGGAGGACAGAGGAGCTTCTTAAAGAATAAGTTACAGGTCTGTGAGAGCCAGAAATCTTGCTTGTTTGTAGGTGACCAAATACTTATTTTTCCACCATAATTTGCAGATAAATTCATAAAAAATCCTACAATGGATTTTTTTCTCATTTTGTTTGTCATAGTTGAAGTGTACCTATGATGTAAATTACAGGCCTCTCTCATCTGTTTAAGTGGGAGAACTTGCACAATTGGTGGCTGTCTAAATACTTTTTTGCCCCACTGTAGGTAGGTTACTTAAGGCAAAAATGAAGGTAGGTTACTTAAGGCAAAAATGAACATCTATAACGTGACCCAAAGGTTGCCTGTTCATATCGCATCACCGGACAACATTAGCATTTGAGCTAATTAGCAACTTTACAACTACTAACTACTTTTTAGCTAATTTGCAACTTCTTAGCATGCTAGCTAACCCTTCCCGTAACTTTAACCTTCACACCTAACCTAACATAGCATATCATACTAAAGCAGTTGAAAGTAGCGTATCATACTAAAGCAGTCAAATGTAATATATTTTACACTGCCCTGCAGCTAGCCAGCTAGCTAACGTCCACCGTTAGCTAGTCCACCGTCTACCGATTAGCAGCACAACTATTACACTCAACTGAACGACTTGATTAGTGTAGTTTTAGCTAGCTACATAGTTGTCTTTGCTGTCTTCGTATCCAAGATAATTGTGTAGTTTAGAGTGTGTAGTTTTAGAGTGATTATCTTAATTTACAGAGGTTAGCTAGCCAGCTATTTGTCGTCCTTAACGTAGGAGACTCTGCTAGCTAGCCAACAGCTAGCCAACGTCTACCGAACAGAACTTCTGCACTCAACAATCCGGTCGCATTTCGCTTCGCTCCACAGGTAGTATCACATTTTTCATTTCATTTCATTACAGTACAACGGCTTGATTTGTTTGATCATAGCTAGCTACATAGCTAGCTACATAGCCGTCTTTGTATCATAGATAATTGCGTAATTATCGCATTCCGTCGTCCTAACGCAGTCTACACTGCCCTGCAGCTAGCCAGCTAGCTAACGTAGCCGTCTTTGTATCAAAGATAATTGTGTAGTCTAGAGCGATTTCCTAGGTTAGCTAGCCAGCTATTGTCGTTCTTTTAACGCAACGTAACGTAATCAACACTGCTAGCTAGCCAGCTAGCCCGAATAGCAGCACAGTAGAAACTATTACACTCAACGGAACGACTTGATTAGTGTAGTGTCAACAACGCAGCCAATGCCAGCTAGCCTACATAGTCAACAACGCAGCCTCTGCCAGCTAGCCTTCTTCAGCAGTACTGTATCATTTTAATCATTTTAGTCAATAAGATTCTTGCTACGTAAGCTTAACTTTCTGAACACTCGAGACGTGTAGTCCACTTGTCATTCCAATCTCCTTTGCATTAGCGTAGCCTCTTGTGTAGCCTGTCAACTATGTGTCTGTCTATCCCTGTTCTCTCCTCTCTGCACAGACCATACAAACGCTCCACACCGCGTGGCCGCGGCCACCCTAATCTGGTGGTCCCAGCGCGCACGACCCACGTGGAGTTCCAGGTCTCCGGTAGCCTCTGGAACTGCCGATCTGCGGCCAACAAGGCAGAGTTCATCTCAGCCTATGCCTCCCTCCAGTCCCTCGACTTCTTGGCACTGACGGAAACATGGATCACCACAGACAACACTGCTACTCCTACTGCTCTCTCTTCGTCTGCCCACGTGTTCTCGCACACCCCGAGAGCTTCTGGTCAGCGGGGTGGTGGCACCGGGATCCTCATCTCTCCCAAGTGGTCATTCTCTCTTTCTCCCCTTACCCATCTGTCTATCGCCTCCTTTGAATTCCATGCTGTCACAGTTACCAGCCCTTTCAAGCTTAACATCCTTATCATTTATCGCCCTCCAGGTTCCTCGGAGAGTTCATCAATGAGCTTGATGCCTTGATAAGCTCCTTTCCTGAGGACGGCTCACCTCTCACAGTTCTGGGCGACTTTAACCTCCCCACGTCTACATTTGACTCATTCCTCTCTGCCTCCTTCTTTCCACTCCTCTCCTCTTTTGACCTCACCCTCTCACCTTCCCCCTACTCACAAGGCAGGAAATACGCTCGACCTCATCTTTACTAGATGCTGTTCTTCCACTAACCTCATTGCAACTCCCCTCCAAGTCTCCGACCACTACCTTGTATCCTTTTCCCTCTCGCTCTCATCCAACACTTCCCACACTGCCCCTACTCGGATGGTATCGCGCCGTCCCAACCTTCGCTCTCTCTCCCCCGCTACTCTCTCCTCTTCCATCCTATCATCTCTTCCCTCTGCTCAAACCTTCTCCAACCTATCTCCTGATTCTGCCTCCTCAACCCTCCTCTCCTCCCTTTCTGCATCCTTTGACTCTCTATGTCCCCTATCCTCCAGGCCGGCCCGGTCCTCCCCTCCCACTCCGTGGCTCGACGACTCATTGCGAGCTCACAGAACAGGGCTCCGGGCAGCCGAGCGGAAATGGAGGAAAACTCGCCTCCCTGCGGACCTGACATCCTTTCACTCCCTCCTCTCTACATTTTCCTCTTCTCTCTCTGCTGCTAAAGCCACTTTCTACCACTCTAAATTCCAAGCATCTGCCTCTAACCCTAGGAAGCTCTTTGCAACCTTCTCCTCCCTCCTGAATCCTCCTCCCCCTCCCCCCCCCTCCTCCCTCTCTGCAGATGACGTCAACCATTTTGAAAAGAAGGTCGACGACATCCGATCCTCGTTTGCTAAGTCAAACGACACCGCTGGTTCTGCTCACACTGCCCTACCCTGTGCTCTGACCTCTTTCTCCCTCTCTCGCCAGATGAAATCTCGCGTCTTGTGACGGCCGGCCGCCCAACAACCTGCCCGCTTGACCCTATCCCCTCCTCTCTTCTCCAGACCATTTCCGGAGACCTTCTCCCTTATCTCACCTCGCTCATCAACTCATCCCTGACCGCTGGCTACGTCCCTTCCGTCTTCAAGAGAGCGAGAGTTGCACCCCTTCTGAAAAAACCTACACTCGATCCCTCCGATGTCAACAACTACAGACCAGTATCCCTTCTTTCTTTTCTCTCCAAAACTCTTGAACGTGCCGTCCTTGGCCAGCTCTCCCGCTATCTCTCTCAGAATGACCTTCTTGATCCAAATCAGTCAGGTTTCAAGACTAGTCATTCAACTGAGACTGCTCTTCTCTGTATCACGGAGGCGCTCCGCACTGCTAAAGCTAACTCTCTCTCCTCTGCTCTCATCCTTCTAGACCTATCGGCTGCCTTCGATACTGTGAACCATCAGATCCTCCTCTCCACCCTCTCCGAGTTGGGCATCTCCGGCGCGGCCCACGCTGGATTGCGTCCTACCTGACAGGTCGCTCCTACCAGGTGGCGTGGCGAGAATCCGTCTCCACACCACGTGCTCTCACCACTGGTGTCCCACAGGGCTCTGTTCTTGGCCCTCTCCTATTCTCGCTATACACCAAGTCACTTGGCTCTGTCATAACCTCACATGGTCTCTCCTATCATTGCTATGCAGACGACACACAATTCATCTTCTCCTTTCCCCCTTCTGATGACCAGGTGGCGAATCGCATCTCTGCATGTCTGGCAGACATATCAGTGTGGATGACGGATCACCACCTCAAGCTGAACCTCGGCAAGACGGAGCTGCTCTTCCTCCCGGGGAAGGCCTGCCCGTTCCATGATCTCGCCATCACGGTTGACAACTCCATTGTGTCCTCCTCCCAGAGCTCTAAGAACCTTGGCGTGATCCTGGACAACACCCTGTCGTTCTCAACTAATATCAAGGCGGTGGCCCGTTCCTGTAGGTTCATGCTCTACAACATCCGCAGAGTACGACCCTGCCTCACACAGGAAGCGGCGCAGGTCCTAATCCAGGCACTTGTCATCTCCCGTCTGGATTACTGCAACTCGCTGTTGGCTGGGCTCCCTGCCTGTGCCATTAAACCCCTACAACTCATCCAGAACGCCGCAGCCTGTCTGGTGTTCAACCTTCCCAAGTTCTCTCACGTCACCCCGCTCCTCCGCTCTCTCCACTGGCTTCCAGTTGAAGCTCGCATCCGCTACAAGACCATGGTGCTTGCCTACGGAGCTGTGAGGGGAACGGCACCTCAGTACCTCCAGGCTCTGATCAGGCCCTACACCCAAACAAGGGCACTGCGTTCATCCACCTCTGGCCTGCTCGCCTCCCTACCACTGAGGAAGTACAGTTCCCGCTCAGCCCAGTCAAAACTGTTCGCTGCTCTGGCCCCCCAATGGTGGAACAAACTCCCTCACGACGCCAGGACAGCGGAGTCAATCACCACCTTCCGGAGACACCTGAAACCCCACCTCTTTAAGGAATACCTAGGATAGGATAAAGTAATCCCTCTCACCCCCCTTAAAAGATTTAGATGCACTACTGTTCCACTGGATGTCATAAGGTGAATGCACCAATTTGTAAGTCGCTCTGGATAAGAGCGTCTGCTAAATGACTTAAATGTAAATGTAATATATCCTACTAAATTATCAAGATGTAGAATACTATGCGTCCTACAATCCATATTATATTGTACGACTGCTATTACATTGGTAGAATGTAACCTAACATAAAGTAACATATCATACTAAATGGAGTAGCATGGATTTGAGCAAAATGTTACACCAGATTGATTAACCTTGCTACTGTTGTCACGCCCTGACCTTAGAGATCCTTATTTATTCTCTATGTTTGGTTAGGTCAGGGTGTGACTCGGGTGGGAGAATCTATGTTTTCAATTTTATTTTTGTTTTTGCCAAGTGTTGTTCCCAATCAGAGGCAGCTGTCTATCGTTGTCTCTGATTGGGGATCATATATAAGTTGTGATTTTCCGTTTGGATTTTGTGGGGAGTTATTTTCTGTTTAGCTGTTTTGTTGCCTGACAGAACTGTGTGCTTTCGTTTTTCAACTTTGTTATTTTGTTGCGGTGTTCAGGTTAATAAATATCATGATCGTCTACCATGCTGCACTTTGGTCTCCTTCTTCAACCCACGAGAGTCGTTACAGAACTCCCCACCACAAAAAGACCAAGCAGCGTGGTCAGGAGGAATGGATGTGGGAGGACATTCTGAATGGTAAATGATCCTGGACGTGGGATGAGATCCTGGCTGGGAAGGATCGCCTCCCACGGGAGCAGACGGAGGCAGCAAGGAGGGAGCAACTATACAATGGGTCACGGCTAGAACGGAAGCCCGAGAGACAGGGGGGAGGATTGGCGGAGTCATGGTTTAGACCTGAGCCAACTCCCCGTGTCTCCAGTGCGCAGTCACAGCCCGGTGCGCTATATTCCAGCTCTCCGCATTGGCCGGGCTAGAGTGGGCTTCCAGCCAGGACAGATGGTGCCGGCTCAGCGCTCCTGGCCTCCAGTGCGTCTCTTCGGTCCAGGATATCCTGCGCCGGCTCTGCGCACTGTGTCTCCGTTGCATCTGCACAGTCCTGTGCTAGAGCCCCGCATTTGCCTGGCGAAAGTAACCATCCAGCCAGGATGGGTTTTGCCAGCTCTACGCTTGAGACCTCCAGTGCTCCTCCACGGCCCAGTGTATCCGGCGACGATCCCTGCACCAGAGGCGCCACCGAAGTGGGGGAGCCTAAAGCGGGGCGGGGTCTGCGTCCCGCACCGGAGCCCCCACCAAGAGTAGATGCCCACCCGGACCCTCCCCTATAGGTTCAGGTTTTGTGTGTGTGTGTGTGTGTGTGTGTGTGTGTGTGTGTGTGTGTGTGTGTATGGTTGACATTGAGTGTACATGGCTTGCTTCTGGATTCAGTCAAGTCCAATGTCTATGAGGGACAAGCTTCACGTAAGAGTGACGCCACCTGATGTAAGACAATGTGTAGTTAGGCCATGCTTTCATATAAATCCTGCCAGACCGATGTGAGATCAAAGAGCAGTCAATATAGGTCTCAATATTTCCCCGCACTGCAGGGCAATAGTGTAACTAAAGATGAAGTTGTGTAGAAAAAGGATTTGGGTGGTGAAATAATTTTCTGTTATGGACAATGGAACTTGAAAGGTGTGATGATATTAATTAGCAAAAATGTTGATCTGAATGTGCAAATAGTCAGGAATGAATCGCAAGAAAGGTTGATCTTTTTGAATATGAAAGTGGATGAAAAACAGATTTGGCTCATTAACATATATGGTCCAAATCACGATGATCCATACTTCTTTGAAAATATTTATACAAATGTATTGAACTTACAGGCAACAAATGATCTAATCATTATGGTGGGAGACTATAACACAATGTTAAATACCTCAATGGACCTTAAAGGAAATCACTCTACAAACTACCATCGCGTGCCCTTAAGGAAATCACTAATATTATGGACACATTAAAAATAGTGGATTTTTGGAGACTAAAAAACCCAGACCTAATGAGATATACAGTGAGGGAAAGAAGTATTTGATCCCCTGATGATTTTGTACGTTTGCCCACTGACAAAGAAATGATTAGTCGATAATTGTAATGGTAGGTTTATTTTGAACAGTGAGAGACAGAATAACAACAAAAAAATCCAGAAAAACGCATGTCAAAAATGTTATAAATTGATTTGCATTTTAACAAGACCCAGATGGCAAATATAAAGTTCCAGTCTATTTTAAAAACTGGGGGCCTCTTACTTCTTTCAATGTTGTGATGCAAAAATACTAGTGAAATGCATAGCACTCAATTAAAACGTTTTTACCAGGTATTGTTCATTCTGATCAGACAGGTTTTTTACATGGACGATTCATTGGAGATAATATACGACAACTACTAGAAATAATAGAACATCATGAAACATCTAAGAGGCCAGGCCTGGTATCTATAGCTGTTTTTGAAAAGCCCTTGGATAGAGTAAGACACGATTTTGATTATAAATGCCTGGATTTTTTTCAGTTTCGGTGATTCTCTTATAAAATGGGTAAAAAATAATGTATAGCAACCCTAGGTGTAAAATAGTAAATAGCTGCTACTTTTTTAGAGAGTTTTGAATGGTCAAGAGGAGTCAAACAACGGTGTCCGCTTATCCCCATATCTATTCGTTATGGACATCGAAATGCTAGCTATTAAAATCCGATCAAATAACAACATAAGAGGATTAGAAATCCAAGGCTTAAAAACAAAGGTGTCCATGAATGCCGATAACTCAAGTTTTATGTCAAGTCAGCAAGCTAGATCTCTGCAATGTCTCATTGAAGATCTAAATACATTTTCTGGACTAAAACCTAATTATGATAAGTGTACAATATTACGTTTTTTTTTTACCCTGCCGTTTACCTATAAAATGGGCTGACGGTGAAGTAGACATTCTTGGTATTCATATCACAAAAGATATGAATAAAGGAATTTCAAAAGAAAACGTGTTAAACTAGACAAGATCCTGCAACCATGGAGAGGTAAATATCTGTCTATTTATGGAAAAGATTGCCCTGATGAACTCCTTAGTCATATCTCAGTTTACTCACTTATGGCGCTGCCTACTCCTGACGATTCATT
Source organism: Oncorhynchus nerka (assembly GCF_034236695.1). Lineage (NCBI taxonomy): Eukaryota > Metazoa > Chordata > Actinopteri > Salmoniformes > Salmonidae > Oncorhynchus > Oncorhynchus nerka. Next base: position 25,840,116 of record NC_088405.1, on the reverse strand, counting down.
TTTAAAATCATATGAGCAAAAAAATGTTTGCTTAACTTGGGACGCTAAACCAGACAAAATAAAACGAGCCTATCTATATAATGAATATGAATTGGGTGGGTTGAGATGATTAAATATAAAAGCACTAAACCTCTCTCTTAAAGCTTCACTTATTCAACTCTAAATGGTTCTCAAGTAGATTACTAAGAAAAGCTCATCCATTGTTTAAAAATGGCCTTTTTGCCTTTGTGCTGATTGCCATGTCACACTTTCGATGAATTGAAAAGCATACTTTTTTCAAAGTATCTCTCTTTTTCCAACAAACATTTCAGAGCTAGCTATAATTTCCATTTCATCCCCCTGAAAAGATAGAACAAATATTACAACAAATGTTATGACTGAACTCAAATGTGTTGGTTGATTTAAAAAAACATGCATTTATGGGATTTTAAAAATTAATAATTATTTAACCTTTATTTAACCAGGTAGGCCAGTTGAAAACATGTTCTCATTTACAACAAATGTTATGACTGAACTCAAATGTGTTGGTTGATTTAAAAAAACATGCATTTATGGGATTTTAAAAATTAATAATTATTTAACCTTTATTTAACCAGGTAGGCCAGTTGAAAACATGTTCTCATTTACAACTGCGACCTGGCCAAGACAAAAGTACAGTCAACAACAATAGAAAAATCTATATAAAGTGTGTGCAAATGGAGTAAGCAGGTAAGGCAATAAATAGGCAGTAGTAACGAAGTAATTACATTTTAGCAGATTAACACTGGAGTGATAGATGAGCAGATGATGATGTGCAAGTATAAATACTGGTGAGCAACAAAGAGCAAAAAAAGTAAATAAAAACAATATTGGGATGACGTAGGTAGTTGGATGTGCTATTTACAGATGGGCTGTGTACAGCTGCAGCGATCGGTGAGCTGCTCAGATAGCTGATGCTTAAAGTTAGTGAGGGAGATATAAGTCTCCAACTTCAGCGATTTTTGAAATTCGTTCCAGTCATTGGCAGCAGAGAACTGGAAGGAAAGGCGGCCAAAGGAGGTGTTGGCTTTGGGGATGACAAGTGAGCTATACTTGCTGGAGCGCATGCTACAGGTGGGTGTTGTTATGGTGACCAGTGAGCTGAGATAAGGCGGAGCTTTACCTAGCCAGCCGACGAGAGCATACAGGTTGCAGTGGCGGGTAGTATATGGGGCTTTGGTGAAAAAAAACGGATGGAACTGTGATAGACTGCATCCAGTTTGCTGAGTAGAGTGTTGGAGGCTATTTTGTGAAATAGGAAGCCGATTTCTAGAATACATTTTGGATTGGAGATGCTTAATATGAGCCTGGAAGGAGAGTTTACAGTCTAGCCAGACACCTAGGTATTTGTAGTTGTCCACATATTCTAATCAGAACCGTCCAGAGTAGTGATGCTGGTCGGGCGGCGGGTGCGGGCAGGGATTGGTTGAAGAGCATGCATTTAGTTTTACTAGTGATTAAGAGCAGTTGGAGGCCACGGAAGGAGTGTTGTATGGCATTGAAGCTTGTTTGGAGGTTTGTTAATGACACAGTGTCCAAAGAAGGGCCAGATGTATACAGAATGGTGTCGTCTGCGTAGAGGTGGATCAAGGAATCACCTGCAGCAAGAGCGACATCATTGATATATACAGACAAAAGAGTCAGCCTGAGAATTGAACCCTGTGGTACCCCCATACAGACTGCCAGAGGTCTGGACAACAGGCCCTCCGATTTGACACACGGAACTCTATCTGAGAAGTAGTTGGTGATCCAGGCGAGGTAGTCATTTGAGAAACCAATGCTGTTGAGTCTGTCAATAAGAATACGGTGATTGACAGAGTCGAAAGCCTTGGCCAGGTCGATGAAGACGGCTGCACAGTATTGTCTTTTATCGATGGCAGTTATTATATCGTTTAGTACCTTCAGCGTGGCTGAGGTGCACCCGTGACCAGCTCGGAAACCGGAAATGGTCGACCATCGAAATGGTCAGTGATCTGTTTGTTAACTTGGCTTTCGAAGACTTTGGAAATGCAGGGCTGGATGGATATAGGTCTGTAACAGTTTGGGTCTAGAGTGTCACCCCCTTTGAAGAGGGGTATGACCGCAGCAGCTTTCTAATCTTTAGAACTCTCAGACGATACGAATGAGTGGGTGAACAGACTAGTAATAGGGGTTGCAACAATAATTTTAGAAAGAGAGAGTCCAGATTGTCTAGCCCAGCTGATTTGTACTGGTCCAGGTTTTGCAGCTTTTTCAGAATATCTGGATTTGGGTGAAGGTGAAGCTTGGGGGGCTTGGGCAAGTAGCTGCGGGGGTTGCGGAGCTGTTGGCCGGGGTTGGGGTAGCCAGGAGGAAAGCATGGCCAACCGTAGAGAAATGCTTATTGAAATTCTCGATTATCGTGGCTATATCGGTGGTGATAGTGTTTCCTAGCGTCAGTGCAGGTGGCAGCTGGGAGGAGGTGCTCTTATTCTCCATGGACTTTGCAGTGTCCCAGAACTTTTTGGAGTTAGAGCTGCAGGATGCAAATTTCTGTTTGAAAAAGCTAGACTTTGCTTTCCTAACTGACTGTGTGTATTGGTTGCTGACTACCCTAAAAAGTTGCATATCGCAGGGACTATTTGATGCTAGTGCAGTACGCCACAGGATGTTTTTGTTTTGGTCGAGGACAGCCAAAATAATGATATTGTAAATTGGAATGGTAGAGTTTTGTCTTTCATGGAGTTATCAGAATTGTATGGGAAGTGTTTCTCAATCCAAGATTACAACAAATTGATTACAGCATTACCCAAAAAATGGAGGAGGCAAGTGGCAGCGGGAGGAGGTAAGGAACTGGTCTGTCTGCATAAATAGGAAAGTATACCAGTTTCATTTGAGGACCAGGATGTTGACAGCTGTGCCATACAGATTGCAAAATAGTTGGGAAGAGATTTTTGATGTACCGATTCCATGGTATGAGTTGACATATAAAATTACGCAAGATTCAGGACTTCGTGCTTTACAGCGAAAATAATTATATAGAATTCTTGCCACCAACAAAATGTTGAATATTCATGGAATACAATCATCAAAGCTCTGCAGATTTTGTTGTGAGGATACAGAATGTATAATATTAATCTAAAGTTGACCCTATAAATAGTACTGTTGCGAGATCTGGAGAGACTGGTTCAGTCAATTACTAATATACTAATACTCTCTCTTCAGGCTAGGGTCTATTTTTCTCCACTTCCCGTGTGACTGACATGCTCAAAGTAAACTGCCTGTTACTCAGGCCCAGAAGCCAGGATAGGCATATAATTGGTACCATTGGATAGAAAACACTTTGAAGTTCGTAAAATTAAAAGAATAATGTATGATACTATAACACAATTGATATAGTCGGAGAAAATCCCCCCAAAAAACAACCAGAAGATTTTTTTTTAGAGCCCGTGCTCTTCCAATGGAACGTGTAGGGTAATTTCCAAATCCAGCTCCCAGATTGCAATTCCTATGTCTTCCACTAGATGTCAATAGTCTTTGTTCAATGTTTCAGGCTTGTTTCTTCCCAAACAAGGAAGAATTTTGAATTTTAGTACTGGGAGTCAGAGTTGGAAATCAGTCTGTGCATGTGCGACCAAGAGGACTCGCACAATTTTGCTTTCCTATTGAACATACTCCTTTCCGTATGAAATATCATAGTTTAATTACATTTTAGGGTACCTGACGATTAAATAGAAATCTATTTTGACTTATTCTAAAAAAGCTTAGCGATAGCTTTTTGGAATCCTTTCTCTGCATGTTGAATGACTGGATTACTCAAATTGATGGCGCCAACTAAACAGAATATAAAGGGTTTTATCTAACAAAACATGTTTTAGCTGGGACCCTTTGGATTGCAAATCAGAGGAAGATTTTCAAAAAGTAAGTGAATATTTAATCGCTATTTGTGATTTTATGAAGCCTGTGCTGGTAGAAAAATATTTTGATGTGGGGTGCCGTCCTCAAACAATCGCATGGCAGGCTTTCGCTGTAAAGCCTATTGGAAATCGGACAATGCAGTTAGATGAACAAGACTTAAAGCTTTTAACCGTTATAAGACACTTGTATGTACCTAAATGTTTAATATCCATGATTTCCATGATTATTTATTTGAATTGCGCGCCCTCCAATTTCACCAGGAGTTGTTGACAGGTGTCCCTAAGAAGTTTTCTAATTAGTTAAATATTTATCTTCAATTCGCAATCTGTGGATTATATTTGATTAGATAGATTGAAATTGTATGTTAAACATCACAGCACAGTTGAAAGATATATGGTACATAAAATCCGAAGAGGGTGGCCTGCAGGGAGAGGTGGGATGGGCTGATGGAAGCTGAGGGTTAGGATGTGGAATTGGAGACAAGTGGGAGTGGAGTTGCTGGGTGAGGATAGAATGATGGTCAAAGATAAAAGTTTAAAAAAGAAAGTAAAAGTAAAACATAACAAAAAGTAAGTTTGAATGACACTGAGGGGCAGTGTTGGTACAGTTAATGCCGGATTGCCTGAGGCTGATGACGTGCAGGTGTTTGTACACATGCAATATACACACACTCTCATTCAAATGCACATGTGCACATACATGGACACACACACATGTAAATAGTCCCATACATGCACTCAAACATATTCAGTTGGCCTTGCTGTAATGATTTTTGTTGTCCTTAATGTCTTTTGTTTTTTACATTGTTGTTTTCTGTTTTCCATTGTCTTTCTCTTTTTTCCTCTTTAGTTCATTTTGTTGGTTGTTGGTGCATTGGAAGGGGAGGGGTGGGGGTGGGAAATGGAATGGAATTATGTTATGTATTCTCGAGGGGGGGGGTGTGGTCTTGGATCATTGAGGTGAAGCTCTTGGGGAACTGTGGGGGGGGGGGGGACTTGGAGGGCTGGTGGCCTGATGGTTGGGAGCTTGGGCCGGTGGCTGATAGGTCGCTGGTTCGGGTCCCCGTTTTTGACCTTTTGGGAGATCTGTCGACGTGCCCTTGAGCAGGGTGTTGACCCTGGTTGCTTCTGTGTGTCACTCTGGATGTGAGGCTGTTAGATGAGAGAGCGAGAGAGAGAGCATTTAACCTCTCAGACAGAAGCGCACATCTGATGAAAATAAGTAAGAAAAGCAGATCAAATTCTCCTGTTTGAGGGATTCCCAGAAAATCTCATCGTCCATGTTGCCCGATACTGGACCACCTCACATTGTACCAACAGGAATGGAGTAAGGCCTCTGCTGGTCCAATGACTTCTCTCAGGGCATAATGGACACATGGGCTTATACAGTATACTGTTTCTACAAATGACATCATTTGTTGGTCCTCTGTGTGAGACAATGGACTGAATGGCTCCTCCCACTACACCTTGATCTTCATGGTCCTATTTGCTTTTTAATCTTTGTCAATTAAGAAAACATTATCATACATAACAGCCATGATCAATGCATAAGTTGGAGGAAAATATAGCATAAGAGAATGCAAATTTAACGCATTCTGCTTGACTCACCTTTGGGTATAGACAGTTGCTTGCAACAGGTGTGGTAATGCATATGATTGACAGTCTCCCAGGTAGTCACCTGACTGGTGTCTGTAATATGGCAGCATCAAACAAACATGGGTGTGTCATACTGCACCAATTTGTGATCTTTCTGATCAGTGCTGATCTGCACATTTTAATCTCTATACCCAAAGGTGAGATTACGACATACTGATACTTATATTGACACATACCCACACATTCTGCACGCACACTCACACACACACACACACACACACACACACACACACACACACACACACACACACACACACACACACACACACACACACACACACACACACACACACACACACACACACACACACACACACACACACACACACACTATTTCTCCATTTCATAATCCATCAGCCAAACATCAAGGGAAAATAAAACTGCATGCATGCAAATATGGATAACAAGTTGAATGCATGTTGTGGCTAAAGGTATCGCTTGAATGACATATATGGATTGCAGACAGTCAACTTTAGGAGTACACAGATTCATAATCACTGAAACAGTGAGAGGATAACGCCTAAGTAATGCTCCAATCTATCAACATCAAAATGACTAGACACATAAATGCACACACACACAAACACACAGACACAAACACACACACAAATGCACACTGGTTTTGAAGTAGAGAGAGGGTATGACACTCTGGGGGTGGTTTGAGAGTGACATCTTTAAAGGGCAAAGACAGCAGTCGACAGAGTGATGGCAGGGGGTATTATCAGTCGACACAAAGTGATGGCAGGGGATACTAGCATGTTATATACATCACTTACAGTATGCTCTCTGCTCTAGCAGGCCGTGCCTTGTTCACCAGCCAATACCAGACACCAAATACCATAATCTGAAATGCATCATCACAGCTGTGTACATTCCCCCTCAAGCAGACATCAACACGCCCCTCAAGGAACTTCACTGGACTCTATGTAAACTGGAAACCATATATCCTGAGGCTGCATTTATTGTAGCTGGGCATTTTAACAAAACAAATTTGAGAGCAAGGCTACCTAAATTCTATCAGCATATTGATTGCACTATGCGAATACAATGCGCATACAATGCATACAAAACCCTCCCTTCAGAAAATCCGACCACGACGCCATCTTGCTCCTACCGTCTTATAGGCAGAAACTCAAACAGAATGTACCAGTGACTAGAACCATTCAACGCTGGTCTGACCAATCAGAATCCACGCTTCAAGATTGTTTTGATCACATGTACTGGGATATGTTCCGGTCAGCCTCAGAGAACAATATCGATCTATACGCTGACTCGGTGAGTGAGTTTATAAAGAAGTGCATTGGAGATGTTGTACCCACTGTGACTATTAAAACCTACCCTAACCAGAAACCGTGGATGGATGGCGGCATTCACGTAAAACTGAAAGCGTGAACCATCGTATTTAACCATGGGTTAAATATAAACCGTGTAGTTATTCCCTCCGCAAGGCAATCAAATAAGCTAAATCAAACAAACGAAATGCCGGTACAGGGACAAAGTGGAGTTGCAACTCAATGGCTCAGACACGAGACGTATGTGGCATAGTCTACAGGAAATCATGGACTACAAAAAGAAAACCAGCCACGTCACGGACACTGACGTCACACTTCCAGACAAATGAAACACCTTCTTTGCTCGCTTTGAGGATAATACAAAGCGAGCAATAGTCACTTTAAACAATGGCACTTTAAATAACGCCACTTTAATAATGTTTACATATCTTACATTACTCATATCATATGTATATTCTGTATTTTATACCATCTATTGCACCTTGCCTATGCCGGTTGGCCATCGCTCATCCATATATTTATATGTACATATTCTCATTCACCCCTTTAGATTTGTGTGTCTTAGGTAGTTGTTGGGAAATTGTTACTTGTTAGATATTAGTGCACTGTCGGAACTAGAAGCACAAGCATTTCACTACACTGGCATTAACATCTGCTAACCATGTGTATGTGACCAATAAAATTTGATTTGATTACCACCACCTATACCAGATAGTGTCTTCATTGAAACACAGATATGAAATAAACCCAACACTTCTTTCCTTGCCCCATTTCTCGTCCATTACAATATATTTACCACAAACACTTTGTGACTTGAGTTGCCAAATAGTAATTGAACCCAGGTTATAGATTTCACATAACCACTGAATCTGAAAGCATTAACCCTCTGAGCTAAAGCCAAGGCATTGGCACTGGGTCTAACAGTTTTGTTCAGGTATCTGGCAAGTTGATCTCAATACCTCAGTGAACAGCACTTTTTTAAAGTTACCTCTACAACATGTAACAACTAGTAACAATGAAAGTGGTTTAATGCAAATACAGTAACCGCTTGCCTCAACCAAATCAATATCTGATATGCCCTCCTGGACTCTGGGATGCAGCAGGATAGCCATTGGATCTGTCTTCGGGATGCATCACCAATTCAGTGCCCTTTGAGAAGTGTAACTTGGTCAAAAATAACTTTTGAAGAGCACGTGTTCCATTATATAAAAAACACGTGTCCTATCACAAGAGGTTAAATACAACAAGTAATATAGTAAGTTGCTATTAAGTGCCAAATAAAGTAACAGGGTTGAAGATTTCATCTTAAATCAGCCATAAAGCCCCTTGTGACGGGGAATGAAAGCTAGATGTGTTCAGGGGAGTGGCAATTGAATGCAAGCTTCACGATTTTGTTTTATGTTAAAACATGTCTGTCAATGAGCAACAGGGTTGATGTGTTACGCTCGACCCGCTCAGTATAGAACCAGCTCACCTGCTTTCACACTATGATTTGACTAAAAGACGTTCAATGTGTCTTTAAAAAGAGAAATAATAATAATTCAGTTCACGTAACAGGGTTGACCTTAAAATGAGGGACTGATGTAAATAAATCACTCATCACATGAAATAAATCATCATCTTTAGAAATGACTTTGTCAAAGCAAGAAGTAACTAGGGATTTACAATGATGGTGAAAACTTGGAAAAAAGTCACAGAGGGTGCATGGAGGGACATGCTGCTCTCCATGTGATCTATGTTAAAGGGCACTTCATTTAATATAACAGGCTTTTAAAATTCAATATTGGTGCACAACATCTACTTAAAATATCAAGGAACGCAAAAGGCACTCTTTTTTTTGTGGAAATACAGAGTAACTCTACAAGTCTCTGGGGAGGCATTGTGCTAGGCAAGCCAGGTCTTATTTCTGTCAGGAGAAAGGGAGACATATGCCCGGTTTGGCACCCTCCTCTTTGGACTAATCCTTCATGCCTGAGGCCATGTTGCTCAGGCAGAAATGGATGGCACTTACTGGAACATACCCCATTCTTGCAGAATAGGGGACAATCATTACCACTAAGCTGTTTCATTTCCTTAGACTTCCTATTTTCTAAAGTGAACATCACTGACAAGAGGGGATATTGGATTTCAATTCCCAAGAGATCATGTACACAAAATCGCCACCTTGTAACCTTGTAAAGATACATAGTATTACTTCAAGGTCTAGGGTTGACAGTCAAATGTTGCAGTCTTGATAACAATGTGATGGAATTCTATGTAATACAAGAAGTGTTAACATGTGCAAACACAACATGAATCTAGTACTTCTTTGGTGTAACATGTGTCATTAAACCCCTTGATGGAAACAGTTTCATTTTATTTCTGCTCAAGACTGAATTTGTAGCACAGAGAGCCTCGGGCCACTTCTTTTATAAATAGCGATATATCATTTATGCTGAGATTCACTCTCCTAGAATGCTTTTCAACGCACGTTCAAAGAAGTTAAAAGTATACAACCAGAAAATGTACATTTTGATCCGCCTCATAAAAAGTAGACGAAGGGACAAATGTAATTTGAATTTCATTTACTTTTAATGAAGAACCTTTAAAAGCCGTCCCGTCTTTAGTATTAAAAGCAACTTCATTTTAGATTTTAAGTAACCAACATTAAATTAATTGTTTGGTGCTATAACTTTTATGGCTGAGACTATTTGACATGGTGGTTAAAGGTCAAATACAGCCGTTTTTATCTCAAAATCAAATCATTTGTTGGTAACAGTTAAGTACCTTAATGTGACTGTTTTCCATTAAAATGCTCCCCCCAAAACAAAAATAGCTTCTTAGCAAAGGGCAATTTTTCAAGCATGAATTTTGCTAGGACTCTGGGAGGGGTTTGAGTGCAGAGGAGAAAACGGAAAATGAGCTGTTATTGGAAGAGAGGTTTGGAACTCTTTCTTATTGGTCTATTAACTAATATACTGCATGGTGATGTCACCATGGAAGGCCAAAACTTCATCCCACCAAAATAGGATGAACTTTCAGCCATTATTTTCAAACAGCTCTTAAGCTGAAAGGGCATTATCATAATTATCACAAGTTCACAGTATTATTCCAACCTCATATTGTGTAAATATATATAAAACACAAGGACATCATGGTTTTGACTACAGCGGGCACCTCTTAAATGTAATAACAAAATGTATATTTTCCCCATTACACCCAAAAGTAACTGCTGTTCATGTGTAATTACATGATTCTGACATGCAAAAACTTATATATACTTATGTATATTTGGAAAGAAGACATCTAGGAGATTGTGAGGAAATGATCAGAAGATATATAGGAATTGCATAGTTCTGATTACGCAAGATCAAGCACAAACAAAATAATGGTTATTTTGTAAAAAATATAAATAAAATAAAAATTGAAAGTCATCTTTCACTGACAAGTGAATTATTGATGACTGGAGCTGGAAACACATCAGATGGTGTCCACAACATGTGAACAATATCAGAAAAAGACTGGGATTGATAGATCTAACAACTAGAAATTGGCAGATGTTTTAGTTCGTGGTGTCAGGTGTGGTCACGGGAAGTTTCCAAGTGTCTGAGCCAGGTACCAATAGTTAGCATTACGCATAAAAGGTACTAGGCCTTGCTTTAACTGAAGTTCATTGTTAAATGTGTTACAGACGAAGGGGGTGTAGTATTTTCTCTTCATTTAGAGACTGAAAATATAATTTGACATACAATATAGAGCCTTCAGAAAATATTCACGCCCCTTTTCCATGTTTTGTTGTGTTACAGCCTGAATTTAGATTTTTGTTGTCACTGGCTAACACACAATACCCCATAATATCAAAGTGGAATTATGATTTTTGAAACGTTTACAAATTATAAAACATTTAAAACTGAAATGTCTTGAGTCAATAAGTATTCAACCCCTTTGTTATGGCGAGCATAAATAGGTTCAGTAGTACAAATGTGCTTAACAAGTCACATAATAAGTTGCATGGACTCTGTGTGTAATAATAGTGTTTAACATAAAACATATTACGACTACCTCATCTCTGTACCCCACACAGTTATCTGTAAGGTCCCTCAGTCGAGCAGTGAATTTCAAACAGAGATTCAACCACAAAGACCAGGGAGGTTTTCCAATGCCTCACAAAGGTGGGCACCTATTGGTGTATTGGTAAAAATGAAAAAAAGCCAATACCGCTGTCCATATTTTCAAATATAGTGGTGGCTGCATCATGTTATGGGTAAAAAAATAAACAGAATGGAGCTAAGTGCAGGCAAAATCCTGGAGGAAAACCTGGTTCTATCTGCTTTCCATCAGACTCTGGGAGATGAATTCACCTTTCAGCAGGACAATAACCTAAAAGACAAGGCCAAATCTACAATGGAGTTGTTTAACAAGAAGACAGTGAATGTTCCTGGGTGGCCGAGTTACAGTTTAGACTTACATTTACTTGAAAACCTATGGCAACACCTTTAAATGGTTGACTAGTAACGATCATCACATTTTATTTTATTTGTCACATACACATACTTAGCAGATGTTATTGCGGGTGTAGCGGAATTCAAGCTCTGTCAAATAACCATTTTGACAGAGTTTTAATAATTTTTTAAGAATAATGGGCAAATGTTGCACAATCCAGGTGTGGAAAGCTGTTAGAGGCTTACCCAGAAAGACTCACAGGCACTACATGGCAAAAAGTATGTTGACACCTGCTCGTCAAACATCTCATTCCAAAATCATGGGCTTTAATATGGCGTTGCTCTCCCCTTTGCTGCAATAACAGCCTCCACTCTTCTGGGAAGGTTTTCCACTAGACTTCGGAACATTCCTGTAGACACTTGCTTCCAATCAGCCATGAGAGAATTAGTGAGGTTGGGAAATTATGTTTGGCAATTAGGCATGTCTTGCTGTCAGCGTTCCAATTCCTCCTAAGGGTGTTTGATGGGGTTGAGGTCAGGGCTCTGTGCAGGCCAGTCAAGTTCGTCCACACCGATCTCGACAAACCATTTCTATATGAACCTCGTTTTGTGCACGGGGCATTGTCATGCTGAAACAGGAAAGGGCCTTCCCCAAACTGTTGCAATAAAGTTGGAAACACAAAATCGTCTAGAATGACATTGTATGCTGTAGCGTTTAGATTTTCCTTCACTGGAAATAAGGGGCCTAGCCCGAAACACGAAAAACAGTCCCAGACCATTATTTCTCCTCCACCAAACTTTACAGTTGGCACTATGCATTGGGGCACATAGCGTTCTCCTGGCATCCGCCAAACCCAGATTAGTCCATCGAACTGCCAGATAGTGAATGTGATTCATCACCCCAGAGAACACGTTTCCACTGCTCCAGAGTCCAATGGCGGTGAGCTTTACACCACTCCAGACAACGTTTGGCATTTCACATGGTGATCTTAGGCTTGTGTGTGGCTGCTCGGGCATGGAAACCCATTTCATGAAGCTCCCGACGAACAGTTCTTATGCTGTTGCTTCCAGAGGCAGTTTGGAACTCGGTAGTGAATGTTGCAACCAAGGACAGACATTTTTTTGGTGCTTCAGCACTCGGTAGCCCATTCTGTGAGCTTGTGTGGCCTACCACTTCGCGGCTGAGCCGTTGTTTCTCCTAGACGTTCCATTTCACAATAACAGCACTTACAGTTGTCCGGGGCAGCTGTAGCAGGGCAGAAATTAGATGAACTGACTTGTTGGAAAGGTGGCATTCTATGACGGTGCCACGTTGAAAGTCACTGAGCTCTTCAGTAAGGCCATTCCACTGCCAATGTTTGTTTATGAAGATTGCATGGCTGTGTGGTCGATGATTTTATAAACCTGTCAGCAACGGGTGTTGCTGTAATAGCAGAATCCACTGATATCAAGGGGTGTCCACATACTTTTGTATATACAGTGTAAATACCATGCTTTCAGAAACTATTCAGACCCCTTAACTTTTTCCACATGTTGTTACATTGCAGCCTTAATCTAAAATGGATTCAATAGTTTTTTTCACCTCATCAATCTACACATAATACCCCATCATGACAAATCAAAAGCAGGTTTTAAGACACATCTGGCAGCGATTACACTACGAGCCTTCTTGGGTATGACGCTAAATGCTTGGCACACCTAAATTTGGGGATTCTCTCCCATTTTTCCATGCAGATCCTCTCAAGCTCTGTCAGGTTGGGTGAGGAGCATTGCTACAGAGCTATTTTCAGGTCTTTCCAGAGATGTTTGATCGGGTTCAAGTCTGGGCTCTGGCTGGGCCACTCAAGGACATTCAGAGACGAAGCCACTCCTGCGTTGTCTTGGCTGTGTGCTTAGGGTCATTGTCCTTTTGGAAGGTGAACCTTCGCCCCAAGTCTGAGGTCCTGAGCACTGTTGAGCAAGTTTTCATCAAGGAACTCTCTGTACTTTACTCCGTTCGTCTTTGCCTCGATCTTGACCAGTCTCCCAGTCCCTGCTGCTGAAAAACATCCTCACAACATGATGCTGTCATCACCATGCTTCACCGTAGGGATGGTGCCAGGTTTCCTCCATACGTGACACTTGGCATTCAGGCCAAAGAGTTCAATATTAGTTTCATCAGACCAGAGAATCTTGTTTCTCATGGTCTGAGAGTCTTTAGGTGCCTTTTGGCAAACTCCAAGCGGGCTCACATGTGCCTTACCATACCAGGTTTGTGGAAGATACTGTAGATGTAGCCTCTAGGTGTGTGTATGTGTGTTTATGTGTGGTGTGTGTATGTGCATGTGTGCTCTGGCGTATGCGTGTGAGCTGTGTTATCGCCCACAATTACTGAACACCTTCCCAGCACTGTGCCAATGCGGTGTATCCAGTGAGGCAGCAGACTGCATTAGGCATGGGTCAGTGTGCCTGAGGCCTTCAATGTATCATCAAAACCCTGTGGGGAAAGTGAGTGAACAGAACAGGGGAATCTAACCACCATCCGGCAAGGTGGAGGTGTCTTAAAGCACCATTGTGGCTGTCCAGGTCCGTCATCACAGCAGGAGATCAGGACCTCTTACAGCAGGTGTGACCCATCCCTTACAGAGGATCTAACACTCTGGCCAGAAGAACACAGGGCTTTGGTGAAAACACTGTGGTTGGAATAAAACACACTGATTACAGAGTTTGCACTGTCAACCGGTACTTTTGCCAGGTTGGACTGGAGATGTGTTTTTCAGGATTTCAGGAACTTCTAATATATCAAAGGTTTGGATACCAATGGTGTATCTATATCAATGGTGTATCTATACCAATGACACTGGCAGTCATGATATATTTATGCCTGTCAAGACATAGGCCACATCCACTTTAAACAAACTACAATTTATAACTCATTTATATAGCATACAGGAAGTCTTCATAAGCACAACATACACTGAGTGTACAAAACATTTCCATGACATAGACTGACCAGGTGAATCCAGGTGAAACCTATGATGTCACCTTATTAATGCCACCTGTTAAATCCACTCCAATCAGTGTAGATGAAGGGGAGGAGGCAGGTTAAAGAAGATTTTTTAAGCCTTGAGACAATTGAGACATGGATGGTGTATGTGTGTCATTCAGAGAGTGAACAGCCAAGACAAAATATATAAGCTCCTTTGAACGGGATATGGTAGTAGGTACCAGGTACATCGGTTTGATTGTGCCATGAACTGCAATACAGCTGAGTTTTTCACACTCAACAGTTTCCCATTTGTATCAAGAATGGTCCACCACCCAAAGGACATCCATCCATCTTGAAACAACTGTGGGAAGTATTGGAACCAACATGGGCCAGCATCCCTGTGGAAGGCGTTTGACACCTTATAGAGTCCATGTCCGAAAGAATTGAGGCTGTTCTGAGGGGGAAAGGGTGTGCAACTCAATATTAGGAAGGTGTTCCTAATGTTTTGTACACTCGCTGTATACGCTTCACTAATCATCTATAAACCTGTGTCATACTACTTAAAAGCATACACCAAGGGTCTTCAACATGTTCTTGCCCAGGGACCCCCTCCCAGGTAAACCTATCATATTATAGCAACAAAAAAAACATAAAAATCACGCCTTGTCTTATCAAAAGGTGAATCATAATGGCAAGGAGAAGTAATTAACATTTAAAAAGGAATTGATTTGGTAGACAGTTTTTCATTATTCTGAACTCACCACATTATGATTGGAAGAGGAAGTGTAACTCTAATAGCCTATTAGCTAGACTGTTAACCCCAAACACATTTTCACTTAGAGCAGCTGTTTAGCTGGTTAAACAAAGGTTAGCCATGTGTTCGCAAAAATGTATGTCCTAGTCAAGAAAGCTTAACAGCAGCCAAAAGCACTTGCCGCACTGGTAGACTATTCGAGAGTGCCTTTTCAAAGCCTATGTTAGATTACTCCAGTTAGTGTAATTAGCTCCAATGAGTGTAATTTGCTGTTAGGAGTTGGGAAATAAAGTTGACATCATTAGAAAGAAGATTTTAATCTTCATTCATAGTATTCAAGCACTCGAGAAAAACGTGTAATTGCCAGCTGATGGGCCTTCAATGGTGGATAGGCTTTCCATGGAAGTCAGAGTGATTGGGTAGGTTTATGCCAGGAATGGGCAACTCCAGTCCTCGGGGGCTGGAGTGGTGTCATACTTTTCCCCCCATCCCTGGCAAACACAGCTGATTAAAGTGATTGCATTCTAAACCCAGGTTTTTGTTTCAGGGGGTTGGGTACTCTGACAGTGTAAAAACAAATAAAGAGCTTTTTGAGAGGGCTTTCATTTTTTAAAATCCAATGACGTTGAATAAATGTGTTACGACGGTTGTTATGACAGACACTGCAACACTCATAAAGGTGTTATAACTGGTTTCATAGAGGTGTTATGTATACCCCCTTCATTTAAAGTGGCTATACATAACACCTCTGTCTTGCTTATGAAAACTTTATGTGTGCTTTATTAAACCCTTTATAAATTGTCGTTTGTTTAGAGTGGGACCGATCCATGTTCGCTGTGTTATTGGCTTAATATATCTTAGCAGAGCTTAGAGCAGAGTGTAACAACTGAAGCTAACGCTTTAAGGCCTTGTGAGGTTGTCCCTAGGTGAAAGCAGAGATCTTATTTCTCCCTTATGTTCCAAGTGATGACAGACCAGTATTGATGCATGGGTACGCTGTGTTATCTTCTGTCACATCAAACTGCAGATGGTTGAACTCCAATATGCCAGCTCAAACATGATTTATTTCCGTATTTACTGACATTGAAAACTACAGCCAGTACTTTAAGGCTTTTTCAGCATCTAATATCTGATTAGATACTCCTGGCTATACAGGAGTATTGATGTGAGTGTCTATAGGGCTCTATTTAGTCAAATCAGTACATTTCTAATCTTGCTTTTAGTGTACCACAGTGGACCATGTTGTATCAAACAGATCACTCAAAGCCTTCTCACAATGTAATACCAGTCCCAGTTGGTTCCATTTTGTTTCATGCAGAGATAGCAAGGACATTTCAGTTGCTATAGCTACATACAGTGAGTTCTCCTTATTATCTTTGGTTTTATTCTCCCCTCTTCTCCTTCAGGGCCAATAGGTCTCTTCTTATGCTTTCTCACTCACTAAAGCTGGTGTCCCGACCCTGTTGAAATGTGAACGCGCGACCCAGGGAGGTTGGTGAACTCTACAGGGGACAGGAGGCGGTTTCTCTCCCCCTCCAGTGCCTGCTGCTTTGAACCCCACTATCGTTCTGCGCTGTTACTTTATTGATTTTCGAAACCCCCCTCTCATGTTTATTTTAAGACACTCTGCGATGCGAACACACATTCTAGCATAACTGCATGAGATGTGGCTGCTCATTAGGACATGTAGTGTATGTGTCTGTGTCAGTCAGTCAGCAGCTGTTTTATGATGGGGCGTTAATCAAATGAATTGTGTTTTGTGGTGTCTATCTGTGTGCATCATAGTGGTACAGCTGAACGTAAATACAATTACTGAAAATAATGAAGCAATGAAACGTGCAGCTGTCATATGCTCCCAAAAGTTATTTGTTTGTAAAACACACACATGTACTATTTACAATTTAGCAATGTGTGCTTTTATTCATACACGTAATAATTATTCTGTCGAGCAGAAGGTGAATCAGTGGGACGTAGCTGTGGTTTCTTTAATTACTGACACAACATAGTTAGTTGGTATTCATTCAACCCTCAATCTGTGAAGTATGGGAGATTCGTAAAAACAAACATGCTAACCGCATGACCAAGCCTCTGTCTCACCTACCCTTTATTCAATTCAACTACAGAAGTCAGTCAGAAGTCAGTGTGCAGTGCCAAGATCCCCTCCCAAAAAGATCCAATACTCAAAGACATTTAACGGTGCACCACATTGACATGAAACAAGTTGAGCATAGTTTGCCCCATTACAGTCAATAGCGATTTCAGGAGACAGGAACAACCTGGTTATTTAAGATCTTCTGGCTCACTTCGGATGAAAATGTTAATTACACAAGATATCGTATTCCAGAAAATAATAATTCAACGTGGTTGTGAGTAGTGAAGGGTTGCTGGACAGGGAACAATTACCAGTGTTCATTTGACCCAAAGGGCATAAAGTCGTATTTCAAAAAGAAAATCCACTAAACATGCACAGGGAAGTGAAAATGGCATCCTTGGAGACTCAGAAAGTCAATACCTTTCGTATTATTGCAGGGAAGGAGCAGTGGAATTTGAAGAATATGTACAATCTGTCCTGTCATCTGGCAGTGACAAGACCTGTATTTATCTGTATTGGCTGTTACTTCTATGCTTCTGCTGCCAAATCTGTTACTGTCAAACGCCTTGAGCAGTGCAGTTGGATACTAATGAGGTACTGTAGTTATTATGATCTGTATGATGTTGTTTCATTCACATAGTTTTTCTAATTAGAGATATACAAAGCAATTATAATGACATTTCCCACAGTTGTGTATTAAAAGTTAGATGTCTTCTCTATATAACCTTTTCTTTAAATGTCTCTGTATTCATGAAATTAGCTTAATCAGACATTTTCCTGGCTCTGCCTTGCCTGTCCACATCTTGCTCTTTAAGTCTGAAACAGTAGTTCCAACCACTGGTTCCGACCACTGGTTGCAACCACTCAATACTATATTTCTTTAGATTTATGAATCAAGTAACATTGCATTTTGTCTTTAATGTATCTAAATAAATATTGACCATTAAACAACAAACGAGCTCATAAATGGTCATTGATAACAGGGGTTATGATGCAAAGATAAAATCCGTCACAGGCAACGTCGTGCCACATCTTGGCATCCTGTCATTGGCTTTGGCTCATGTGATGGGAGAGCTTCGATTTATGTTGTGACGATAGGGCCATGATAGGGCAAACGATTGGATGGCCAACTCTGTGATGGATGTCTCCATGTTGAAGGTCTGAACACACTAAACGCAGTTCTGCAGAGAGACTCTGAGAAAGAGGGGTAGAAGCCTACGGCTTGCTAAGAATCTACTGCACTGAGGCTCGCTGTCTAGCTAGAGGATATCAGACTAGATAATGACTTGCACACACACACACATGCGCACACACAAACACACAGACAGAGGCTCAGTGTGACTGATCACCTCTTTTCCTCAGGCACACACCCTGGTCTAATGATGGGGTTGCTCATCTGACGGGGAGAGTTGAAGGAGGAGAGCAATCTCACTTCACCAACCACCTCCAGTAGCAACAGATGTGAAGCTTCACAACTACACACAATAAAAGCAGTTACCTCTGATCCACCCTTTATTATCCCTCTGTTCCCCTATTCAGTCATGAATGCTTAGTAAGGTGAGCCATAATACTGACATGGTCCACACACATACTAGCAACACTAAGGGTTGTCTTCGGGAGAAAGAGAGGAGGACCAAAGCGCAGCGTGATAAGTGTTCATGATGATTTTGAATTCAAACTCAGAACACTAAACAATAAATGACAACGTGAATTTACAAAACCGAAACAGTACCGTGTGGCCCAAACACTCACACGGAAACAAACACCCACAAACCAAAAGTGAAACCCAGGCTACCTAAGTATGATTCTCAATCAGGGACAACAATTGACAGCTGCATCTGATTGAGAACCATACTAGGCCGAACTCAAAAACAAACATAGAAAAACAAACATAGACTGCCCACCCCAACTCACGCCCTGACCATACTAAAACAAAGACAAAAACAAAGGAACTAAGGTCAGAACGTGACAACACTAGAAGTAAACACACTGGGCCAATGCAACTATTATTGGCCACCGTATTAACATTTAGTTGCACATGTTTGAAATGTGTAACTAAATTAAGCCAATCGTGATATAATTTTTATCAAATCAAAAAATGTCCAATAAAGCTATTTGAAATGGCACAGATTATATTATTTCGCCATTGAAGATGAAACTTTTCAATTAAATATGGGACTTCTACTCCTTTATTCTTATACTGTTAGATTAATCAGCCTTACGGTTTATGATGCTCGTGATAGGTCGTTATTTCATTAGGAGCGGGAATAGAACCTAGATGAGGAAAGTTGCAGCTGCCTGGTATCAACGTGAGATCAGCTAAATCACTGGTTTACTTGTGTGGGTTTTGCGTTGCAATCAAGCTTATTTTAGCACGCAGTGTCACGAATATTACGGAAGGTGACTCCCCTTCTTGTTCGGGTGGCGCTCGGCGGTCGTCGTCGCCGGTCTACTAGCTATCGCCGATCCGTTGTTCTGTGTTCGTTTAGTTCTGTCTAATTGGTAGCACCTGTTTCTTGTTTGGTTGTTAGGATAGGGTTATATATAGTCTGTTCAGCCCGCTTCTGTTTCGTGCGGGCTTGTTCGCCTGTTTTCTTGTTTGAGTGTATTTTGTTGGCATTTGGGTTTCACGCTGTCCGTTTATATTTCTGTTCATTTGTGTTTCCACTTTTGTTCATGTTATGTTTCCGGGACATTAAAGCATGTTGTTTTTCCCACATCTTTTGCTCTCTGCGCCTGACTCTACACCTCTTCACTCATTTATTCGTAACAGAAGCCCGCACCTCCTATGGAGTCAGCAGGAGCAGCGACCACTCCTCTTCCCACTATGGAGGAGCGAGTCCAACATCACACGTCCATCCTCCATCGCCTAGGATCAGCGATGGATCAGATGATGGAGAGGATGGATCGTTGGGAGAGGAATGGTTTCCCTACTACTACCCCACCGACCCTCCCACCAGCAACTCTACCATCTCCCCCATCTGGATCCGGTTCCAGCGCTCTGCACATGACGCCTCCAAGGAATTACGATGGAGCAGCGACGGGGTGCCAGGGATTCCTGCTTCAATTAGACTTCTACCTGGCCACCGTTCGGCCGCCCCCCTCGGAGGAGGAGAGAGTAGGGGTCCTCATCACATGCCTGACCGGTAGAGCCCTGGAGTGGGCTAATGCGGTCTGGAACGGGCCCGACTCAGCGAAGGACAACTACCCGGAGTTCATCCGCCGTTTCAGGGCCGTGTTCGATCACCCTCCAGAAGGTCGAGCGGCGGGTGAGAGATTGTTCCATCTTAGACAGGGGACGAGGAGCGCGCAGGACTTCGCGCTGGAGTTCCGGACCTTGGCTGCGGGAGCAGGGTGGAACGACAGGGCCCTGATAGACCATTACAGGTGTAGCCTGAGAGAGGACGTCCGTAGGGAGCTTGCCTGTCGGGATACTACACTTAGCCTGGATGGACTGATAGACCTGTCGATCCGGCTGGACCATCTGCTAGCTGCTCGTGGACGTTCTGAAAGGGTCCTGTCAGTTCTACCTCCTGATCCTCCTGCCCCTATCCCGATGGAGCTAGGAGGGACCGCGTCAAGGGAGATCGGAGGAGGAAGCTCCTCCTGTACCAGTTGTGGCCGGAGAGGGCACACGTCTGGTCGGTGCTGGAGGAATTCATCTGGGAATCGTGAGGGCAGGCAGAACACTCATCGGTCACCCCAGGTAAGTAAGCACCACACTCTCCCAGAGTTTCCTGTTGGTAACATGTTTCTATTAATTTGTTTCCTTAATTATTCTCCTTCTCTCCAGCATAAGGCACTGGTAGATTCAGGCGCAGCTGGAAACTTTATAGATCGCGGACTCGCTCAGAGGTTGAGGATTCCGTTAGTAAAAGTAGACCCCCCTTTTACCGTGCACTCCTTAGATAGTCGACCATTAGGGTCAGGGCTGGTGAAGAGAGCCACAATTTCGTTGGAGATGATTACGCAGGGGAATCACAAGGAGCGAATTAGTTTGTTCCTTATCGATTCACCTGCGTTTCCAGTTGTACTGGGGATTCCCTGGCTAGCGATTCATAATCCTACGATTTCGTGGAAACAGGGAACTCTACAGGGGTGGTCTGATGAGTGTTCAGGCAGGTGTGTAGGGGTTTCCATCGGTGCGACAACGGTGGAGAGTCCAGACCAGGTTTCCACCGTGCGCATTCCAGCTGAGTATGACGATTTGGCTATCGTTTTCAGTAAAAAGAAGGCGACCCAATTACCACCCCATAGGCAGGGGGATTGCGTGATAAACTCCAGGGTAACGCTGCACTCCCCAGGAGTCATGTGTATCCTTTGTCCCAGGAGGAGAAGGTGGCTATGGAAACTTATATCACCGAGGCTCTGGGACAGGGGTACATTCGGCCCTCCATGTCACCTGTCTCTTCGAGTTTCTTTTTTGTGAAGAAAAAAGATGGTGGTTTACGTCCGTGTATTGATTATAGAGGTCTAAATTCCATCACAGTGGGTTTTAGTTACCCACTACCTCTCATTGCTACGGCAGTGGAATCATTTCACGGAGCGCAGTTCTTCACTAAACTGGATCTCAGGAGTGCTTATAATCTGGTGCGTATTCGGGAGGGAGATGAGTGGAAAACTGCATTTAGCACTACGTCTGGCCATTATGAGTACCTCGTCATGCCATACGGTTTAAAGAATGCTCCAGCTATATTTCAATCCTTCGTGGATGAGATTCTCAGAGACCTGCACGGACAGGGTGTAGTAGTGTATATTGACGATATTTTGATCTACTCCGCTACATGCACTGCGCATGTATCTCTTGTGCGCAAGGTTCTTAGACGACTGCTGGAGCATGACCTGTATGTGAAGGCGGAGAAATGTGAGTTTTCCAAACAATCAGTTTCCTTCCTGGGTTATCGCATTTCCAGCTCTGGTTTGGTAATGGAGGGTGACCGCGTAAAGGCCGTGCGTAATTGGCCGACTCCGACCACGGTAAAGGAGGTGCAGCTGTTCTTGGGATTTGCCAATTACTACCGGAGGTTTATCCGGGGTTTTGGTCAGGTAGCTGCCCCTATTACCTCACTGCTGAAGGGGGGGGGGCGGTGCGTTTGCAGTGGTCTGCAGAGGCGAACGGAGCTTTTCATAAGTTGAAGGCGATGTTTACTGAGGCGCCGGTGTTGGCACATCCGGACCCTTCTTTAGCGTTTATAGTAGAGGTGGACGCATCCGAGGCTGGGGTTGGAGCGGTGCTCTCACAGCGTTCGGGTGCGCCACCGAAGCTCCGCCCCTGTGCCTTTTTTTCGAAGAAACTCGGGTCAGCGGAGCGGAATTATGATGTGGGGGATAGGGAGTTGTTGGCTATGGTTAAGGCCCTGAAGGTGTGGAGACACTGGCTTGAGGGGGCTAAGCACCCTTTCCTTATCTGGACTGACCATCGTAACCTGGAGTATATCCGATCAGCTAGGAGACTGAATCCTCGTCAGGCAAGGTGGGCCATGTTTTTCACTAGATTTCGTTTCACTATCTCGTATAGACCAGGTTCCCTCAACACTAAGGCTGACGCGCTGTCAAGACTCTATGACACTGAGGACAGGTCCATCGATCCTACTCCCATCATTCCGGCAGCTAAGCTGGTGGCACCTGTAGTATGGGATGTGGACGCGGACATCGAGCGGGCGCTAAGGGAGGAACCTGCGCCTCCACAGTGTCCGGAGGGTCGTAGGTACGTGCCGCTGGCTGTCCGTGATCAATTGATTCGATGGGCTCATTGTCTAACCTCGTCGGGTCACCCAGGTATTTTTAGGACAGTGAGAGGTCTTGAGAGGAAGTACTGGTGGCCCACTTTGAGGAGGGATGTGCGATTCTATGTTTCCTCCTGTTCGGTGTGCGCCCAGAGTAAGGCTCCTAGACACCTGCCAAGAGGTAAATTACAACCTCTTCCCGTTCCACAACGGCCGTGGACCCATCTATCGGTGGATTTTCTTACTGACCTTCCCCCCTCTCAGGGTAACACTACAATCCTGGTCGTTGTGGATCGGTTCTCTAAGTCCTGCCGTCTTATCCCTTTGCCCGGTCTCCCTACGGCCCTACAGACTGCAGAAGCTCTTTTCACCCATGTCTTCCGGCACTACGGGGTGCCCGAGGATATAGTTTCTGATCGGGGCCCCCAATTTATCTCCCGTGTTTGGAGGGCATTTATGGAACGTCTGGGGGTCTCGGTCAGCCTGACCTCAGGGTATCACCCGGAGAGTAATGGTCAGGTGGAGAGAGTTAACCAGGAGGTGGGTAGGTTTCTGAGGTCGTATTGCCAGGACCCGGCCAGGGGAGTGGGTGAGATATATTCCCTGGGCAGAAATAGCCCAGAACTCACTAAGCCACTCCTCTACCAACATGTCACCATTTGAGTGCGTGTTGGGGTACCAGCCAGTCCTGGCACCGTGGCATCAGAGCCAGACTGAGGCTCCAGCGGTGGAGGAGTGGGTACAGCGCTCTAAGGAGACCTGGAGGGCGGTCCAAGAGTCATTACGCCAAGCGAGTATAAGGCAGAAGAAGAGCGCTGACCGTCACCGCAGTGAGGCCCCCGTGTTTGCACCTGGGGACAGGGTCTGGCTCTCGACCCGAAACCTGCCTCTCCGCTTGCCCTGCCGGAAGCTGGGTCCGCAGTGTATAGGGCCATTTAAAGTCCTGAGGAGAATAAATGAGGTTTGTTATCGATTATTACTTCCTTCGTATTATCGTATTAACTCTCTGTCTCTTCTCAGGCCGGTGGTAGCTGGTCCCATGCAGGAAGATGAGGTTCCGGAGGTTCCTCCGCCCCCTCTGGACATCGAGGGGTCCCCGGCGTACAAGATACGAGCTATTCTGGACTCGAGACGCCGGGTGAGGGGCTTGCAGTACCTCGTTGACTGGGAGGGGTACGGTCCGGAGGAGAGGTGCTGGGTTCCGGTGAGGGATATTCTAGACCCATCTATGTTGAGTGAATTCCATCGCCTCCGTCCGGATCGCCCAGCGCCTCGGCCCCCGGGTTGTCCCCGAGGCCAGCGTCGGCACGCTGCGGGAGCTGCGCGTCAGGGGGGGAGGGGTACTGTCACGAATATTACCGAAGGTGACTCCCCTTCTTGTTCGGGTGGCGCTCGGCGGTCGTCGTCGCCGGTCTACTAGCTATCGCCGATCCGTTGTTCTGTGTTCGTTTAGTTCTGTCTAATTGGTAGCACCTGTTTCTTGTTTGGTTGTTAGGATAGGGTTATATATAGTCTGTTCAGCCCGCTTCTGTTTCGTGCGGGCTTGTTCGCCTGTTTTCTTGTTTGAGTGTATTTTGTTGGCATTTGGGTTTCACGCTGTCCGTTTATATTTCTGTTCATTTGTGTTTCCACTTTTGTTCATGTTATGTTTCCGGGACATTAAAGCGTGTTTTTCCCACATCTTTTGCTCTCTGCGCCTGACTCTACACCTCTTCACTCATTTATTCGTAACACGCAGGTGCATGTAATCTCCCATTACATTACTATCACTTTAATAAAACCAGCGCGAACACAGTGCTAAGGTGGGAAGTTACGCGTCTTCGGGCAGTTGGCCAACTGAGTCCATTTGGCAGATGATCGTTCATTCCTTACACTCACTGTGGCCCATTCAGAGAGAGACAAATGGACACAACCATGTCCAGGCCCTGATTTCAGGCTTCTGTAGCCATGGAAGAAAAACTGCTGCTGGGCAAACTCCCCACTTCCTCGCCTTCCGGGGTTGAGAGGACACCCTTCTATGCAGCTTCCAATGTGTAAATGACTGTTATTGCACCACACAAACAAATCAAATAGCTCAATCCCTCTGAGTAGCGCCAGACACACAAACAGTATCTGAATCTGGAGTCTCTCCCAGCTTCATCTCTAACAGCCTAAGGGAGATGATTGCCTTCTTTTGAAGAGTACACTTTTTTTTCCCTTCCAGTGTAGTCTTGATTATTGGGCGGGAATAAGTATGCTAGTAGCTTGGTGGGGATCAATAATACCTATCATGGAGATTTACCAGCAGTCTTTCTGATACAGGGTCTGTGTTCTTTTCTGTGAAATCATAGACAACTATGATCATGTAGGAAGTTGTTGAAGTTGAGTTGAGTCATGCTTGAGGGTCAGGTAAGTCCATCACAGCAGATATGTTGCGTGTGTTTGATGGTGGGAGCCTGTATAGATGTGATAGTTCCACTTTAAATGAACTATAACTTATAAATCCTTTAGCATACATAAAGTCTTCATAAGCATGACATAACTTATGTCATACTGTGCAACATCTTCAGCTGACCACCTTGGAGCGATTTTTTGTAGGGAGCTGTAACGTTATCCTTTATGCTACCTTAGCCAAAGCTATCATCAAATCAAATCAAATGTATTTATATAGCCCTTCGTACATCAGCTGATATCTCAAAGTGCTGTACAGAAACCCAGCTTAAAACCCCAAACGGGGTGGCAGGGTAGCCTAGTGGTTAGATGTAGAAAATAGTCTAAATAAAGAAAAACACTTAAATGAGTAGGTGTTCTAAAACGTTTGACCGGTAGTGTATGTTGAGACTTCATGTACGCTCTGTAAAGCCTTTAAAAGCCTTTGCCACACAGATTGGATTGAAGTGTGTGGAACAAGCTATATTTTGATGGTAAAATATTTTCTGGGTAGCAATTCTGGGTAGCACTTTTTAACACCTGGTAATAAAGCATGTATAATAGATTAGTAAAACCCCTTTACAACTGGTTTGTAATTGCCATAATGAGTCATTTATATCTGGTCTATAAATATTTTATAAAGTTTGAAAACACAATTATCAAACACCTTATATTGGAGCTTATTATCATCAATTAATCATTTATAACAGTGTTTATGAATTGATAAAATGCTGTTTATTAATAGCTTACTAAAAAAAGTAGGAATAATTCAAATGATGAATAAACTATTTACTAATTCATTATAAATGCTTTATTACCATGTGTTATTGTAGTGTTACGAAATTCGTCCATGTTTGACGGGTTAGATTTTGTCCAAACTAGCCTCTATAATGCCAGACACTGAGCATAGATTTGTGTTTTGAGAAGATGTCTGAATGTGAAACAGCCACATCACACTTTGCCCTGGACTTCATGTACATTCAGTATCTACCTCAAGTGCTGGTACTCCCTCTATATAGCTCCATTTTTGTGCATTTTATTTTTATTCCTCTTATGTTACAATTTTTTAAAATATATTTGTGATTTTTTAACTGCATTGTTGGGAAGGGCTTGAAAGCAAGCATTTCACTGTCAAGTCTAAGCCCATTGTATTCGGCGCATGTGACAAAGAAAATTTGATTTGAGGAATGAATGCAGTGGAGCAGGAGAGCAGTGTGACCATACCTCAGCCCACAGCTAGTTAAAGATACATTAACCCACCAGTGTACACACACAATCACAAACATTTCCCTGTCAGCTCCAGAGTGCATTGTGACTAATGTTCTTATTATCTCACGCGCCTGCAGGGAAGACAGAGGGAGAAATACATATTGTTATCTTTTTAAGAGCCGAAATCAGTCTGAAAGCATGATCTAAAACTAAAATAAATCTGTTGCATCCTTATCTTACTGTATCTGCTTTATTATAGTCACACTGTAAATCACCAAGAGATGCATGCTGTCATTTAAAGTAGGGTGAATATTATGCAGATAACTATGAAGTGGTGGAGATGTCACCTTACCTTGTATTATGAACTTGCACAATCGTCAAGACGTGCCCTTGCCAAAGGAGTAGAATCTGATTTAGAGCTATATGGAGTCTAACAATGACTAGGTCACAGCTGCAACAGTGCAACAGTGCTTCACTGTAAAAAAAAAAAAATCATGCAAATTCAATTCCTCACAACTTCACAGTCAAATACATGAACAAGACATGGATAAGCCACATCTTGAGATCATCTAGTGCCATGTTGTCATGGTAATATCATGTATGTTTGATATCATCTAGTGCCATGTTGTCATGGTAATATCATGTGTTTGATATCATCTAGTGCCATGTTGCCGTGGTAATATTATGTAGGTTTGATATGATCTAGTGCCATGTTGCCATGGTACTATCATGTATGTTTGATGTGATCTAGTGCCATGTTATCATGGTAATATCATGTATGTTTGATATGATCCAGTGCCATGTTATCATGGTAATATCATGTATGTTTGATATGATCCAGTGCCATGTTGTCATGGTAATATCATGTATGTTTAATATGATCTAATGCCATGTTGTCATGGTAATATCATGTATGTTTGATATGATCTAATGCCATGTTATCATGGGAATATCATGTATGTTTGATATGATCTAGTGCCATGTTGTCATGGTAATATCATGTATGTTTGATATGATCTAGCACCTTGTTGTCATGGTAATATCATGTATGTTTGATATGATCTAGTGCCATGTTGTCATGGTAATATCATGTATATTTGATATGATCTAGTGCCATGTTGTCATGGTAATATCATGTATGTTTGATATGATCTAGCACCATGTTGTCATGGTAATATCATGTATGTTTGATATGATCTAGCACCATGTTGTCATGGTAATATCATGTATGTTTGATATGATCTAGCACCTTGTTGTCATGGTAATATCATGTATGTTTGATATGATCTAGTGCCATGTTGTCATGGTAATATTATGTAGGCTTGATATGATCTAGTGCCATGTTGTCATGGTAATATCATGTATGTTTGATTTGATCTAGCGTCATGTTGTCATGGTAATATTATGTAGGTTTGATAGGATCTAGTGCCATGTTGTCATGGAAATATCATGTATGTTTGATATGATCTAGTGCCATGTTGTCATGGTAATATCATGTATGTTTGATATGATCTAGCGCCATGTTGTCATGGTAATATCATGTATGTTTGATATGATCTAGCGCCATGTTGTCATGGTAATATCATGTATGTTTGATATGATCTAGCGCCATGTTGTCATGGTAATATCATGTATGTTTGTGTCATTACACTGATTGCACTATGCTTCTTCTTGTAATGGGCAGTGTTACAGTGAACATAATAGGTCTGCGACAGTAGACCACATAATCATCCTATTAATTAATCCACTATAGCATGCTAGGCCTATTAAATCTCATTCTAATTCACCAGATGCGACGCAGATACTCAGTCATTTACCCCAAAATGTGAAGGATAATTACCCAAATGGAGGGTGGTAATATATCTGCAGGGACTTTTATATGTGCTTTAAATAAGGAAGTGGCACATATTCCTGCATATTTTCAAGGATTATGACACATTTATTATTCTTACTGTGATAGAAACAGATTGTGGGGGGACAGATCCGCATGGCAGCTTCAGCAGGTGAGAACCGGTGTAGAGTTTACAAGAACGGTGGAGTGCTTTTATTTCATGTCCATAAAATGATATTTAGTTTTATTTCAACAGTGCTTTTTGTCATGCGTTTTGTCATTAGCCGCAGACTTAAAACCCCTAAGACCCAACCTACAGCAAAGAAAGACGCCTTAACTAGAGGTGTCCCACGCATATAGATACAGTGGAGAGAGAGGGAGAGAAAGAATGTGTATGTGTATGGATGTGTTCCGTTTGTATTGGCTGAAGAGCGGACAACAACAGGCTTGACACGCTCTACCAGGTGAGATGCCGCTCTGGAAGGTAGGCAGTATTACAAACACATTACAAACTAGTAAGTCATCATGGCATTTCTTCCTCCTTCCCCCTGTTCTGCAGTACTCCACTATGGACTTTATTATACATGACACTGTGTACACACTGATACTGTCAGTAGCATATCTGATGGCTCTCTGCTCCTAGCAATCTGCTCTCCACCGCACCAAGCTGATGGAATTAATGTGTCATAGATGGACTTTCAATAACATGTCACAGCCACCATATGTCAAATTATGGGAGGATGAATGTGTTCTCTGTCTTGGCCTTGTATTGAAGTGCATTGTTTGGGGGAGTGTGACTATGTGTTTGTGCTGCTTTCAGGACAGCACAGTAGTATCATTATGGAAATAATTGGTGTCTTCTTGCAGTGTACATGTCAGGCAGTCACAACATAGAAATGTGCATTGTGTTGTGCCCCAGTGTTTGTGTTATGTATTAAATAAGTACAGAGTGGAGATGATAAACATGAGTGTAACGTCAGTATGTTTCCTCGGGTATATTCACTAGAAACCACATGGAAGCAAAGAGAATGAAACGAGGAGGGACGTACATGAATTTGTTCAAGAGAAACGCTTGGTTGTGTTGCAAAAACGTTTTCCGTTGTAGAACGTTTTGCTAGAGTGCAAAACAAATTTCAACAGTGTGCGACTAATGAATATACTCAGGAGTTTCAGGGTACACATTACAACCCTGTTAAATATCCAAAGGCCATGGGTACTCCATTTCCAATCCTACGGACTCCCTATGCTGTAGATTTCTTTATCAATATTACTTAAAAGAACTGAGACTTCTAAGGTTCAATTACATGGTGGAATTGTTAACACTTTACTTGAAAGGTTTTGACATCAGGAATTCATAACATCTCCGTGTAGTCATTTATAACACCTCCATGTAGTCATTCATAACATCTCCGTGTAGTCATTTATAACACCTCCATGTAGTCATTCATAACACCTCCGTGTAGTCATTTATAACACCTCTGTGTAGTCATTCATAACACCTCCGTGTAGTCATTTATAACACCTCCGTGTAGTCATTCATAACACCTCCGTGTAGTCATTCATAACACCTCCGTGTAGTCATTCATAACACCTCCGTGTAGTCATTTATAACACCTCCGTGTAGTCATTCATAACACCTCCGTGTAGTCATTTATAACACCTCCATGTAGTCATTCATAACACCTCCGTGTAGTCATTCATAACATCTCCGTGTAGTCATTTATAACACCTCCATGTAGTCATTCATAACACCTCCGTGTAGTCATTCATAACATCTCCGTGTAGTCATTTATAACACCTCCATGTAGTCATTCATAACATCTCTGTGTAGTCATTTATAACACCTCCATGTAGTCATTCATAACACCTACGTGTAGTCATTCATAACATCTCCGTGTAGTCATTTATAACACCTCCATGTAGTCATTTATAACACCTCCGTGTAGTCATTTATAACACCTCCGTGTAGTCATTCATAACACCTCCGTGCAGTCATTTATAACACCTCTGTGTAGTCATTTATAACACCTCCGTGTAGTCATTTATAACACCTCCGTGTAGTCATTCATAACACCTCCGTGTAGTCATTCATAACCACTCCGTGTAGTCATTTATAACACCTCCGTGTAGTCATTCATAACACCTCCGTGTAGTCATTTATAACACCTCCATGAGCATTGCAGTATCATTTATAATAACCTTCACAACAGATGTATTCAACATCATTAATAAGTTGTTTTCAAAATGAAAGTCCTGTCAAATATATCTTTACACATCCATTCATCCAGGAAATGTCTCTTTTTACAGCCACAGTACCCAAAGTGTTATCCAAAGAACACATATTTTTGGCTTATCTGGGCAGAGAACACGCTGTAGGCTTAACATGACATTTACGATTGGTGTCCAGGCCAGAACATTGTGCAGTGCAGTTTTACTCTGTTTACATCAGATACGGATTTCCCGGATATTGTCAAAGAATGGTTTATTTGAATAAGATCTGCAGTCATTTCAACGCATTTCATGAATTGTTTATGGTACAGGGCTTTTCATAGAGCTAGTATTACAATATCAAGACAACTCGTTTACAGAGATAGTTCACCCAATATTGGTTTCCTTACCCTGTAAGTAGTCCATGGACAAGATGTGACAGCAATCCATGCTTTGGTTTAGTTTGCCTGGCACTGTTTTCAAATGTTGTTTTAAATGTTGTACACAGGGATGGGAGGTAGCCTAGCACTTAGAAATGCGAGCCAGGAACCGGACGGTTCGAATCCTGGGTCCAATGGAAAGCATCTGTAGGTCTTTAGCGGTTGTACACATGAGATTGTGTCATTCCGAACTATATCCGCAACATTATATTCGAATTCCGTGTGCTTGTGGGTGGCCTACACAAAGAAGTATCCAACAAATTAGAATATAATGTTGCGGATACATTTTTATGTGTATAATATCTCAAGACCTGCACAGGGCCTCCCGGGTGGCGCAGTGGTCTAAGGCACTGTAGCACGCACTCCAGCAGGTATATCTCTCTGGTCACCCCCAAAACCAATTCTTCCTTTGGCCGCCTCTCCTTCCAGTTCTCTGCTGCCAATGACTGGAACAAACTACAAAAATCTCTGAAACTGGAAACACTTATCTCCCTCACTAGCTTTAAGCACCAGCTGTCAGAGCAGCTCACAGATTACTGCACCTGTACATAGCCGACCTATAATTTAGCCCAAACAACTACCTCTTTCCCTACTGTATTTATTTATTTATTTTGCTCCTTTGCACCCCATTATTTCTATCTCTACTTTGCATATTCTTCCACTGCAAATCAACCATTCCAGTGTTTTACTTGCTATATTGTATTTACTTCGACACCATGGCCTTTTTTTTTTACCTTTACCTCCCTTATCTCACCTCATTTGCTCACATTGTATTACTGTATTATTGACTGTATGTTTGTTTTACTCCATGTATAACTCTGTGTTGTCGAACTGCTTTGCTTTATCTTGGCCAGGTCGCAATTGTAAATGAGAACTTGTTCTCAACTTGCCTACCTGGTTAAATAAAGGTGAAATAAATCAAATAAATAAATCGCAGTGCTAGCTGTGCCACCAGAGACTCTGGGTTCGAGCCCAGGCTCTGTCGCAGCCGGCCGTGACCGGGAGGCCCATGGGGCGGCGCACAATTGGCCTAGTGTCGTCCAGGTTGGGGAGGGTTTGGCCGGCAGGGATATCCTTGTCTCATCGTGCACTAGTGACTCCTGCGGCGGGCCGGGTGCAGTGCACGCTGACCAGGTCGCTAGGTGTACGGTGTTTCCTCTGACACATTGGTGCGGCTAGGGAGAATTGGGGAGAAAAAGGATGTAAATAAAAGACCTGCATCACTATACTGAGAGCTTTGCTGTTTCTAACATTATGTCTTTGGAGCCTTTGTTCATGTTTTATCTGTGCCCCTACAACTGCAGAATGAGCATGAGGAAGTCTATTGCTGATTGGCTAAGTTTCTCATGACCAAGTGAAATTGCAAAAAAGTGCCTGGACACTTCTATAACATGGCATTTACAGAATACATTTACAGAATAAACTTGGGTTAACATTCTGGGAAACTATCCCTTTAATTGTGGGTGTTCTGTATTGCTCTTTTACTGTAATAAAACATCTACAAGCTACAAGATGATGTAGCCCATATTTGTAAAAGGAACCCTACACCAAAGTAGAGGTGTGTGTGTGTGTGTGTGTGTGTGTGTGTGTGTGTGTGTGTGTGTGTGTGCGTGCGTGCGTGCGTGCGTGCGTGCGTGCGTGCGTGCGTGCGTGCGTGTGTGTGTCCCGACCCCTCCTGTCTCAGCCTCCAGCATCTATGATGCAGTAGTGTAGGTTTCGGGGAGCTAGAGTCAGTCTGTCTTATCTGGTGTAATTCTCCTGTCTTATCTGGTGTCCTGTGTGAACAAGTATGCTACCTCTAATTCTCCCATCTCTGTCTCTCTTTCTTTTTCTCCCCTCCCAGAGGACCTGAGCCATAGGACCATGCCTCAGGACTACCTGGCCTGACGACTCCTGGCTGACCCCGTTCCCAGTCCACCTGGTCATGCTGCTGATCCAGTTTCTGCTGTTCTGCCTGCGGCTATGGAACCCTGACCTGTTCACCAGATGTGCTATCTTGTCATGTTGCCACTCCAGTGGAACACTGACCTGTTCACTGGACGTGCTACCTTATCCCGGACCTGCTGTTTTGACACTCGTTTTCTCTCTCTCTCTCGCCCTCCCTCTCTCTCCCTCCCTTCCCCTCTACCGCACCTGCTGTCTCAATCTCTGAATGCTCGGCTATGAAAAGCCAACTGACATTTATTTCTGAGGTGCTGACCTGTTACGCCCTCTATAACCACTGTGATTATTATTTGACCCAGCTGGTCATCTAAGAACATTTGAACATCTTGAAGAACGATCTGGCCTTAATGGCTGTGTACTCTTATAATCTCCGCCCGGCACAGCCACAAGAGGACTGGCCACCCCTTAGAGCTTGGTCAACATCCTAAACATCCTGAAACCACAATCAGGACAGCCATCAACCAAAACTTCAGTGTCCCCTAACTGTCAGCTGACTTCATGTCGCAGGAGCATGACACTACAATCTGAACCTCCAGTGTTCCAGTTTTACCATGATGTGTTCTCTGTACTGTGGTAAATGATGAGAACCCTGAGTGTGTTACTGCTATAAAGCCCTGCTGTGGTGGATCCTGTTAGCACTGGCTGCCTCACTGAGCACCTGGGAACTGCAGCAAGAGCGCATTGTTTACTGTAACAATTTAAACAAATATCTCTACTTCTGTTATGAATATTAATGTTAAATGAAGCTGCTTTGAAAGGCAATAGCGTACATCATTTTCAAAAGAATCAGGGCAAAAATCTGGCCTCAATTAACAATATACTCTCCTCCTCTTTTTTCCCCCTCTCTCTCTCCTTTCTGTTTTTCCCTCTCTCTCCCCTATTTGTACTAACCTGCATACAGAGGCGGGGAGGTATGTAATGACCCATGTCTGGCCAATTATTTCTGGCCTCTACACAGGTGACTACCTGCATATAGGACATGGATGGACACAATCACACATCCATGTCACCTTGCTGTGTGTGTGTGTGTGTGTGTGTGTGTGTGTGTGTGTGTGTGTGTGTGTGTGTGTGTGTGTGTGTGTGTGTGTGTGTGTGTGTGTGTGTGTGTGTGTGTGTGTGTGCGCATACATATATTTAGTTGTTTAAGCGTGTGTTTAGTATGGAAATGTATTCCTATAATCATAAGCTGTCTCAGGGGACTTCCACCTAAATCAATGACCCATACCATTGACAGCAGTGACCAATAACATTGCTTGTTTGTCCAATTGTGTAAATTACCCCCCATTGTGAAACTAGCAAGTGTGAAAAGGGGGGTAGTGTGAGGCCTTTAAAATTATTTAATTTTCCTCTTTATGAAGGGCTTGGACCAGATGGGCCCTTGTTACAAAATCAGGACTAACAAGTCAATGCACCTTTTCTCTCTATCATTAGAAATAATCATTTCACAATCAACATCACATAGGCAAAATGTATAGTTTACAACATATAAGCACATAATCATATAAGTCAGCGATATGACGTTGCCACAAGCAGCACCACAGACGTTACAGATGAGCGCAATGCAAGATGACGCACTACGATGCACTCAGAGTATCACATGTCCACGGGTGTGATACAATAGCTATAACGTGATAGCTGTGGGACTGGAAACAGCAGAGAAGTTTAGCCTTGCACATCGATGCTTATAGTTGTTGTGGAAATCGACCCGATATTGCTGTTTACTTCGTGCATCGCTGACTCTACCTTTAAGGAGAGATTATTTTCAAACATCAATTTTCAATTAGTTCAATTTGAAACAAATCTGTATATATACAGTGGGGTCTGAATTGACCCCCAAGACATGCTAACCTCTCACCCTTAGCAATAACAGGGAAGTTTAATATGTCTTGTGGGTATGATCTTTGAACCTCTATAACTTTCTCGATCGTCATTATTCTAGATTCATTCAGGATGATTAGTAATCATGGTAGCACAATACATTATTTACAATTCATTTATTTTGGGCACCAAATAATCTGAAGCACAACCAAAACAAACTGCAAATGTGTCCAACAAGTTTGTAGTCACAAGCTTGATGTAGTCATTGCGTGCTAGGAATATGGGACTAAATCCTTAACTTTTGACTACTTTAGTTGTAAAAATCTTTAGCGGTTTCAATAATTTGGACCCCTACCATTTTGAGAGAAAAAAAGTCTTACTTGTTAAAACAAAATGGATTTCTCTGAGCAATTGGATTAGTATAAAATAATATAATATCCCTAATTTTGGGGGAATACAATATAGCTCTCTATTTGAAATGATTGATTTTATTATTATTGCTCATCTTTATCAAGGGTGTCAATAATTTTGGACAACACTGTATGTTACCTAGTTAAGGGACTATAATGCTGAACAATAAATACAATGGATATATTTGATGAATAATTTGTATTTATTTGAGATGCAGTGGAGTTTGTGTTATTATTCCAAAACAACATCAAACTATAATGTTACCCCAGGCTCAGTCCTGGAAATGAAAAGCTTGCTCACCTTTACTTTTGTAGGTGGGCTGTTATATTATGTACTGGGTATTCCTACCTGACCTGAAAACACTCAGACATGTCTGAGACAAACTCACTTCGCTTAATCAGTCAATGATCTGATTTAATTTAGCTGAGACATAATGTTCTAGCGACAACATACAGGTTCAGAGACTCTTAACTCTGCTGTCCACTCTTGATAATACTGTGTCATCTAGCTAGGGCACAGTTCTCAGTGTGTATTCATCCTCATGATATCAGGAGACAAAAACATACAATTCCTTCAGAAAGTGTTGATGCCACTTGACTTATTCCACATTTTGTTGTGTTACAGCCTGAATTCAAAATGGATTAAATCCATTTTTTTTATCACCCATCTCCACACAACACCCCATAATGACCAAGTGAAAACCTTTTTTTAGATAGTTTTGCACATTTATTGAAAATTAAATACATGTTGTCAATATATGTTAAAATGACCTTTAGCAGCGATTACAGCTGTGAATCGTTCTGGGTAAGTCTGTAAGAGCTTTGCACACCTGGATGGTACAGTATTTGTGCATTATTCTTTTTAAAGTTCTTCAATCTCTGTTAAGTCAAAACTGTAAATAGGCCACAAAAACATTCAATGTCGTCTTGGTAAGCAACTCCAGTGTATATTTGGCCTTGTGTTGTAGGTTATTGTCCTGCTAAAAGGTGAATTTGTATCCCAATGTCTGTTGGAAAACAGACTGAACCACGTTTTCCTCTAGGATTTTGCCTGTGTTTAGCTCTATCCTGTTTATTTTTATCGTAAAAAAACTCCCTAGTCCTTGCCGATGACAAGCATACCCATAACGTGATGCAGCCATCACCATGCTTGAAAACATGAAGGGTGGTACTCAGTGATGTGTTATGTTGGATTTTCCCCATTCCTGACTAAGTTAATTTATTTGCCACATTTTCTGTACAGACTTCCTTCATTTCCCTTTGTCAATTAGGTTAGTATTGTGAAGTAACTACAATGTTGTTGATCCATCCTCAATTTTATCCTATCACAGCCATTGGCCTCATGGTGAAATCCCTGAGCGGTTTCGTTCCTCTCCGGCAACTAAGTTCGGAATCTTTGTAGTGACTGGGTGTATTAATACACCATCCAAAGTCTAATTAATAACTTCACCATGCTCAAATGGATATTCAGTGTCTGCTTTGTTTTATTTTACCCATCTACCAATTAGGTGCCCTTCTTTGTGAGGCATTGGAAAACCTCCCTGGTCTTTGTGGTTGAATCTGTGTTTGAAATTCAATGCTTGACTGAGGGACCTTACATATAATTGTGTGTGTTGGTTACAGAGATGAGGTAGTCGTTCAAAAATTATGTTAAACACTATTATTGTACACAGAGTGAATCGATGCAACTTATTATGTGACTTGTTAAGAAAATGTTTACTTCTGAACTTATTTAGGCTTGCCATAACAAATGGGTTGAATACTTATTGACATACTCTGGAGACACGTTTTATTTGCCAAGTTAGCATTTTGTATTGTTATGTTTGACTTGACTTCTGAAAGAGACAACTCTAAATAAATTGTTACTTTCTGAAGAAACTGTCACTCTTAAAAAAATGTGTTCCAAAAGGGTTCTTCGACTGTCTGCATAGGAGTACTCTTTTTGGTTCCAGGTAGAACCCGTTTGGGTTCTATGTAGAACCCTTTCTACCTGGAACCAAAAGGGTTTTACCTGCAACCAAAAAGGGTTCTTTAAAGGGTTCTCCTATGGGGACATTAGATTACACTGTAAATAACAGTCAATTCACAGTCAACCTTCTTCACTGCAGTACCCCAAGCTATGCGTAAATGACTGGGGATTGAACAGGGGTTTAAGAGTCATTACCTTTTTTCAAAGAAAATGATTCCTGCATGTTAAATATTGATGTTATAAGTGTAAAGAAATGCTTATTAAAGCTTTCTGCGCCGACTTTGGGCACACAGTGTTTAAGCTCATTTAGAAATACAGTTGGATGATGGACAGTGGCTGTGAAAAATGGTGCATAGTAGCGGTCGTTGTTGACCATGCATGGCTAATTCATTTTAATGGCAGGTTTTATTTGCTCTAACTGCTGTGCTTCGGTGGACTAATGTGACAGCATCTCTTCATCTAAATCAACTTTTCACACACCTCCAAAAAACCTTTCCATCCTACTCCACAGTTCATTGCTCGAACTGTTAACTTTAATGACTCCGGCTTGTATGACAATGAAATGCCACTGTCATCACTCAACGCCAGCGCTCGCCAGAGCACTTTTGATGTGTTAAATGTTGACAACCTTGGAGGTGCACTTAATCAGTGGAAGTGAGTAGTGAGTAGAACGCAACACTGTGGTGAGACGCTAGAACTTTAGGGATTTTGAGAGTTTGGGACTGTAATGTTCTATCAGCAAAAAAGAGGATTCTGAGAAAGCTGGCTTTAAAGTTCCAAACTCGCATTGGTTTGAATGGTGTAAGCTATTTGTATCTTGTATTCTTTTGAACTTAACAACATGAATTGGGGTAAATCGGTAGAGAACACTGAACAGAACAAGGCTGTCAATAACTCAATGTTGACATAAATGCAGATAGAACCTTATAGTCCCAAGTTCCCGATTTGTCGAACGTACAGTACCAGTCAAAAGTTTAGACACACCTACTCATTCAAGAGTTTTTATTTATTTGTACTATTTTCTACATTGTAGAATAATAGTGAAGACATCAAAACTATAAAAATAACACACATGGAATCATGTAGTAACCAAAAAAGTGTTAAACAAATCAAAATATATTTTAGATTATATATTCTTGAAAGTTGCCACCCTTTGCATTAATGACAGCTTTGCACACTCTTGAAATTCTCTCAACCAAATCAAATCAAATCAAATGTATTTATATAGCCCTTCGTACATCAGCTGATATCTCAAAGTGCTGTACAGAAACCCAGCCTAAAACCCCAAACAGCAAGCAATGCAGGTGTAGAAGCACGGTGGCTAGGAAAAACTCCCTAGAAAGGCCAAAACCTAGGAAGAAACCTAGAGAGGAACCAGGCTATGTGGGGTGGCCAGTCCTCTTCTGGCTGTGCCGGGTGGAGATTATAACAGAACATGGCCAAGATGTTAAAATGTTCATAAATGACCAGCGTGGTCGAATAATAATAAGGCAGAACAGTTGAAACTGGAGCAGCAGCACGGCCAGGTGGACTGGGGACAGCAAGGAGTCATCATGTCATGTAGTCCTGGGGCATGGTCCTAGGGCTCAGGTCCTCCGAGAGAGAGAAAGAAAGAGAGAAGGAGAGAATTAGAGAGAGCATATGTGGGGTGGCCAGTCCTCTTCTGGCTGTGCCGGGTGGAGATTATAACAGAACATGGCCAAGATGTTCAAATGTTCATAAATGACCAGCGTGGTCGAATAATAATAAGGCAGAACAGTTGAAACTGGAGCAGCAGCACGGCCAGGTGGACTGGGGACAGCAAGGAGTCATCATGTCAGGTAGTCCTGGGGCATGGTCCTAGGGCTCAGGTCCTCCGAGAGAGAGAAAGAAAGAGAGAAGGAGAGAATTAGAGAACGCACACAGGACACCGAATAGGACAGGAGGAGTACTCCAGATATAACAAACTGAACCTAGCCTCCCGACACATAAACTACTGCAGCATAAATACTGGAGGCTGAGACAGGAGGGGTCAGGAGACACTGTGGCCCCATCCGAGGACACCCCCGGACAGGGCCAAACAGGAAGGATATAACCCCACCCACTTTGCCAAAGCACAGCCCCCAAACCAGCTTCACCTGGAAAGCTTTTCCAACAGTATTGAAGGAGTTCCCACATATGCTGAGCACTTGTTGGCTGCTTTTCCTTCACTTTGAAGTCCAACTCATCCAAAACCATCTCAATTGGGTTGAGGTTGGGTGATTGTGGAGGCCAGGTCATCTGATGCAGCTCTCCATCACCCTCCTTCTTGGTGGTATGTTGGGTCATTGTCCTGT
Source organism: Oncorhynchus nerka (assembly GCF_034236695.1). Classification (NCBI taxonomy): domain Eukaryota; kingdom Metazoa; phylum Chordata; class Actinopteri; order Salmoniformes; family Salmonidae; genus Oncorhynchus; species Oncorhynchus nerka. Next base: position 25,800,761 of record NC_088405.1, on the reverse strand, counting down.
TGAAAAACAAATGATAGTCCCACTAAGCGCAAACCAGATGGGATGGCATATTACTCATGTTTCTTGGCCCAAGCAAGTATCTTCTTCTTGTTGGTGTTATTTAGTAGTGGTTTCTTTGAAGCAATTCGACCATGGTCTGATTCACAAAGTCTCCTCTGAACATATATTGAGATGTGTCTGTTACTTGAACTCTGTGAAGCATTTATTTGGGCTGCAATTTCTGAGGCTGGTAACTCTAATGAACTCATCCTCTGCAGCAGAGGTAACTCTGGGTCTTCCTTTCCTGTGGTGGTCCTCATGAGAGCCTGTTTCATCATAGAGCTTGATGGTTTTTTCGACTGCATTTGAAGAAACTTTCAAAGTTCTTGAAATGTTCCGGGTTGACTGACCTTCATGTCTTAAAGTAATGATGGACTGTAATTTCTCATTGCTTATTTGAGCTGTTCTTGACATAATATGGACTTGGTCTTTTACCAAATAGTGCTTTTTTCTGTCTACCAACCCTACATTGTCACAACTGATTGGCTCAAACGCCTTAAGAAGGAAAGAAATTCCACAAATGTACTTTTAACAAGCCACACCTGTTAATTGAAATACATTCCAGGAGACTACCTCATGAAGCTGGTTGAGAGAATGCCAAGAGTCTGCAAAGCTGTCATCAAGGCAAAGGTTGGCTACTTTGAAGAATCGCAAATATAAAAAGTATTTTGATTTGTTTAACACTTTGTTGGTTGCTTCATGATTCCTTATGTGTTATTTCATAGTTTTGATGTCTTCACTATTATTCTACAATGTAGAAAATAGTAAAAGTAAAGAAAAGCCCTTGAATGAGTAGGTGTCCAAACTTTTGACTGTTACTGTATCTCAATGGGATCCATTTGGACCCAAAACGAACACTATGAACAGACCACAAAAATAATCACTTGGATACAAATTGGTTTATATGGATTTATGTTTCAAAAGCCTATGCATACATTAACTACTTGAAATAGAATCAGTCCTTGAGTCCTCAAGAGGCGGGATGTATGGCCCTACCATTCTGTTACATGCTAATAAGTGCCCCCAGGCTCACAGTAATCATCTTTAACGACTCTGCCTTTTTCTTATATTTCTATTTGCATATGAAGTAGCCTAACAAACAGAATATATGATAACCCACTAACTCTTTTGATCTACTGAAATGACATTCCCGTGCCATCTACAGTACATGCAGACAGGTAAGGGTCATTGGAGTCAGATCTGTATTATGTATTATGTTGTACCTCTAAATTGGTAAGTCTCTTACATTTTACATGGGCAAAATGCATAGCGGTGGTGTGGAATTGGCACCATTGGTTAGAGCCTGTAAGTAAGCATTTCACTGTTGTATTCGGCGCACGTGACAAATAAACTTTGATTTGATTTGAATTAAGACGCTGTCGGCTTCCCCAGAAGGATTCCTTTGATGATTTCAGTGCCTTTCAGACATGGTAAATGAACCAGCTCTAAAAACAAACAAACAATGTTTACATGGGTGGGATCAGCAAATTAGTCGGCCTTGCGATGAATGTCATAAAACATACCTATACTCCCTTTCAGTTCACCCCTGATCTGATAGTGTAATTGATAAAGTATAGAAACTCTCTCATCCATTCAAGTATTCATGGAAATTAGATAATGGAAAGACAAAACTTTATGAAGTTATTGGACATAGCACACATGCATGCCTGAGTCTAGGATTTAATGTGCTGGTCCTACTCCTGAACCATAAAGCATGCTCAGTCTCTTTATTGAACATTCTTCATTGTCCAGCAATTGGCATACTCTGGGTCTGGGAAATAGGTCCTACGTAAATCTCTCAACACGATTAGGATTATTTGTGTGTATCTTAGTTTGACAACTTTATAAATCATTTTGCGTCCTAATACAGGTCATTCACTAAATGATGATGGGCTCATTTAATCGATAGGTTGACAGAACCAGTTGTTTCTCCGTAAAGCTGCATGCAGCAATCTTCAGTAAATGTACATCACCTAACCTCATTTATTTCCACCACTCCTCTGTTACATAATAACACACTTTGAATGAAAGAATGTGTCTGAGAAAATAATACAAAGATTCTGAGACTTTTTATGATGCTCCTCAGTGCACCCAGGAGAGAGGGTGAGTTTGGAATATGCTGGTACAGTCGTAGTGCATAGAGATGGCCACTAGGGACAGTATGTCAGCTGTAATTTGAACGGAACTTTAGGGTATTGCGCGTGGATGTTTGTGTTCCAAAAGGACAGGGTGGGAGTTAGATGGGTGACGTAGCCTACATATATGATAGTCGTAGAGGTGGTGGAATGATTGAGGTGAATATACAGATGTAGGATCTTAATTTGACCTGTATTGTTGCAGGAAAATAATCTTGCAGCAACAGGATGTTATTGTTTAGTCCATAATATTGCTTTATATGTGATTAGCTGGTCAAAATGAGGCTACATGAAAAGTGGAATACGTTAACACTGCCATGTGTTTTCATTGAATTTATGTAAATCAAGAACATTTATGTAATTCCTGCAAAGCAGGAAAACTCTCAGCAACAAAAGAGTGATCAAATTAAGTTCCTACATTTGTAGCCTACAGCTGGGTGAGCTTGGTTAATGTTTCAGTCGAATGTAAGCTACGCATGTTAGACCAAATGATGTGTCCTATTGAAGTTATGGAATTCGACAAAAATATACAAGCGAATTAATTTGTTAGACAACTCAATCAATTATTTAAACAACAATTTCAATGTAAAAGTATTTGAATACATGAATTAATTCGTTGTTTGCGATCTACAGGTGATTGCTCCTTCAGTCAAGTCAAGCTGTCCTGTGGCGTATTCCAGAGGCGCTGTCCACTTTCGTCGTTCTGAAAGGCGACGTGACCTGGTAGATCTAACCAAACAATTTCAAGATATTTCCGTTTATGCTCAGTCACAAGAAATATCCTTTAATTGTAAGATTATGCCTATCATGCATCTTCATCTTGCACTTGAAACTTCTTCTCAGCACCTGTTCCCTTCTTGTAAGCGGGTAAAATAACAAATTAAATGCCCAATTTATACCCATCCCCTTTAAATCTATGGAATTGTGAACCTGCATAAAATTGGATTCGGCTCAATATGACATGACATTGATTCATCCTCAGTTATTAGCATATAGGCATTCAACAATTACCATACTAGTTATCGCCACAGGAGTGGCCCATTAATTCGTTTGTTCAGCGTTTTGTGAAGAGACTAATCAATCAGTCAGTCAAGTAACGCGTAAAGGCATAATCGATCAATCAATCAATCAGCCTTCATTTGCATATGTCTGTAGTTCCTCAATCTTCGCTTCTGGCCAAATCCCACTGTTGCCAAGTCAATTAGGTTTTCTCTCTGGCTGTTTCCTATGACCAGAACTTCTGCGCTGAAAAATGTTAAGTTCTGTCAAATGTCCACCATCCATCACTTTTCACCGGTGATCACCTTCTTCGGCTCGACATCTGCGTCCGCGTCTTCTCTCACCCCGTTGCTCTGCTCTTTTAGTTTCTGGACATTAGCCTATATATCAAATGATAACTTGTAAATCACAATGCATTTTGGCAAGCAGGGGCAGAACCATATAGCCTAATCTAGTGTTCGATCAGACTACCAATGTATATCATGTAGGCCTACCGCAATAAATAAGACTATATTCAGTGTTTGCAATTATTTAGTAGCCTTCATCCAAGCATACACTGCATAGTTGTCTATCAGCCTCAAGGTAGGCTACTCTAAAAACATTGCGCTCTGCCCGCGTCTCTCTCCGGCTAGAACAAATTCCATTTTACCCCGCTTCTCCGGACAGCACGGAGAAGTGAAGTCTCTGCAGTCACGTGGGTCGGGCGAACAAGCGATTTAACGATTCAGTGTGTGTGTATGTGAGTGTCTCTCTCTCTTTCTCTCTCTCTGTGATTACAGGGGGGTGTCCCTCCGCATTTTTGCAGCTTGCCATGCTTTTAGACACAGTGAGCGCTGGAGAAAGCGAGAGCGAAAGACGGAACGCCGGGCTCAGTAGCTGTCTTTGAATACAACCACGGGGTTCCCAACCTTTCTTCCCTTATTTCCCCCTCACTCTCCGTTTAAAACAGTTATTTCCCTTGTTATAAATATAGTTTTGAGTTTTTCTTTAGTGTTTCCTTCATTTGGAGGCTTCTGAATGACAGTTGTGATTTGTATCGTTTTTGGACATTGTTTGTGGTGACCCATTGGATTGTTGAACAGCCGAGGAAGCTTGGATGAGCTGCTTCGATAAAAGCCAGAAATGGAGTTGCTGTTGATCTGCCTTTCCCTCTGGATATTGCAATGCAATTCTGCCGGAGCGGACTCCATCATTCATATTGGTAAGGACCCTGGACAGCTATGCACGGGTTTTAGTGAGACGTGCTGCAGAAACATCTAGAACCATCACTGTGTAGCAGAGACAAATGCATGCGAAGCACGTAACGCGTGAAGGGCAGCCTCAGGGATGTTTTACGGAATAAATCATCTAGTTTGACTGCGTCCGATGTAAACTGAAAGTTTGGATCCAGTCAATGTTAACTTAAGGTATAGTCTCCTGAACATAACCCTGTTTCCATCTTGGTGTAGGAAATGTAAACATTCGCCGGCGTCATTTTTTTTTAGGCTATCAGAGAAAGTCTAGCTAACAAGTGAATGGAGTGGATCGATTTCTTAAATGTCAATCATTTAGCAAAGACATGGCATTTATTTTCACCAGTAGCAGTGCCTTTTCCCCCCATCAGCTTTTGAGGAATCAATGTCACTTGAGCGGTTCACGGATTGTTATGCCCTCCCCCTCCTAAATCAGACCACAAGCCTCAACTTTTAATGGAACGTGATCGCAATATCAATAGCATTACAGATGGGTTGTCAATCGGTTTTCATTGTGAAAGATGCGATACTATCATTACATTAGATTGTGTAGCCTAAACCCCGAGGGAGCTTTTCTGCCAACATATGCTTGATGTTTGATCTGCCAGTTTTCCAGCACCTAAAAAGCATCAGTTGTCATTGTATTGTGGAGACAGAATAAACTCATGATGATACAGAATGTTTAAAGATAGATTGCGGGATTTACATGTATTCCCGATCTCCACAAAATACACGCATACATGTTAAACTGAAGTATAGCCTTTATTACCACTAGTTAAATAATTTGAAAAACCTGGTTTGAAATGGAATTGATATGCCCGACCTCGACGATAAATCCCACACCTTCCATAGCCCCCCCTCTCCCTCTCTCTCGCTCACTCAAACACACACACGCGTGCAAATATATGGTAGTCTATTTCTTTACAAGAGTAATGGATATGCATATTCTCAACACTGATCATAATGCTGTTGCGTAGTTGCACCACCTTTCAAGAACAAGACGAAACACGAGTTTATTACACATTTGTATAATATTAGGCTACTGCTGCATACCCTAATTGTGTCCTTTACTTTGTACTTACCATACGGTATATAGGCCTAGATATAATGTATTATTTCACATCGCACTGCTTACCAAATAGGAGCAGCAAGTGCTCTCGCTCTCTCCTCTGGGTCATTCTCCAGGGAAATTGCGGTGTGGTTTTAATATTAATAGACCCTAATAACCCTGATAACTCGGATGACCCAGATAATACAATTAATTATCCCACTTTTTATTGTATTATGCAACACTTGGTTTCTGGGAATATCTGTGGTTGATCTCAAGTGGGGATGTCTGTAGATGTGGCTATTGGGTTATCTCGCTTTGATTAATGTGTGAGTGTGTGTCTGTGTCCGTCTGTCTGTCTGTCTCTTTCTCTCTTTCGCTCTCAATCTTGCTCTCTCAAAGATAGTGCTTGGGAGTTTAACCGAAGCTACACTCACGCAGTAAATGGCTTAAATTGCTTAAATGTGCCTTCATTGTCCGAATACACCATGCCACTTTATTTTGTAGGTTTCCCATAATATTTCACTCAGTGACACTAGTGTGTATGTAACCCACTGTACTACAGCGATACCTCCATACACTGTCCTCAATAGACATCAGCCAGAGTTGCAATTGACACGCAACTATAGTGGTCAACCACAGGTACATTTTTCCTCTTGAGATTATCCTCCATAGAGATCTCTATGTTTTCCTAAACAACACGCTTCTGCTCTCAGTTCAATAGGACGTGAATTGAGTCGCTTTACTGTCGCTTTCCAAGTCGTGAAATGTATTGTGTGTCGCACAAAATAGCGAGGCACTTTTGCTCTCACTAGGGCCGTCAAATGTTTAGGCTGCTGCAGACACTATGTAGGTTCTAGTCTATTTTTAATCTCTAAATGGTTAAATTAGTGAGAAATACAGTGCCTTTAGAAAGTATTCACAGCCTTGACCTTTTCCACATTTTGTTGTGTTACAGCCTACATTCAAATATGAGATGTGTCACTGGCCTACACACAATACTCCACAATGTCAAAGTGGAATTATAATTTTAGAAATTTAGGAAAATGCTGAAATGTCTTGGGTCAATAAGTATTCAACCCCTTTTGTTTTGGAAAGCCTAGATAAGTTCAGGAGTACATATTTGCTTAATAAGTCACATAATAAGTTGCATGGACTCACTCTGTGTGCAATAATAGTGTTTAACATTATTTTTTTAGGACTCCCTCATCTCTGTATACCACACATACAATTATCTGTAAGGTCCCTCATTCGAGCAGTGAATATCAAATACAGATTCAACCACAAAGACCAGGCAGGTTTACCAATGTCTCACAGAGAAGGGCAACTACATGTATTGTAAATAGTTTTTTTAAAAGCAGCATTGAGCATGGTGAAGCTATTAATTACATCAATACACCCAGTTACTACAAAGATACAGGCTTCTTTCCTAACTTAGTTGCTGGAGAGGAAGGAAAACGCTCAGGGATGGATCAACAACATTGTGGCAAAGAAATGTACTTAATGTCCTAAATACAATGTGTTATGTTTGGGGCAAATCCAACACCACCCATCACTGAGTACCACTCTTCATATTTTCAAGCATGGTGGTGGCTGCATCATGTTATGGGTATGCTTGTCATCGGCAGGGATTATGGAGATTTGTTCAGGATAAGAAACAGGAAAATCACAGGCAAAATCTTATAGGAAAGCCTGGTTCAGTCTGTTTTCCAACAGACACTGGGAGACAAATTCACCTTTCAGCAGGACAATAACCTAAAACACAAGGCCAAATATACACTGGAGTTGCTTACCAAGAAGACATTGAATGTTCCTGAGTGGTCTAGTTACAGTTTTGACTTATTTCTGCTTGAAAATATGACACAACTTGGAAATGGCTGTCTAGCAATGATTAACAACCAACTTGACAGAGCTTGAAGAAATGTAAAATGAATACATATTCTACAATCCAGGTGTGCAAAGCTCTTAGAGACGTACCCAGAAAGACTCACAGCTGTAATCACTGCCAATGAAGGTGATTCTAACATGGATTGACTCAGGGGTGTGAATACAATGTAAATAAGATATTTCTGCATTTCATCTTCAATAAATTTACAAAAATGACTAAGAACATGTTTTCACTTTGTCATTATGGGGTATCGTGTGTAGACTGGTGAGAAAAACGTCTATTTAATACATTTTGAATTCAGGCTGTAACACAACAAAATGTGAAATAGTCAAGGGTATGAATACTTTTTAAAGGGACTGACATATGTAATTGTTTAAATTTTGAGTGGGCAACATATACCATCATCTTAAAATGACATGTTGAATTATTTTGCAATATAGCATTATTTTATGTTGCGCTAATTTCCCTAATGTGGACAGTTTGTATTACTACCTTACAGTACACAAGCTTGCATTTCCACCCCATAAAATTGAGTGGAATTGCACACAATTTTTACCTCAGATTGGCGATATCAGTATAAAAGTTTATAGTCATCACTATGTCATAAGATCAATTGCTTTAAACAGATCAATATCTTTGGTTTGGTACTATTGATTTTGTCACGGGCTGGGTTCATTTTCTAACTCTCAAATGGCATGAACATTTTTGGGGGTCACATATTTGACAGTCAAACTATCACTTAAATAGCAACCAACATTTTTCACTGCTGATATCCAATACCGCCTGGCAGGGCCGGATTACAGCAGGGAACATGCCTCAGGGAAGGAGGGGGTTAGACCCCAGATATCATATAATTTTTTTAATTTATCCATTATTTTTACCAGGTAAGTTGAGAGTCTGGACACCCATTTAACATCCCATCCGAAAGACGGCAACCTACACAGGGCAGTGTCCCCAATCACTGCACTGGGGTATTGGGATATTTTTTTTTTTAGACCAGAGGAAAGAGTGTCTCCTACTGGCCCTCCAACACCACTTCCAGCAGCATCTGGTCTCCCATCCAGGGACTGTCCAGGACCAACGCTGCTTAGCTTCAGAAGCAAGCCAGCAGTGATATGCAGGGTGGTATACTGCTAGCAAAATGTGTAGAATTGCACGAAATTAGCTTTAAACTGGCAACACCAAAAACTTTTGGGTGGGGGTGGTAGTAGTCCGGCCCTGCTGTGTCAAGATTCATTAAAGTTAACTAACATAAAAAGTGGTTTGTGTGATGGCAGTATCCCGGAATCTTCATCTGACTTTCCAAAATATAAATATAAAAGTGTTGCATTACACTTATCGTGTTGGTGACCCACTTCAATCAAAATGCAACACTCCAAACTGTAGCTAGCTGTCTTCTACAAATGTCCTCTAAACAATGATGTACACATTATTCCCAGATTCTGTGTTTTTTTTGAGGTGTGTTAGTTTTAACAGGACGTGCACCTTATCTCCCCCCTCTCGGTTAATTGATTTCAACGCGATAATTCGATAGGAGTGATTGACAACAGTGTTGCATCTCTCTTTCTGTTTTGGTGACCCCTGTATCAAAATGCAACATCCTAAAACATAGCTGACTGTGTTCTGTAGGTTGTCCTCTAAACAGTGATGTAAAAACGATGCATAATGCCCCTTGTACAAATACAAGCAATATGATTACAATTGTTGCACATGCATGTGTACTGTAGATAGTGCATTTTATGTTTAGGTTTTCAATACATCATGAACTGTTTCTGCATATTGGTTATTGATTTGGACACTTTAAAACTGTGTTTTGACGTTGGGCTACTTATCAAAATGTTTACAAGAAGCAGTGACAGAATCATGTTCAACTGCAGTTTTAGGAATATAAATTAAACTTTCAACATATATTTCCAATGGTATTGTACTTAATCAGGTAAAAACTGCTGAATGAGTCCAAAAACATGCTGTGATTGATTTATTTGGATTATATAGCAGAAATCACCAAAAAACGGGTTTGCCCTGCCTACTCACAGGTCCATATGTGAAATAAATCCCGTTGACAGTTTCGACATCTGTAGGCTACTACACAGCCAGAGCTTGTGACTCTGCCGCACTCCACTGTTCTATGGTTGATCTTTGCTGCTAATAAATAGGCAAAAGACCTAACCAAAGATCCATGTCTGGAAAGGTATTTGTTTTGCACCTGTTTATGAACATTTGTAATCTCACCTGTGCTAGAGTGGTTATCAAGAACTTTTGACAAGGTTAGCCACTATGCCTACAGTAAATATGTAGCATTAATAATATTTATTTCGGTATCCAAATAGCACATATACCACAAAGAGCAATCGATAAGGTAGTTCAGTGTAAACTGCACCATCATTTAAAAATGGATAGATACTCTGCTGGATCAAGTAAACCTGTTGGTGAATGAAAAAAACATGGGCACAGTTCACAGTTTATTTTCCCACAAAATAAGTGAGCCTATATTGATTTATTTTGCTCCAACAGGTGCCATATTTGAGGAAAACGCTGGAAGGGATGACGAAATTTTCCAACTTGCCATTTCTGACCTAAGTCTCAACGACGACATTCTACAAAGTGAAAAAATCACCCACTCTGTAAAATCTATTGAGGCTAACAACCCATTTCAAGCAGTGCAGGAAGGTAAGTCACCCGGCAGAATATTTTTTTGTATCGATTGCTTTGCTGTTATATCTAATTGCTTAGGACCGGAGGGTTGGGGACACCATTTCAGCTTTGTGGTTTCTGGTGGCATGAGGGTGTTTATATTCTTATCATGGTTAAAAACTTGCAGGCTGTTGAAAAATTCTTTCAATTTTCTTGTTTCCATAGTTTGTATCTATTGCATTCTTAGTTACATGTAAGTATTGAGTCAAAGTTCAGACTGGTGATTATTAACTTAAATCTCTTTTCTCAGATGCAGATAATCAGCTTTAGAATGTGGATAGATTGAATCTCACTTTTTAATGTTGTTGATTCACATCTACAGCTTCACAGTGCTAAAAGTGCTTGTCTCCTGTAGCTTGCATAGTCAGTGCCGTTCAAATCACTGAGGTATAATACCAACTGGAGACTGCATCCAAAATTTCCGACCGTTGTTTTCAAGGTAATCTACTCATGCCCACGGTCTATATCCAGGTTGCGTCTAGTTTATACGGACCAACATCACATGTGCGCTAGCACTCAGTGCGCACAGGGAGCAGCGCGAGCAGCGATGATGTCATCACGTCATCCACAAACATGGCAGACATTGGATGAATATAAAACGTTAATATCCTCGACTGTGAGTGATTGCGGGAAAAAATCGACCTCAGCAACAATTATTTGAATAATTCAAGGAATTTTCTAACCTGACTTTTCTATGTGGCCGTCAATGGAAATTGTATTTCTGGGCCAGCTAAACTGCAGTATTGATTCGAAACTGCAGGAGCAGTCAAAACTGTTCTTATACTGTAGACCGGAACCCTGGCCCCTTGGTTCAAATATGATGTTACCCAACAGCTGACATTATAACAATACATCATACAGGTAACTGCCAAAATAAAGGAAATATCAACATAAAGTGTCTTAATAGGGTGCTGGGCACCACGAGCCAGAACAGCTTCAATGTGCCGTGTCTAGAACTCTGTTGGAGGGATGCAACACCTTTCTTCCATGACTAATTCCATCATTTGGCGTTTTGTTAAAAAATGCTGTCTCAGGCACTGCTCCAGAATCTCCCAGAAGTGTTCAATTGGGCTGAGATCTGGTGACTGAGACACACACACACACCTAACCGCAACCCTAAACTGTAACCCAAACCCAAACCCAATGACGGGCCTGGTAAGAGGCCTCCTGTGGGGATGGGGGCTGGGATAAACATTTTTAAAACACACACACGCACACGCACACGCACACACACACACACACACACCCTTTAAACCATCTATGCTCCATGGATATCCCTATTTCAAACTCACTGAGATCACTTCTTCTAGCCATGGTAGCAAAAATAATGGGAAACTGGGCATTTTTATACATGATCCTAAGCATGAGGGGATGTTAATTGCTTAATTAACTCAACAACTATGCCTTTGTGGAAGCACTGGCTTTCAATATACACTGAACAAAAATATAAACGCAACATGTAAAGTGTTAGTTCCATGTTTCATGAGCAAACAAAAAAATACAATAAAAGGCCACTTTAAAATGTGGAGTACTATTTCTAGTATTTCTATTTCCAGTTGTTGCCTTTCTAGGAGTATTTCCATTTGTAATAAAGCCCTTTAGTAGGGAAAAACAAATTCTGATTGGATGGGCTTGGCTACACAGGCTTGGCTCCACAGTGGGTGGGCCTGGCTGCCAAGTGGGTGGGCCTATGCCCTCTTAGGCCCACCCGTGGCTGTGCCACTGCCCAATCATGTGAACTCCATAGATTAGGAGTTCACATGACTGGGCAGTGGTTTCCTTACATGAACTGTAACTCAGTAAAATCTTAGATATTGTTGCATTGTTGCATGTTGCATTTATGTATACTTCGTATGCCTCATTTACGGAAGTGTTTCCTTTATTTTGGCAGTTAGCTGTATATAACCCGAGGAGAACACAACAGTATTAAAGGCTTAGAGAAGTTGCCAAAGAGAATATCGACCTTGTCAGACATACAGAATGGCATAGAAGGAGAGTGGTGAACAATTATAAAACTTTTACATGCCTCCCCTCCCCAACATAATGGTAACTTAAACGAGGAGTAATTGGCTTATGTTGAAGCTTTTGTTAGAGCTGTTTTAAGGGATTGTTGATTCGATTGAATTGGACTGAGTGTTCAGCTAGGCAAACTAAATGTTAGTGGATGATTAATGAACTGGATACTAATATATTTGCCAAGGCCATGATGGTGGTATTGAATGATGTTTCCATGCACTGTGAAAGAGAATGGAACCCTCATGAAATGAACCTAATAGCTAGGGATCTGCTACAGCCATTTAGTCCACTGCATCCTTTTACAACGGTCTTGGAATAGAATAGTTACTCCGTTACGGAAGTGCTCAAATAGTCATACCCATTGATTCTCTGTATATATACTATAGCCTTGAAACATGGTTAAAACTATCATTTTGATATCATGGATAGTCAGTTCTAGTATGTCACGGCTGGCTAAAGGACTGGACCAAGGTGCAGCATGGTAAGCGTACATTTTCTTTATTTAAAAATGACACGGACAAAACAAAGAACTAAACCAAAACAGTGAAGCTTTGGTCTATGTGCCCTGAACAAGTCAAAATTAACTTCCCACAAAACAGGTGGGGGAAAAGGGTACCTAAGTATGGACATCTGTCCCTGATTGAGAACCATACCAGGCCAAGACATAGAAATACAAAAACATAGAGAAAAGGACATAGAATGCCCACCCTAGTCACACTCTGGCCTAACCAAAATAGAGAATAAAAAGCCTCTCTATGGCCAGGGTGTGACATAGTATCCATAGCTCTGTCTATGAATTTGAGAGTGGTTACATCTCTCCAAGCCCATTCTCAGCTTTTTACTAAAACAGAGTACCAAAGCGGGTTCACTGCGGGTTCCAAAGCGGGTTCACTGCGGATTCCAAAGCGGGTTCACTGCGGGTTCCAAAGCGAGTTCACTGCGGGTTCCAAAGCGGGTTCACTGCTTTGTCATTGTTTAAACTGCAGATTCTAGCTTTAAGTTAATACTGAAGTGATTTTTGCACGATAAAAGTGAGTTGACTTCTATTTAGAAATGTGTTTTCTTTTCTCGTCCTAATTCAGAGTCGTTGCTTATCATCAAAACATGTATAAAAAAGCAATTTTCTGTTAATAAAGGGCATCTACCGTTACAGCAGGCGATAATTTCCCAGCTCTGAAAGTATAAGAGAAGACAACAGATTTTTATTTCTGGCTGCATGCCAAACAAATCAGTGCAGAAGACTTATGACAACAACACAAAGATCTACTGGGGATCAAGGCTGATTGATGGTGATCCCAAATACCTTTCAACGGGAACCTACTAGTTGTTCTACACGGGACATTCCTGCTGCTTAGTCTATGATGATTTCCTTTGGTTATTATTATACAATGATCAAAAAAATAAAGGGAACACTTAAACAACACAATGTAACTCCAAGTCAATCACACTTCTGTGAAATCAAACTGTCCACTTCGGAAGCAACACTGATTGACAATAAATGTCACATGCTGTTGTGTAAATGGAATAGACAACAGGTGGAAATGATAGGCAATTAGCAAGACACCCCCAATAAAGGAGTGGTTCTGCAGGTGGTGACCACAGACCACTTCTCAGTTCCTATGCTTCCTGACTGATGTTTTGGTGGTATGAGGGCCCGTCGTCCACAGGTGGGGGTTGTGCTTACAGCCCAACACCGTGCAGGACGTTTAGAATTTGCCAGAGAACACCAAGATTGGCAAATTTGCCATTGGCGCCCTGTGCTCTTCACAGATGAAAGCAGGTTCACACTGAGCACGTGACAGACGTGACAGAGTCTGGAGACGCCGTGGAGAACATTCTGCTGCCTGCAACATCCTCCAGCATGACCGGTTTGGCGGTGGGTCAGTCATGGTGTGGGGTGGCATTTCTTTGGGGGGCCGCACAGCCCTCCATGTGGTCGCCAGAGGTAGCCTGACAGCCATTAGTTACCGAGATGAGATCCTCAGACCCCTTGTGAGACCATATGTTGGTGCGGTTGGCCCTGGGTTCCTCCTAATGCAAGACAATGCTAGACCTCATGTGGCTGGAGTGTGTCAGCAGTTCCTGCAAGAGGAAGGCATTGATGCTATGGACTGGCCCGCCCGTTCCCCAGACCTGAATCCAATTGAGCACATCTGGGACATCATGTCTCGCTCCATCCACCAACGCCACGTTGCACCACAGACTGTCCAGGAGTTGGCGGATGCTTTAGTCCAGGTCTGGGAGGAGATCTCTCAGGAGACCATCCGCCACCTCATCAGGAGCATGCCCAGGCGTTTTAGGGAGGCATACAGGCACGTGGAGGCCACACACACTATTGAGCCTCATTTTGACTTGTTTTAAGAACATTACATCAAAGTTGGATCAGCCTGAAGTGTGGTTTTCCACTTTAATTTTGAGTGTGACTCCAAATCCAGACCTCCATGGGTTGATAAATTTGATTTCCATTGATCATTTTTGTTTGATTTTGTTGTCAGCACATTCAACTATGTAAAGAAAAAAGTATTTAATAAGAATATTTCATTCATTCAGATCTAGGATAGGTTATTTTAGTGTTCCCTTTATTTTTTTGAGCAGTGTAGCTTATCAAGTCACTATTTCCACACTAGCAGTGCTATTTATTTATTGTTGATTGGGGGTGTTTTGGAACTCGGGGCTTACCAGTCGATGAGGCACCAGGATCGATGAGCCTTCCCGGGACTGTGGTGTGTGTGAGATGAGTGGATGGTTGAGTGGCAGTAGGGTCATGTTGACCTTTGCTTTGCTGTTTTGTTCACATTCACCCTGTGACTGCCACTAAGGACCCTGCCAGTGTACCACCAGGGAGGAAGAGACAGGCAGGGCTGGGCAGAAGTGTGAAGAGAACAATGATCAGAATAAGAATGAGCGGGTGTGAAGGAGGAGTGCTTAGGAAAGGAAAAGGGTAGGCATGAGGAAAAGAAGAAAAGTGAAGGAGAAGATCCGTAGGAGGGTAAGAGGAAAAACAGCTGTTGCATTAGAATACCTTTCTCTGTGATCTAGAGGGACTAAGGTGATGAGAGCTTCCATATTAGCATGAAGTTGATCACTGGATGATGAGGTTTGGGTTAGGTGACATCCTTCACGTCAAGACTGATATAGATTCAGGTCAATTCTAAAAAGGGGTTGAGACCTGTGCATGACTCAAATTTACAAACAATCAATGACAAGTTAGTTAGTTATGTCTGCGGCAGATGAGGGTCTATTTTATTCACCGAGTTGAGATGCAGTAATTTGTTGAGGGCTTTGTACCAATACCCCCCAACACCCACTACTGCAACTCCATTTACATCAACTCCTCCCAAAGGGAAAAGTCAAGGAGAAATGAATTGCTCTGTGCACATAGACTTAGAAAACCCTCCTCCAATAACTGTAAGGTTCACTTTCACCTTCCTTTACTACACGTGCCAAAGGATCAAATGATAGCTCCTTTTAGAGTATTGGCGTGGCCAATGCAATATCCCCACTAGATTCCCCACTTATGACAACTCATTATTCACAACGCTCTAAACATGATGGAAAGCTGGTCTTTGACCATTATTGTCCCGGCCTGTGGTTTAATAACCGTAGGTAAATCTCCATAATGGATTTGTTTGTGTTTTTATGTCTATTTCCTGGGTGTAGTGAGGAGAATGATTATGTCATCTTTTCCAGGCCTGTTAATTACCCAATGGTTATTTTGAATCCGTCATAAGCTCTTTGATAGGCCTGCAGACACGGAACTGCTTCAATCAGCTAAGTGAGGTCACAGCCGTGGTGTACATTTCAACCTTTCTTTTAATCCATGTCTAACACTATTCCTATAATTATACTGGATGTTTCTGGGACTGGCTTGGTCAGGCTGCTTATTGTGCATTGATGGTGGATTGTATAGTATGGAGGGTTTACGATAACATTGTGTGCTAATACACAGAGCTGCACTGTCGAGGGGCTGTGTAGATTTGCATGACAAACTGCATTGTTGTTTAAAGAGTAGTTAGCCTGTAGTGAGATTCCATTAGATTTAGATCTGATTATCTTCTGGCCTTCCTGCTACACCTGGTATTGTAGGTGTCTTGGAGGGCAGGCTGTGTGCACCCAATGGTGCGTTCGGCTGAGCATACCATACCAGCCTCTGTAGAGCCTTACGATCAGCAGTGGTGGAGCTGCCATGCCAGGCTGTGATGCAGCCTGACATTATGCTCTCGGTAGTGCTCCTGTAGAACACTGAGGGCCCTCTGGGACAGGCCGCATTTCTTCAGCCTCCTGAGATTGAGTCATTGTCGTGCCTTTTTCACCACAGTGTCCGTGTGATTTGACCATTTCAGCTCCTCTGAGATGTGTTCGCCAAGGAACATGACATTTATGACCTTCTCCATGTCGGCCTTGTTGATGAGGATGGGGGCGTGCCAAGCCTGGTTCCTCCTGAAGTCCACAATCAGTTCCTTTGTTTTGCTGACTTTGAGGGAGAGGTTGTTTACCTGGCACCACACCGTAAGGGGTGCCTACCTTCTCTCTTTTAGCCGTCTCATTGTTGTTGTTAATCAGGCCTACTACTGTTGTGTAGTCAGCGAACTTAATGATGGAGTTGGAACTGTGTGAGGCCACGCAGTCGTGGGTATACAGGGAGTACAGGAGGGGACTGAGGACGCACACTTGTGGGGCCCACGTGTTGAGAATCTGTGTCGAGGAGGTAATGTTGCCTACCTTCACCACCTGGGGGCAGCCCTTCAGGAAGTCCAGGACCCAGTGGCATAGGGAGGAGGTCAGTCCCAGGGCCTTGAGCTTTGTGATGTGCTTAGAGTGCACTATGAATTTAGAGCTGTAGTCGATGAACAGCATCCTCAAATATGCATTCCTTTTGTCCAGGTGGATGAGGTTAGTGTGTAGGTCCATGGTGATTACGTCATCCGTGGATCTGTTGGAGGTAGGAGAATTGGAGAGGGTTGGGTGTGTCGAGGAGGGAGGAGGTGACCTGGTCTTTGACTAACCTCTCGAAGCACTTCATGATGACGGAAGTGAGTTCTATGGGTCAGTAGTCATTCAGTTCAGTTACTTTCCCTTTCTTGGGCACAGGGATGATAGTGGACATGAAAATGTCTGAAAACACATCAGCTAGCAGTATACTATGCATGATGCTGCTGCCGTCCAGTTCACTTTGTGCAAGTGTGTGTACATGTGTGGCTGTGTTGGTACTTTATACATGCTGAGTTGGCCGTGTATGTGTTTGTTTGTGCATATGTGTTAAATAGCGTTTTATTTACTGTTAGTATCCTAGGTGTGTGTGTGTGTGTGTGTGTGTGTGTGTGTGTGTGTGTGTGTGTGTGTGTGTGTGTGTGTGTGTGTGTGTCGCGCATTACTCCTGTACCTTTTACTCACAACCTATTCTACTATGCATAAATACTGCCTTGCCTGTGCATGGTGCATGTGCATTTTCATGCTGTAGTGACCATGCAGTCTACAGCAGAATAAATCACAGATAGGCCTTTCTCTTTTCCAGAGGTCTATCAGACCTGCAGCCCATTGAGACCTGAAAGACACATAGAATATGCATTCGACTATCCCCTTTGTAATGGAGAGAGTCAGCACTGCCTGGCGCTGTAGGTCCTGTCAGAGAATAAAGAGACAAAGTGAGCTGAGAGAGAGAGAGAGAGAGAGAGAGAGTGTGAGTTATGGTCCAGCCCACTGCTCCTAAATGTAGTCACTGTTCTGTCCCCGCCCTGGAAAGTGTTCCACTGAAGCGTTCTGTACAAGGGTTTGTCCGCTCTGTGCCTAAACCCAGGCTGCTGTCATTCCTTTGGTGCACTGGGATATGTTGTGTCATTCAGGTCATTGACTCGGCACGTCTCTGAGTTTCTGTGACACCTCTGAATGCATTGAGAGTGTAGTGTAAGTCATCTCTTGGAATCAGCCCTTAGAGGAATTGCTAGCACTTTGAATGAGATTTGCCTTTGGAATTTTACGTGATGGTACCACTGTTGTATTTAAAGGTATACACTAATCTGTATTCAAAGGAGTCATCGGTTTCTCTCTAAATGTCACTGCGAGCTGGGATTTCACTAATCTTTTAATTTGGGTATCAGAAAACAGGCTGGCCCTTTTAAAGCATGGTATCACGTATTGAAAAAGTAAAGCAATGTTATTTGTTTTTTTCCTGCCCTATTCCCTTAGTGATTGGAAGGCCGGTAATTGGCAGGTTTTCAGGAAATGAAATGGTGAACTTTGGATTCACATGTAAACAGTGTGACTGTAATGCACTAATTAGGGTGTTTCAGGTGCATCATCACTCTCTTTTTTCTTTTCTCCCTCATTTCCTCTTGTCCTCCAGCTGATGTGTCTTTTGAAGGTGATTTCTGGTCTTTGGGTGGTGATCTTTCTGGGTCACACTGCTACAGGTTGAGTTTTATTTTGGAAGGCAAACATAGGCTCTCATGATATGAGGTCTGGTATAAACTACTGAATTGGACCAATTACTGTATGTAATTACTGTATGTAAGATTGCCAATCCCTTTTTTATTGTACAATGTTTGTTGCCATATTATCTATCCACAGGTCTGTCTGTCTGTAGAAATGATCAATTTCAATGATTAACTGAACTAACAACAACATCTCCATCTTATGCAGGTTATTTTCCTGCATTTCTCTCCCATGTGACAGTAAGAACAGTGCAGGTCGATATGACAAATGTTTTCACTTTTCTGTGACCCCAAATACTCCTCTCCATTACCTGTAATAGTGATGGAGGTGGTAAATAGGAAATCAAGACTGATTGGCTCCTGGGAGATGACCTGTCCAATCAGATGGATGCTGGTGATCGTCTAGGTCACAAGTATATGGCATCATTTCTCTATTTCTATGGTTTGCTGTGCTTTAACATTATTGAGCTGCTTAAAAAGTGCTTGAGAAATAGTGATGGAGGGAGGGATGGAGTGAGTGGGGGATGGAGAGGAGGAGGGAGGTCGGAATGGAGAGGAGGGAGGGACAGAGAGGAGGAGGTGAGGAGGGAGGGATAGAGAGGAGGAAGGAGGGATGATGGAGAGGAGGAAGAGGGATGGAGAGGAGGGATTGTGTAGAAGAGGGATGGAGAGGAGGAATAGAAAGGGGGATGGTGGAGGAGGGAGGGATGGAGTGGAGGAATGGAAAGGAGGAGGGGAGGAATGGAGAGGAGGGAGGGATGGGGAGGAGGAGGAAGGGATGGGGAGGAAGATGGTGGGAGTAGGAGTTAGGGAGGGTTGTGGTGGGGGTGTTCAGGGCGGAGGCTTTTTTGGGGACCCCCCTCCCTCATGCTGAAGTGCTTGCAGGGCAGCATGTATAATTTACTGCCCACCACCTGCACTGTTGGCTGCGGAGGACTCCATTCCAGGACGGAAGACAAGGAGCGGAAAATAAGCCTCAGAGTAAATCCTATTAGTGTATAAACAGGAGGCAACGAGAGGAACATTGGCCGCTTGGCCGCTTCCCACTACTCATTCCTTTCAGAGAGATAGAGAAAAAGAGATGCAGGAAGGGTGAGAGAGAGGAAGAAGAAGAAGGGAGAGAGTGTTGGAGAGAGAGAAGAACAGTGAGAAAGAAGAGAGAGAGAGAGTGGGAGAGAGAGAAGAAGGGAGAGAGTTGAAGAGAGAGAGAAGAAGGGAGAGTTGGAGAGAGAGAAGATGAAGAAGAATGGAGAGAGAAGAAGGGAGAGAGGGTTTGAGAGAGAGAGAAATGGATAGAGGAGAGCTACAGACTGTTAAATCTTAGGTAATAAAAAAGATTACGTTGGTTCAGCTCACTGCCACATTGACTACAAGGCAGGTTTGTGAGCCTTTGTCTGTGGTATCGCCGAGAAACACTGTTCAACTCAGCATCAGTGAGTGGGCCCATCTGCTACTGGGTCACGCTGCTCTCTCCATGCCACAAGTCCTCACACTCATGCCCAGGCATCATGGATTTATACGGTAGTGAAGCTATGTAAACCCCCAGAAAGAAACGTAAAACCCCAAACCCTATTTTCTGAGTGGAGGTCAAGAGCAGATGAAATCTGGACAAAATGCATGGACATTGGACACTGGACATAATATTAATGCACATTCCATTCAGACATGCACCACATCCTTTGCCTTTTATTATATGAATAGTTTTTCAGACAACATCACTTTGAGAGCTATCATGGTTGAAGTCACAGCAAGCTACAAGCTACCAGTGGTGTAAAGTACTGAAGTAAAAATACTTTGAAGTACTACTTAAGTCATTTTTGGAGCTATCTGTACTTTACTGTTTATCTTTTTTTGACAACGTTTACTTTTACTCCACTACATTCCTAAAGAAAATAATGTACTTTTTACTCCATACATTGTCCCTGACACCCACAAGTACATTCTGAATGCTTAGCAGGACAGGAAAATGGTTCAATTCACACGCTTATCAAGCGAACACCCCTGGTCATCCATACTGCCTCTGATCTGGCGGTCTCACTAAACACAAATGCTTCGTATGTATATTATTTCTGAGTGTTGGAGAGAGCCCCTGGCTCTCGGTAAATAAAAAACAAGAACATTGGCTGTCTGGTTTGCTTAACAAAAGGAATGTGAAGTAATATATTTACTTTTGATAATTAAGTATATTTTAGCAATTACATTTACTTTTGATACTCAAGTATATGTCACAGTGGACAGATGGGTGATAACACAAATGTCTATCAACCCAAAGGTTGAGTGTTCTAATCTCATCATGGACCACTTTGGCATTTTAGCTAATTACCAACATTGCAACTACCATACTTACTACTTTTTTAGTTACTTTGCAATTACTTAGCATGCTAGCTAACCCTTTTCTTAACCGTTTAACATAACTCCTAACACTAACCTTAACCCTAACTAGCCTAGACATATCATACATATTGTACAAATTAAAATCCATAACAGATCATACAAATTGCAAATACTTAACATGCCATAAGAATTGT
Organism: Oncorhynchus nerka; assembly: GCF_034236695.1. Taxonomy (NCBI): domain Eukaryota; kingdom Metazoa; phylum Chordata; class Actinopteri; order Salmoniformes; family Salmonidae; genus Oncorhynchus; species Oncorhynchus nerka. Next base: position 25,779,751 of record NC_088405.1, on the reverse strand, counting down.
CATTCGTAACATATGATGAGAAATGGATTATGGATTATTATTATTAATACACACCATACAAAATGTAACATATCATACTAAATTAAGTATCTGGGATTTACATACAGAATACGAAATGCTATGAGATCAGGTTGCAACCATCCCAGCCAGCAGGCAGCATGCAGTCAAAATCAAAGCAAACTCTTGCTAATTTGGTTACCTACTTGATTAAATTAGTCTGTTTTTAACAAATCAACTGTTTAAGACTATTATATTTTCAACAAGCAAGACAAATAAACGTGCAATCACTCTTGAGTGAATGAATAAAATCATTTTGGAATGAACACTTCAAGACATTTAGATAGTATTTCGAAGTCAACATTTTTGGAGCAGGATTTGTTGCGGAATGGTTAGTATTCCCGCCCGTGGATTAGAACATTGTCGGTTCGCCTCCTAGAAGAGATATTTTGACCATTCTTTCTTTAGTAAACATCTTAGATGTAAAGTTCCCTGTTTAGGACACCTGCGTAGTTCTGGTACCCATTTCAACTGACATTTTTGCTTATAAATTCATCTGTGGACACCATACGCTCCTTCTACAGTCTTCTTGGCATTTTAATCCACATATGTGCTAATCGACATTGCCAAACTAACAATCTGCCATGTGTTGGATATTTTTCCAAACTGCCGCGCACACCTGTGTGAAGCTAGCCACAATAAGGAATAGCCACAATAGTGGAATTTGCATTTCATCTTCAAAATAAAAGTCCCCCCTTGAAAGGGATTCAAACTGATGGAAATAGTGGAATAATGCCATATTTACAGTAGATAATTCTAAACAAGTACGGAGTAGATATTTGGAGTAGATAATGCAAAACAGCCCTTAGCCATGGTATACTGGCCATATACCACAACCCCCTCGGGCCTTATTGCTTAATTATAATGTTGTATAATAATGATGCATAATCACCTTCCATATAAAAGCTCATTCTCACTTTAAACCTTGTTTTTCGTTTTTAACACAAGAGGATGTAACGTCATTCTTTGTCACATATTGTTGCTGGTAAAGTACATTTGAGATGAATAATAGATGTTTCTCTGCATGTTGCATGCTGTGGTGTAAACCCAGCCATTATGCTTGACATTTCACAAATGAAAGCTTGCATCTCTGCTTTACAAACACTGGCTTGATTTATAACCGATAAATTGGCCAGATTTATACTTGTCTTCACACGCTTTCTAGAACCAGTCATGAGGTGTTTTCTTTATTAATCTGTACATTCAGTTGTCAATTCTAGTGACATTACTTACTAGGGTAATCTTTATCAATCATAGGATGGTGGATAAATACATGAGGTACATCCTTCCACCTCTCCATAGGAGAGAGGGCATGAATTATGAAGTAGCTACAGGTTAAAAGGGATCTTCGAGACAGAGAGAGGGGGAGAGACGGGCCCATTTTTACTAAAGTTAATGTGAATGATTTATATTTTACCTCAGTCAAGTACAGTACGCTCGTCTTCCATTATCTAGTCGTCTACAGCTTTGGCCTCATTTTGTTCCTCATCAGACAGAAATCCTTTCCATACCATTGCCCTCATTTACGCTGTTTTGTAATCAAAGTGCTGCACTAAAGTGTAATTTGCTATGGATATTGTACAGTGCATTCGGAAAGTATTCAGACCCCTTGACTTTTTCCACATTTTGTTACATTACAGCCTTATTCTAAAATGGATTCAATAGTTTATTTCCCTCATCAATCTACACACAATACCCCATAATGACAAAGCAAAAATTAATTTATTACAAATAAAAACTGAAATATCACATTTCCATAGGTATTCAGACCCTTTACTCAGTAATTTGTTGAAGCGTCTTTGGCATCGATTACAGATTCAAGTCTTCTTTGGTATGACTCTATAAGCTTGGCACATCTGTATTTGGGGAGTTCCTCCCATTCTTCTCTGCAGATCTTCTCAAGCCCTGTCAGGTGGGATGGAGAGCCTCGCTCCAAAACTATTTCCAGGTCTCTCCAGAGATGTACAATAGGGTTCAAGTCCGGGCTCTAGCTGGGCCACTCAAGGACATTCAAAAACTTGTCACGAAGCCACTCCTGCATTGTCTTGGCTGTGTGCGTAGGATCATTGTCCTGTTTGAAGTGGAACCAGTCTGAGGTCCTGAATGCTCTAGATTATTTTCCCTGCCACTGATAAACATCCCCACAGCATGATTTTGCCGCCACCATGCTTCGGGATGGTGCCAGGTTTCTTCCAGACGTGATGCTTGGCATTCAGACCAGAGTTCAATCTTGATTTCATCAGACCAGAGAATCTTGTTTCTCATGGTCTGAGAGTCCTTTAGGTGCCTTCCATCTGGCCAGTCTCCAATAAATGCCTGATTGGTGGAGTGCTGCAGAGATGGTTGTCCTTCTGGAAGGTTCTCCCATATGCACAGATGAGCTCTGTCAGAGTGACCATCGGGTTCTTGATCACCTCCCTGACCAAGGTCCTTCTCCCCCGATTGCTTAGTTTGGCCAGGAAGAGTCTTGGTGATTCTAAACTTCTTCCATTTAAGAATTATGGAGGACATTGTGTTCTTGGGGACCTTCAATGCTGCAGAACTGTTTTGGTACCCTTCCCCAGATCTGTGTGTCGACACAATCCTGTCTCGGAGCTCTACGGGCAATTCTTTTGACCTCATGGCTTGGTTTTTGCTCTGACATGCAGTGTCAACTGTGGGACCTAATATAGACAGGTGTGTGCCTTTCCAAATAATGTCCAATCAATTGAATTTACCACAGGTGGACTCCAATCAAGTTGTTGATACATGTCATGGATTATCAATGGAAACAGGATGCACCTGAGCTGAATTTTGAGTCTCATAGCAAAGGGTCTGATACTTATGTAAATAAGGTATTTCTGTTTTTTATTTTTAATAAATTAGAAAAAAAAAATCTGAAAACATGTGTTCACTTTGTCATTATGGATTATTGTGTTTCGATTGATGAAGCAATTTTTTTTATTTGATCCATTTTGGAATATAAGGCTGTAACTCAACAAAATGTGGCAAAAGTCAAGGGTTCTGAATACTTTCCAAATGCACTGTAAGTGCCACTATATGTTTGTCTGACTGTGTGTATCGTGTGTGTGTGTGTGTGTGTGTGTGTGTGTGTGTCTTTGCTTGGAGCAGTAGAGTTTCTCATGTCCTGGCAGTAAAGCAACTCCACATATACTGGCCAAATAGCCCATACAACACTGTAATCATTGCCAAACTATCAGCTTTGACTATGCAGACATACCCTAAATGCTTTGTAAATATTACAGCCTTTGGACTAAATTAACATGTACAATGCTGCATTATACATGTATGCATGTATTATACATGTAATGTAAATAATTCAGACTTGACAGACCCTTATTCCCTTGTGTGATTATTGAAAAGGTTGAATACAGCAGGCAAACTGTGATAAGATTATGGGTCTTTGGAGCTGCTTCTAATAGACAGACCAGATGACGGCATGGAGTTAACAGCCCCAAGCTCCTACGGCAAGCCTCAAAGGTCAGATTGAAGTTTCTCAACTGCAATTAGAAATCACAAGCAATGGTTCAAATATACTCAGCTAAAAGAAATTACATCTGCTGGCCACATTCAGTAGTACATTGGGCGGTGATTTGTTTACAGGCCACATGTTCCAGTTGTCAGGCAGAACAACAATTGCAATTTGTGATTCTTACTGTTTTTAGTGACTTCACCTTTGACACAGTTCTAATACAACGTAACTCTGATTGGACCTGTAGCATGGACATGGCAAGCATAGCAAAGTAAGAAGTTAGCTTAGGAAACCTTCACCGTGCTGCATCTTACACGTGTGAACTGAACAATCTCAGCGTTGAAATGAGAAAATCTTATTTCATCATGATGTCTTATTGGAGAATGGAAAAACAAATGGATGAGTAGGAGGTGGTGAGGAGGACTAGTTAGCTGGAGGGGAAAAGTGTGGGGGATGCGTCTCTAATCATCTCCATCCTCCTTTTCTCCAACCCAGCAGGACGGAAGTCTGTCCTACGTGTTCTCATTCACTGCGATGCCAACTTCCCGCTAGCAACCCCTCAGAATTAATAATACAGGACATAGGAATGAGACACTCTACCCTACATAGCTTTCTCTCATCATGTAAAATGACATATCTTTCCAAAACCACAAAAATGGCTACTCGTGGGTGACAACTCTGAATTTGTACTTATACCAATAGTCAGAGGCTAGACCAGCGGCGTAGGCAAACAGCTAACAGCTTTTTGTACAAGTAAACAAGAAAGAATAGAAAGGCCTGAAGGTGTTTCGTTAAGCCCAAATGTGCACACTTTTTTTCAATATGAAAACAGCCACACACACACACAATACAACACAAACATTTTAGGCCTATGTTTTGAAATGTACGGTGGGTATGAAACGATAGCTTACTCAGAATAATAATAATAAATGTTTCCTTTTTTTAATTTCACCTTTATTTAACTATTTGAAAAAATGTATTATTTCATCTGTATTTAACCAGATAGGCCAGTTGAGAACAAGTTCTCATTGAGAACTGCGACCTGGCCAAGATAAAGCAAAGTAGTGCGCCAAAAACAACAACACAGAGTTACACATGGGCTAAACAAAAGTACAGTCAATAACAATAGAAACATCTATATACAGTGTGTGCAAATGGAGTAAGGAGGTAAGGCAATAAATAGCCCATAGTAGCGAAGTAATTAACATTGAACAAATTAACACTGGAGTGATAGATGTGCAAGTAAAAATACTGGTGTGCAAAAGAGCAAAAAAAGTAAATAAAAACAATATGGGGATGAGGTAGGTAGTTGGATGGGCTATTTACAGATGGGCTGTGTACAGCTGCAGCGATCGGTGAGCTGCTCTGATAGCTGATGCTTAAAGTTAGTGAGGGAGATATAAGTCTCCAACTTCAGCGATTTTTGGAATTCGTTCAAGTCAGTGGCAGCAGAGAACTGGAAGGAAAGGCGGCCAAAGCAGGTGTTGAGTTTGGGGATGACCAGTGAGATATACAGTGGGGAGAACAAGTATTTGATACACTGCCGATTTTGCAGGTTTTCCTACTTACAAAGCATGTAATTTTATCATAGGTACACGTCAACTGTGAGAGACGGAATCTAAAACAAAAATCCAGAAAATCACATTGTATGATTTTTAAGTAATTAATTTGCATTTTATTACATGACATAAGTATTTGATATAAAAGCATAACTTAATATTTGGTACAGAAACCTTTGTTTGCAATTACAGAGATCATACTTTTCCTGTAGTTCTTGACCAGGTTTTCACACACTGCAGCAGGGATTTTGGCCCAATCCTCCATACAGACCTTCTCCAGATCCTTCAGGTTTCGGGGCTGTCGCTGGGCAATACGGACTTTCAGCTCCCTCCAAAGATTTTCTATTGGGTTCAGGTCTGGAGACTGGCTAGGCCACTCCAGGACCTTGAGGTGCTTCTGACGGAGCCACTCCTTAGTTGCCCTGGCTGTGTGTTTCGGGTCATTGTCATGCTGGAAGACCCAGCCACGACCCATCTTCAATGCTCTTACTGAGGGAAGGAGGTTGTTGGCCAAGATCTCACAATATATGGCCCCATCCATCCTCCCCTCAATACGGTGCAGTCGTCCTGTCCCCTTTGCAGAAAGCATCCCCAAAGAATGATGTTTCCACCACCATTCTTCACGGTTGGGGTTGTAGTCATCCTTCTTCTTCCTCCAAACACGGCGAGTGGGGATTAGACCAAAAAACTCTATTTTTGTCTCATCAGACCACATGATCTTCTCCCATTCCTCCTCTGGATCATCCAGATGGTCATTGGCAAACTTCAGATGGGCCTGGACATGCGCTGGCTTGAGCAGGGGGACCTTGCGTGCGCTGCAGGATTTTAATCCATGACGGCGTAGTGTGTTACTAATGGTTTTCTTTGAGACTGTGGTCCCAGCTCTCTTCAGGTCATTGACCAGGTCCTGCCGTGTAGTTCTGGGCTGATCCCTCACCTTCCTCATGATCATTGATGCCCCACGAGGTGAGATCTTGCATGGAGCCCCAGACCGAGGGTGATTGACAGTCATCTTGAACTTCTTCCATTTTCTAATAATTGCGCCAACAGTTGTTGCCTTCTCACCAAGCTGCTTGCCTATTGTCCTGTAGCCCATCCCAGCCTTGTGCAGGTCTACAATTTTATCTCTGATGTCCTTACACAGCTCTCTGGTCTTGGCCATTGTGGAGAGGTTGGAGTCTGTTTGATTGAGTGTGTGGACAGGTGTCTTTTATACAGGTAACGAGTTCAAACAGGTGCAGTTAATACAGGTAATGAGTGGAGAACAGGAGGGCTTCTTAAAGAAAAACTAACAGGTCTGTGAGAGCCGGAATTCTTACTGGTTGGTAGGTGATCAAATACTTATGCCATGCAATAAAATGCAAATTAATTACTTAATCATACAATGTGATTTTCTGGATTTTTCTCTCACAGTTGAAGTGTGCCTATGATAAAGATTACAGACCCCTACATGCTTTGTAAGTAGGAAAACCTGAAAATCGGCAGTGTATCAAATACTTGTTCTCCCCACTGTACCTGCTGGAGAGCGTGCTATGGGTGGGTGTTGTTATGGTGACCAGTGAGCTGAGATAAGGTGGGGCTTTACCTAGCATAGACTTATAGATGACCTGGAGCCAGTGGGTCTGGAGATGAATATGTAGCGAGGGCCACACAACGAGAGCATACAGGTCGCAGTGGTGGGTGGTATATGGGGCTTTGGTGACAAAACAGATGGAACTGTGATAGACTGCATCCAGTTTGCTGAGTAGAGTGTTGGAGGCTATTTTGTAAATGACATCGCCTAAGTTGAGCATCGGTAGGATAGTCAGGTTTACGAGCATATGTTTGGCAGCGTGAGTGAAGGAGGCTTTGTTGCGTAATAGGAAGCCGATTCTAGATTTAATTTTGGATTGGAGATGCCTAATATGAGTCTGGAAGGAGAGCTTACAGTCTAGCCAGACACCTAGGTTTTTGTAGTTGTCCAGATATCCATCAGAACCAGAAGTCAGAACCATCCAGAGTAGTGATGCTAGTTGGGCGGGTGTGGGCAGCGATCGGTTGAAGAGCATGCATTTAGTTTTACTAGTGTTTAAGAGCAGTTGGAGGCCACAGAAGGAGTGTTGTATGGCATTAAAGCTTGTTTGGAGGTTTGTTAATAACACAGTGTCCAAAGAAGGGCCAGATGTATACAGAATGGTGTCGTCTGCGTAGTTGGATCAAGGAATCACCCGCAGCAAAAGTGACAGAGAAACATTGAAAATATATATACAGAGAAAAGAGTCGGACCGAGAATTGAACCCTGTGGTACCCCCATAGAGACTGCCAGAGGTCTCAACAACAGGCCCTCCGATTTGACACACTGAACTCTATCTGAGTAGTTGGTGAAGTAGTTGGCAGTTCTATCTTGACGAAAAATGTTGTAATTGGGGATAGAAATCTCTGAATTTTTGGTGGCCTTCCTAAACCAGGATTCAGACATGGCAAGGACATCAGGGTTGGCAGAGTGTGCTAAAGCAGTGAGTAAAACAAACTTAGGGAGGCGGCTTCTGATGTTAACATGCATGAAACCAAGTCTTTTACGGTTACAGAAGTCACCAAATGAGAACGCCTGAGGACACACAGGGCCTGGGTTAACCTCTACATCACCTGAGGAACAGAGGAGGAGTAGGATGAGGGTATGGCTAAAGGCTATCAAAAGTGGTCGTCTAGCACGTTGGGGACAGAGAATAAAAGGAGCAGATCTCTGGGCGTGGTAGAATAGATTAAGGACCTAATGTACAGACAGGGGTATGGTAGGGTGCAGGTACAGTGGAGGTAAACCTAGGCATTGACTGACGATGAGAGAGGTTGCATGTCTGGAGGCATAAGTTATACTAGGTGAGGTCACCAATTGTGTGGGAGGTGGAACAAAAAAGGTATCTGAGGCATGTTGAGTGGGGCTCGGGGCTCCGCAGTAAAATAACTACCCCAAACAAGAGTATACAAGGCATATTGACATTAGAGAGCGACATAAAGCGAGGCATAAAGCAAGCACAGGTGTTGATTGGGAGAGCTAGCTAAGACAACAACGGGTAAGACAACAACAGGTAATCAGCTAAGGCAACAACAACAGGTGAAATGGCGATGAATGGGCAGAGAGGGTCAGTTAACTACACACAGGGCCTGAGGCAAGTCAGTTAAGAACAAATTCTTATTTACATTGTCGGCCTAAATATAAGCAAACACTACCATATAGACATTCAGGCATGGAAACATGAAATTATTATAAATAATATTATGGTGGGTATGAATACACTAGTTCACTTGAATTAGCAAATATAAACCTGGCCTTTGAAGGCCGGCATGAAAACATGAATTCATCATGCATAGCCTAATATCACTGTGGGTATGAATAAAGCAGCTCACCTTGATTCAGACACATATAGGACTGGCCAACCAAGGAAGGCATGAAAACATTAGGCAAAATCTTAAATAAACAGCATTCAGGCTTAGATTTCTTGTGTGTTTTACATTTTTACAGCACAAGGCGTAGATACCTAGGCTTTGGTGTTGAAGATAGAGATTATTTCGTCATAGTCCAAAGAGTCATTGAGTTCGCTTTCAAAGGACAACAGGGCTAGATTGTTTAGACGTGCCATTAGCATGCAAGATCTGATGGATGTTTTGATACAGCCTGTAGTGCAGAAGAGTCTCAACAGTACATGAAGGGTGATGATGCTGGCCCTTAGTAGTCTATTGATGTCAGGAAAAATGTCCCGGCTACAGCTGTCCAAAACTTCGATAAGGGATGGGGATTCCTGACCTCCACTCACTTTCCAACTCAGTTGCTGAATAAACACGGTTAATTCAGCATCCTCAACGGAGATATGATAGTGATCACATGGGGCCAGCATTGATTCTTTCAGAGGTCCTAGACCCTGGCAGACAGTCCGCTGCTCTCATTACTCCACATTGATCCTCCTGGAATCGGGTGTTTAGCTCAGTCAGACAATTTATAATTTTTGGATCATATTTGGATATGAATTTGAAATAATCCAAGAAGTTGCCCTTATTAAGTGCCTCTTCACTCTCCCTATGTCCCCACAGTGCTATGCTGTGTTTAGCGCATAGCATAACAATGTCCAGAACCACTTTTGCATGATTCCACTCTACAAATGAGTAGGCCATGGCCTCGCAGTTAAGTTGATTTAAACTTGTAAATCTGTAGCCTTCAAATGTATCCAGTGCAAAAGAGTGGAGTTTACTAGCTTGGTGCTTGAAGCATGCCTCGCATTGAGCTTCTAATTCTTATATCCGTCTCTAACAAATCAGCCTTCCATAGTGGCCTCTGGGAAATGTAGTGGTACCATGTGATAGCAATATAACCACATCGATCCAAACCTCCTACTGCATTCTTCAACATTTCTGATTAGTCAGGAGAGAATACAAACAACAAATCCAATTCATTTATTTCATTTTTATTTATTTTTAAATATGTATTTGAAGCCAACCTGATTGAGTGGGTTGGTGTTCAATCTGGCAGGCCCTCTGCCCAGCCTCGACCTGCCGTGGCTTCACCTCTGGGCTAGACATTATGTGACAAGTAGCAAACACATGTTTAGGTGTGGAGAACAGTTGTAGATGATACCTACATTGTAGGTAATAACTGAAATGTCACAATATCTTAGTGTATTCACAGTTTGAATAAAGGTGTGTTTGATGGAAATGGCTGGTTATGTTTCTTATTTTAGGTGTGCATGGAGAGGGCTGCTTAGAAACATATTCCATAGTAAATCAATGGATGGTTGATATGGCAACAGCTCTCTCTGTAAACAAACTGTTTTGTTCTATGTCCACCTATTGCATGGATGGTGCTCTGTCTGCATATGTTCTTAACATGAGTAGGAGGGAGAGAGGGAGAGCTAGAGAGTGAAATTGGATCATCATTGTGGTGAAAATGATAGTAAATTGTCACAGAAGGCCTGGCAAAAATGGCTAGAAAATGTGCTTCTCTCCATTTTCCACTTCACCAAGAACAAAACAAAAGCCTCTGACTGTTCTGGAGAAACATGTGCATGGCCTTAGGGATTTCCCTTCATTGACTTTCTCAGGAGGGTAGATGATGGAATATGTACAGACCGTGTGTGTTGGGTTGGCTGTCACTGGACGTTAAAGTAGCCTACTTCTACTTTCTCACCATCATACTGTGTAAAGCTGTTATACTGCTTCTTCTCCTTTCTGTCGCTTGGACAAATAAAATCAAAATACATGTTATTAGTAGATGTGTAGCGAAATGCTTGTGCTTCTAGTTCCGACAGTGCAGTAATATCTAACAAGTCATCTAACAATTCCCCAACAACGACCTAATACACACAAATCTGAAGGGGTGACTGAGAATATGTACATATAAATATATGGATGAGCGATGTAAACATTATTAAAGTGGCATTATTTAAAGTGACTTGTGATCCATTTATTAAAGTGCCTAGTGATTGGGTCTCAATGTAGGCAGCAGCCTCTCTTGAGTTAGTGATTGCTGTTTAGCAGTCTGATGGCCTTGAGATAGAAGCTGGTTTTCAGTCTCTCGGTCTCAGCTTTAATGCACCTGTACTGACCGCGACTTCTGGATTGTAGCGGTGTGAACAGGCAGTGGCTCGGTTGGTTGTTGTCCTTGATGATCTTTTTGGCCTTCCTGTGACATTGGGTGCTGTAGGTGTCATAGAGGGAAGGTAGTTTGCCCCCAGTGATGCGTTGTGTTGTATGTGTACGCCGAGGAACTTAAAACTTTCCACCTTCTCCACTGCTGTCCCTTTCTTCTCCACGGTTTCTGGTTACGGTAGGTTTTAATAGTAACAGTGGGTACAACATCTCCAATGCACTTCTTTATAAACTCACTCACCGAGTCAGCGTATAGATCGATGTTGTTCTCTGAGGCTGACCGGAACATATCCCAGTACATGTGATCAAAACAATCTTGAAGCGTGGATTCTGATTGGTCAGACCAGCATTGAATGGTTCTAGTCACTGGTACATTCTGTTTGAGTTTCGGCCTAAAAGACGGTAGGAGCAAGATGTCGTCGTGGTCGGATTTCCCGAAAGTGAGGGCAGGGGAGGACTTTGTATTCATCGCGGAAGTTAGAGTAGCAGTGATCGAGTCTATTACCCCTGCGATTACTGCAATCAGTATGCTGATAGAATTTAGGCAGGCTTGTTATCAAATTTGCTTGGTTAAAATCCCCAGCTACAATAAATGCAGCCTCAGTATATATGGTTTCCAGTTTACATAGAGTCCAGTGAAGTTCCTTGAGGGCCGTCGTGGTGTCTGCTTGAGGGAGAATGTACACAGCTGTGACAATAACTGACGCGAATGCCTCACAATGTGTATTTATGGACTGAATCAGATCAGCTCAGTTTTCTGTGTTGGTGTATTTTAATGGACTATGTGTAAAAGGTCCATTCTAATTCACGATTATCTCTTTTTTTTTAAGTCGACCTGGACCCCAGGGCAACAGCCCTTTAGCCCTAGTAATAAAATGGCACTATTCAAATTAATCCTTTTATATCCATGATAAAAGCTATTGAATCAGCTTATTCATGCTTTTTCCCTAAGAAATGTTGGAACACAATCTCCTGTCAATATCACAACTTTCATTATGATTTTCAGAGGAAATCATAACTTAAAACCAGTGGTGTAAAGTACTTATGTAGTACTTTAAAGTATTTTTACTTAAGTCGTTTCTTGGGGTATCTGTACATTTTTTACAACTTTTACTTTTACTCCACTACATTCCTACAGAAAATAATGTACTTTTTACTCCATACATTTTCCCTGACACCCAAAATTACTCATTACATTTTGAATGCTTAGCAGGATAGGAAACTGGTCCAATTCACACACTTATAAAGAGAACATCCCTGGTCATCCCTACTGCCTCTGATCTAGCGGACTCACTAAACACAAATGTTTATTTTGTAAATTATTTCTGAGTGTGTCCCTGGCTATCCATAATTATTTTTCAAATGTTTTTATCGTGCCATCTGGTTTGGAATTTGAAATTATTTACACTTTTACTTTTGATACTTAAGTATATTTTAGCTATCACATTTACTTTTGATACTTAAGTATATTTAAAACCAAATACTTTTCTACTTTTACTCAATTAGTCATTTTCTATTAAGGTATCTTTACTTTTCCCAACACTGCTTAAAATAATATTGGAGCGATTGACTCATAGACCACGGCTGTTGTATTGTTCAGGCTAATGGAAGCTTTAATGTTGAGCTTGATCAGGATAGCCATCGATGTGTGAGAGCCCAATCCCCTGCCCATGGGGACAAGTAGCTTAGACAACATGGCTCTATGTGATCTCCCCTTAGAGATCTACAGAATTTTGTCCTCTATGCACCCAGCAGGATTTACCATTAAACAGTGCAAATCTCTGATTATGTGTCAGGGTATGAGAAAGCTGGGGTTCAGAGAATGGGTTTGGGGAATATCATCAATAATCTCCCTAGTCCCATAATGCATTTCAATCCTTCAGTGCTGTTGATGCCGTTGTAGCTCATGTTAGGTCTTTGATGCTTCAAGTTCAACTAATCCACTGTAGTCTTTCCTTTTGGTGCTTTTCAAGACAACTCTGCCCCAGTACAATAGTTTTAGTGTGTTCACGAACTAGGAAAACTGGGAAACTAACTAGGAAAATGGAAAACCTCAAAACATAGACTTATCAGCAGAAAGAGGTGAAGCCTGCTTCTTGCTGAGGTAACAACAAGGGTGGCAGGTAGCCTAGTGGGTAAGAACATTGAACCAGTAACTGAAAGGTCGCTGGTTTGAATCCCAGCAATGGTAAAAAAATCTGTTGATGTGCCTTCGTTGCTCCTGTAAGTCACCCTGGTTAAGCGCTAAATGACAAAAATGTAAATGTGAAGTCATATTAATAGCCGACAGTAGTAATGCTGATGACAACATCTTGCCTATTATGTGCTGCATTTGAGCAGAGTCAAGATGAATTATGACGTGTCAGGCTAATCCCAGGTTCATCAGAGCTTCACTGTAACTGCTAAAAACTACTGACTCCTCCACTACTGAGTTCAGAGATTGGATCAGGTCCAATGAGTTTAGTTTTTTTCCAACAAGTTTATGCAATTTAGATCTGAACCCTAATGTATGAGACAGTGAGGGCATCTCAATTGTGTATAATTTATTCATCTCCTTGTCCCTATTCCTTAACCTATACTAATGTTAATGTTAAAGGGATGCTACGGGATCTTGGCAATAAAGCCCTTTATCTACTTCCCCAGAGTCAGATGAACTCATGGATACCATTTTAATGTCTCTGCATCCAATATAAAGGAAGTTAGAGGTAGTTTCGATAACTAGCATTAGCGCAATGACTGGAATTCTAGTTGTTACCGTAGACTTCCAGTCATTTCGCTAAAGCAAGTTAGCATTGGCTCGAGAAACTACCTCTAACTTCCTTCAAACTGCACGCAGAGACTTAAAGATGTTATCCACATGTTCATCTGACTCTGGGGAAGTAGATAAAGTGCTAACGTATCCCTTTAATACACATGGTAGACAAACAGAATGTTTTGGAGACATACTGAGAGATTTGCTTTTACCTGTCCTATTCTGTGTGGGTGAATGAATCAAAGCAAATCAAATTGTATTTGTCACATGTTCCTAATACAACAGGTGTAAACCACGTTTTAATGAAATAGAGTTAAGATATTTACTAAATAAAATAAAATATATTATAATAAAGTAACACGAAAAAATAACAAATAATGAGGCTATATACAGGGAATACTGGTACCAAGTCAATGTGCAGGGGTAGAGGTTAGTCAAGGTAATTTGTACATGTAGGTAGGGGTAAAGTGAGTATGCATAGATAATAAACAGCGAGTAGCAGCAGTGTAAAAACGAAAAAAGGGAGGGGGTGGTGTAAATGAAAATACTCCAGGTGGTCATTTGATTAATTGTTCAGCAGTCTTATGGCTTGGGGGTAGAACATGTTAAGGAGCCTTTTGGACCAAGACTTGGTGCTCCCGTACCGTTTGCCGTGGAGTAGCAGAGAGAACAGTCTATGACTTGGGTGACTGGAGTCTTTGATGATTTTTTGGGCCTTCCTCTGACACCGGCCTAGTCTATAGGTCGTGGATGGCAGAAAGCTTGGCCCCAGTGATGTACTGGGCTGTACACACTACTCTCTGTAGCGCCTTACGGTCTGATGCCGAGAAGTTACTATACCAGGCGGTGAAAGGAGATCACTTTGGCATATTAATAAGCAGTAGCCTACTGCACTATATTCTCAGAGAAGAAGTGTCATAAAAGACACCAGATTGTCACATTTGTTGCTTTGTAAAATGGTTTGCTACACAACACACTGTAGCACTGTAGTTGTGCCAAGAATTTGGAGACAATACTGGATGGATCGCAAACTATTACTTCCAATTGGTTAGCTAAGATTAAGTAATTTATGTTTGTGCATGTGTTAAGTGACAAATATATAATAAGTGGAAGCTTTATAAATTAAGGCTGCAAATGAAAATAACAGTAATCCATAACGTGCACACTTAAGGGTGCTTACTGTGTTTTAATGATGTCTTTCATGTTAATGATGGGTTTCATTTTCCTTTCTTAGGTTGTATTCGCACATTTTCATGAAATGTGAATGTGACAGATGCACAGATGCACAGACAGACAGACAGACAGACAGACAGACAGACAGACAGACAGACAGACAGACAGACAGACAGACAGACACGTACGTACGTACGTACGTACGTAATCCTGGTATGACTGCGCACTGGTTTCTTCCTGAACAGGTGTATTATGGTGTGTGTGGGTGTTTAGGTGTGAAAACTCTGCCTCCAATAGTTCCAACTACAGGGTTAGCAGATCTGTCTTCACATATACCCTCTTCCTCTCCAGACACAACACACTGTCAATCACATAACTAATTGAAGATGGGCACTTTGGTAATTAACGTAAATATTTATTTCCATAAGAAAACATATTGGGTTGCAGAACTTTTCATTCATCACATTTTGCAATTACGTCAAAACAAGCCGAATAACACTGCCAATATCAAATCAAATCAAATCAAATCAAATCAAATTTATTTATATGGCCCTTCGTACATCAGCTGATATCTCAAAGTGCTGTACAGAAACCCAGCCTAAAACCCCAAACAGCAAACAATGCAGGTGTAAAACACGGTGGCTAGGAAAAACTTACCTAGGAAGAAACCTAGAGAGGAACCAGGCTATGTGGGGTGGCCAGTCCTCTTCTGGCTGTGCCGGGTAGAGATTATAACAGAACATGACCAAGATGTTCAAATGTTCTGACCAGCATGGTCAAGGCAGAACAGTTGAAACTGGAGCAGCAGCACAGTCAGGTGGACTGGGGACAGCAAGGAGTCATCATGTCAGGTAGTCTGGGGCACGGTCCTAGGGCTCAGGTCCCCGAGAGAGAGAGAAAGAAAGAGAGAATTAGAGAGAGCTTCCTCTTCTGGCACGGGTGGAGATTATAACACTGTCAGATGTTCAAATGTTCATAAATGACCAGCATGGTTGAATAGTAAGGCAGAACAGTTTGGAGTAGCATGGCCAGGTACTGGGGACAGTAAGTCATCATTCGGGTAGTCCTGGGACATGGTTAGGGCTCAGGTCCTCCGAGAGAGAAAAGAAAGAAAACAGAATTAGAGGTTAGATTCACACAGGACACCGAATAGGACAGGAGAAGTACTCCAGATATAACAAACTTCTAATGCAGCATAAATTTAAGACAGGAGGGGTCAGGAGACACTGTGGCCCCAAAACCCCGGACAGGGCCAAACAGGAAGGATATAACCCCACCCACTTTGCCAAAGCACAGCCCCCACACCACTATATCAATATCCTTAGTGTGAACATTGATGTAGCCTTGTCAGGTCAATAGAATGTTTATACAGTGCAATATGACTATGGATTTCTACTGTGGAGAATAATCTATATGTTTTCAACCAGGGGAGTTCAACATACTGTCTGTTGCTTTTGTTCCCACATTCCTTCCTCATTCACACACTGTGCTTCATCTCTGCATGCTTACACTCCAAACCACCCATTATAATTCACTCTGGGGTCGATTTCCCTAAGGATTCTGGGGGAATGCCGAAGTCCTTAGTGATATCACCTAGGAACTCACTTATCATGCCTGCTGCATATCGATTGCCCCACATTGACAACTCTTTATATCACTGTTTTGTTGCATGAACGGATGTGGGAACCTGCCAATAATGCTGGGCTATTGGATTCAGATAAACACCCCATTCAAATACCCAATAACCGCTCTGTCTCCTTGGGAGGATAAAGCACTTGAATGTCATTTCCATTTAAAAGGAGCCATGAGCACCAACATGTGAAGTTCATAGCAGCATGTCAAATTGTGTGTCAAATGAAATGATTTTTTATTAAGGCATAAATACATTTTTCAACCATTTTCCATTCTAGAAATTAAGAATAAGCAAAGGCTTTTCTGTTAAGTAAATAACCCTGCCAACTAATTTCAACACATTGCCTTGTGCCTTGAAATTCTGTTACCAAAAACCTTTAAGATATTTTCAGATGTCTCTCCCTCATGAGAAAGAAGGATAATGAAAGTTCCAAAGAATGAACAAGTAAAGGTAGACCGATCAATTAGTTCTAGTGTTTTTACTTATATCAATTTTGTTTATGAATGACTATGCAGAAATCGATCCGCCATTTCCTGGTTGCTAAAATTCAAATAGTTTGCCTAATTTGAGTTTATGACAAAACAAGCAAATATAGTGTAGAGAGTTATTGTACCATCTTAAACTGCTGTGAAATATACTTTCCATTGCCAAAAATGTTGTATTTTCATCTATTTGAAGCTTGTGTACAAAATCCGAAAGTAAAAGATGCAAAAAATTATCTTAACAACGGGAAGCATAGAAATAACGCACATAGAAGAGATCTACTGCTTCTTAAACTTGCTTTCAATTAGAATGACAGATCTATAACTCACATTTACATGTGAATTTGGTAGGGTCACCTAAAAGAGTTACACATTGCAGCTTTAAGTGATTAAAACTCAAAATCTGTTACCAAATACTGTAAAGAAAAGTAGAGGATAGTTCAGTACAGTAAAGAAAAATAGAGTATAGTTTTGGACAGTACAGTAGAGTACAGTACCATCCTCTACTGTACGGTAGAGTAAAATAGAGTGGAGTAGAGTTCGGTACAGTACACAGTAGAGCACACTAGAGTTGAGTAAACTATAATGTACTGAACTATACTCTACTTTACTGTACTGTACTGAACTATACTGTACTGTACTGTACTGTACTCTACTCTACTCTACTCTACTCTACTGAACTGTATTTTGATGTCTTTGTTTCACAAGTTTGGACGTCTATGATTGGTCTGTACAACCAAATGTGGTCTTGTTTAGTGGTGGAGCTCATTAAAATAATATCCAGTGTGTAGAACAATACCCAAATATGCAAAGGAGGATATTGCATATTTATACCTTTGTGTACCTATATAGGATACATCACCATGAAGAGAATGACATTCATGTCCATTATTATGCATTTCTGTGTAGTACAAATAAGGGACACATGATGACATTCTGTTACAGGGTGTAAATCCACTTCACTTACTGTAGTTCAATAACCAAAATAGATTTTTTTAAACTCAAGGTGGTAATTTTTGGAATTATGGGCAACAGAGCTGATCTGATTGGTCAAAAGACCAATTAGTAAAAAAAGGATGTGAATTGTTCTGCCTGTGTAATCTTAAACAAGTGTGACTGATAGTTTGAATTCATGTATAGTATTTATTTGCATGCACTATGGCCATAGGCCTACATGTGTTTACAAAATTTTATTTTTACTTCATCCATCTCACCTGAAAAATGAGGTACAGTGTAACAGGTTTGCGTACAGTATAGAGTCTCATGACAAGCATCTATCTTTTAGTTGATTACTTACTTGTGCCGTGGAGGAACAGTGCATTTTATGGAGTGACAGACAGCACACCCCTGCTAGGACTCGTTAAAATGACAAGCACCAATGCCAATATTAATGACGACTCGCTTGTTCATAGCCTGTAGCTTGTAGCCCCTGACGCCTAGTTACTCACTCTTCTCATCAGTCAATCAACGTTTTTCACTACTATGGCTACTCCACAGTCACCAAATATATAACCTCGCCCCCTTCCATCACACAGACCACAGTTGATCAGCAAAGTATGAGACGATACGTTTTGCATTTGATTCATATTCTCCTACATTTTTGTCTTTCCTTCTTTACTTGCTTCTGTCGTTTTAGAGGAATTCTAACTCATAAAAGTTTGAGTGAAACTGTGTTGATTTGAAAAGACTTGCTCTCTGATTGATGAGCAGATACAGCCATTTGGTTTTGGTTATCCTGTATATGATTACCATTATTACTTTATCTCTTAGTCATGCAGATTCCCGTAGGAACGACTGGCAAGGTGATCACATTTAATCTGGCTGTGAAAAGACGACTCTGGAGAGGTTATTTTATCCCTTGGAAGTGGGCTGCATTATCCAAATGAAAAACAAGCAGAGGAAGAGGCAGATTTGTCACGGAGTGATTAGTGCTCCAGCGTCCCGCTGCAGGAACAGCAGCACTTCAAGGACAGAGGAAACCTCTGAGGTGCGCTCTAATACAAACACTAACTCTTTATTGTACAATACTCTAACACATCCTTTAATACAGTAAACACTGGCTCTTAATGGCTCCCAGTTAGATGGTGTACAGTAAGAACGACGATCCCATGACTATATTGGAGATTTTATGGAAGTGTGTAAAGGATAAGAGACGACTGGTCCCCCATGATGAAAACCACTTGTTACAATCAATTAGGAACATGGAGGGTCAATGGAGGCAATCCCTAGAGATGCTATTAGAACCGCCTTAACACAGCAGGTTATCCTCCCACCCTATTGATAGACATAGGAGCCTCTACTGTTCCATACCTCCTCCTTCCTCCCTCTCCCCCACCAACCTTTCACCACAAATGAAGACCAAAAAGCACGTTTTTAAAAATGTATTTTAACATTATAGCCAATTTTGACTTTGCAGCTGGCCTATCTAAGGGGAAATCGCTCAGTTCTGCCTCCAGAACAAGACTCATGACAATAAATGTCAACCTGCTCAATAACTGGCTGAATAGAGATATGGACATGTGGCTCTATGATTTACAGAGCCTGGCCTGGTCTCCTGCCTGTGTGCCATGGGGGAACAGATTAAGGACTAGGAACAGCAGCTGGGTGTCCACACAGGTCATCAACACGCAGGGAAAGCCATTAACCGGGCGACCTTTCCACTATGATTATCCAGCTGTGCTTTGGACCCTTCTGGGGACTGTCAAGACTTCTCCCCAGGGTTCTGCTCCCCAAAAATCAGAAAGAGCTGTGGGCTACAGGCTTTGGTAGTGTACAGTCTTAGAAACAAATGTGCTATATAGAACCTAAAAGGGTTATTTGGCTGTCCCCATTGGAGTACCCTTTGAAGAACCCTTTTTGTTTCCAGATACGACCTTTTCAGTTCTGTGTAAAGAATTCTACATGGAACCCAAAAGAGTTCTATTTGGAACCAAAAAGGGTTCTCCTATGGGGACCCTTTTGGAACCCTTTTTTCTAAGTGTGAAGACAAAAGGTTGAGCTGAAGACAAAACGTTGCGGTCAATGATTTTGACTATTAGGTCGACCAGAGAAATCAGTGCTGTATTCTATGGGTTATACGGCTGCATGGGGTATCTGTGGGCTGGAGTGCTGTATTCTATGGGATATACGGCTGCATGGGGTATCTGTGGGCTGGAGTGCTGTATTCTATGGGATATATGGCTGCATGGGGTAGTTCTGGGCTGGAGTGCTGTATTCTATGGGATATATGGCTGCATGGGGTAGTTCTGGGCTGGAGTGCTGTATTCTATGGGTTATACGGCTGCATGGGGTATCTGTGGGCTGGAGTGCTGTATTCTATGGGATATATGGCTGCATGGGGTAGTTCTGGGCTGGAGTGCTGTATTCTATGGGATATATGGCTGCATGGGGTATCTGTGGGCTGGAGTGCTGTATTCTATGGGATATATGGCTGCATGGGGTAGTTCTGGGCTGGAGTACTGTATTCTATGGGATATATGGCTGCATAGGGTATCTATGGGCTGGAGTGCTGTATTCTATGGGATATATGGCTGCATGGGGTATCTGTGGGCTGGAGTACTGTATTCTATGGGATATATGGCTGCATGGGGTATCTGTGGGCTGGAGTGCTATATTCTATGGGATATATGGCTGCATTGGGTATCTGTGGGCTGGAGTGCTGTATTCTATGGGATATATGGCTGCATGGGGTATCTGTGGGCTGGAGTGCTATATTCTATGGGATATATGGCTGCATGGGGTATCTGTGGGCTGGAGTGCTGTATTCTATGGGATATATGGCTGCATGGGGTATCTGTGGGCTGGAGTGCTATATTCTATGGGATATATGGCTGCATGGGGTATCTGTGGGCTGGAGTGCTGTATTCTATGGGATATATGGCTGCATGGGGTATCGGTGGGCTGGAGTGCTGTATTCTATGGGATATATGGTTGCATGGGGTAGTTCTGGGCTGGAGTGCTGTATTCTATTGGATATATGGCTGCATGGGGTATCTGTGGGCTGGAGTGCTGTATTCTATGGGATATATGGCTGCATGGGGTAGTTCTGGGCTGGAGTGCTGTATTCTATAGAATATATGGCTGCATGGGGTAGTTCTGGGCTGGAGTGCTGTAGGTGCACATATTGACTCGGTGCTTTACTTATTGAGGCTGGTTGGGATCGATGATCCATGCTAGGTGCAGTGCCTCCTTTCCTTCGGTCATATTTCTGCTTGACTTATTAATAAGTAAGTATAAGCAACCAAGATTGTTAGGCAACACACAGCAGCTTGCAAAATGTATACATACACGCTCACACAGTAAATCCAAACGTGACAGACGAATATTCAGCATTTACAATCAGTACACGGCTAGAAACAGGCACTCTTATCCATTCTGTCTGCAACTCTTTTGCTGCCATCTTTGATTAGAGCTGATGTTGTGAGACTCTGAGAGACTTTATTACTGAGTCGCCAGCCATGCTAACGCTGGAGTGGTTCCACTGTTGCTAATGATGCAGCTGTGTAACAGACCAACAACCACCGGAGGACTTCAAACAACTTGTTTTGCCTTGATATCATAACTTTTCTTGGAAGGGTGTGTGCGCGCGAAAAGGCTCACATTTGCAAGTGTGTGTAGCATGTGTGTATTACCTGTGAAAACTGGTCACAACCCACTGTGATGCAATGTGACACAGGAATGAGGCTGTTTGCTTAACATACCACTGCGGCTGGCCTCGCCCGTTCCTCCAGAAGTCACTCTGACATTCCCTTATTTACTCAAGCCAGGTTTAAAGTGCTTAAAAGCATCCCAGATCTAAAAAGCTCAGGAGGCTCATCCTCCTCTCTATTGATTCTTTGCCGCATGCCGTATAATCTGCTGGATGGCCGGATTTACACGGATTAACCTGGTGCCAACCAGTCTCTCTCTACTGTATGTCACGACTTTACACTTACTACAGTGGTTCCCTCTGCAATGCTGTAACAGTGGGGTACAGATTTCTGTGATATATTTCATTTGCTTATGTGTCTTTTTGCGATATAGTTTACATACTCAGGATTTGCTGTGAGGCATTTTGATCTGGCATGTGTTACTACACTGGGGCAGCATACTAACCGGCAGACCGATCCCACTGATATGCACGAGTCTGAACATTACAAATGCTTCAACTTAAAATAAAATGCTCACATGCCTACTATACATACAGTTGTTGAAACTTTGTTGTTATACTATGAAATGGGCTATAGTAAGTAGTGCCACTTCATTCTCCATTGCTTTGTAGCACTGTGGCTCTGGCACGGAGTCAAGCCTGTAGGATCTGACTGCAGCTCTACAGACTGTGTGGGATGGGACTGAGCTTAGAAAACACACTCCCATCACAAAGCTTTACTATACACTATACACTTAGGAAAAAGGGTTCCAAAAGGGTTCTTCGGCATCTTACAGGCGTTGGTTCTTCCATTTATATTTCGAGGTTGGACGTTAGAACATTAGTACGTTGAGCGCACTGAGTGGTGTCACCTCGTTAGGCAGTATGTTTTACACCTGTGCGAGCTTATGGTGGGTGTCTTTTAGGTCCCAGTTGTAGTTGCTAGTCAACTTTCAGTGGACACCCCCATGAGTGTCTTTCAGAACCCCTCCTAGAACCCCACCTGTTTTGGTGGTTGTTAGTGACTCTTTGTTAGTTCCCCCTTCTGTTTGAGAGACAATTTTTGGTTTCTTGCTGGGGATCGTAACAGTGTCCCTGCAGGAGAACCCTTTTAAGTTCTAGTTTGCACCTTTTTTAAGTGTACCAAGACTTAACCAGATGAAACTTCACCTATTGTGAATTTTGCCATGGTCCTACCTGTAACTTACTCTTACAGCAGCTTGTATTTTGGGCTGTTAGCAGTTTATAAAGAGAAGTTGAACAAAGATAATGTTAATACCTGATATGTATCACTAGCCACTTTAACTATGCCACTTTGTTTACTTTGTCTACATTCTCATCTCATATGTATATACTGTACTCGATACCATCTACTGTATGCTGCTCTGTACCATCACTCATTCATATATCCTTATGTACATATTCTTTATCCCCTTACACTGTGTATAAGACAGTAGTTTTGGAATTGTTAGTTAGATTACTTGTTGGTTATCACTGCATTGTCGGAACTAGAAGCACAAGCATTTCGCTACACTCGCATTAACATCTGCTAACCATGTGTATGTGACAAATAAAAATGGATTTGATTTGATTTGAAGTATGGGATGAGTTCCAGTCATTTTTTGGGGATCCTGCAGTTTCTTGTTACACTAGAAACATCTGAAGTTGGATGATCTGCAATACATTATTACTCACTTGATCTTGAAGCAAGTGGTCCATACATGTGTTTATGAATCATGGTCTTAGGTCATCATACATTACATCACTGAAGGAGGTGGCATTTATGAACCACAATTATTACAATCCGATTCCCAACGTTGGTACTGTCAGAAATACTGTTAACCCTTCTTACTACTTCAATTTGAGATTATATTTATGTACGGACTGACCTTCTCCAAGATGGCTGCAGTGTCAGGTCATTAGACCACAAATCTCTGGCTCCTCTGAGGTAATCAATTACGGGACTAAATGAAAGTGTATTTCCTTCGGTTCCCTGTCATTTCCTTAGTGTGTGGTTGTACTCCAAGAAATGAGCTGTATTCCTTTGGGGGTTTTGCCTTCAGAGTCTCTCCCTGTGTAGAGTAATGTGGGCTGTAACCAGGAGATATTATAGCTCCCCAGTGACGGTTTTCTATTGAGTTCCCCAGCTGTCCAAGGTTATATCTGCCTTTAACAGTACATCTATTCTTAAGGAATTGTAAAATCTCTAGCATCTACAGTAAAATCACATGGTCTTTTTACTCTGTAGTCTTACCCCAGAGGTATCTCAGCCAGTCTGCCAACAATGAACCTACCAATTATGCCTTGAGGGGAAGATACATCCCTCTGTCCGTATAGATGTCCTGTTTGTATGTGGGGTCATGATTGAACAGGAGATACTCTGGAGCACAAATATGCACAAACAGTGCGGTCCGAAATGGACACCCTTGATAGACATGAGCAATACTGACTGGATAAGATATACAATTAAAATACTGAGCTACAGGTAACAGTCAAAAAAAAGGAAACACCAACATAAAGCGTCTTAATATGGTGTTTGGCCAGAACAGCTTCAATATACCTTGGCATAGATTCTACAAGTGTCTGGAACTTTATTGGAGGGATGCAACACCATTATACCAGGAGAAATTCAATCATTTGGTGTTTTGTTGATGGCGGTAGAAAACGCTGTCTCAAGCGCCACTCCAGAATCTACCATAAGTGAATCTCTCTGAATGAATTGTGAATAATGATGAGTGAGAAAGTTAGAGGGTCAAATATCATACCTCAAAGACATGCTTACCTCCAATTATATTGGTACTGTAATGGTGAGAGTTTAGCATGTCTTGAGGGTATGATCTTTGACCCTCTGTAACTTTGTCACTCATCCTTATTCACGATTCCTTCAGGATTATCCATAATCATCGTAGCATCCGCATTATGTTGGCGCTGACAGAGATGGTTGCCTAGCTTCAGGTCCTTAGGAAACTATACAGTTATTTGTTTTTTAATGTATTATTTCTTACATTGTTAGCCCAGATAATCTCAAGTGTTGTTACAGAGGGCTGAAGTGCTGGGAAGAACTATTGGATATAAAAGCGATGTCAACTTCCCAACATTACAACCAGGAATACGTCTTTCCCAAAGTGGATCCTTTGTTCGGACCTCCACCCTGGACATGCAATCTAATCCCAGAGGCCGACACAAAACAACGCGGTCGCCGCAGGAGAGGCAGACGGAGCAGCCTACTGGTTAGACTCAGAAGGCGAGCACACCATCCACCGCTTCCGAGCATATTACTCTCCAATGTCCAGTCTCTAGATAACAAGGTGGATGAAGTTAGGGCACGAGTTACAATCTCTGATGTCTCTCTGGAAGGTAACATTCTCTTTTTCACTGAAACATGGCTCACTTGGGATATGTTGTCAGAGTCGGTACAGCCACCTGGTTTCTTCATGCATCGCGCCGACAGAAACAAACATCTCTCTGGTAAGAAGAAGGGTGGGGATATATGCCTTATGATTAACGACTCATGGTGTAATCACAACAACATACAGGTATCAAGGCACAAGGTGAGACCCAGATGCAGACACAGGAGGCAGATGGTTAGACTCTTACAATGTTTATTAATCCAAAAAGGGGTAGGCAAGAGAATGGTTGTGTACAGGAAAAAGGTCAAAACCAGTTCAGAGTCCAATAGGTACCGAAGGGCAGGCAGATTCAAGGCCAGGGCAGGCAGGATGATCAGGAAAGTAGTCCAGAGTCAGGCAGTGGTCAAAACCGGGAAGCAAAAGAGAATAGAAAAGGAGTACGGGGAAAAACACAAAGGTTGACTTGATTAAACATACAAGATGAACTGGCACAGAGAAACAGGAAACACAGGGATAAATACACTTGGGAAAATAGGCAACACCTGGAGGGGGTGGAGACAATCACAAGAACAGATGAAACAGATCAGGGCGTGACAACAGGAACTCAAGTCCTTTTGTTCACCTGACTTAGAATTCCTTACAATCCAATGTAAGCATTGTCTTCCAAGAGAAATCTCTTCGATTATAGTCATAGCCGTGTATATCTCCAATAGCAGATACCTAGTCGGCCTGGAAAGAACTTCACTGGACTCTATGTAAACTGGAAACCATACATCCGGAGGCTGCATTTACTGGAGCTGGAGATTTTAACAAAGCTAACCTGAAAACAAGACTTCCTAAATTCTATCATCATATCGAATGCGCAACACGAGCTGGTAGCATTCTGGATCACTGCTACTTTAACTTCCGCGATGCATACAAAGCCCTCCCCCACCCTGCCTTCGGCAAATCTGACCATGACTCCATTTTGTTGCTCCCAGCTTATAGACAGAAACTAAAACAGGAAACGCCCGTGCACAGGTCTAACCAATGCTGTTCTGACAAATCGGATTCCACGCTTGAAGATTTGCTTCGATCACGTGGATTGCAATATGTTCCGGATAGCCTCATACATTGATGTATACACTGACTCGGTGAGCGAGTTTATTAGCAAGTGCATTGGAGATGTCGTACCCACTGTGACGATTAAAACCTTTCCTAACCAGAAACCGTGGATTGATGGCAGCATTCTCGCAAAACTGAAAGCGCAAACTAGCATTTTTAATCATGGCAAGGCGACTGGAAACATGACCGACTACAAACATGAGCGACTACAAATAGTACAGCTAGTCCCTCCACAAGGCAATCAAACAAGCAAAGCGTCAGTTTAGAGCCAAAGAAGAGGCGCAGTTCAACGGCTCAAACACAAGATGTATGTGGCAATCACGGATTACAAAACAAAACAGCCCTGTCGAGGACATAGACATCTTGCTCCCAGACAAATTTAACAACTTCTTGAATCGCTTTGAGGACAATACATTGCCACTGACACAGCCCACTACCAAAGCCTGTGGGGTCTCCTTCTCCATGGCCAACGAGTAAAACATTCAAATGTGTTAACCCTCGCAAGGCTGCCGGCCCAGATGGCATCCCTAGCCACGTCCTCTAGAGCATGTGCAGACCAACTGGCTGGTGTGTTTACGGACATATTGTCGTGGAAATTTCCTTAATTACCAACTGATGAGAGAGCAAATCACACACGAGTCAGAGATATGCTTAATCTTCACCTTTAATAATAATTAAGCTTTTGCAATAGCATTTTGACTTTCAACAGTTCAGTATCTCTAATGAAAAGTTGAGAGTGCTTTACACAATGGCAAATGGGATCCTTTATAGTAAAGATCCACCCCCTCCTAGATGACATGACAAAACACAGGTCTTAGGAACTTACACAAAGTAAAAACCTTACTTCAGAGAGAATATCCCCTAGTCAGACAGAGTGGGCTATAAATTATCGTTCAGTTTGGTCTCCTAAACAAAGCTCTTATCTCGTCCTTGGTACAAAATGGTACCAAGACATTACCCCCACCCTATGATATATATCAAATTGTCATTTAGATAGAACCAATTCTAAATACAACCAATCAGAGGACAAACTCACGGAGAGGAGAGTGACCCTATAGGTCAACAAAGAGGGAGCATAGAATGATTCCAGACACTGTCACCCTCCTTTCCCCAATGAGAAAATTAGGGAGTCACTGGCACACAGAAAAGATATGGTTACACATGATGACCCCTTGACCTCTTCCCTCTCTGCGGCCCATGCAACTTAGTCCTGACATAGAACAGATAACTGCCAATGGCCACCACTATAGTACAACAAAATACATTCTTATGAGAAATAACTCATAAGCATATCATGAAAATAAAACATCTTATCTATGTTACCCAACTAATTCTGATCATTCCACAACATTATTCAATCAATCCCTATCCCAGTCTGCTGTCCCCACATGCTTCAAGATGGCCACCATTGTTCCTGTTCCCAAGAAAGCTAAGGTAACTGAACTAAATCACTATCGCCCCGTTGCACTCACTTCTGTCATCATGAAGTGCTTTGAGAGACTAGTCAAGGATCATATCACCTTCACCCTACCTGATACCCTAGACCCACTCCAATTTGCTTACCACCCCAATAGGTCCACTGACGATGCAATCACCATCACACTGCACACTGCCCTATCCCATATGGACAAGACTAATACCTATGTAAGAATGCTGTTCATTGACTACAGCTCAGCATTTAACACCATAGTACCCTCCAAACTCATCATGAAGCTGGAGGCCCTGAGTCTCGACCCTGCCCTGTGCAACTGGTTCGTGGACTTTTTGACGGGCCGCCCCCAGGTGGTGAAGGTAGGAAACAACATCTCCACCCCACTGATCCTCAACACTGGGGCCCCACAAGGGTGCGTTCTCAGCCCTGTCCTGTACTCCCTGTTCACCCATGATTGCTTGGCCATGCACGCCTCCAACTCAATCATCAAGTTTGCAGACGACACTACAGTGGTAGGCTTGATTAGCAACAACGACGAGACGGCATACAAGGAGGAGGTGAGGACCCTCGGAGTGTGGTGTCAGGAAAATAACCTCTCCCTCAACGTCAGCAAAACAAAGGAACTGATTGTGGACTTCAGGAGGAACCAGGCTTGGAACGCCCCCATCCTCATCAACAAGGCCCTCAGACAGAGAGGTAGCTTTTTCCTTATTTTGTGACTGGGCAGATTGACTTTTGCTTTATTTTGATATTCATTATGCCTATTACAATCTCTGTTGCAATTCAGGGAATAACGAAGAAAAAAGTTCCTGCTTGCATGTCTGTTCTGCAGCTGATGTGAATCCAAAATGGTCCCCTGACCTGTTAGCATCATGTCAGTCCAGCTCCATGCTCTTTGAAGTCACTTGGCTAGCTATCCCCTTCCCAACATGGCTTCCCCTGTATCAGCCTTGTCAGATGAAAAGGCTCTATTGTAATTGGTATTAACAGAAAGCAGCGGCCCAGGGTTGCTATGGCCCAGCTGGGTACAGAGTGTGTGCTTAATTACCTGCACGAACTCTGCTCGCCTCAACTACTTCAGACGTCTGCTTCACTGGAGAGGATTTCACTGTGACTTAGCTCAGAGCCCACTGATTTAGCTCAAGACGTGTAGCTTCTAGCTTGTTTTTGCGAGGGAAATACCTGTATCTTGGGGAAGATGTTGGTCTGGGTGGGGGCATTATTAATCATTAAAAGAGAGACAGAGAGTTAAGGAACCCATGGTTATGCAGATCCCTTGGTCTAGTGGTAACAGATCTCGCAGATGTTCGCACATGCTGCACAGTTGAAGTCAGAAGTTTACATACACCTTATCCAAATACATTTAAACTCAGTTGTTCAGAATTCCTGAAATTTAATCCTAGTAAAAATTCCCTGTCTTAGGTCAGTTAGGATGACCACTTTGTTTTAAGAATGTGAAATGTCAGAATAATAGTAGAGAGAATTATTTCTTTAATCTTTTATTTCTTTCATCACATTCCCAGTGGGTCAGAAGTTTACATACACTCAATTAGTATTTGGTAGCATTGCCTTTAAATTGTTTAACTTGGGTCAAACGCTTCCATAAGCTTCCCACAATAAGTTGAGTGAATTTTGGCCCATTCCTCCTGACAGAGCTGGTGTAACTGAGTCAGGTTTGTAGGTCTCCTTGCTCGCACACGCTTTCTCAGTTCTGCCCACAAATTTTCTATGGGATTGAGGTCAGGGCTTTGTGATGGCCACTCCAATACCTTGACTTTGTTATCCTTAAGCCATTTTGCCTCAGCTTTGGAAGTATGCTTGGGGTCATTGTCCATCTGGAAGACCCATTTGCGACCAAGCTTTAACTTCCTGACTGATGTCTTCAGATGTTGCTTTAATATATCAACATAATTTTCATGCTTCATGATGCCATCTATTTTGTGAAGTGCACCTGTCCCTCCTGCAGCGAAGTACCCCCACAACATGATGCTGCCTCCCCCGTGCTTCACTGTTGGTATGGTGTTCTTCTGCTTGCAAGCCTCCCCCTTTTTCCTCCAAACATAACGATGGTCATTACAGCCAAACAGTTCTATTTTTGCTTCATCAGACCAGAGGACATTTCTCCAAAAAGTTTGATCTTTGTCCCCATGTGCAGTTGCAAACTGTAGTCTGGTTGTTTTATGGTAGTTTTGGAGCAGTGGCTTCTTCCTTGCTGAGCGGCCTTTCAGGTTATGTCGATATATGACTCGTTTTACTGTGGATATAGATAGTTTTGTACCTGTTTCTTCCAGCATCTTCACAGGGTCATTTGCTGCTGTTTTTGGATTGCTTTGCACTTTTCGCACCAAAGTACATTAATCTCAAGGGGACAGAATACGTCTCCTTCTTGAGCGGTATGACAGCTGCGTGGTCCCATGGTGTTTGTATATGCATACTATTGTTTGTACAGATGAACGTGGTACCTTCAGGCGTTTGAAAATTGCTCCCAAGGATGAGCCAGACTTGTGGAGGTCTACAATACTTCTTCTGTTGTCTTGGCTGATTTATTTCCCATGATGTCAAGCAAAGAGGCACTGAGTTTGAAAGTAGGCCTTGAAATACATCCACAGGTACACCTCCAATTGACTCAAATGATGTCAATTAGCCTATCAGAAGCTTCTAAAGCCATGACATAATTTTCTGGAATTTTCCAAGCTGTTTAAAGGCAGTCAACTTAGTGTATGTAAACTTCTGACCCACTGGAATAGTGATACAGTGAATTATGAGTGAAATAATTTGTCTGTAAACCATTGTTGGAAAAATGACTTGTGTCATGCACAAAGTAGATGTCCTAACCGACTTGCCAAAACTATAGTTTGTTAACAAGACATTTGTGGAGTGGTTGAAAAACGAGTTTTAATGCCTCCAACCTAAGTGTATGTAAACTTCCAACTTCAACTGTATGTATACCGATCCTGGAGACCAGCAGGTGTGATCTCCACCCATCGCACTGTGTCTCCTCTTACTCTAGCTTCCCCTCTACTTCAACACTGTCCAATTAAAGCGGCAGAAATACAAAAGGAGAAAAAAACGTAACAATAAATAAATAAAAAATAAACCGTTATGATACAGTAGAACTCAAATTGAAAGTTGCTGAGTATCTCCAGTCGCTTAGAGGAGCAGAGTGATAATGACGCACAAATGGATCGATCAATGTACCACATGTGGATCGATCCACTGCCAAAATCTCAGACTCAGAGCTCTTCCTTCATGTGTTGTGCACGGCAGTGATTTGCTTGGCTTGGAAAGACAACCGCGTCCCACTCCACGTTTCATTGACCTATGGCTGTAATTACATGAGGGGAATATCAAGCCCACTCTAGCGTAAATGTTGTCCTGTGTGAGCAAAGTTGAATGAAAACAGAACCCTCGCCTGATCTTACTCACCAGTTCCAAATGTTGATGATGCTGTAGAATTGCGTACAGATTATTTTCACATTTTCCTGCAAGGAGGGGAAATGGTGTCTTTCCCCTTTAATCAACATGTCACAGGGGAGGTACACATGTGAGCATGTTGAAAGAAGCTCCTGATATATACACTGCATGACCAAAAGTATGTGGACACCTGCTTGTCGAACATCTCATTCCAAAATCATGGGCATTGATATGGAGTTGGTCCCCCCTTTGCTGCCATAACAGCCTCCACTCTTTTGGGAAGGCCTTCCACTAGATGTTGGAACATCGTTGCAGGGACTTGCTTCCATTCAGCCACAAGAGCATTAGCAAGGCCGGGGAATGATGTTGGTCGATAAGGCCTGGCTCGCAGTCTGCATTCCATCATAAAGGTGTTCAATGGGGTTGAGGTCAAGGCTCGTTGCAGGCCAGTTCTTCCACACAGATCTCAACAAACCATTTCTATATGGACCTCGCTTTGTGCACAGGGGCATTGTCATGCTGAAACAGGAAAGGGCCTTCCCCAAACTGTTGCCACAAAGTTGGAAGCATAGAATCGTCTAGAATGTACTTTTATGCTGTAGCATTACGATTCCCCTTCACTGGAACTAAGGGGCCTAGCCCAAACCATGAAAAACAGCCCCAGACCATTATTCCTCCTCCACCAAACTTTAAAGTTGGCAATATGCATTGGGACAGGTATCGTTCTGCTGTCATCTGCCAAACCCAGATTCAGCCGTCGGACTGCAAGATGGTGAAGCATGATTTATCACTCCAGAGAAGGCATTTCCACTGCACCAGAGAAACACATTTCATGAAACTCCTGATGAACAGTTGTGTTGATGAACAGTTGTGTTGACAGTTTGGAACTCGGTAGTGAGTGTTTCAACTGAGGACAGACAATTTTACGCGCAGCGCACTTCAGCACTCGGCGGTCCAGTTCTGTGAGCATGTGTAGTCTACCACTTCACGGCTGAGCCGTTGTTGCTCCTTGACGTTTCCACTTCACAATAACAGCACTTAAAGTTGACCGGGGCAGCTCTAGCAGGTCAGAAATGTGAAAGGCATTGAGCTTTTCATTAAGGCCATTGTACTGCCAATGTTTGTCTGTGGAGAATGAATGTGCTCGATTGTATACACCTGTCAGCAACGGGTGTGGCTGAATAGCCGAATCCACTAATTTGTAGGTGTCCACATACATTCATGTATATAGTTTATTTTCTCTCACTAGCATATGTGAATATATATATAACCATAACAGGATACATGTCAACGGCATTTGTATGAATGAATTTTTGTGTATAGCAGCTGTGAAAACAGTCATAATTCAGTATGCATGGGAAATGATTTGATTATCTCATTTGCCAGCCAACAGCATGGGCAGTTCAGTTGACAAACAGACACTGACAACACATGTAAAATATGTACATACAATGTTTATACTGTAGTTGGCTTATGTCATATGTATGCCTGTGGAAGTGGCTCAGCCGTGAAGTGGTAGGCCACACAAGCTCACAGAACTGGACAATTGAGTGCTGAATTGCGTAACGCGTCTTTCCTCAGTTGTAACACTCACTCCCGAGTTCCAAACTGCCTCTGGAAGCAACTTCAGCACAAGAACTGTTCGTCTGGAGCTTCATGAAATGGGTTTCCATGGCCGAGCAGCCACACACAAGCCTAAGATCACCATGCACAAACCCAAGCGTTGGCTGGAGTGGTGTAAAGCTTCCCGCCATTGGACTCTGGAGCAGTGGAAACATGTTTTCTGAAGTAATGAATTATGCTTTCTATTTCATATCCTCCATTGTTGATGTTGCTTTATCTGGTCACCACTGTGTATTTTTGACTACCTTGTTGCCCATATCACAGAGTAATACTGAACACATTATTAAGAAACCCTATCTTACCTCTGAAGTTGCTACAGATTTTATTGAGTGTATGAACAATACCCCACCACCTATTCTGCCGTCCTCTTGTTTAAAGAGAAGAGCAGAGCAGAAGCGGAGAAAGTCAAAGTTGCAGCTCCATTATGATATTCTAAGAGAGCAACTTGGCATGTATAACAAGACCATTAGAAATGACCAACGGGCTCATTTTTCTCATTTGAGAGTGCTCTTCTCGACCATTGATAGCCTGATAAATACTCCCCCTGCAAACCTGTGAACTTTCCTCCACATCTAAATGTGATGAGTTTGCGGCATTATTTAGCGATAAGATAACCAACATTAGGCTGGGTATCAGTCAAGCAAGACCCGATGAGAAGGTCTTTATGTTTCCTAGCCTACCACACAAAGGCACTATGGATTTATTTTCCCTGGTTGACACAGACATGTTCAGGAAAGTGATATCACAACGTCTACTTTTCTTCTTGATCCTATCGCCACCACCTTCTTCAAAACAGTTTTTAATTGCATGTCTGAACAAGTGCAAGCTATTGTTAATCACTCCCCGTTCACAAGCACTTTTCTCACTGCACTCAAAACCTGCTATGGTGAAACCCCTTCTGAAGAAATGTAATCTCGATTCTTCAGCTCTTAGCAATTGTCCGCCAATCTCCAACCTTCCATGCTTAAGCAAAAATTCTGGAGAATTGGCTGTTCAAACAGAGCACAGAGACAGCCTTAGTTAAAGTGCTAAATGATCTTAGAACCAACACAGATGCCAAACAGCTCTCTGTCCTTGTATTCCCAGATTTACGTGCTGCATTGGACACTGTTGACCATGATGTCCTTCTGGACAGAATGTAGAGATGGGTTGTCCTCTCCGGTCCAGTTCTAAATTGATTTAGGACCTTTTTAACCGGTCAATAGTTTTTTGTGACCCTTGGTGAACATAACTCAGAGAAAATACATATCGCATGTGGCGTTCCACAACGTTAGATTATGGGTCCGGTACCGCTGCCCCTGGCAGCGTTATCAGAAAGCACAGCATTGATTTTCACTGCTACGCAGACGATACACAACGTTACATTTCTGTGTCACCAGAGGATTTTAGCTCCAAAGATAAATTATTAAACTGTATTAGTGATTTAAATACTTTGATGGCTCACTACTTCCTTAAGCTAAATCAAGACAAGACCGAGGTACTGTTGGTGCTAAAGCACAGAGTGAGAATCTAGCCGCACATTTTAATTCACAAGCAATAAAGATAAAACACCAGGTAAAAACATGATTGTGCACCCCAATACATGTCAGACATGCTTTTAAGTTATGTACCCAGTAGGTCCCTCAGGTCCTCTGGCACTGGCATTTTAACTATCCCAAAGCCTAGGACCAAGAGGCATGGAGAGGCAGCCAGTTATTATTTGGGCATATTTAAGAGATATCAAAACACATCTTTTTAGCTTTTATTTTCCTTAGGGTGCTTTTTAGTTGTTCAGTTTGTGTCATTCTTTTGTTTTTTTTTATCTTAAATGTGTTGTATAGTAAACATTTCAGCTTTTCTTTTCATCATTTTTTATCATTTCTTTCCTTTAAAGCAAATTGCATTCCATGTCTGAAATTCCATGTCTTTCCATGTCTGAAAAAATAAAGCTTGATTTTTATTTTAGTTGATTCTGACCTCAACCCCATCAAACACCTATGAGATTAATTGGAATGTCGACTGTGAGCCAGGCCGAATCGCCCAACATCAGTGCCCGACCACACCCATGCTCTTGTGGCTGAATGGAAGCAAGTCTCCGCACCAATGTTCCAACATCTAGTGGAAAGCCTTCCCAGAATAGTGGAGGCTGTTATAGCAGCAAATGTGGGACCAACTCCATATTAATAAAACATGATTTTGAAATGAGATGTTCGACGAGCAGTTGTCCACATACATGTCATGTAGTGTAAGAGAAAAAGTAAGCAGTTCAGTTGTAGTGCACACACTGTAAATGGAGAAGAACTTGATTATCGAGTCTTGGCAGTAAAGAAAACTGTTCAAGAAACCCCTTAGGAGTCAGAGAGAATGTATATTTGTCTTTCTCTGCTTACAGCACAAGACAGGAATCTCTGTATCACAAAGATGCCTGCTGCTCTTTATGTCTGGCATATTTTCTTTTCTAGCTACAGTACTATAGTGTGGTGAAAATGATGCATCAGTGAACTATGATAACACAAGGCAGTCATGATAGGAGTGTAAGTGGGGGAATAGGTAATGGTCAAGTGGTTGGAGCAGGCTCAGCTGTGTCATACTGCTTTGACTGACTGAGCAGTGATGCTGCAGGCCAAGGGGACTCTTAGTGGCTGTTCTCAGTCAGGCTTGACCTCTCACATGAAGGAGCAGGGACAACACCGAGGCGGTTAGGCAGACAAGGCCCCAAGACTCACTGGGAATGTGAGGAGATTATACAGCCAGAGAGGGAATAGCTCTTCTCACACTCACATTCGCATGCACACACACGCAGTCACAGCCGAGTTAAGATAGACACAAACTGTACTCTCTCTCTCTCTCTCTCTCTCTCTCTCTCTCTCTCTCTCTCTCTCTCACTCTCTCTCTCAATTCATAATTTAAGGGGCTTTATTGGCATGGGAAACATATCTTTACATTGCCAAAGCAAAGCGAAATAGATAACAAACAAAAGTGAAATAAACAATACAAAATTAACAGTAAATGTTACACTTACAAACGTTCCAAAATAATAAAGACATTTCAAATGTCATATTATGGATATATACACTGTTGTAATGATATGCAAATATTTAAAGTACAAAGGGGAACATAAATAAACATAGATGTAGGTTTTAATTACAATGGTGTTTCCTCTTCACTGGTTGCCTTGTTCTTGTGGCAACAGGTCACAAGTCTTGATGCTGTGATGGCACACTGTGGAATTTCTTCCAATAGAAATTTACGTTTATCAAATTCTTTGTGGATCTGTGTAATCTGTGGGAAATATGTGTCTCTAATATGGTCATACATTTGGCAGGAGGTTAGGAAGTGCAGCTCAGTTTCTACCTCATTTTGTGGGCAGTGTGCACATAGCCAGCCTGTTTTCTCTTGAGAGCCAGGTCTGCCTTTGGCAGCCTTTCTCAATGCAAGGCTTTGCTCACTGAGTCTGTACATAGTCAAAGATTTCCTTAATTCTGGGTCAGTCACAGTGGTCAGA
The DNA here is from genome assembly GCF_034236695.1 of Oncorhynchus nerka. NCBI lineage: Eukaryota > Metazoa > Chordata > Actinopteri > Salmoniformes > Salmonidae > Oncorhynchus > Oncorhynchus nerka. Next base: position 25,743,973 of record NC_088405.1, on the reverse strand, counting down.
TATTCTGCCACTATGTACTCTCAGTTTAGGGCCAAATAGCATTCTAGTTTGCTCTGTTTTTTTGTAAATTCTTTCCAATGTTTCAAGTAATTATATTTTTGTTTTCTCATGATCTGGTTGGGTCTAATTGTGTTACTGTCCTGGGGCCTTGTGTGGTCTGTTTGTGTTTGTGAACAGAGCCCCATGACAGGTTGCTTAAGGGGTTCTTCTCCAGGTTAATTTCTCTGTAGGTGATGGCTTTGTTATGGAAGATTTGGGAATTGCTTTCTTTTAGGTGGTTGTAGAATTTAATGGCTCTTTTCTGCATTTTTGATAATTAATGGGTATCGGACTAATTCTGTTCTGCATTGTGTAATTTAATGAGGACACTGCCACAACTGGAGGTCTGCTTGTTGGATTTTTATTTGTCCTGCACACGAAGAGACAATACATGATATGTTAGCCCTTGGCGCAGTCACAGCTCTCAGGCACCTGCACGAGCACAGGGAAACTCACTCAAACACTGTCCCAACAGGTACCCACAAATTACAATAGGTACCCACAAGTTACAATAGGTACCCTAGCTAGCGAGCTCGATAAAACTTTTTAACATACAATATGTACAATATAAATATTTAACAAAGCTTGTGCAACCATAATAGCACATTGTGTAACATTAACACGGTTTTATATTTACAAATAGCGGAGCCAAGAACAACATACCTCACTAACTGAAGATCAGTAGGAGGGTACAGTAACACTGCTACACATGCATTATTTGGTGCTTTATGTTTTACACAAAGGATATTTTTGCAGAAGTCTTCATGCAGTCTCAATTTGGTGTTTGTCCCATTTTGTGAATTCTTGGTTGGTGAGCGGACCCCAGACCTCACAACCATAAAGGGAAATGGGTTCTATAACATATTCAAGTATTTTTTGCCAGATCCTAATTGTTATGTCAAATTTTATGTTCCGTTTGATGGCATAGAAGGCCTTTCTTGCCTTGTCTCAGATTGTTCACAGCTTTGTGGAAGTTACCTGTGGTGCTGATGCCTCCCTCTCCCTCCGTCTCTCTCTCTCTCTCTCTCTCTCTCTCTTGCTCCCGCTTTCTCTCAATTCAATTCTAATTGCTTTATTGGCATGATGTAACAATGTACATATTGCCAAAGCGCTTTGTGCTTGTGTTTGTGTTTCCCAATAGCTAATGTTGTTTTTTTTTGGACTGTTTTGAAAATGTGGTTTATTCTGATTGATTGAATGTTCTGGTCCTGAGGCTTCAGTGTGTTAGTAGAACAGGTTTGTGAACTTAGCCCCAGGACCAGTGGAATGAGGGGTCTCTCTCTCTCTCTCTCTCTCTCTCTCTCTCTCTCTCTCCCCCTCTCTCTCTACTCCCCCCCCTCTCTCTCCCCCCTCTCTCTACCCCCTCTCTCTCTCACTCTCTCGTTCTCTCTCTCTCTCTCTCTCTCTCTCTCTCTCTCTCTCTCGTTCTCTCTATTACCCACACATAGCTACCCCAAACTCAGAAATAATGTGGGGAGATGATATGCATGCCCAGAGAGTAAAAAGATAACCACACACACACACACACACTGAGAGAAAAGCAATGAGATGAGAGAAATATGTGATTTAATTCCCTTCTCATAACAGTAGAGCTCAAGCTCTGACTAATGCAATTTACTGAACCACTGCACCCTTTTGGAATGTCTGAGGCACAGAGTCATCAGTGGATGGGGGGAGGGTATGTGTGTGGGGAGGGTGTGTGTATTACTATGTATTACCTCATCCTACAACATTACTACTTCTATTACTACACAGACAGGCTCTCTTTCAACCTTTCACAGACAGGCTCTCTTTCAAGCCTTTCACAGACAGGCTCTCTTTCAAGCCTTTCACAGACAGGCTCTCTTTCAAGCCTTTCACAGACAGGCTCTCTGTCAACCTTTCACAGATTTTGTCACATTGACTCTGGTGGGTTTGACAATGACCAGGTACATGTAGGCCAATAGAATGGAAGGAGAGGAGTCATTGGTGCTTAGACTCACCCATTATCAGCAGCATGCTGGCTTGCCACGGCCTTGGCACCTGCTGAATACAGATAACAGCTGCTGGAGGTTAGAGTCACTAGTGTGTATTCAGCGCCGATGGATGCGTTTTCTCTCGTGTTTGTGCCCGTGCTTGAGTGTGTGCGTGTGCACATGTGTGGTTGTAGCAGTGTGTGTGAGTGTGTGCACGCCATTTCACTCTATTAGTGAATCTCCTGTTGCCTTTCATTTGAATCCCATACTGGCAGTGCTGTTGAAGCTTGATCATCTTCTCTCTGATTCCTCTCATAACCTGCTGTTAAAGTTGCTTCTCATCACATAGGACTCTTTCATCTTGCTTTTCATTTTTTACTTACCTTGATCCTGGACCTGTTGGAGGAGCCGTGTTATTATCTAGCTAGGACAACGTTTCTTTGATGTTGTTTTGTGTGTGTTTGACCTTAGGCGGGTTGGGTGGCATCACTGATGTCTCCCAATGGGGCCGTCACTACTTTCACTCTACCGTTTCTCCTAGCTCTGAGATAAGAGACTCATTAAACACAGATCATATTTTACTCTTAAACATCCCAGTATTGCACTAATGAGTTTTTCCTACTGAAAGACACCTTCAAGGGGAGTGGAAATTCACTTATCGTCTTGGCTGATCCAGCTTCATTAGCGGACTCTTTCCCCGTGCGGATAATGTCTGCCAGCTGCTTAAATATGCAGGATAATGTCTCTCCCAAGAGGACCACCTCAGGTTAGCTCTGGTCCTCTGCCAAGGTGTCCATCTGCATGTCCATATGAATATCATTATGCTTTAGTGCAGGCAGATAACAAGTGATACCCAGGGGATGTATTTTAGACTGCACATTATTCAATACTTTTTATTAAGCCTTAAGATGTATGGCATTTGATAATGATATGGGTTGTGAGTTAGTGTGTTTTAGTTCACTAGTTAGAACAATGCAATTCTTAATATTTCTGTTGGGTAGACCAGAGTGAGCACATTATTTATTTGTGTATGCCACCTCTAAGAGTACTGCGTGATATGAATCTCTGTTTTTGAAACATTCCTGTAGAGCTTCACGGGAGCATTTGACAGGTGATGCTAAAGCTAAGCTGTCTGTGAGCGTCAGAGGGAGAAAACAACTCTGTGTTCTCATTGCTGGCAGGCAGTTGCCATTGTTGATATTAAAGTGACTTAAGCCTTTAAGTTTAGCCTCATATATATTCTATGGCGAGTCCCTTTTGTGCTTTTAAGCTCGGCGAGATGTGTGAGGCTCTACACTTAGAGGTTGGCTTTCACTTTCAGTCGATTCTGATGAGATTGTGCAACCGTGAAGCAAGGAGGATAAACATGGCACAATGGAAAACAGAGTACAAATGGTAAAGTACAAACACTTGTGTTTCTGAACAGAGATGGTGTGTACTGTACTTAGCACTTTGTGTTCCTCTTGAGCTGTATGAGATTGCTTTATTCTTCTTTGAGATCCAGCCTTTCATCACGTTGCTAGCTCCTGTATATAGTTGTCTGAAAAGGTCAGGATGAGGAGCTGAAGGAAAGACTCGTTGTCCACCATTGAACGTATTGCATGTGTGTATGTGTGTGTATGTGTGTGTGTGTGTGTGTGTGTGTGTGTGTGTGTGCTCACTACGTACAGTACATGCTTATCAGTGTCCTTTTCCTCAGTGGTTACGCTGGCTGACACAGATGCCAAGGCCTCTCACACACATATCAAAATCAAATCAAATCAAATGTATTTATATAGCCCTTCGTACATCAGCTGATATCTCAAAGTGCTGTACAGAAACCCAGCCTAAAACCCCCAAACAGCAAGCAATGCAGGTGTAGAAGCACATACACACACATAAACACACAAATATATTCACACACACACACACACACCAGAAAACAAACAAGTCCACAAACACACGTGTTTCAGGTTTCCATAGCGCCACAGACTCTGTCTTTTAAACCCTTCAATTCCCTCTTTACATCAGACTGCTTACAAGCACAGCAGTCCTCTTTGTGATGAAGTCATAGGTCAATGGCTTATGGAGGCCAACTCACAGTAATGACACAGTAACAGTTTAGCCCACTGCCCTTCCTGTAGCCAGTAGCCCACTACACAGTTTTATGGGGTGATATAAACCAAAATGGTGGTGGCGCTATTACCCGGTGTGAAACAGCTGTATTTAAAGCTCAGGCATGTTGGGGTGATGATCAGGCATGTTGGGGTGATGATCGTTGTCACTGTACTTTAGATATGCGGAGTAATCAACTGGAACATTTGCTCTACTTAATCTACTAATTCATATTTTATATTTTAGCAGGCCTGTTTAAGCGTAGATTATTTGAACATCTCTTTCAAGCTAAATTGTGCTGGGGATCAGCATATTATGCTTAAAAGTTCAAGTGAACATGGTCTAGCAGTTTATGCCACAATTCTCCTTTTCACTTGAATACATTTATCAGAATATACCAAAGAATTCTAATAGAGGTAGAGCTGTGAATAAACTTCAGGCCGCTGGCACAGTGATGTTGCCGTGGTTACACATCAAATGTGGTCATAAATGGGAAACCAAGCTCCCTCTCCATCCCGAATGTTTACCGTGTCCTTGTTGCACCTATTGTCCCTGAAAGGATGATGACGGGATAATGGGGAAGGTGCCTTACTGTGCTCAGATCTACAGAGGCATGGCAAAGGAAGATTAGCACAGCTCGCCACTGTCGTTTGGCTACGGCAGTGCCTGCTTCCTTCTCTGCATGCTGCATGCTCTCAAGACTGCACAGGCTATTTCATGTTATACTTAACCTGACGCACACACACACACACACACTTAGACCAAGTGCAGATATAGGCTAATTTATCCAATGCCTTGAATTGATGTACATTTGATGAAAAATAAGGCTTAGATGAATCTATTTTGATCCAAATACATGTATAACAATTCTGTCATCTATTTACTTGTACATTATTTATCTATTTATCAGAGCTGTGCGTCTATTCATTTTCTGAAAACACTGGAGAGAAATGTAGGACCATCTTTCCAACACCAATCTCATCTATTCATGTTCTAAGACTGAATGGTTTATTAACCAGTACATACATCCACCCTATACATCAGTGGTTGGCAACTCTGTTCCTGATGTGCCGCAGGATTTTGTTCCAATTAGGCACTACACTATTTATTTTACAAGTCAGTTTAGAACCATGACAGCCTACCCCGGCCAAATCTGGACGACGCTGGGCCAATTGCGCACCGCCCTATGAGACTCCTAATCACAGCCAGATGTGATAAAGCCTGGATTTGAACCAGGTATTGTAGTGATACCTCTTGCACTGAGATGCAGTGCCTTAGACCGCTGCGCCACTCGGGGGCGTTAATTGAGTTAATTGATCGTTTCAATGATTGCCTAAATTCAACACACCTGGCCTTCCAGATCAGTTAAATCAAAAACATGAAGTGCCTGCGGCACTCCAGGACCAGGGATGCCTACTCCTGCTGTACATCCTCAAGAGTACTTGCAGATTTGGGCCAAGAGTTTTTCCTTGCCTTGAAAGTCTATGTGCCCTAGGTATAGTCTCTGTATATTTCCTCATCGGGTTGCATGGTTTTGGTGTGGGAACTCTTACAGACTAGAGCAGGTCAAATTTCACGTGTGAGCCAAAGACCAGAGGCTGTTCCGCTAACACACTAGATATGAGTTGTTTTTAATAGCTCTGGAGAGACTCATTCACGGCTGCCTTTGAAGTTCAGAGAAAGTGAGAGACAAACCTTAAGGGGGAGATGTGAAGTGTTATCCTGAATGACTGTCAGTGTACATGGTGATAAGAGTCGCTATTGGCGTGAAAACAAATGGAACAACTCTGGTACGAGACTTGGCTTGATTCCTGGAGCCAACTCTGCCATGCATTAGATATCAAACTCAGTGATAAGGTGCTATGTGTTTTATTTTTTATTTTACTAGGCAAGTCAGTAAAGAACAAATTCTTATTTTCAAGGACAGCCTAGGAACAGTGGGTTAACTGCCTGTTCAGGGGCAGAACGACAGGTTTGTACCTTGTCAGCTCGGGGATTCGAACTTGCAACTTTTCGGTTACTAGTCCAACGCTCTAACCACTAGGCTACCCTGCCGCATTTGTTCTTGTTTTTTTTCTCCCAGAGATGCAGCACTACTGCTCAAAACAGTCTGTGTGTGTCTAGGGTGTGTGTGATTGGCATTACTCCTTGTCTCCTCTGGTCCATTTAGGCCTGGAGGATTTTGATTGGACTCAAGGGCCTTGAGGATGTTGATTGGGTTCAAGCCTCCCCTCCTCTCCTCACACACACACACACACACACACACACACACAAATATGCATAAAGATTGTGTGAACATAGTCCCAGTGGAGATGAAGAGATCTTTGAAGCGATGTGCCTGGGAAGGCCTTTAGTCTGGCATCTCACTGTGCTGTTTTATCTTGTCCATAGAGCATGCTAATCAAACCCAGCAACCCCTCTATCTCCCATCGGGGTTAATAGCCTTCTTTAGGCTGAGAGCAGTGAGCTGTTAAAACATCTGCTTGGCCCCTGGTGTCCACTCAACATTTATCATACCTTTTAGCAGTAAGCATAGGGTTGCAAAGCTACCGGTAATTTACTAAAGTTACTGGAATCTTCAGTAATTTAAGGTAATTAACAGAAAATCTATGGCAATCTATTATAACTTTGGTAATTTATACATGAATAACTTAAAAAAAATATTTATATATGTATAGTATTCATTTATTATATATGTGTCCACATTGTCTATGAGTTGCTAGTAGATAGACCATACGGTTCAAGAGAAAATAGCCTAATTAATGAAAAAGCATCTAAACAACAATAGCATTGTTGCAACTCTTCCAACTGTTAACTGCCACCAGTTTGACGCCAACACATTGGCAAAAAAAGAAATATTGAGATAATAAAATCTACAAAAGTTTGTAAAAACATTCTTATGAAGGATTTTTCATGCTGAAACTCTCATATTAAACACTAATGATATTCACTACATTTATGGTTTAGATTTAAGATCAGTTTTGACAGATTTTTCATTCCATTTTTTATGGAAGAAAATCGTCTGATTCAATTATTAAATATATGTGATAAAGCCACACAGAGGGGCCAGAGATGATTTCAGAAGCCTGTGACAATCTGAGGAACCCAAAAAAGGGCCCCTAGATATCTTATGATAGAGTACACATAATCCTTGAAAGATACCAAAATTCTGGTAGTTTACTGGTAAACATACAATGTTTCCAGAAATATACACTGCTCAAAAAAATAAAGGGAACACTTAAACAACACAATGTAACTCCAAGTCAATCACACTTCTGTGAAATCAAACTGTCCACTTAGGAAGCAACACTGATTGACAATACATTTCACATGCTGTTGTGCAAATGCTTTTGTGCACCTGTTGTCTATGGAATAGGCAATTAGCAAGACACCCACAATAAAGGAGTGGTTCTGCAGGTGGGGACCACAGACCACTTCTCAGTTCCTATGCTTCCTGGCTGATGTTTTTGTCACTTTTGAATGCTGGCAGTGCTTTCACTCTAGTGGTAGCATGAGACGGAGTCTACAACCCACACAAGTGGCTCGGGTAGTGCAGCTCATCCAGGATGGCACATCAATGTGAGCTGTGGCAAGAAGGTTTGCTGTGTCTGTCAGTGTAGTGTCCAGAGCATGGAGGCGCTACCAGGAGACAGGCCAGTACATCAGGAGACGTGGAGGAGGCCGTAGGAGGGCAACAACCCAGCAGCAGGACCGCTACCTCCGCCTTTGTGCAAGGAGGAGCACTGCCAGAGCCCTGCAAAATGACCTCCAGCAGGCCACAAATGTGCATGGGTCTGCTCAAACGGTCAGAAACAGACTCCATGAGGGTGGTATGAGGGCCCGACGTCCACAGGTGGGGGTTGTGCTTACAGTCCAACACCGTGCAGGACGCTTGGCATTTGCCAGAGAACACCAAGATTGGCAAATTCGCCACTGGCGCCCTGTGCTCTTCACAGATGAAAGCAGGTTCACATTGAGCACATGTGACAGACGTGACAGTCTGGAGACGCCGTGGAGAACGTTCTGCTGCCTGCAACATCCTCCAGCATGACCGTTTGGGCGGTGGGTCAGTCATGGTGTGGGGTGGCATTTCTTTGGGGGGCCGCACAGCCCTCCATGTGCTCGCCAGAGGTAACCTGACTGCCATTAGGTACCGAGATGAGATCCTCAGACCCCTTGTGAGACCATATGCTGGTGCGGTTGGCCCTGGGTTCCTCCTAATGCAAGACAATGCTAGACCTCATGTGGCTGGAGTGTGTCAGCAGTTCCTGCAAGGGGAAGGCATTGATGCTATGGACTGGCCCGCCTGTTCCCCAGACCTGAATCCAATTGAGCACATCTGGGACATCATGTCTCGCTCCATCCACCAACGCCACGTTGCACCACAGACTGTCCAGGAGTTGGCGGATGCATTAGTCCAGGTCTGGGAGGAGATCCCTCAGGAGACCACCGCTACCTCATCAGGAGCATTCCCAGGCGTTGTAGGGAGGTCATACAGGCACGTGGAGGCCACACACACTACTGGGCCTCATTTTGACTTGTTTTAAGGACATTACATCAAAGTTGGATCAGCCTGTAGTGTGGTTTTCCACATTAATTTTGAGTGTGACTCCAAATCCAGACCTCCATGGGTTGATGAATTTGATTTCCATTGATAATTTTTGTGTGATTTTGTTGTCAGCACATTTAACTATGTAAAGAAAAAAGTATTTAACCTCTTAGTCCGCCCCATCCCGCATGCGGTATCGTTACTACAGCCTCAAGCTCATTAGCATAACGCAACGTTAGCGATTTTTAAAAATCGCAAATGAAACGAAATAAATATGCCTGTTCTCAAGCTTATCCTTTTCTTAACAATCCTGTCGTCTCAGATTTTCAAAATATGCTTTAGAACCAGAGAAAATCACTAATTTGTGTAAGAGTGGTGATAGCTAGCTTAGCGTTAGCATTAGCATTTAGCACGCAACATATTCACAAAAACCAGCCAAGGAATCAAATAAAATAATTTACCTTTGAAGAACTTCAGATGTTTCAATGAGGAGACTCTCAGTTGCATAGCAGATGTCCAGTTTTTCCTGAAAGATTCTTGTGTAGGACACATCATTCCCTTTTGTTACTATGCATATGGCTACCGAAACTAACCGAAAATTCAGTCACCTACATGTCGAACTTTTTTCCGAATTAACTCCATAATATTGACTGAAACATGGAAAACGTTGTTTGAATCAATCCTGAAGGTGGTTTGTCATATTTCTCTCCGTTGAAAGCACCGTCCTTGTAGCCTGGTTTGTTCTGAGATTTGAATGGAAAAATACCGGGACCTGACTTTTGCGCACCAATTGCCACGCAGCCACCTAGCGGGACACCTGGTAAATGTAGTCTCTTATGGTCAATCTTCCAATGATATGCCTACAAATACGTCACAATGCTGCAGAGACCTTGGGGAAACAAGAGAAAGAGTCCGTTGATTCCTGTCGCATTCACAGCCATATAAGGCGATCATGGAAAACGTAGCCTCAGAAATCCTGTGCATTTCCTGGTCGGTCATACATCTTGGTTTTGCCCGAAACATTTGTTCTAAGGGACTCACAGTGAAAATCTTTGCATTTCTGGAAACGTAAGACTGTCTTCTTTCCAAAGCTATCAATTCCAAGCATATTCGAGCATCTTTTCGTGACAAAATATTGCGCTTAAAACGGGCACGTCTTTTTATCCAAAAATGAAATACTGCCCCTATAGGACTAACAGGTTAATAAGAATATTTCATTCATTCAGATCTAGGATGTGTTATTTTAGGTGTTCCCTTTTTTATTTTGAGCAGTGTACTTTACCTTAGCAACCCTAGTTAAGCATAACCTTTTGTATGGCACACATGAATGATAAATGCTTGGTCAACTGGTGTCAAAAATGGTTGTACAGCTATGGCATGTGTTAGTGTTTGGATGGTGATTGAATGTTTCACTGTCAACTGCCCGTGAAACCCAGTTAACCTAAGTCATCTAGCTTCAGTCAAGTATGGCTGGTGGCTAGCATAGCTGCTGTGCATGGAAAATCTGCATGATTGGCTACATTATAGAAATGATACATAAATATATTATAGCAAAATAAAACAAAATTAGGCTATATTTCACTGTTTTCTAAAGTGCTACTTCCCTGTACATTCTCCTGGCACATTTTGTTACACTGCATTTTGTTAAAGACTTATTTCATTATTTCTGGGATCTCTATGAAAGGAAACTTTAACCACCTTCTCCACTTTGAATAGCTGCATCACAAAACACTGAGAGTAGATACCTTGAAAGAGAATAGAACAGTGGTCACCCCTGGGATATGTAGATGAATACAGGCTACTTACTGGCTGCCAGCTACTGGCGCAGCAAGGTGTGTGCATCAAGGTAAGTAATAGCTATTACACTTCAAATACAACCCAGGTTTTGTTGAGTTTTTCCAACAGTGTCGCCCAAAACGATGGATGAAAGAGTAAAAACTTGAGGAAAGTGGTGCAGCTCACTAGTGACAGAGTGATGTTTCCAAACACACTGCAGGAATTGCAGTTGTTATTCTGCTTTAAAAAGTAGCCACGCATGCACATTTTGGAGAGCCGTTTGTCAGTGAGTACCAGTATCTGGTTGAAGGGCTGAAACCGGTTTTGAGGGATCCCACTGGGCACACCATGCCATTTCAACCATCTAAAAGCACGATCAAATTCCACTGGAAAAAACAATCCGATTTTTGGTTTAGTTGTCATCTAAATGTGTTTTCACTGTGCTTCATCGACAAGCACAACCAAATGGCCTGGATTGGGGTTTAGATGACCTTAAAAGTACATAGTGCAAGTGATCAATGCTGTTCAAGATTCTGCACAGATTATTATAGCAATTGTGAAGATCTCCACAGACATGCAACCCTTGCATGCTATCTTGATCTTCCACGCTTTCTATGATTACATAAGAAGACATGTATAGTTACAGGAGGCTAACCTCAAAATGTGGCCATGGATGTGTTACTAATTTTAAGGTTGAATAAACACTGTTACATTAGTAAGATAGCCTTATCTTTAAGCTATTTCCTGTATTACAAAACATTATTGAATTGTGTTTGGTTGACAACGCAACCAAATATCAACATTTAAAGGACATCTAATGCTTGGACAGTTTCATCTGAGCCTGTGGCTTTATCCTATTCTTTAACTTAGATTTTTGGTTTAGTTGGAGACGTGAATCCAACACATCATTTGTTTTAAGTTGTCAACAAGTTAATTGGCTATTCACTGCATTGTAAAAGTGAAATTGAATTGTGTTTGATTGTCAATGCAGCCAAATATCAACATTTGAAGGAGATGTATTGTTTTGTGCCACTGACTTAGTCTGGCTTTATTTCCAGTTTGTTCACAAACTAATAATTGATATGTTGGATGCATATCAACCAAGAATCAAATTGAAAGAATAGGACTAAATAAAATCAAACTCGGTGTAAAGTGCATTCAAAGTTTGATTTGATGTAGTCCTATTGAGATGGAGGCGTGAATAATGACCAATTATTAACCTGTAGACAAACTGGAATTAAAGGCAGACTCAGCCCTAGTTCAAACACCGCTCTATTGCCGCACGGAACAAAAGAAATATGTCACTTTATCATCTACCACTCGTTCAGCGCGGTGTGGATGAAGCCTCTGTTTCATGCAGAGCACCAGAGCAGGTCTTCCACTGTCAGGAGAAATGGTCATGCATATTAACATATGTTAATTGCATGCAAATAAAGGTTGCTTTGCTACCACACCCACAACAGAAGCACAATCATGGTCTCGGATTCACAGGTGGAGGACTTCTGTGAGAGGTCACTGTTATGCCTCAATTTGACCCAAAATCAACGAGGAAGTCTGCTGCAGTGATATGAAACCAATCAGTACATCAAGCAAAGCGCTTAACCATGTCAGCCCGCTCTTAATTTCTATTCAGTTCGACAAGCCATAAATTTGGTGCCTGAACTGCGACTAAGTCAGTGGCTCAGATGGAACTACGCAAGCAGAAGATAATATAATATAATAATATATAGATCTCCATCAAAAGTTGATATTTGGTTGCGTTGACAATCAAACACAATTCAGTATCCAGTTAGTCTATTTTGGGTTCATGTCTTCATCTCAACCTGAAATCTAAGTTAAAGAATAGGACTAAATCTAATCCAATCAACATGTGAATGCACCTGAGATTAAGTTTGATTTGATTTAGTCCTTTTCTTTGATTTGAGATTGAGATTATATTAATGATTAACTTGAAGATTAAATATTAAACCGACCAAAACTTAAAACCTTAGGCCTCTATGTAATTCTCAGCATAGCACATTGGTAGTAGTCAATGACAAATCGAGAGCGTGGCTCTATCAGCATTTTTATTTTTTATTTATTGACATAGCCTTGTTCTGTTCAATTGTGTCTAACTACTCTACCTATAGTACTATAAATATCCCAATTCAGGATGTTGAGTAAGAAAATAAATAGAATGAAGCTGACACCGTTCAAACCAATGAATGTTTTGGAACTTTAAATCCAATTATCTCAGAATCATATTTTTGCAGATAGAACCGTATAGTCCCAAGCTCTCAATATCAAAGATAAGCAGGGCTGGGCTTGGTTAAAAACCTGGATGAGAGACCCAATGGATAGCTGTAGATAGATCAACTCTCTAGTAGGAGGTGCTGCCCATCCTATTGTTCATTTCCTGATAGTGGATATAAGATCTTGAAGATCTGATGTTGTTTCAAAGGTACAAATTCAACAGATTTTATACAAGGTTTGTCTACGTTGAAAATCAGTTACAATGATGACATAATCCTGTGGTTGAAATTCCACCATTCAAAACAATGTAATGGATCTCGTTCTCCTCTTCTGAGGAGGAGTAGCGAGAAGGATCGGAGGACCAATGCGCAGGGTGGTAAGTGTCCATAATGTTTAATAAAAAATGAACACTGACAAACAATAAACGTGACTAAACGACACAAACGAAACAGTACCGTGTGGCACAAACACTGACATGGAAAATAAACACCCACAACTCAAAAGTGAAACCCAGGCTACCTAAGTATGATTCTCAATCAGGGACAACGATTGACAGCCGCCTCTGATTGAGAACCATACTAGGCCGAACACAGAAATCCAAATTATAGAAAAACAAAGATACACAACCCACCCAACTCACGCCCTGAACATACTGAAACAAAGACATAATAAAAGAACTAATGTCAGAACGTGACAAACAACAGCTTTTTTCAAACACAATGCATTCTGAACAAAAATAAAAACGCAGCGTGTAACAGAAATGTTCGATACGCACAAAAAGCTTATTTATCACAAATGTTGGGCACAAATTTGTTAACATCCCTCTTAGTGAGCATTTATTCTTTGCCAAGATAATCCATCCACCTGACAGGTGAGGCATATCAAGAAGCTGATTAAACAGCATGGTCATTACACAGGTGCAGTTTGTGCTGGGGACAAGAAAAAAGGCCACTCTAAAATGTGCAGTTTTGTCACACAACACAATGTCACGTATGTCTCAAGTTTTGAGGGAGCATGCAATTGACATACTGACTGCAGGAAGGCCCACCAGAGCAGTTGCCAGAGAATGTAATGTTAATTTCTCTACCATAAACCTCCAACGTTGTTTTAGAAACTGCAGTCCACGTGTAACCACGCCAGCCCAGGACCTCCACATCCATCTTCTTCACCTGCAGGATCATCTGAGACCAGCCACCCGGACTGCTGATGAAACTGTGGCTTTGCACACCCAAAGAATTTCTGCATAAACTATCAGAAACCGTCTCTGGGAAGCTCAGCTGCGTGCTCGTCGTCCTCACCAGGGTCTTGACCTGACTGAAATTCGGCGTCGTAACCAACTTCAGTGGGAAAATGCTCAGCTTCGATGGCACCTGGCACGCTGGAGAAGTGTGCTCTTCACGGATTAATCCCGGTTTCTACTGTCCTGGGCAGATGGCAGACAGCATGTATTGCGTCGTGTGGGCGAGCGGTTTGCTGATGTCAACGTTGTGAACAGGGTGCCGCATGGTGGTGGTGGGGTTAATGTATAGGCAGGCATAAGCTACGGACAATGAGCACAATTGCATTTTATCAACGGCAATTTTGAGATTGTGAGGGCCATTGTCCTGCCATTCATCCGCAGCCATTACTTCATGTTTCAGCATGATAATGCACAGCCGAAATCAGAAAAAGTCCCAGTTCTTCAATTGCCTGCAACTCACCAAACATGTCACCAATTTAGCATGTTTGGGATGCTCTGGATCGACGTGTAAGACAGTGTGTTCAACATTCCACAGGCCACAATCTAACAACCTGATCAACTCTATGCGAAGGAGATGTGACGTGCTGCATGAGGCAAATGCTGGCCACACAAGATACTGACAGGTTTTCTGTTGCACACCCCTACCTTTGTTTTAAAGGTATATGTGATCAACAAATTCATATCTGTATATCTCCTACTTTGACATTCTTTTTTTCTTTCCTCCATTATCCCATCTATTTTCCTTTACGAGACCACCTCTCTTCCCCCATTTATCCCATAATCACTCCCTTTCTCTTTTATTGCTCCCTTTCCTTCTCCCTTTCACCTCTCCCCTGACTCTAATCTTCAATCCACCCCTCTCTTTCCCTGTCTCCTGTCCCCTCTCTCTTGCTCCCCTTTTCCCCGGACTCTAATCTTCCATCCAACCCTCTCTTTCCCTGTCTCCTGTCCCCTCTCTCTTGCTCCTCCCCCTCTCCCCTCACTCCTCTTCAATCCACCCCTCTCTATCCCTGTCTCTTGTCCCCTCTCTCTTGCTCCTCTCTTTTTCCCCTTCAATCCAACCCTCTCTTTCCCTGTCTCCTGTCCCTCTCTCTTGCTCCTCCCCTTTTCCCCTGACTCTAATCTTCAATCCACCCCTCTCTTCCCCTGTCTCCTGTCCCCTCTCTCTTGCTCCTCCCCTTTCCCCTGACTCTAATCTTCAATCCACCCCTCTCTTTCCCTGTCTCCTGTCCCCTCTCTCTTGCTCTTCCTCTTTTACCCTGACTCTAATCTTCAACCCACCCCTCTCTTTCCCTGTCTCCTGTACCCTCTCTCTTGCTCTTCCTCTTTTCCCCTGACTCTAAATCTTCAATCCACCCCTCTCTTCCCCTGTCTCCTGTCCCCTCTCTCTTGCTCCTCCCCTTTTCCCCTGACTCTAATCTTCAATCCACCCCTCTCTTTCCCTGTCTCCTGTCCCCTCTCTCTTGCCCCTCCCCTTTTCCCCTGACTCTAATCTTCAATCCAACCCTCTCTTTCCCTGTCTCCTGTCCCCTCTCTCTTGCTCCTCCCCTTTTCCCCTGACTCTAATCTTCAATCCACCCCTCTCTTTCCCTGTCTCCTGTCCCCTCTCTCTTGCTTTTCCTCTTTTACCCTGACTCTAATCTTCAATCCAACCCTCTCTTTCCCTGTCTCCTGTCCCTCTCTCTTGCTCCTCCCCTTTTCCCCTGACTCTAATCTTCAATCCACCCCTCTCTTTCCCTGTCTCCTGTCCCCTCTCTCTTGCCCCTCCCCTTTTCCCCTGACTCTAATCTTCAATCCAACCCTCTCTTTTCCTGTCTCCTGTCCCCTCTCTCTTGCTCCTCCCCTTTTCCCCTGACTCTAATCTTCAATCCACCCCTCTCTTCCCCTGTCTCCTGTCCCCTCTCTCTTGCTCCTCCCCTTTTCCCCTGACTCTAATCTTCAATCCACCCCTCTCTTTCCCTGTCTCCTGTCCCCTCTCTCTTGCCCCTCCCCTTTTCCCCTGACTCTAATCTTCAATCCAACCCTCTCTTTCCCTGTCGCCTGTCCCCTCTCTCTTGCTCCTCCCCTTTACCCCTGACTCTAATCTTCATACCTCCCCTCTCTTTCCCTGTCTCCCGCTCCCCTGACTCTCATCTCGCTATCCACCCAACTGGTATTCCCCTCTCTCTCAATCTCTCCATCTCCAGTTGTTTTATCACTCTAGTGGTCAGTGTCCAGGGAGATCCTCAGAGATAGGAGACTGGATGGAGAGAGTGGAGTTAATTGAATTCCAATCCCCTCTGTGAGATGGAGAAGAGGGTCAATCAGCACAGCAGCATACTCAGGCCAATCACATTACACACCGTGTACGGCCAGTCCTCAGTGTGAGTGTGTGTGTGTGTGTGTGTGTGTGTGTGTACTTGTGTGTGTGCATGTGCTTGTGTGTGTGCGTGTGTGTGTGGCACACTGATGATATGTGTTTGTGAAGGGCGTGCTGTCCCACTGATGGGAGTAACAAATGCATCTCCACTCTCTCCAACTCCATACCATACAATTTGGATCTGTTTTACTGTCTATGTGCTTTGTATATGTGGGAATATAGACATTAAATATGTCTGAATGATTTGTATATGTAGAGATATAGACATTAAATCTGTTTATGTGCTTTGTATATGTAGAGATATAGACATTACATCTGTTTATGTGCTTTGTAAATGTAGAGATATAGACATTAAATCTGTTTATGTGCTTTGTATATGTAGATATATAGACATTACATCTGTTTATGTGCTTTGTATATGTAGAGATATAGACATTAAATCTGTTTATGTGCTTTGTAAATGTAGAGATATGGACATTACATCTGTTTATGTGCTTTGTATATGTAGAGATATAGACATGAAATCTGTTTGCGTGTATGTGTGCACATATATGGCAGTGGGCTCATTATGTTGCTGTCTCCTGCTCTATCCAGAGGCAGGGCCCCGCGGATTACTGATCCCCAGTCAGCCTTTAGGAATATTTAACCATCCATCAGGCTTCTTTCTCTCTCGCTCTACTCTCTCTTAGATCACAGCTCCATCACTCCCTCCTCTCCAACACCTTCTTATCTCATGGAAAACCCTGCTACGCCCTGCCCCTCACGCACATTGGTTGTTTCGTATTTCATCTGTTCCACTTTATTGAATTTAATTATTGAATTTATTTAATTATTAACTCGCGGCTTGAGGAGGCGCTCAGAGATAGGGGGTCTTGTTGTAAGGATAGGAGGATACCCAGGAAAAACAGTGGGGGCAGTGCTCCTTTTGTTTGCAAGGCAGGGAGATTAAATAGCGGTTTATGAATGATCGTTAGTCTTGAATTCCATTACTGTTGACTTCATGCACAAATAGTGTGTTTGCCTACGTGTCTGGGCATCCGTGTGTGTGTGTGTGTCCCGAGGAGAAGGGTTGGCACATTGAACAATAGTGCATATCTACCGTTGTCAGGTCATGTTGCACGGTGTGTGACGGATGCAAAGGCGCGACAAGTAATGTTAGCTTTTCTCTAGCTGTGCCACTGTGAGAGGTATAAAGTATAACACGGTCACCCCAGAGATATTGAAACCCTACCAGTAATGATGATGTCCAACGTGGAGGCAGCCACAATGGAAATAGGCTTCTGTATCGCTTAATCACTGTGGAAATATACCTACTCCTACTTTGGGAGTCCCATTAACATACTGTCCCCCCACACACACACACACACACACACACACACACACACACACACACACACACACACACACACACACACACACACACACACACACACACACACACACAAATGTTTGTTTTACTATCCTTGTGGGGACCAAACAATTGATTCCATTCAACATCATATTTTCCCTAACCCTATCGCTTAACCTAACATAGAGGTTCTCGATGGCAGGAAGCTTGGACCCAGTGGTGTACTGACCCAGTGGTGCACAACCCTCTGTAGCACCTTGCAGTCAGATACTAATATGCTCTCAATGGTGCAGCTGTATAACTTTTTGAGGATCTGAGTGCCAATGCCAAATAATTTCAATAACTATGTTGGTGTGTTTTGACCATGATAAATCCTTAGTGATGTGGACACCGAGGAACTTGAAGCTCTCGACCCACTACACTGCAGACCCATCGGACCAATAAACAATCAAGTGGGTGTGACATGACACATAAATGTATATAAATCCGATGCAGATATTTGTATTGCAACAAAGCTTTACATACGTGTTTAAAGCATTGTCAAGACTCAACATATTCAAGCACATTCAGATTGACCACATTGTGGTGCTATATAACGTGAACATATACTGTATCTCTTGATCTGCTTGCCAAAGTCATGGAATTTGGCACACATGCTCAGGGAGATTAATCTAGCTAACCATGGTTATGTTTGGCCACATGTGGGCGCTGTTGGACAGGAAAAACTATTCATGCAAGCTTATTGGGCATATTGTTTGACCTTGGAAATATTGTGTTAGAAGACATGCATCCATAGATGCTATATCCCAAATTTGGTGCTGATCGGTCCAGGGATTCAGGAAATGAAGACATTTAATGTAGTCAACATCATTAAAATGGTCCAAACGTCATCAAAAGCATATTGCATGATTTTGAGTTCTGCTATTTGGCAAGCATGGTAAGGCGTACAGAAGAATCCCATCCTAGGGTGATGTGTCCAATTGGTCCTGATTGTGGTGCTGTTGGGCCATAGCGTGAACCTTGCTGCTATATGTTTGTACATTTTTCTATTTTTGTTTTTTACCTTCATCACTGTTCGCTTGGCAGCTGTTTTAGGCTGAGTCAGTGTGAATCTAAACCCAATTAATGAGGACAGAGAGAAGGTAGATTGAGAAAAAAATGTATTTGTTTATGGTATTTTCAAACATGAACTAATTTGGTTTGGTCTAATCGCGTTGAAAGGAGCACTTCGATGAGGATGGCGTGCTGTAGAACAGATTTGTAATACTGCTAACACAGATGTGTGTATGCGCGTACACACACACTCCTGTTTATGCTGATAAGATTTGAATTATTTAAGAATAAAGTCAAGGTGGATGATGTGACCAGGGAAAGAGGACCCTATGTTTATGAGATGAAAGTGAGTGTGTAGATTTGTGTGTGGAAGTGGGGAACAAATATGTGTGCTTGGGTAAATGGGTTTGTCTTTGAAGGACACAGAGGAAGGTTATCAGGTATACCACAAATTCAGTGACTCTCAGCTACTAAGGGCAGACAAAGAAGCCAGAGACAACAGAGAGGGTCTTGGAAAAGGTCGGATGTTTGTGTGTGTTGGGGTGCGATAGGGTTTAGAAAAAGGGGTATTGCTATGTATGACGACTATTACAGGAAGTGTGATGTTGTGTGTCACGGCGATAAAGGGACACACCAGGACAGATGATGGAGTGGACATGGAAAACCCATCAGATTGTGGAACATGGGCGACGAGGAGACACAGCAGGGTGCATGGAGCGCCGGCTCTACACATTCAATGGCCACAGATAATGGCAGCCAGCGTGTTCAACCATAGCAGATAACCATGAACTCTCGGAGAAGAGGTGAAAAAGCAAGAACTACACAGAGAGGAGTAGAGAGAGAGAGAGAGACCTACACAGAGTGGAGTAGAGAGATAACTACACAGAGAGGAGTAGAGAGAGAGAACTAGACAGGAAGGAATAGAGAGAGAGAGATAACTACACAGAGAGGAGTAGAGAGAGATAACTAGACAGGAAGGAATAGAGAGAGAGAGAGAGAGAGAACTACACAGAGAGGAGTAGAGAGAGAACTACACAGAGGGGAGTAGAGAGAGAGAACTACACAGAGGGGAGTAGAGAGAGATAACTACACAGAGGGAAGTAGAGAGAGAGAACTACACAGAGAGGAGTAGAAAGAGAGCTAACAACACAGAGAGGAGTAGAGAGAGAACTACACAGAGAAGAGTAGAGGATGTGAGACGGTCAGAGGGAAGTAGAGAGAGATGTACAGGTTTCTAGACAGAAAGAGAATGTTCTAGCCATAAATACAATGTTCTAGCCAGAAAGAGCATGTTCTAGCCAGAAAGAGCATGTTCTAGCCATAAATAGCATGCTCTAGCCATAATAGCATGCTCTAGCCAGAAAGAGCATGTTCTAGCCATAAATAGCATGTTCTAGCCATAAATACAATGTTCTAGCCAGAAAGAGCATGTTCTAGCCATAATTAGCATGTTCTAGCCATAAATAGCATGCTCTAGCCAGAAAGAGCATGTTCTAGCCATAAATACAATGTTCTAGCCATAAATAGCATTTTCTAGACAGAAAGAGCATGTTCTAGCCATAAATACAATGTTCTAGCCATTAATAGCATGTTCTAGCCAGAAAGAGCATGCTCTAGCCATAAATAGCATGCTCTAGCCAGAAAGAGCATGTTCTAGCCATAAATAGTATGTTCTAGCCAGAAAGAGCATGTTATAGCCATAAATAGCATGCTCTAGCCATAAATAACATGTTCTAGTCAGAAAGAGCAGGCTCTAGCCATAAATAGCATGTTCTAGCCATAAAGAGCATGTTCTAGCCAGAAAGGACATGTTCTAGCCATAAATAGCATGTTCTAGACAGAAAGAGCAGGTTCTAGCCAGAAAGAGCAGGTTCTAGCCAGAAAGAGCAGGTTCTAGCCAGAAAGAACATGTTCTAGCCATTCAAGTTTTTTGTGTTCTCGCAATTCCTTCATGTGTGTTGTTTATTTGTATATTATTCTAAATTAGTCGAGATTAGTGGGCAGATATAGTGGACTAAAAGCTTAAGTAAACCTCTCATTGGAGAGGGCACTGAATCACACACACTCAGCTGCAGGGGCTTTGCATGGATTGGCTTAAATCTTGCTGTCTGACTCACTCACTGGCCCCCCGAAAATCAGACGGGATCTATCCAACATTTCTGGTTTACCTGGGTCTCACTGGGAAAATCTAATTTGGATTTGCTAAATTCCTCGTGCCCTCTCCTCCGCCCTCTTCTCGCCCCCTTTGGAAACAGTTCAAAGGTAATCGAGGAGAGGAGGCTTGAACAAGAAACATGGAACCAAATTCTCTTGTAAGAGATGAGACTCTCCTTCTCCAGTAGTGTGTCATCAGGCAAATAATGTTTACAGAGGTGGACTCCCAAAATACCAGTGTAAAGTGTTAAACATGTAGCGAGTTGAACTAGACATTTTATAGATGAAAGGATAAGTAACACATTATTTTTTTAAATGTGTGCATGCTTTTCTCCTCTGAGAAAACAACTGCTGTTTCTTTGTATCGCTTTCATGGCTTCTAGCGTATTTGAAACCTTCTCTATGGTAGTATACACCTGAGCATCCTCCCCGAGTGGAGGAGAGGAGGACGGAGGAGTCGAGGAGAGGACAGACTTTTTCCCCAGTTGCGAAAAGGCCTGTTCCCTTGGCTTAGCTCTACTTTGGTCAAGGCTGTTAGGAATGATTACTTATGCTATTATTTGCTAGTATTTGTTGTTGTATTCCCTTGAGTCTGATTGGTTCTTGGTTTGCATGTATCTCAGTTTGAATTTTTCTCACTTCCTATGGTTGCTAGCTCTCTTTCTCTGCTTCTTCTTTGTATCTCTCTCACAGTTTCTGGTTCTTGTCATATATCCATCACTGTCTTCATTTCAAATACCTGACACTGCCTATAATACGGATAATTCTAACACTGTGCCAGGTTGGTTTCAATTTGTCATTGCCTTTGTATAATATTAGTATCAGCAGGTGTCCCTTCCTCCTCAATTAGAGTTAATACATCCCTAGACACTCTCTGTCTGGAACCATGCACCCTGTCAGGTGGCTCATTGTTTGGGTCCAGTCTGTTAAGGGAGGCCCTCTCAATTATTGTGACATGCTGAGAAATTTCATTTTTCACCTGGAATAACACAGGAGGGACTCTCCCAAATGTCAGCTGCTCAGCAAGTTGGTTCAATATGACGCAGGCTTTCCGTTTGGCACAGAGCAAGTTTAACAGCTAGGGGATGAAAAAGTAAATGTCATGCCAGATCGCTGTGAACTTTAAAAAGTGCCACATTTAAGGTAGCTCTTTCAAAAGCAAGCACTAGCTACAATACATGTGTATCCTTCTACTGTATACCCATGCACACTGTGAGTCTCTAAAGTGCTTTTAGCTTACAGATGTAGCTAAACCCTAAAGGTTTCATTGCCTCTTTCATGAAATTTCAACCCTCATCGAAAGGCCTTTTAATCTTCTCTCGTTTGATCGCAAATAAAATTCAGCCACATGCAGTTAGTTAATCACCCTAGGCAGCCGGTCCAATGTTTTCTGCTCTTGACTCTCACATCGATTCAATATTCACTGATAATCAATTCAGTACGACTTTAATCTAAAACGCAATTATCTTCTGTGACACTGGGTCAAACGTTCATGTCCTCTCTTTCTGTACGCACTTCCGGGTTGGAGCGAGCGGTCGCATCTGCACTCGGTCCGCAGGTAGTATTACATTTCATTACATTTCATTATAGTACAACGGTTTGATTTGTCTAATCTTATCAATTTCTTCTTAGCTAGCTACACAGCCGTCTTTGTTTCATAGATAATTGCGTAATTATCGTATTTCGTCGTCCTAACGCAGTCTACACTGCCCTGCAGCTAGCCAGCTAGCTAACGTCCACCGTTAGCTAGTCCACCGTCTACCGATTAGCAGCACAACTATTACACTCAACCGAACGACTTGATTAGTGTAGTGTTAGCTAGCTACATAGTTGTCTTTGCTGTCTTCGTACCCAAGATAATTGTGTAGTTTAGAGTGTGTAGTTTTATGTCGTCCTTAACATAGGAGACTCTGCTAGCTAGCCAACAGCTAGCCAACGTCTACCGAACAGAACTTCTGCACTCAACAATCCGGTCGCATTTCGCTTCGCTCCACAGGTAGTATCACATTTTTCATTTCATTTCATTACAGTACAACGGCTTGATTTGTTTGATCGTAGCTAGCTACATAGCTAGCTACACAGCCGTCTTTGTATCAAAGATAATTGTGTAGTCTAGAGCGACTTCCTAGGTTAGTTAGCCAGCTATTGTCGTTCTTTTAACGCAACGTAACGTAATCAACACTGCTAGCTAGCCAGCTAGCCCCGAATAGCAGCACAGTAGAAACTATTACACTCAACGGAACGACTTGATTAGTGTAGTGTCAACAACGCAGCCAATGCCAACTAGCCTACTTAGTCAACAACGCAGCCTCTGCCAGCTAGCCTACTTCAGCAGTACTGTATCATTTTAATCATTTTAGTCAATAAGATTCTTGCTACGTAAGCTTAACTCTCTGAACACTCGTGACGTGTAGTCCACTTGTCATTCCAATCTCCTTTGCATTAGCGTAGCCTCTTGTGTAGCCTGTCAACTATGTGTCTGTCTATCCCTGTTCTCTCCTCTCTGCACAGACCATACAAACGCTCCACACCGCGTGGCCGCGGCCACCCTAATCTGGTGGTCCCAGCGCGCACGACCCACGTGGAGTTCCAGGTCTCCGGTAGCCTCTGGAACTGCCGATCTGCGGCCAACAAGGCAGAGTTCATCTCCGCCTATGTCTCCCTCCAGTCCCTCGACTTCTTGGCACTGACGGAAACATGGATCACCACAGACAACACTGCTACTCCTACTGCTCTCTCTTCGTCTGCCCACGTGTTCTCGCACACCCCGAGAGCTTCTGGTCAGCGGGGTGGTGGCACCGGGATCCTCATCTCTCCCAAGTGGTCATTCTCTCTTTCTCCCCTTACCCATCTGTCTATCGCCTCCTTTGAATTCCATGCTGTCACAGTTACCAGCCCTTTCAAGCTTAACATCCTTATCATTTATCGCCCTCCAGGTTCCCTCGGAGAGTTCATCAATGAGCTTGATGCCTTGATAAGCTCCTTTCCTGAGGACGGCTCACCTCTCACAGTTCTGGGCGACTTTAACCTCCCCACGCCTACCTTTGACTCATTCCTCTCTGCCTCCTTCTTTCCACTCCTCTCCTCTTTTGACCTCACCCTCTCACCTTCCCCCTACTCACAAGGCAGGAAATACGCTCGACCTCATCTTTACTAGATGCTGTTCTTCCACTAACCTCGTTGCAACTCCCCTCCAAGTCTCCGACCACTACCTTGTATCCTTTTCCCTCTCGCTCTCATCCAACACTTCCCACACTGCCCCTACTCGGATGGTATCGCGCCGTCCCAACCTTCGCTCTCTCTCCCCCGCTACTCTCTCCTCTTCCATCCTATCATCTCTTCCCTCTGCTCAAACCTTCTCCAACCTATCTCCTGATTCTGCCTCCTCAACCCTCCTCTCCTCCCTTTCTGCATCCTTTGACTCTCTATGTCCCCTATCCTCCAGGCCGGCTCGGTCCTCCCCTCCCGCTCCGTGGCTCGACGACTCATTGCGAGCTCACAGAACAGGGCTCCGGGCAGCCGAGCGGAAATGGAGGAAAACTCGCCTCCCTGCGGACCTGACATCCTTTCACTCCCTCCTCTCTACATTTTCCTCTTCTCTCTCTGCTGCTAAAGCCACTTTCTACCACTCTAAATTCCAAGCATCTGCCTCTAACCCTAGGAAGCTCTTTGCAACCTTCTCCTCCCTCCTGAATCCTCCTCCCCCTCCCCCCCTCCTCCCTCTCTGCAGATGACTTCGTCAACCATTTTGAAAAGAAGGTCGACGACATCCGATCCTCGTTTGCTAAGTCAAACGACACCGCTGGTTCTGCTCACACTGCCCTACCCTGTGCTCTGACCTCTTTCTCCCCTCTCTCTCCAGATGAAATCTCGCGTCTTGTGACGGCCGGCCGCCCTACAACCTGCCCGCTTGACCCTATCCCCTCCTCTCTTCTCCAGACCATTTCCGGAGACCTCCTCCCTTACCTCACCTCGCTCATCAACTCATCCCTGACCGCTGGCTACGTCCCTTCCGTCTTCAAGAGAGCGAGAGTTGCACCCCTTCTGAAAAAACCTACACTCGATCCCTCCGATGTCAACAACTACAGACCAGTATCCCTTCTTTCTTTTCTCTCCAAAACTCTTGAACGTGCCGTCCTTGGCCAGCTCTCCCGCTATCTCTCTCAGAATGACCTTCTTGATCCAAATCAGTCAGGTTTCAAGACTAGTCATTCAACTGAGACTGCTCTTCTCTGTATCACGGAGGCGCTCCGCACTGCTAAAGCTAACTCTCTCTCCTCTGCTCTCATCCTTCTAGACCTATCGGCTGCCTTCGATACTGTGAACCATCAGATCCTCCTCTCCACCCTCTCCGAGTTGGGCATCTCCGGCGCGGCCCACGCTTGGATTGCGTCCTACCTGACAGGTCGCTCCTACCAGGTGGCGTGGCGAGAATCCGTCTCCACACCACGTGCTCTCACCACTGGTGTCCCCCAGGGCTCTGTTCTAGGCCCTCTCCTATTCTCGCTATACACCAAGTCACTTGGCTCTGTCATAACCTCACATGGTCTCTCCTATCATTGCTATGCAGACGACACACAATTAATCTTCTCCTTTCCCCCTTCTGATGACCAGGTGGCGAATCGCATCTCTGCATGTCTGGCAGACATATCCGTGTGGATGACGGATCACCACCTCAAGCTGAACCTCGGCAAGACGGAACTGCTCTTCCTCCCGGGAAGGACTGCCCGTTCCATGATCTCGCCATCACGGTTGACAACTCCATTGTGTCCTCCTCCCAGAGCGCTAAGAACCTTGGCGTGATCCTGGACAACACCCTGTCGTTCTCAACTAACATCAAGGCGGTGGCCCGTTCCTGTAGGTTCATGCTCTACAACATCCGCAGAGTACGACCCTGCCTCACACAGGAAGCGGCGCAGGTCCTAATCCAGGCACTTGTCATCTCCCGTCTGGATTACTGCAACTCGCTGTTGGCTGGGCTCCCTGCCTGTGCCATTAAACCCTACAACTCATCCAGAACGCCGCAGCCCGTCTGGTGTTCAACCTTCCCAAGTTCTCTCACGTCACCCCGCTCCTCCGCTCCCTCCACTGGCTTCCAGTTGAAGCTCGCATCCGCTACAAGACCATGGTGCTTGCCTACGGAGCTGTGAGGGGAACGGCACCTCAGTACCTCCAGGCTCTGATCAGGCCCTACACCCAAACAAGGGCACTGCGTTCATCCACCTCTGGCCTGCTCGCCTCCCTACCACTGAGGAAGTACAGTTCCCGCTCAGCCCAGTCAAAACTGTTCGCTGCTCTGGCCCCCAATGGTGGAACAAACTCCCTCACGACGCCAGGACAGCGGAGTCAATCACCACCTTCCGGAGACACCTGAAACCCCACCTCTTTAAGGAATACCTAGGATAGGATAAAGTAATCCCTCTCACCCCCCCTCCCCCTGAAAAGATTTAGATGCACTACTGTTCCACTGGAGGTCATAAGGTGAATGCACCAATTTGTAAGTCGCTCTGGATAAGAGCGTCTGCTAAATGACTTAAATGTAAATGTAAATGCATCCACTCGATTGGCTGTAGCTCATAAGGCGCAGAGGCTGGGTCGAATGACGGAGGAATGTAATTGGGCAAAACAAATTATTTGTTGGTGAATACTGCACGTAATTTAATTACAAGCCATTTTCTCTTTACTTTCCCCCTCTAAAACAAGCAAAATCCATAGCTATAAACAGAAGAACCAATAGACAATTCATTGCCTATACACCATTCACAGTTTTGCCGTTTTTATTTGGGCACCAACACATGAAGCATTAATATATTGCAAGCTCTTTATCTTGAGTCCAGCCTGGTGTAGTGCTGCTGCCAGTGACAAGCACGTTTTTAAAGGTCCTGTTTTGTCATGATGGCTGTGGGCTGGGAGGCTGATGGGAGTTGAGATACTCCACAGGTAGACCATGCTGCCTCATCTTCAGCCCCAGCCCCCTACGCTCCAGCTTTTTCACAGGGAGACTGTCCTGTCTACATGTACCTATGTGTGTGGAAAATATTTAATCACAGGTAAGACAACTTGTTTAGAGTAGTCCGTTTGTAACGCCATTCACTACTTGTAGCTGTATAGTCTGTTTGTTTGTGTTGTTGGTCTTGGCTAGCTTAGTGTTCCGGTTTGTAGCTAGCTAGCAATCACTCACATGGCTGCTATCACCGTCCTGTACAGGGGCATGAGGGAAGCCCGACAATATAACGTTTTCCAAGTATTGACAACAAGAAAATGAGTAGGCAATGAGCAGGCAATGCAGACAACAAGAAAATGACGTTTGAAAAAAGTGACGTTTTTACTGTGAGCTAATGGGGTAACCTAGGTAACCACAGGTTGTTTTCCCCACAGGCGGGTCTATAGTTATAGAGTATCACTAGAACTGAAGTGGGAAGTGGGACACATGAGTGGAACTTCTATCTCTCAAGGGCTCTTCTCCCACCCACTTGACTATCCCATGGTGTTGAAGCAACCGGTTGAAGTGGCAGAAAATATAAGGGGGCCCGCAACAGCCCTCCATCATATGCTTTCATTTACCAACTATTTATGATATGAAAAGTTTGAGTAATTGGTAAGCATTCAACACATTCTTGGTTTTGTCTTTTTTTTTAGAGCCCCCTCTATTATATGTGTGGGGATACTGGGAGATCACTCCAAGAGAAAGGCTGATGCATGCTGTTATCACCCATTCCATTGGCTGAAATGTTTTGGCAAATGATTTTGTAGTCATTGTATATTAGTTAGATAAGTCTGTAGTAACTCTCCATGCCAAGCTTACTCCTGCAGCACCCATTAGCATGGGCTTCATCTCCCTCTAGTAGATCTAGACATGCCAGTGTCTTTGGCTATGCCGGATTAAGTGATATGACATGCTATTCTATAAAATAATTTCTCCGTAATTAATATTACCTGATTGAGCTAATCATGTAAATGTAATTAACTAGAGAGTCGGGCACCACGGAAATAATATTTATAGAGCTGTTATCTTCCGAATAAACTCTTAAAGACCTAGTAATGTTTTACATCAATAGCAGTCAATATTAATCGTCATCTTAATTCAGTCTCATCTGAAAGTTGTAAATTCTTGGTTATCTGCACGAACCCTGGCTAACAATTTGAATCAGCAATACACAATTGGGTTTAATCATTTATTTACTAAATACCTAACTAATCACACAGAATTACCCATACACATAATTAAATCATAACTTGATGACAAATTACGTCATAAAGAAAAACGTCCCTAGCGGGCGGAACAGATATGACAGCTTGTTACACAAAAGAAAAGGGGCTGGGTTTGAGTGAAAGAGCGGGAAGACTGAGGGACACAGGGAGAAGCTGTGCTATCGTAAATACAGTATCTGATGCATTCTAAATTACCGCCCATTTGGAAAAGGAAAATGCAATAAATATTTACTCTGAGCTGCACTTCGGTAGGTTGGTGGTAGATGGAAGGCCGTGTTGCCCAACTGAGTCCTTTTTAAAAAAAATTTTTTTTTTTTATTTCACCTTTATTTAACCAGGTAGGCTAGTTGAGAACAGGTTCTCATTTGCAACTGCGACCTGGCCAAGATAAAGCATAGCAGAGTGATCAGACAACACAGAGTTACACATGGAGTAAACAATTAACAAGTCAATAACACAGTAGAGAAAAAAAAGGGGGGGTCTATATACAATGTGTGCAAAAGGCATGAGGAGGTAGGCGAATAATTACAATATTGCAGATTAACACTGGAGTGATAAATGATCAGATGATCATGTACAGGTAGAGATATTTGTGTGCAAAAGAGCAGAAAAGTAAATAAATAAAAACTGTGGGGATGAGGTAGGTGAAAATGGGTGGGCTATTTACCAATAGATTATGTACAGCTGCAGCGATCGGTTAGCTGCTCAGATAGCTGATGTTTGAAGTTGGTGAGGAGATAAAATTCTCCAACTTCAGCGATTTTTGCAATTCGTTCCAGTCACAGGCAGCAGAGTACTGGAACGAAAGGCGGCCGAATGAGGTGTTGGCTTTGGGGATGCTCAATGAGATACACCTGCTGGAGCGCGTGCTACGGATGGGTGTTGCCATCGTGACCAGTGAGCTGAGATAAGGCGGAGCTTTGCCTAGCATGGCCTTGTAGATGACCTGGAGCCAGTGGGTCTGGCGACGAATATGTAGCGAGGGCCAGCCGACTAGAGCATACAAGTCGCAGTGGTGGGTAGTATAAGGTGCTTTAGTGACAAAACGGATGGCACTGTGATAAACTGCATCCAGTTTGCTGAGAAGAGTGTTGGAAGCCATTTTGTAGATGACATCGCCGAAGTCGAGGATCGGTAGGATAGTCAGTTTTACTAGGGTAAGCTTGGCAGCGTGAGTGAAGGAGGCTTTGTTGCGGAATAGAAAGCCGACTCTTGATTTGATTTTCGATTGGAGATGTTTGATATGGGTCTGGAAGGAGAGTTTGCAGTCTAGCCAGACACCTAGGTACTTATAGGTGTCCACATATTCAAGGTCGGAACCATCCAGTGTGGTGATGCTAGTCGGGCAAGCGGGTGCAGGCAGCGATCGGTTGAAAAGCATGCATTTGGTTTTACTAGCGTTTAAGAGCAGTTGGAGGCCACGGAAGGAGTGTTGTATGGCATTGAAGCTCGATTGGAGGTTAGATAGCACAGTGTCCAGTGACGGGCCAAAAGTGTATAGAATGGTGTCGTCTGCGTAGAGGTGGATCAGGGAATCGCCCGCAGCAAGAGCAACATCATTGATATACACAGAGAAAAGAGTCGGCCCGAGAATTGAACCCTGTGGCACCCCATAGAGACTGCCAGAGGACCGGACAACATGCCCTCCGATTTGACACACTGAACTCTGTCTGCAAAGTAATTGGTGAACCAGGCAAGGCAGTCATCCGAAAAGCCGAGGCTACTGAGTCTGCCGATAAGAATATGGTGATTGACAGAGTCGAAAGCCTTGGCAAGGTCGATGAAGACGGCTGCACAGTACTGTCTTTTATCGATGGCGGTTATGATGTCGTTTAGTACCTTGAGTGTGGCTGAGGTGCACCCGTGACCGGCTCGGAAACCAGATTGCATAGCGGAGAAGGTACGGTGGGATTTGAGATGGTCAATGACCTGTTTGTTGACTTGGCTTTCGAAGACCTTAGATAGGCAGGGCAGAATGGATATAGGTCTGTAACAGTTTGGGTCCAGGGTGTCTCCCCCTTTGAAGAGGGGGATGACTGCGGCAGCTTTCCAATCCTTGGGGATCTCAGACGATATGAGAGAGAGGTTGAACAGGCTGGTAATAGGGGTTGCGACAATGGCGGCGGATAGTTTCAGAAATAGAGGGTCCAGATTGTCAAGCCCAGCTGATTTATACGGGTCCAGGTTTTGCAGCTCTTTCATAACATCTGCTATCTGGATTTGGGTAAAGGAGAACCTGGAGAGGCTTGGGCGAGGAGCTGCGGGGGGGCCGGAGCTGTTGGCCGAGGTAGGAGTAGCCAGGCAGAAGGCATAGCCAGCCGTTGAGAAATGCTTGTTGAAGTTTTCGATAATCATGGATTTGTCGGTGGTGACTGTGTTCCCTAGCCTCAGTGCAGTGGGCAGCTGGGAGGAGGTGCTCTTGTTCTCCATGGACTTCACAGTGTCCCAGAACGTTTTGGAGTTGGAGCTACAGGATGCAAACTTCTGCCTGAAGAAGCTGGCCTTAGCTTTCCTGACTGACTGCGTGTATTGGTTCCTGACTTCCCTGAACAGTTGTATATCGCGGGGCCTGTTCGATGCTATTGCAGTCCGCCACAGGATGTTTTTGTGCTGGTCGAGGGCAGTCAGGTCTGGAGTGAACCAAGGGCTGTATCTGTTCTTGGTTCTGCATTTTTTGAACGGAGCATGCTTATCTAATATGGTGAGGAAGTTACTCTTAAAGAATGACCAGGCATCCTCAACTGACGGGATGAGGTCAATGTCCTTCCAGGATACCCGGGCCAGGTCGATTAGAAAGGCCTGCTCACAGAAGTGTTTTAGGGAGCGTTTGACAGTGATGAGGGGTGGTCGTTTGACTGCGGCACCGTAGCGGATACAGGCAATGAGGTAGTGGTCGCTGAGATCCTGGTTGAAGACAGCGGAGGTGTATTTGGAGGGCCAGTTGGTCAGGATGACGTCTATGAGGGTGCCCTTGCTTACAGAGTTAGGGTTGTACCTGGTGGGTTCCTTGATGATTTGTGTGAGATTGAGGGCATCTAGCTTAGATTGTAGGACTGCCGGGGTGTTAAGCATATCCCAGTTTAGGTCACCTAACAGAACAAACTCAGAAACTAGATGGGGGGCAATCAATTCACAAATGGTGTCCAGGGCACAGCTGGGAGCTGAGGGGGGTCGGTAGCAGGCGGCAACAGTGAGAGACTTATTTCTGGAGAGAGTAATTTTCAGAATTAGTAGCTCGAACTGTTTGGGTATGGACCTGGAAAGTATGACATTACTTTGCAGGCTATCTCTGCAGTAGACTGCGACTCCTCCCCCTTTGGCAGTTCTATCTTGACGGAAGATGTTATAGTTGGGTATGGAAATCTCTGAATTTTTGGTGGCCTTCCTGAGTCAGGATTCAGACACGGCAAGGACATCAGGGTTAGCAGAGTGTGCTAAAGCAGTGAGTAAAACAAACTTAGGGAGGAGGCTTCTAATGTTGACATGCATGAAACCAAGGCTTTTTCGATCACAGAAGTCAACAAATGAGGGTGCCTGGGGACATGCAGGGCCCGGGTTTACCTCCACATCACCCGCGGAACAGAGAAGGAGTAGTATGAGGGTGCGGCTAAGGGCTATCAAAACTGGTCACCTAGAGCGTTGGGGACAGAGAATAAGAGGAGCAGGTTTCTGGGCATGGTAGAATATATTCAGGGCATAATGCACAGACAGGGGTATGGTGGGATGCGGGTACGGCGGAGGTAAGCCCAGGCACTGGGTGATGATGAGAGATGTTTTATCTCTGGACATGCTGGTTGTAATGGGTGAGGTCACCGCATATGTGGGAGGTGGGACAAAGGAGGTATCAGGGGTGTGAGGAATAGGACTAGGGGCTCCATTGTGAACTAAAACAATGATAACTAACCCGAGCAATAGTATACAAGGCATATTGACATTTGAGAGAGACATACAGCGATGCATACAGTGAACACAGGTGTTGAATTGGGAAAGCTAGCTAAAACAGTGGGTGAGACAACAGCTAATCAGCTAGCGTAACAACAGCAGGTGAGATGGCATTGACTAGGCAACTCGGCCGACAGATAAAACAAACAAGCAGAATGGAGTACCGTGGTAATGGACAGTCCAGCGTGCATCAGCTATGTAGCCAAGTGATCAGAGTCCAGGGGGCAGCGGTGGATGGGGCAGGGGGGCTGGGCTGGCGAGTGTTATCCAGGTTAAGAAAACTAACAATGACTAAATAGCTTGTAGCTAGCTAGCTGGTTAGCTTCTGGAGGTTCTTGAGTGTGTTCTAAAAATAAAGATAATAGCGATTCCGTATCACATTGGGTGAGGCAAGTTTCCGGAAGGTATAAACAATTTTTTTTTTTTTTAATCGGGAAGAGATAGAGTACATATGGGCCACTGCGTTTTTGGGACGCGGCGGGACGGTTAGCAGGCCTGTGCTAACAAGCTAACAGTTTAGCAGGCCAGGGTAAACAAGGTAGTAGTTAGCGGACCTTTGAAGAATGTCTCTGATTGTCAATTGGATACGTTGTAGTAACTTCGTTGTGTGGTAGACGGGATACTCTGTCTGTTCCTTCCTAACCTGCATTTGCAGCTGCTGTTGCTAACTCAACTGCTAGGAGGTATCCTTTCTGTAGTGAATAAGAGTTCAAAGTTCATAACATTCGCAACCAAAGCTCACGCTGATGTGAGCTTTGGTTGAATTTCCCCCCACCTTCTGATGTTCCCAAAATCTCTGTTAACCAAGGGTTTCAAATGTAACATCAGTAGGGTAGAGAGAGGAAAAAGGGCGGAAGAGGTATTTATGACTGTCATAAACCTACCCCCAGGCCAATGTCATGACACCAGTGATTGAGTTTAGAGTCATGGCACATCGTTTTGCATCAGAGGCCTAATGAAGAGCAGTATGTCAATGGGCATATGGCATGAGCCATGGTGTTAGTACTGTGTGTCTGTGGCAGGTGATCTGTCAGACCGAAAGGCCACTGTGTGTGTGTGTGTGTGTGTGTGTGTGTGTGTGTGTGTGTGTGTGTGTGTGTGTGTGTGTGTGTGTCCAAGTGTGCCAACAAGGCTGGCTTGAGATGGATAACAGACAGCTTGGTTTTATGTCTGGGTCAATGGTTCTAAGAGGTCTCTGAAGGCCCACTGGGAGGACAGACTCTCAGCCGCATCAAGTCGAATAATATGGCTGGGAAGGAGCTGAGCATGGCCAGTTAGGTCAGAGGTGACTAACATACAGAGGAGGAATGTTGGGACTGTTTCAGAGATGGGACATTTTCAAGAGTGTAATTAGTCCAAAACACACACAACCTCAGAGCCAGTCAGATAATCTCCCCAATGAGAAGTGGGTGTAGAGTCAGGCGCAGGAGAGAGCAACAACAAGGGCGTTTTATTAACAAGTCCAAAGAACAGGAAACAGGACTACAACAGTAGCCTCAAAACAACCGGACCCCGTCCAGGAAAAAAACGCCTGTTCAAGAAAACGCAACCCAAACTAAATGACAGCAAATGTAACAATCCCACACAAAAACCCAGAGGGTTTGGCGAGATAAAATCCTCCCCCCCCCTAATTACCCTAAACTAACACAGGTGAAACACAAGACAGACATAACCAAATGAAAAGGAAAAAGGATCGGTGGCAGCTAGTAGACCGGCGACGACGACCGCCGAGCGCCGCCCGAACAGGGAGAGGAGCCACCTTCGGAGGAAGTCGTGACACAGTGGCAATGATCAAACATATCCTACAAACATGTAGGTTTAGGCTGCAGTCCCTAGTCCCTGTTAGTACAGTGAGTCCACAGAGCATACAAATACTATATATACACATATACAAATAGAGAGGGATGTTACTTAAGGCAATGTTGGTAGTGGAGAAATGCTGTCTGTTTGTTGTAGTGTCTTTAAGTGATTCAAATGTTGCTTTACTCATTGTGTTCTAAGCCAGTCGTTGCCTGGCTGCATAAAGGACATGACAAATAGACTTTAATATCCCTTCGGACATGAACAATAACGACCTTATTCATTTCACACCATTACAATTACTGACCCCTCAGGCTGTGGAGGCTCTGCACTCTACCATCCCCACACTCAGCTAACATACCACTTACCAAGTCAACATCATTCCTCTCATCGCCAACCAACACACAGTACAGAACAGACATAATGCAGACACACAAAATGCTAAACCATGGAAACGTCTCTGTCCTAAATATCTCTGGAGAACTTTAAAGGAGCTCAGAAGACCGCAGCAAATTAGCACCAAACGGATAATTATCTGCTGTGTTGTGGAGAAGGAGAGAGAGTCTCTGTTAACTGATGCTCTATATGCACAACAGTGCTTCGGAGATAAGCCCCCATTGACAGAAAGCATGACTGTAAACAGGCACATGCATCTCATAAATGTATCTGCATTCATTTGACTTTACTGCGGTTGGCCTCGTGACGCCATCCTTGGCAACGGGCGATATCGTTCTCAGCAAGGAGAGACTGCCCTAAAGCGAGAGGTAACTTAGACTTGCCACCTGGTGAGAACGCACTACTACTTGGTCGTTCTTCAAAAATGCTGTCTCACTTTATAGGGGTTAGAAAAGAACCTCCGCCGTTTCCTAACTTCTAATGAATATGCAGTAGGTCCAAGTCCAACATAATGACTGGCAACACAGCAGTACACAGACAGTTTATGCAGCAGCATGACGTCTAGTCCCTGACAAAGGCATGGAAGTCATAGAACCCACTGGCCATCAATTATTAGAGTGCATGATATGCATATTGTGTTTACTTCTAGGGACAGTGTGGGGAGAGATTAATCTGACCAACAGGGATCTCCATCATTCCCTGTTTTGGCCCCACACATGTGACCATCCATCAGTAATGCAGGGACATTCACACAGCAGTTTGGGTACATAGGGACATCCCTACGCCCCAGGAAAAGGACGAGGACACATCTTTGGAGTTTACATTTGTGCAGGCGTGGCACTGTGGGGGGAAAAAATGATAAACAGAGAGAAAAAACTCATGGTAGAACTAGCAGATTCTTACGAAATAATGCATCCCATTTATTCATAGCATTTCTCAACTTTGGCTTTGGTGATTTAAAGAGGCCACTGAGGAACAATATTGTTCTTTTCTTCCTTCTCAGAGGGAGGTATGGCTCCGGATAGAAACCCTGGAAGAAATGTGCGGCATAGCTAAAAATATCCCACACCCTCTGTGAATTCAACTAATTTGATTTTCACTATTTTGTGTGGTGATGATATAGAAACGCTTGATCACGATCTCTATTTGAACCACATTTGAAAATGGCAAGTAGTCATTCAATTATTACACCAGTTTTTTAAAAACAGTACGACTTCTAGACTTAATTCAAATGCATGCCATGTCAAAAGGAAAGTTATTATACAGTACAGTAGCTTTTTTGATTGCTCTCTTAAGCACCATAAGATTACATAACTATGTTTTAAAGGAAACTAGTAATATAGCTGCAGAGACAATAAAGCATACGCCAGCTTATTCAATTTATCATGGCACAAGGCGAGACCCAGATGCAGACACAGGAGGCAGATGGTTTGAG
Organism: Oncorhynchus nerka; assembly: GCF_034236695.1. Taxonomy (NCBI): domain Eukaryota; kingdom Metazoa; phylum Chordata; class Actinopteri; order Salmoniformes; family Salmonidae; genus Oncorhynchus; species Oncorhynchus nerka. The sequence continues at coordinate 25,708,389 of NC_088405.1, read as the reverse complement.
TCTTTGATATTTATTAACAATCCAAAAGGGGTAGGCAAGAGAATGGTCGTGGACAGGCAAAAGGTCAAAACCAGATCAGAGTCCAGGAGGTACAGAGTGGCAGGCAGGCTCAAGGTCAGGCAGGCTCAAGGTCAGGCAGGCTCAAGGTCAGGCAGGCTCAAGGTCAGGCAGGCTCAAAGTCAGGCAGGCTCAAAGTCAGGCAGGCTCAAAGTCAGGCAGGCTCAAAGTCAGGCAGGCAGGTACGGAGTCCAGAAAACAGGGGTCAAAATCAGGAGAACTAGTAAAAGAGAAAAAGAAAGCAGGCGCACGGGAAAACACGTTGCTTGACTTAAAAACATACAAGACGAACTGGCACAGAGAGACAGGAAACACAGGGATAAATACACTGGGGAAAATAAGCAACACCTGGAAGGGGTGGAGACAATAACGAGTACAGGTGAAACAGATCAGGGCGTGACACAATTCTCCTCTTTGAAAAGAAAAAGACAATTTAAACGATTCAGTTATATCTACAACATATAGAGTAGCCTATTTTCTTGAACATGAAGCTCTATGTTTGAAGCTTTAACACTAGAACCGCTAATGCAGTCATTTTGACTGCTCATGAATATAAAATATATATTACTGCCATTTTTAAAGTCACGCCCCTCTCCTAAACTTTTCCTTAATAAGTCTATATAACACCCTGCTGTTAGAATCTTAACATCACAAACAGAACTGTAGTTATAACCAGTTTTAGAAGGGCATGTCATTTTTTGATTGGTTTTCCCCGTTGCCCCTTCTCCCTGACAGTAGGGCCTGCTCCACTCCTTCTCCCTGACAGTAGGGCCTGCTCCACTCCTTCTCCCTGACAGTAGGGCCTGCTCCACTCCTTCTCCCTGACAGTAGGGCCTGCTCCACTCCTTCTCCCTGACAGTAGGGCCTGCTCCACTCCTTCTCCCTGACAGTAGGGCCTGCTCCACTCCTTCTCCCTGACAGTAGGGCCTGCTCCACTCCTTCTCCCTGACAGTAGGGCCTGCTCCACTCCTTCTCCCTGACATTAGGGCCTGCTCCACTCCTTCTCCCTGACAGTAGGGCCTGCTCCACTCCTTCTCCCTGACAGTAGGGCCTGCTCCACTCCTTCTCCCTGACAGTATGGCCTGCTCCACTCCTTCTCCCTGACAGTAGGGCCTGCTCCACTCCTTCTCCCTGACAGTAGGGCCTGCTCCACTCCTTCTCCCTGACAGTAGGGCCTGCTCCACTCCTTCTGACAGTTGAAGGTGTCGTGCCCAGTTGATAATCACCCCAATAATTGCCTAGAAACTGAACCTAAACTATACCGAAATTAATTTCATACATATAACAACCAGATGACATAAATGAAGTAAAGTATGATGGGGGAGAATGGGTGAGTTGATGAGCGAGGGAACGTGAACAATGCATAATTGTGCAATCGCCATTTGTGAATGAAGAACAGGGCGGGTCGTTCTAGCATATTGAATTGGTAAATTCAAATTCTAATCTGAAAATGGTATGAACCCTATATCAGTCCATCTCTGTCCAAGCAGTGAGAGCGTCATTTACAATGACAAGAAGACCAAGACGAATGGATGCACATGCTGTCTTAGCGTTGCTACAAGATCTGAATGAAAATGACTCAGATGGTGGGGAAGAAATGAATCATGACATCTCTGATGATTGTTCTTCTGATTACGAACCTCGGCCTGAATAACCTACACCTCCTAGGCTTAAGTGCAAAAACGTCAGCAAGGTGTGCACTGATCAGGTGCCCACGCTACCACCAAATGAAACGAAGAAACAGGAGAGAGGAAGGCACGGCATCGTTTAGTTAGAACAATCCGGGCAATGCCACGGGTCGAATATCAGGGCGGCAGGGTAGCCTAGTGGTTAGAGCGTTGGACTAGTAACTGGAAGGTTGCAAGTTCAAACCCCCGAGCTGACAAGGTACAAATCTGTCGTTCTGCCCCTGAACAGGCCACTGTTCCTGGGCTGTCATTGAAAATAAGAAATTGCTCTTTTAACTGACTTGCCTAGTTAAATAAAGGTAAAAAAAATAAATAAAATCAACACAAAATTTCTTCACGAAGAGAGCAGGCCCTACATCTCAAGTAAAAAATATCACCTATGTACTCACCAGCTTTTGTTGTTTATGTTACACCCTGATCTGTTTCACCTGTCCTTGTGCTTGTCTCCACCCCCCTCCAGGTGTCGCTATCTTCCCCAATATCCCCTGGGTTCTTATACCTGTGTTTTCTGTCTGTCTGTGCGAGTTCGTTTTGTTCGTTCAAACCTACCAGCGGTTTCCCTTGTGCCTGTCTTTGCTATAGTCCCTGTTTTCTGGTTTCCTGGTTTTGACCCTGCCGGCCCACCTGCCTGCCCTGAGCCTCCCTGTTTTCCTGTACCTTTGCCTCTGCTCTGGATTGTCGACCTCTGCCCAGCCTGAGCCGGAACCTGAGCCTGAGCCTGAGCCTGCCTGCTGTTCCAGTGCCTTGCACCCTCTCTGGATTATTGACCCCTGCCCACCTTGACCTGTTGTTTGCCTTCCCCTGTTTAAAGAATATACTTTTGTTTCTTTAATGCTGTCTGCACTTGGGTCATTCCTTAAAATGTGATAGTTTATGTGACATGGACATGTTTCAGTACATTTACATTTAAGTCATTTAGCAGACGCTCTTATCCAGAGCGACTTACAAATTGGTGCATTCACCTTATGACATCCAGTGGAACAGCCACTTTACAATAGTGCATCTAAATCTTTTAAGGGGGGGTGAGAAGGATTACTTTATCCTATCCTAGGTATTCCTTAAAGAGGTGGGGTTTCAGGTGTCTCCGGAAGGTGGTGATTGACTCCGCTGTCCTGGCGTCGTGAGGGAGTTTGTTCCACCATTGGGGGGCCAGAGCAGCGAACAGTTTTGACTGGGCTGAGCGGGAACTGTACTTCCTCAGTGGTAGGGAGGCGAGCAGGCCAGAGGTGGATGAACGCAGTGCCCTTGTTTGGGTGTAGGGCCTGATCAGAGCCTGGAGGTACTGAGGTGCCGTTCCCCTCACAGCTCCGTAGGCAAGCACCATGGTCTATTCAGGGACTGTACTGTAGCTAAGGCGGAGCAAGGTGTCACTGCCTGGGATCTGTCTGTTGATGAGCTGGAAGCGTTCATTTCAATCCTGTATGTCCGTGGAGCGTTCGGTGGAAAGAGCGTGTATATGGAGAGCTTCTGGTCAGACATTTTTCTTTGGAGAAAATGTCCCGGGATCACTTTAGAGAGATCATGTGTTACCTCCATTTTGATGACGAATAAACAGATAAATTCACCATGGTATCCAACTATTAAATAATTGACTATTTTTGACTGCTGTCATATCGACACTTATATTTATCATAATGCCGTTATTGCCTTTGTGCTGAAGCACACGTGGAGCTTATAATGATGCTTAGGATACTGATGTTTTCATCATCTGACAGCGGGTTTTACCCACCGTGTGTCTTGGGGTATATTTATTTATTTTGTCATATAACAATAAGCTGTTACCCTGTTCCAAAACATGCTTTCTGTTTCATAGTTGTAACATGGGTACGTCACAAATAAAAGGAATTGAGTTTTTGTTTTTACGTATAGCCTACAGTAACATGAACTAATGAAAATGCTATTGTGTTATTTGAAATGAAAATTGTATTCTAATGTTACCTTATACCTTGATAAACACAACAAAGTGATTGTTTTTACGATAGCATATATGAACTGTATGAATTACACTGTTAGAATGTCAAAATCACTACTCGTTAGCTTGAGGGGGGGGTGTCCCTTGAGGCCCAGTGGTTTCAGTGTTAAGCTGCCATTTTTGAACTCTCCACCCAAGTACTTTGCACATTAGGGCCATTAAACATAAGGCCCTCGGTCATTTGTTTACATAAGAGAGGACTCTAACTTAGTCTAGCACCGTTTGATCAATTTGACTTGATCATAGCCGCCGACTTCAAAGTAGACCATGATGAGATCATTATGGCTAAGGCTGGAGTGGTCTGGCCTCAGACACTTGGGTACATGTGAGGACTTGGCAAATGTTTGATTGACATACAGAACATCCTTCCCCTCTCTACATGAGGGTAGTACACTTGTATGTATTGGCGCTGCTTTTCATTATCAGAGCAAATTGCACAACCTGTTCAAGTCACACTGTGTTTGTATAAACGGTGTCACATTTCAATAACTCAAGGCACTATTCCATTCCTTTTCATCTGATGTCGTACCCAGAGAGCTGGACACACGTAGAGGCATTGATGATGGGAACAAGCAGATGAGCAATAATACACATTTCATGCTCCATATGATGCATTTGATGCGTTGTTTTGGTCTTTAGCTAGTCTGCTTGAAATGTTAAAATAGGGACACGGGATAATACAGAATCATAAACACATCTGGAAGCTTAGTAGGTAAGAACTTGTTGATAGCTGTTGATATACACTGTGTGTACAAAAGAACACCTGCTCTTTCCAATGATGTAGACTGACCAGGTGAATCCAGGTGAAAGCTATGATCCCTTCTTGATGTCACACATCCCTTCTTGATGTCATAGTTAAATCCACTTCAATCAGTGTAGATGAAGGGGAGGAGACAGGTTCAAGAAGGAGTTTTAAGCCTTGATACATTTGAGACATGGATTGTTTATGTGTGCCATTCAGAGGGTGAAATGGCAAGACAAAATATTTAAGTGCCTTTGAACAGGGTATGCTAGTAGATGTAACGCTCCTGTGTTTTTCACGCTCAACAGTTTCCAGTGTGTATTAAGAATGGTCCATCACCCAAAGGACATCGAGCCAACTTGACACAACTGTCGGATGCATTGGAGTCAACATGGGCCAGCATTCCTGTGAAAATGCTTTCGACAACTTGTAGAGTCCATGCCCGGAGGGGTGGGGGGTTGGCAACTCAATATTAGGAAGGTGTTCCTAATGTTAGATATACTCAGTGTATATACTCAGTGTAGTACATACAGTACATTGATTGTACAACAACACTGGCATAAATGCTTCAAGTGTCACTGCACACTAAACCTTGCATTCTCACAAGTTGTAATAGGTTAGGCCAGGAGCTTTTTCCTGACTGAGGAAGTTATAGGCTAGAGTTTTTCATTGTCAGGTCTTTTATGGCAAAGAACCACTTCTGCCCCTATAGACTTTGAAACTTTTATCCATAACTTCTGAAAACCTGAACTCCAAATCCAAATGAGTCATTATCATCAGTCAGGTTCAACACGAGTCTTCTTCATCTCCCTTCCCTATGGGTCTGAAGTCGCCAAGCTTCCAGCATCCAGTGCACATATCTGCTCTTAGCTATACAAGTGACAGACCAAGCTTTCTCTTTTCTTTTTTTTTCTCTTCCCTTTCCCTTCTTTCCGGGAAGATAAAAAGCGAACAATGGCAAATAATCTCAGGTCACAGCCAATGGTAATTAACTAATCTGTCAAGAGGGCGAGCATAGATGAGCGATTGCTCCCTTCAAATGAAATGGAAGTGTAGCCATGGATAAAGTTTTGATGGCATTAATGTCGGAGCCAATCAGTCAGCCCTGCCTTTGTGATGCTGGAGCTGGCCTGCCGCGTCAGGCGTAGCCAGGGCAGAGATGACTGAATACCAGACAAAAAGCCCTTAGTGACATAGCCGTAAAACTAGGAGAAAGATGCAACTGAAAACATTGTTGATAAAACCTCAATTGGATTTGTTCTTTTAGAAGAGACGGCCTGCCAGCCAATGGAAAGCGACCCGTGGTGTATTTTTGTAAAGAAACAAAAAAACAACCATTTGTTCATAAAACCACAATTACAGTACTCCTCATAAGCCACGCAGGATACCTTAGAAGGACTGTGATAAAACTGCAACTGAAAGCAATGCTTCTTCTGTACATACTGAACTTTCCAATATCTTCCTGATGATTTTCACTTACTTTGTTATGCACCTTTTCCATATTCAAGTGATTTTAAATATTTTCCTATTAGCCTTAAGAACAAGGAAAGTTTAAGTATCTGTATGTGCTAAAATGGTTAAAAACGCCATAAATGACAATATATTTGGCGATCGGTATCGGCCCAAGATTTCCACATCAGTGCATCCCTAACCTGAACGTCTACATCCAGATAGAAACTAGGTAGAAATTATAATGGCCCTATATATTGTAATGACCTCGATAGATCGGAAATGAGATCATGTCCAGAACAGTTCTCAAATTGCACGGTTTACAGACTCCAAAATCACAGGACTACGCCAAATAAATTCGCTACAACAATCACAGCAAGTCAACTCATTGTCAAGACATGAAAAGAAAGAGAACAATGCCAGCGTTGAAATATCACAGATATGCAGTGCCCAGCTTCCTGCCCAGCTTCCTGCCCAGCTCCCTGCCCAGCTTCCTGCCCAGCTTCCTGCCCAGCTCCCTGCCCAGCTTCCTGCCCAGCTCCCTGCCCAGCTCCCTGCCTAGCTTCCTGCCCAGCTTCCTGCCCAGCTCCCTGCCCAGCTTCCTGCCCAGCTCCCTGCCCTGCTCCCTGCCCGGCTTCCTGCCCGGCTTCCTGCCCGGCTCCCTGCCCGGCTTCCTGCCCGGCTCCCTGCCCGGCTTCCTGCCCAGCTTCCTGCCCAGCTTCCTGCCCAGCTCCCCGCCCAGCTTCCCGCCCAGCTTCCCGCCCAGCTCCCCGCCCAGCTCCCCGCCCAGCTTCCTGCCCAGCTTCCTGCCCAGCTCCCTGCCCAGCTTCCTGCCCAGCTTCCTGCCCAGCTTCCTGCCCAGCTCCCTGCCCAGCTTCCTGCCCAGCTCCCTGCCCAGCTTCCTGCCCAGCTTCCTGCCCAGCGCCCTGCCCAGCTTCCTGCCCAGCTTCCTGCCCAGCTCCCTGCCCAGCTTCCTGCCCAGCTCCCTGGCCAGCTCCCTGCCCAGCTTCCTGCCCAGCTTCCTGCCCAGCTCCCTGGGTTTGTGGAGGAGAAGCAGCCCCTCTGTATGGGGCTAATCTGTCCCGGTGCAGTGCCACCTTTCTCCCCCTGGAAGGCAGCTGAACCTGGTACACCACCTCCCCCATCCTCTCCAAGACCTTCCTGGGCCCCACCCAGTGACTGTCGAACTTGGGGCATCAAACTTTCTTTCTCAGGAGTAGAGCCAGACTAGCTCCTCAGCCTCAAAATGCATTTTTTGCCTCACACCTGCGTTCACCAGCTTCTCTCTGGCAAAGGTGTGGGCTGTCTCCAGGCGGTCCTGGTACCTCTTAGGGTACTCCGACCCGAGGAAGTAGCAGGGCTATCAGGGGGCCGCCAGAACCTCATCTCCAGGGTCCGTTTTTGTAGCACCAAAGTGTCAAGACCCTACCATGCATGCCCTGGAACACAGTGGCATGCCATCAACCAGCCGCTGCTACTCCTCCACCCACTGTAGGACTGCCTGTAGGTCTGTGTCCTGCTGCTGTTGCTGCCTCCATTCAGCCATGTCGACAGCCTGCAGCTCACAGCAGACAGGCACGCTCACCTGGCGTACTGAGGCACAGATCCCGTCCTCCACACACAGCTCTCTGTCACGGGCCTCTCTCCACCCACAGTGGCGGTGCTCGTCTGCAGTACAGGGCCGGCAGGACTCTGGAGTGGCGTGCCCCCACTCTGTGTACCACTGTGAAGTCGTACGTCTGTAGCTCCTCCAACCAGCATGTGACCTGCCCCTCTGGTGCTTTGAAAGACACGACCCACTGAAGAGCAGAGTTGTCAGTCCTTACCGTGAAGGGCAGGCCACCCAGGAAGTATTTTAAGTGTCTGATGGACGCCACCACAGTAGCGGCGCTCGTGTTTGTTGAATGTCTTGCTGAAGTACGCCACTACTCTCTGCCCCTCTGGCCCCAACTGGGCCAGCATCCCACCCATGTCATTATTGTTCCCATCTGTTTCCAGGATAAAGGGCAAGGTGGGGTCAGTGGGGGTCAGCACTGGGGCCTCGCTCAGTGAATGCTGGAGGGAAGGACTCCTGGCACTCTACTGTCCATGTGAAGGCCTTGTCCTTCAACAGCAGGTGGTTTAGGGGAGTAGTGACACTGGAGAAACCACTTACACCATCTACTGCATCTTGTCTATGCCGCTCGGCCATCATACATATATTTATAAGTACATATTCTTATTCCATCCCTTTAGATTTGTGTGTATCAGGTAGTTGTTGTGGAATTGTTAGATTAATTGTTAAATATTACTGCACTGTCGGAACTAGAAGCACAAGTATTTCGCTACACTCCCATTAACATCTTCTAACCATGTGTATGTGACCAATAAAATGTGATTTGAGTTGATTATAAACCTCCTGTAGTACGAGGCCCAGGATCTCTTCAGCTGCTGCTGGTCAGTGGGGGTGGGCTAGTCTCGGTCAGCCCACACTTTGTCCTCCATGGTGCTGATGCCCTCTCCCCACACTTTGTCCTCCATGGTGCTGATGCTCTCTCGCCACACTTTGTCCTCCATGGTGCTGATGCTCTCTCCCCACACTTTGTCCTCCATGGTGCTGATGCCCTCTCCCCACACTTTGTCCTCCATGGTGCTGATGCCCTCTCCCCACACTTTGTCCTCCATGGTGCTGATGCTCTCTCCCCACACTTTGTCCTCCATGGTGCTGATGCTCTCTCCCACACTTTGTCCTCCATGGTGCTGATGCCCTCTCCCCACACTTTGTCCTCCATGGTGCTGATGCCCTCTCCCCACACTTTGTCCTCCATGGTGCTGATGCTCTCTCCCCACACTTTGTCCTCCATGGTGCTGATGCCCTCTCCCCACACTTTGTCCTCCATGGTGCTGATGCCCTCTCCCCACACTTTGTCCTCCATGGTGCTGATGCTCTCTCCCCACACTTTGTCCTCCATGGTGCTGATGCTCTCTCCCCACACTTTGTCCTCCATGGTGCTGTTGCTCTCTCCCCACACTTTGTCCTCCATGGTGCTGATGCCCTCTCCCCACACTTTGTCCTCCATGGTGCTGATGCCCTCTCCCCACACTTTGTCCTCCATGGTGCTGATGCTCTCTCCCCACACTTTGTCCTCCATGGTGCTGATGCCCTCTCCCCACACTTTGTCCTCCATGGTGCTGATGCTCTCTCCCCACACTTTGTCCTCCATGGTGCTGATGCTCTCTCCCCACACTTTGTCCTCCATGGTGCTGATGCCCTCTCCCCACACTTTGTCTTCCATGGTGCTGATGCTCTCTCCCCACACTTTGTCCTCCATGGTGCTGATGCTCTCTCGCCACACTTTGTCCTCCATGGTGCTGATGCTCTCTCGCCACACTTTGTCCTCCATGGTGCTGATGCCCTCTCCCCACACTTTGTCCTCCATGGTGCTGATGCCCTCTCCCCACACTTTGTCCTCCATGGTGCTGATGCTCTCTCCCCACACGTTGTCTTCCATGGTGCTGATGCTCTCTCGCCACACTTTGTCCTCCATGGTGCTGATGCTCTCTCCCCACACGTTGTCTTCCATGGTGCTGATGCTCTCTCGCCACACTTTGTCCTCCATGGTGCTGATGCTCTCTCCCCACACGTTGTCTTCCATGGTGCCGATGCTCTCTCCCCACACGTTGTCTTCCATGGTGCTGATGCCCTCTCCCCACACTTTGTCCTCCATGGTGCTGATGCTCTCTCCCCACACTTTGTCCTCCATGGTGCTGATGCCCTCTCCCCACACTTTGTCCTCCATGGTGCTGATGCTCTCTCCCCACACTTTGTCCTCCATGGTGCTGATGCCCTCTCCCCACACTTTGTCCTCCATGGTGCTGTTGCCCTCTCCCCACACTTTGTCCTCCATGGTGCTGATGCTCTCTCCCCACACTTTGTCCTCCATGGTGCTGATGCCCTCTCCCCACACTTTGTCCTCCATGGTGCTGATGCCCTCTCCCCACACTTTGTCCTCCATGGTGCTGATGCTCTCTCCCCACACTTTGTCCTCCATGGTGCTGATGCTCTCTCCCCACACTTTGTCCTCCATGGTGCTGATGCTCTCTCCCCACACTTTGTCCTCCATGGTGCTGATGCCCTCTCCCCACACTTTGTCCTCCATGGTGCTGATGCTCTCTCCCCACACTTTGTCCTCCATGGTGCTGTTGCCCTCTCCCCACACTTTGTCCTCCATGGTGCTGTTGCCCTCTCCCCACACTTTGTCCTCCATGGTGCTGATGCTCTCTCCCCACACTTTGTCCTCCATGGTGCTGATGCTCTCTCCCCACACTCTGTCCTCCATGGTGCTGATGCCCTCTCCCCACAGTTTGTACCCTAAGAAGGACACAGCTACGGTGGGCAGGCGACAGAGGGGCTGGGAGAAAGTCACACACGTGTGAGGCAGGGGTGGGGGGGGGAGTCATGGGTCTCTCAAAAGGGGGCCACTGCGAATGCAACATAAGGGGGGGCATGACCGCAGGCCCTCCCTGGAAGCTCAGTGTGCCCCTGTCTAGGTCCAGCCGGCAGCCTGTGCTCATAAGAAAGTACAGGTGTCCTGTACCCCTGCTACCCACACAGGATGAAGCACATTTCTGCCCCCTACTGTCAGAGTCATTATCCCCTTCCCTTTCATGGGTGCAGCTGCCCTCTGACCGTGTGGAGCTGGACAGTTGTGGGCTCGAACTGTGTCCACCCTGGTACAATGTCCAGCCTCACCATGGTGACTGTTGACCCAGTGTCCACCAGGACAGAGTAGGGCACCCCCTCCACAGTGACATGGACATGACAAAAGTCTCCAAATAGGTTCGGCTCACGACAACATCAGACTTTCCCTGCATGCAGTCATCTGCTTCTGGGGGAAGTGATGCCTTGTTCCCCATCTGTGCTGGTGGGCTCCTCCTTGCGATGGTGGGGTTTGGGGAAGAGAGCCAGACGGTCCGCACTACCACGTCTATGGGGACGCCGCGCCATTTACCTGGGCCCTGGGGACATGGCGCAATCCCTACGCAGATGGCCTGGCTGGCCACACCCCCAGAAGACCATTGGGGCCAGAGCGAGTGTTGCATGCAGTCTGTAGTGCTGCAACACAGCCACACATGCAGGCTTTTCCGGCTCTGGGCTGTTTTGCACCACAGCCCCACACAGTGGGTGTATCTCCACACGTGCCGAGCTGAAGTCCCAGCTGATACCCCAGCCCACACAATCTCCCTCTCCAAAACCACCTCCAAGGAATTCTGTAATGACTCAGGATGAGCCAGCTGGGTCTGTGTGCGAAGCCCCCCGTAGGAGAGAGTGTCTGTATGAACTGGTCGCGTGCCAGCTCGCTCTGCACGGAGGAGGGCATGTGAGCGTATGCCCGCCAAGTGATGCTCTAAATGTCATTAGCTAGCACCCATAGTGGCTCCCCTGGATGCCTATTACTCAGTTTGGAGCGCAGCAGCCCGGGTTGTAAACAATGTCCAAAGCACCTACTCAGTGCTCCAACTAAAGCCCCATAATCACGTCTGTCTTCTGGGCTAATCAATATCAAACAGGACAGAGCATCATCCATGAGGCACAAAGCTGAAGTACCTTATCATCCCCCTGAATGAGTTAACAGTTCAAACTGGGCATGAAAAGCGTCCCATTTCGCCTTACTGGAGTACTTCAGGCTCTTAATAACAGATACGGATACCATCAAGGACTAGGCGCCGCCATGTTTGTTTGCATCCTGAGCCCCAGCCTTCCCGTCATGCAACATCAAAGTCACGTGTTCGGTCCACCCAGCAGAATCGGAGTGAATAACAGAGGAAGACTCACCCATGACCTCTTCAGACGCCATTTGTCTCGCGATCTCCCTCAAGCGGGCTTTGTGCCCCGATTCCCGCACAAACTCAGCCAGAACCTCCTCCATCGCCACATTCATCCACCACCTCCTCCTTCACTCTCATAATACCACAAAGCATTTTCAGTCCTTTTTTCTGCTAGGCTATTCCACGTAGCTAGCCACCGTAACATTTTTTTATTTATTTTTTATTTCACCTTTATTTAACCAGGTAAGCAAGTTGAGAACAAGTTCTCATTTACAATTGCGACCTGGCCAAGATAAAGCAAAGCAGTTCGACACATACAACGACACAGAGTTACACATGGAGTAAAACAAACATACAGTCAATAATACAGTAAAAAAAACAAGTCTATATACAATGTGAGCAAATTAGGTGAGAAGGGAGGTAAAGGCAAGAAAGGCCATGGTGGCAAAGTAAATACAATATAGCAAGTAAAACACTGGAATGGTAGTTTTGCAATGGAAGAATGTGCAAAGTAGAAATAAAAATAATGGGGTGCAAAGGAGCAAAATAAATAAATAAATTAAATACAGTTGGGAAAGAGGTAGTTGTTTGGGCTAAATTATAGGTGGGCTATGTACAGGTGCAGTAATCTGTAAGATGCTCTGACAGTTGGTGCTTAAAGCTAGTGAGGGAGATAAGTGTTTCCAATTTAAGAGATTTTTGTAGTTCGTTCCAGTCATTGGCAGCAGAGAACTGGAAGGAGAGGCGGCCAAAGAAAGAATTGGTTTTGGGGGTGACTAGAGAGATATACCTGCTGGAGCGTGTGCTACAGGTGGGAGATGCTATGGTGACCAGCGAGCTGAGATAAGGGGGACTTTACCTAGCAGGGTCTTGTAGATGACATGGAGCCAGTGGGTTTGGCGACGAGTATGAAGCGAGGGCCAGCCAACGAGAGCGTACAGGTCGCAATGGTGGGTAGTATATGGGGCTTTGGTGACAAAACGGATTGCACTGTGATAGACTGCATCCAATTTGTTGAGTAGGGTATGGGAGGCTATTTTGTAAATGACATCGCCAAAGTCGAGGATTGGTAGGATGGTCAATTTTACAAGGGTATGTTTGGCAGCATGAGTGAAGGATGCTTTGTTGCGAAATAGGAAGCCAATTCTAGATTTAACTTTGGATTGGAGATGTTTGATGTGGGTCTGGAAGGAGAGTTTACAGTCTAACCAGACACCTAAGTATTTGTAGTTGTCCACGTATTCTAAGTCAGAGCCGTCCAGAGTAGTGATGTTGGACAGGCGGGTAGGTGCAGGTAGCGATCGGTTGAAGAGCATGCATTTAGTTTTACTTGTATTTAAGAGCAATTGGAGGCCACGGAAGGAGAGTTGTATGGCATTGAAGCTTGCCTGGAGGGTTGTTAACACAGTGTCCAAAGAAGGGCCGGAAGTATACAGAATGGTGTCGTCTGCGTAGAGTTGGATCAGAGACTCACCAGCAGCAAGAGCGACCTCATTGATGTATACAGAGAAGAGAGTCGGTCCAAGAATTGAACCCTGTGGCACCCCCATAGAGACTGCCAGAGGTCCGGACAGCAGACCCTCCGATTTGACACACTGAACTCTATCAGAGAAGTAGTTGGTGAACCAGGCGAGGCAATCATTTGAGAAACCAAGGCTGTCGAGTCTGCCGATGAGGATGCGGTGGTTGACAGAGTTGAAAGCCTTGGCCAGATCAATGAATACGGCTGCACAGTAATGTTTCTTATCGATGGCGGTTAAGATATCGTTTAGGACCTTGAGCGTGGCTGAGGTGCACCCATGACCAGCTCTGAAACCAGATTGCATAGCAGAGAAGGTATGGTGAGATTCGAAATGGTCGGTAATCTGTTTGTTGACTTGGCTTTCGAAGACCTTAGAAAGGCATGGTAGGATAGATATAGGTCTGTAACAGTTTGGGTCAAGAGTGTCCCCCTTTGAAGAGGGGGATGACCGCAGCTGCTTTCCAATCTTTGGGAATCTCAGATGACACGAAAGAGAGGTTGAACAGGCTAGTAATAGGGGTGGCAACAATTTCGGCAGATAATTTTAGAAAGAAAGGGTCCAGATTGTCTAGCCCGGCTGATTTGTAGGGGTCCAGATTTTTCAGCTCTTTCAGAACTTCAGCTGAATGGATTTGGGAGAAGGAGAAATGGGGAATGCTTGGGCGAGTTGCTGTTGGGGGTGCAGTGCTGTTGACCGGGGTAGGAGTTGCCAGGTGGAAAGCATGGCCAGCCGTAGAAAAATGCTTATTGAAATTCTCAATTATGGTGGATTTATCAGTGGTGACAGTGTTTCCTATCTTCAGTGCAGTGGGCAGCTGGGAGGAGGTGTTCTTATTCTCCATGGACTTTACAGTGTCCCAGAACTTTTTTGAGTTAGTGTTGCAGGAAGCAAATTTCTGCTTGAAAAAGCTAGCCTTGGCTTTTCTAACTGCCTGTGTATAACGGTTTCTAGCTTCCCAGAACAGCTGCATATCACGGGGGCTGTTCGATGCTAATGCAGAACGCCATAGGATGTTTTTGTGTTGGTTAAGGGCAGTCAGGTCTGGGGAGAACCAAGGGCTATATCTGTTCCTGGTTCTAATTTTCTTGAATGGGGCATGTTTATTTAAGATTGTTAGGAAGGCATTGTTAGTCAGCTAGCTAGCTAGCTAGCTAGCTCAATTTTAGTTTTTACTTCTGACACAAATGTAATGACCTTGACAGGAGATCAATGGGAAAATGTCCACAACAGTTCTCAAATTGCACAGTTTATTGACTCCAACCTCACGGGCTACTGTCTGGCTGTAGTCTTAGCCAAATAAATCCGATATAGCATACAGGTACACAACTCACTGTCAGGAGAGAGAACCCAGAGCCCACAAATGGATTGCCTACTGCCCTGTTGGAGCTAGAAAAACAAGCTTTTCGCTACACCCGCAATAACATCTGTTAAATATGCGTATGTGACCAATACAATTTGATTTGATTTGAACAAGTCAGTCCAAAAACAATCTGTGTGGCCCTCCGTTGAGTTTCAAAATCACAATATATCTCGACCCAAAACCAACCCTAATCTCCCAACTTGCATTATATTGATAGCTTTCATGTCTACGGAGTAGTGCAGCACATACCGTTGATCTCTGTTCATCAGTCAATACCGACCAGCAAGAACCACAGCAACAGGGGAGTTGATATGCTGGTCATATCTCTCATCGACCTTCAAGGCTCTGCCTCAACACCGCTCCCTGTAAACATGGTACAAATTAAACTTTTACTTTAAGAGCCGTTACGTTTGATCTTGATACAGAATGACACTGAGGGATCGTAGTCCTCCTGAGATATTAGGCAGCACAACTCAAAGCAATGGCCCTCGAACATTTTCACTGCATTGCTACATGTTTTAAGGTAAGAGCCAAGAGAGATTCTTGTCCTGCCAGTTTTGTGAAAGCTTTAGAATCACTTCCACAAATGCAGCCAACACATCCGGTGCCTTTTCATTAACAGCTCGTGGTTATGCAAATGCTTCTTCTGCAATGAGATTATTCAAAAAAAAGGCTATCTAAGATCCCTATGCCTTTCAAGCTCCTAGAAGGCAACAGGTAGGGTAATTGAATTTCAAATACAGAAATTAGGAGACAATCAGGAGAGATACATTGGTCCTCAGCCTACCATAGTGCTAATCTAGGTTTGTCTACAGTACCAGTCATAAGTTTGGACACACCTACTCATTCAAGGGTTTTTCTTTATGTTCTACATTGTGGAATAACACATACTATGAAATAACACATATGGAACCAAAAAAAGTGTTAAACAAATTCTTCAAAGTAGTCACCCTTTGCCTTGATGACAGCTTTGCACACTCTTGACATTCTCTCAACCAGCTTCATGTGGTAGTCACCTGGAATGCATTTCAATTAACAGTTGTGCCTTGTTAAAAGCTAATTTGTGGAATTATTTTCCTTCTTAATGCGTTTGAGCCAATCAGTTGTGTTGTGACAAGGCAGGGGTGGTACACAGAAGATAGTCCTATTTGGTAAAATACCAAGTCCATGTTATGGCAAGAACAGCTCAAATAAGCAACGAGAAACGACAGTCCATCATTACTTTAAGACATGAAGATCAGTCAATCCGGAAAATGTCAAGAACTTTGAAAGTTTCTTCAAGTGCAGTCGCAAAAACAATCAAGTGCTATGATGAAACTGGCTCTCATGAGGACCGCCACAGGAAAGGAAGACCCAGAGTTACCTCTGCTGCAAAGGATAAGTTCATTACCAGCCTCAGAAAATGGCAATTAACTGCATTTTTTCTTACCTACTGTATATCCTGCTTCTAAGCAACTTTACCCCTCATTTCCACTTTTATATGGACTGGTTGTACAGCCTTAGCACAGTCACCGACTGACATTTATAACCCCAGGTGCTCCAACAGTTCACTATCCAGTTCATACTGTACTGTAGTCCCCCAGCCAAAGAAAAGCAGTGATTGGTGTTATGGCTAGCCTAACCCTGGGGTTGGAGAGGAGCCCGCCCCTCTCTTACTCTCTGCTAATGTGTTACAAGCACCCCTCCTGTCAGGTACCTAAAGGTGCTGATCAGATTGGCAGCCATACAGCTGCAGTGAAGGATGTTTTTAAACAGGTGCAGTACAGACCTGTGAGCTCATTCTCTCTCTCTCTCTGTATATATATATCTCTCTCTCTCTCTACTGTATGTATCGCTCTCTCTATTTATTTCTCTCTCTCTGTATCTCTCTCTCTATATGTATCTATCTTTCTCTGTCTATGCATCTCTGTCTCTCTATGTATCTCTCTCTCTTTCTCTATGCATCTCTCTCTCTACGTATCTCTC
This sequence comes from Oncorhynchus nerka, assembly GCF_034236695.1. Classification (NCBI taxonomy): domain Eukaryota; kingdom Metazoa; phylum Chordata; class Actinopteri; order Salmoniformes; family Salmonidae; genus Oncorhynchus; species Oncorhynchus nerka. The sequence continues at coordinate 25,691,825 of NC_088405.1, read as the reverse complement.
TCATTCTCTCTCTCTCTCGCTCTCTCTCTGTCTCTCTATGTATCTCTCTCTCTCTATGTATCTCTCTACGTATCTTACTCTCTTTCTCTATGTATCTCTCTCTCTCTCATTCTCTCTCTGTGTATCTCTCTCTTTCTTTCTCTATGTAGCTCTCTCTCTCTCTCATTCTCTCTCTCTCTCTATGTATCTCTCTCTTTCTTTCTCTATGTAGCTCACCCACTCCTGAGATTGTATTGAGTTGATTTAGACCTAATGCACTTTCTCCCCCTGCTCTGACCTCAGGGAATGGGAGTGCGTGCTAGTACTGAGCTATGAGTCATGTTCACTGAGTGGAATGAAGCCGCTCTGCTCTGGGATCTGCATATCTCAGCTGTGTGTGTGTGTGTGTGCGTGTGTGGTCATGTCAAGGTCGGCTACCTTGAGGTCATCACTGTCTTCAGTAACACATTCAAGGAGATGTGGCCTAGTGAAGAGGACAAATGTCACAACCCTCAGTCTGATCTGTTTACTTGACATCTTGACCTAAGGGAATCTGTATGTTTGTGTCAGTATGCTTTAGTCATAAAGTCAATGGGGCATCCCCTCTCCATTTGATGTATTCATCCTCTGAGGAAAGTATTAGCATTTTATTCAGTGTGAGCACAGGCTCAGCATTGTATTAACACATGTACAGTTACCAGTTGTAGCCAAACTATCCTTACAGCAGTCTTATCATTGTCTATGACAGTGTGGCCTCTTTGTATTCGGATGCAGATACAGCTATGTACAATGGCAATGCTATACTAAATCATTTACACTGCTGCGTATGGCACAAATTCCCTAGAACAATGTTTGCGTAGCTTTCCCTCCGAGGCAGTTATCACTTGATGCATCGTCTAAGAACACACACTGCTGTGCTCGTCCTAGAACAGCTTGATGCATACAGATTGTCATATATACATGTACACTGAACAAAAACATGAACTCAGCGTGTAACAATTTCAAAGATACTACTGAGTTATAATTCATATGAGGAAGTCAGTTAACTCTCTTATTGTGTTCGTTTCACGTTAATTCATTCCATTATAGCTGATTGTAAATCCATAATAATACGTATGTTATCAACTAATGTTGTGTTAGATCTTTTTATCAACTTATGTTCTTGTGAACATTACACATTGTAATCTTCTATTTGATATTTATGGCCTGTAGGCCTCATCGACCTGAGCTCATACAACTAATTTTTGAGTAAAAAAAAAAAGCATAATGTATGGATTATTTTGTCTTTAAAACAAATACTCAGATGAAAGATAGTGTGCTATTTATCACAGACTACTTTGTGTCAAAGTTTAACAAGGACTCTCTCCTCCTCAACAGTGTTATGATCAAAGATATGACCAAGAGACTCACATACAGCATATTGTTTGGTCATTGTGCTGCCACGGAATGAATTGTGATCAAGGCCTCAAAAAAGCTTTATATACCAGAGCTGCTAGGAAAGTTCTATATATTATTGAAACAATGTTGAGATTGTTTGTGAGAATGCCAACAGGTGTGGTTCCCGTGGGGGAAAGATTCTATTTGGGAAAGGTTCCCATGGTGGTTGCCATGGAAGCCAAGAAGGGAGTGAGGTGTGTGTGTGTGCTCAAACACACATGCATGTGGGGGTATGGGAGAAGAAGTGTGTCCATCTGATGAATGGGCATGTGCCTGAACAACATTTTATACACTAATTGTAGCCTCACCCATTAATTTCTAATGACCGGTCATTTTTGACCGGGAACATCACAGATATACAAAAGTTTTAAAAAACACCCAAAATGTAATAAATCGTCAAAGTTTATTTTGTGTGTTCAGATGCCTTGTGTGGACAAAGTCATGGAACCTTATGACAATCAGAATAAATTAACTACATTTTTCAGAGAGAAAACTTGTAAATCGGTACAATTCGAATCTATGGATTTCACATGACTGTGAATACAGATAATGTCAGATCTCCCCAAGGAGATGTGGGTGTAGAGTCAGGCACAGGAGAAACAAGTACCAAAGAAAGGGCGTTTTATTTAACTGGCTCAAGAAAACAACAGGACTCCGGGCTACAGTAATCGCAATGAAAATCCCCACTCAGACACAGTCCAGGGAAAACCCCCCCTGTAGAACATGAGCAAATAAAACGAAACCCCAAACTCAATGACAGTTCAACGAAAACAATCCCGCACAAAACCCCAAAGGAAATGTCGAATTAAATACCCCCCCTAATTAACCAAAGTGAAACCAGGTGAAACACAAAACAGACATAACCACAAGAAAACGAAAAGGGATCGGTGGCAGCTAGTAGACCGGCGACGACGACCCCCGAGCGCCGCCCGAACAGGGAGAGGAGCCACCGTCGGTGGAAGTCGTGACAGATATGCATCTATTGGTCACAGATAACTTAAATAAATTGGGCCTCACAATGGGTCTCAGGATCTCGTCACAGTATTTCTATGCGTTCAAATTGCCATCAATACAATGCTATTGTGTTCGTAGTCCATAGCTTATGCCTGCCCATAGCATAACCCCACCACCACCATGGGGTACTCTGTTCACAACGTTGACATCAGCAAACCGCTCACCCACACGACGCCGTACACGTGGTCTACGGTTGTGAGGCCAGATGGACGTACTGTCACATTTTCTTAAATGACGTTGGAGGTGGCTTATGGTAGATAAATTAACATTCAATTCCCTGGCAACAGCTCTGGTGGAGATTCCTGCAGTCAGTATGCCAATTGCACGCTCCCTCAACTTGAGACACCTTTGGCATTGTGTTGTGTGAAAAAACTGCACATTTTAGAGTGGCCTTTTATTGTCCCAAGCACAAGGTGCACCTGTGTTATGATCATGCTGTTTAATCAGCCTATTGATATGCCACACCTGTCAGGTGGATGGATTATCTTGGCAAAGGAAAAATGCTCTCTAACAGGGATGTAAACAAATTTCTGCACAAAACGTGAGAAACAAAATATTTTATTCAGCTCATGAAACATGGGACCATCACTTTACATGTTGCGTTTATATTTTTGTTCAGTGTAAATATGGACAAATGCCTATGGAGGGATGCTTCTGCGTCTACTTTGAAAACGCTAGATTGCTTCAGTACTTGTCTTTGGCTTGATTGCCTTCTTTACGCTCGCTGGACAAAGTCAATAACTCTGCTGGAGTCATGAGCATTGATATGCAACAAGGTGGCTTATTAACCTGCTGACAAACTTGCAGTGATTTGAGAGAAACACCCTTTCCTGAAACCATTACTGTCACTCTAACTACCACTGAACAAAACACCAACTCAACGCCCCAGTCCCCTTTTATGTCCGTCAATAGACAGTCAAGTCAACACTGTGTACACTCTTAAAAACAGGCTAAATGGCTATCCATTTATTCTTAGGCTGTCAAGTTCCTCAAGTACGTAAACACAAACCCACATAGAACAGGTACAGTAAACAATGTTTGTCCCTTGAATTTTATACACAGACTGAAAAACATGATGAATTACCCATGTATTATCTTTCAGCCTTCATCAGCATGACAACACACTGATATTGGGGGACATTCAAGCACAATTAATGCCTTGTCCCATCACACCTGCCAATCACTATCTAGGAGGTGGTGGATGGGACTTGATGTTGTTAGCTCCTGTCATAAACAAGTGTGTCTGGGCTGATGGCGGTGATGCAGAGAGAGAAGGGGACAAATGAAGCAGAAACCCAAGCACGTTACCCTTCTGTCAGCCTCCGGTACTCCAGTCACGGTCAGCAGCATCAGCAGTAGGTGACAGTCCGACTAGATGACAATGCCAGGCAGGTAGCTGGTCCAGGAAAAGCCGCAAACACGGAGAACTTAATGCTGATCTACAGGCAGTCAGTGTAGGAGGGACTAGTGCAGTGACGGAAAGAGATGGTTTTTCACGGATGTGAACAGTGACCATTTGTTCTACACGGACACGTGTTCAGGCGGAGCATTTCTTTCGGTTCGCGACCACTCTGCCACAGAAGGATTGGGGATTTGCGCACAGGCCGTGTTGCAGCCTGGCGAAAAGCCAGACTTGAGGTAATTCTCCCTGTGTTCCTGTTTGTTCACACCCTTTTCCCATCTCCTCACTTAGTCCTGCCTGACAGACAGAGTGTATCGTTACATAAACCCCACAGCCATGCTGCCGCTCGCTAATTAGCTCTCCTCGTTAGCCATTACACTACGGAGGACTAAAACAATGCATATGTCCTGCTTATATAAGGTGAAGAGCTATTCTTATTTAAAATGCTGTCAGGGCTCTGTTCATATGAGCAGTTGGTCTAGCCTGGTTAAGGAACAGTGAGATCATTGGTTTTACTATACAGTTCCACTCTCTTCTTTTGAAGTTTTTTAGTCTGAACACATTAATCGTAAGTTGTGTGTGTGGTAACCCAAAACTGTCAACCACGTGATTTCATTCTGAATGTATATTTAACCGACCTGTTATTGTGAATGACATTCAGTAAATATTTGTTTGTATTCCAAGTTTGTCTTCTTTGCTCTTTCTCGTTCTCTCTTTTTCTGTCAAGCTTCAAACAGCTGCGCTTTTCTGTCGCCAAACTCCCCCCATCCAGAGTAGTTTGAGTAGGTGGATTAGCGAGCTGAAAAACAAACATCAAAACAGCCCTCCCTGTCACTTCACACACTCCCTCTCACACTGTACTGTAGTTACTGCTGTTTAAAGGCCATTTACAGCCAGCTTTGATTCAGAGGGAGGGAGAGAGGCATTCCAATTGCTGATAAACAGTGTTATTGTCTGATCCAACAATAGTCTAGCTTCCACAATTACTACAGGCCTATTCCATATTGATAAATCCAGGGGCATCACAGAGATGTAATTACTTTATTGCCATTATGATAATTATCATGATAGGGGCTCATTGTTTATTGCTCCCTGATAAGGTGCAGATGTGCAGTGTGTGTGTGTGTGTGAGTGTGTGCGCGCGTGTGTGTATGTGTATGTGTTTGTGATGTGGCGCATTTGCGAGCATCGTGCAGTGTTAATGCAGGCAATTTTAGCTCGTTCTCCATTCTGCTAACCCGTAACAGAGGAAATTGTAATGAGAAGATTATGTTGCATTTTTCCATTTTCTGCAGGATGATTTTGTGTTTTGTTGTGTTGCATGATGGTAGCTCAGTCTAAACCTAGCGTTGTCCCTGACGGTCCGTATAGTGAGAGCGTTGACATGGCATCACCAACCTCAATCGGGCTAGAACTAAATCCTGTGTCTGATCACATTACTGACAGACTGGAATTAGAATCGGAATTAGATAGATTTTTTTGTCAGTGTTTCCTAGTAGGGAAGAGCATCACCTGCATGTGGAGTATAGCCAATCTGACATAAGCAACGTGTTATTAGTACGCTATCAGCCATTTACAGAATGTTCATGTTTGAAGCAGTGCTGTGAATGCTTTTCTGTTTTGTTGTAGCTCCTCTCCCATAATGTTGCTCCAAAAATGAATTTGTAAGAAAAATGAGTTTAGTCCTATGATGTACCAGAGTGAACTGAAAGAACAGCAACCAGGCATCAAGACAGAGCACAGGGACTTCTCTGTCCCCATGGAAAATGGACTGGAATTAAACTATGAATAATTACAATTACAACCAGAACAGATATATTTGGTCTTTTAGGAAGCAATTTGCCTGCGACTGAAAAAGGGAGAACATAGTAGCTGTATCTTTTCTATCATGTTCTCCACACTCGGCTTGAAGCTCGGTGACTACAATTTGTCTGACGGGGCACCATTTTCCCCTTGCCTGACAGGGCACCATTTTCCCCTTTTGTGGTCTGTAAGAAAGGAAGTCTATTAAACAGAGTTTCACAGAGAGACCGCAAACAGAGTGGGAGGCAGTAGGGCTGGCGAACGACATTGGTACAAAGCTGAAGTAGATTATAGACAGCTTTTCAAGACCTTCGGTAAAAGGCACCTTACACAAAAAAAGTCACTCTTTATTTGAAAATACATGCCTTGTTGGTGTTAATGTGTCTGTGTGAGGGGAGTACAGAAGACTCCCTGTTGAGGCAAAGTTCAAGCCCTATATACGAACTAGATAGAGCTGCACAACTGTGATAGCTAAACCAAATTAGTCTTTTGTGTTCACTTAACTGTAAATGCTGTGCTACCTTATTATTTTTTTAACATGTTGTACAAATAAGATACTGCATAGTTACCTGTTTGCACCTGTTTAGAGAGAGAAAGAGATGAGCAGTTCACTTTATAAATAGGAAACCCCCTCAGCTTGCCTGCGGTCATCACTGGGGGCAGACGTCGCCCTAGTTCAAACACAGCTCCATCGCCACACCCAACTAAGACATCCGTCACTTTCTCTTCGGAAGAGCAGGGATGGAGTGTCATCTGAAACCACACAATGCGCCTCGGCGGACATTTGCCGATTGTTTGGCAGCCTCGGCCTCTCTTTCGGTGCGGTGAGTGTGAAGCAGGCCTCTATTTCATGCAGCGCTCCAGAGGAGTTCTTCCCTTATCCTAACCCAACACTTAACCCTTACCCTAACCCTAGTCCTAACCTTAATCCTTACCCTAACCCTTATTCTAAACCTAACCCTAACAGTAACCCGAGCAAGCAGTTGCTTATCAACAGATAGTTTGTAGATAATATGATCATCTGTAGAGTATCTAATCCGGACTATCCGTGACCATGCATAGAGTGTGACCATGCATATTAATATATGTTAATTGCATGCAAATAAAGGTTGCTTTGCTACTACACCCACAACAGAAGCACAATCATTGCCTCGGATTTGTAGGTGGATGCGTTAGAACGGTTGCCCTGCTACCCAGACTCTTTGCTCTAGCCATAACGCTACGCCATGCCCACAGATGTTAGTGTTTTCTCCGCAATGTTTTCTCCGCAATGAGCCTGGATCTAAGTACGTCCCTGACCTTTCACCGAATGCAAACTCATTTGGGGCCATCTGATTGGTCCAGAAACCAATAGGTTTGGCCAGAGCCAGAACAAACGTGGGTAAATGGCGGCTTGAAAATGCGTCATCGGCTTTGATACTCTGATTGTTTAGAGACAATCCAATCGCTGATGACTTTTGTACAATGCCCTCATGCCCCTCGTCACCACAAACGACTGCAATATGACATTCTCAGTCTAGCCGAAACGAACAAGTGTGCTCGCATACTCCCTTAAAAGACCTTTGATTGAAAAATTTGAAAAAGCGGCACTAGTTTGTCCATTTTGAGACGCCATCGCCAGTATACACTTCCTCAAACTAGTCAGAATTAATCTAAAATAACTCAACAAATCTGTCATTAATTTTGATGTTTTGGCCGAAGAGATCTTAGTTCTGCAATTTTACATCTAACCAAGACGTTTGGTGTGGTATATTTCAATGAAAAAATGTGCATGAAAATGAGTCGCCTCTCTTTGAATGACAACAAATACTTTATTGAAAAATCCCTACTGCTGGCCTAGGGGCATAGACTTCGGCTCCGAACTTCTGCTTGCCTCCAGAAAAAATGTTGTGTGCGCGAACAGCTGAAAAAACGAACAAAAAAATCACAAAATGTCGTCATATTATATGCAGGAACTACCAAACTGTTTCTTTAACACAGAAGAGGTCGATGTTATGCCTGAATTCGACCCAAAACCAACGAGGAAGTCTGCAGAGTTGTACGCACATCAAGAAAGGCTGTCAACCGCGCCAGCCTGCTCTTAATTTCTATTCAGTTCAACTCGCCATAAGTTCGGCGCCAGACCTGTGACCCCCCTGCACTTTAATGTGACTGCTAGTGGAGGCAGATAGTTCAGTCTTACATTATGACATGAGGTTTAGCATTTTGCACATCACAACGGGCTTTTCTGAGTGGTGAAGCCGCAAGCAGTTCTCGTACAAATCCACCCTGCTCAAAGCATAATTCTCAGCTATCTGCTGCGCTACAACCAGGGACCAAAAGTGACTAGAAAAGAGGTCACGCACAATCCATGGCATATGGAAACATTAGAAAAGTGGAAATTGAAGACAAAATTAAAATGTGTTCCCTTATCTTCTCTGCCTTTCATTATCTGGTGAGGGCAGGTTTTGTCAGTGGTTTACTCTGTCGACTTCACAGGCCTTCACTCCACTGCAGGCGAGGTCAAGCTAATGCTAAAGTGGCACGATCACCTTTGGGTGGTCCTGTTTGCAACTTCTTTTAAGTCAGTGTCTAATGACTAACTTTCCCTCCAAACTACTGCTCCTAGCTTCTCTAAAGAGAGAAAAGGCCAGTCAGATAAGCAGCCAGCTACAGTATGTTCTGCCTTGGTCTAAGTGGTGCCTTGGCCTGGCCAGACGTACTGACTGACTGTAGCTTCTGGGAAACATGAATATTCAGTGGCCTTCATCTACCTCCGGCATCCCAGCTTTTCACATCACAGCGAGACACCAGCCTTGACACATCTAACTGAATGTGTGGGTGGATTGGACCATGATTTTAGAGGCAGAAAGCCAATTGTGGATGCGAGAGCAATGGCCGCTAGGTCAGTGTGTGGGGGAGATTCTCTTCATTGTGTATGTTTACAGCATCACAGTGGATCATTGATGGTAGTGTCGAAACTGAGGATGTAGGTAGGCAGGATCCTGCTGCTTGGGCAGGATCAAAATGCCCTCTGGCACCGTCTCTGCTAAACCTCTCCCCTGAGTTGCAGTACCAACTGGCCAAGGTACCCACCACACCTCCCTAATCAACGCCCATTATTCCCGCCTTGCCCACTCTGGTGCCTGCCCCCACCACCCTTCCACCTGGCTCAACACACGCTGACACCCATGAGAATAATGGGTGTCTATGAAAACATAAAATCCACTCCCTCGACGTAATTCAATTTAGTGTTGAGTGATAAAAAGGCCCCAGAAGAATACGAGCGTTAATAAATATCAACAAATGAAACAGTAAAACAGAGGTATCGTGCTGCCATATTCAGAGCTGCAACATGAAACAGTAAAACAGAGGTCTCGTGCTGCCATATTCAGAGCTGCAACATGAAACAGTAAAACAGAGGTCTCGTGCTGCCATATTCAGAGCTGCAACATGAAACAGTAAAACAGAGGTCTCGTGCTGCCATATTCAGAGCTGCAACATGAAACAGTAAAACAGAGGTCTCGTGCTGCCATATTCAGAGCTGCAACATGAAACAGTAAAACAGAGGTATCGTGCTGCCATATTCAGAGCTGCAACATGAAACAGTAAAACAGAGGTCTGGTGCTGCCATATTCAGAGCTGCAACATGAAACAGTAAAACAGAGGTCTCGTGCTGCCATATTCAGAGCTGCAACATGAAACAGTAAAACAGAGGTCTGGTGCTGCCATATTCAGAGCTGCAACATGAAACAGTAAAACAGAGGTCTCGTGCTGCCATATTCAGAGCTGCAACATGAAACAGTAAAACAGAGGTCTCGTGCTGCCATATTCAGAGCTGCAACATGAAACAGTAAAACAGAGGTCTCGTGCTGCCATATTCAGAGCTGCAACATGAAACAGTAAAACAGAGGTCTCGTGCTGCCATATTCAGAGCTGCAATATGAAACAGTAAAACAGGTATCGTGCTGCCATATTCAGAGCTGCAACATGAAACAGTAAAACAGAGGTCTCGTGCTGCCATATTCAGAGCTGCAATATGGAACAGTAAAACAGAGGTCTCGTGCTGCCATATTCAGAGCTGCAACATGAAACAATAAAACAGAGGTCTCGTGCTGCCATATTCAGAGCTGCAATATGAAACAGTAAAACAGAGGTCTCGTGCTGCCATATTCAGAGCTGCAACATGAAACAGTAAAACAGAGGTCTCGTGCTGCCATATTCAGAGCAGCAATACATATATCTGCAAAGAATAACACAACAGTGCTACCTCAGCATTATGCACCTTTTTACTGTTTTTCCAGATATATTTGTGATCTTTTTTTACTGCGGTAAGATTAAGGAAGTTAGAGGTAGTTTCGCGAGCCAATGCTAGTGTTATCAAAATGACTGGATGTTTATCCATTGCTGATGACCAAAGGCTTTGGCGTCGCTTTGTTTTCTGCTGTGTGTGTGTGTGTGTGTGTGTGTGTGTGTGTGTGTGTGTGTGTGTGTGTGTGTGTGTGTGTGTGTGTGTGTGTGTGTGTGTGTGTGTGTGTGTGTGTGTGCGCGCGCGTTTAGCTTTGATTTTAATGACGGTGGAGATACACAGGGTGAATACACAGTTGGCAACACGCAACTAATAATAATACTGTATATCATCTGTTGAAATTAGCACACTGCATGGGATTTTTCTCTTGTTTTTCAAACATCCATGTAGTTTCTTCAGACTGTGTACTCACAGTATTACTGTTATCCACTTTAGAATGTCTCAGGGTACTTTGCAGTTTACTGCAGTGCCTGTCAGTCTCAACAGGCTTGTTAGAGATCAGAGACAGAGCTGTGGGCAGGCTTTAGTAACTCTGGTTAATCTGAGTGTTAGAAGCCATGGCCTCTCAGGATCCCTTGGAGAGTGGAGGTTAAGAGAAGCTCATAGGGGTTAATGCTGGTCATTATTAGACTGAGGATGTGTTGAAAACTCACACACCTCACACGCACACACACACATGCACACACACACGGACACACAAATGCACACTTGTTTAACCAGGATCCATGAAGATGCCCTTGTTCTCTGTTCTCTGGATCTTTTATTTACGTGTCTGAGCCATAAGAATATTGTGCATGCTCGTACACACACAGAGCCCTGTTGCCTGGGTCCTTTTATGTCAGCTTGTCAGAGGCAACCAGGAGGGTGGCGAAGGTCACAGTGAAGGTGGTCAGGATGCGTCTGCTTGGTTGGCTACAAGATGCCTGGATCTGGGCTCTCCAGGGCTTAATGGAGAGCCACAGTGACAGGGCAATATCTTGGAGTGAGGAGGAAGAGAGAGGAGGGGGGCCTTAGAGTATTTTACTTTCAAGCCTGACGTTAAAACATGAAACACATGAAAACATACTAGTTTACTATATAATACTGCAGTACTTACCATAAAATTATATAGTAAAGTTTAGTATACTGTAGAATACTATGCTACACACTGTAGTATCAAATCAAATCACATTTATTTATATAGCCCTTCTTACATCAGCTGATATCTCAGTGCTGTACAGAAACCCCAAACAGCAAGCAATGCAGGTGTGGAAGCATAGTGGATAGAAAAACTCCCTAGAAAGGCCAAAACCTAGGAAGAAACCTAGAGAGGAACCAGGCTATGAAGGGTGGTCAGTCCTCTTCTGGCTGTGCCGGGTGGAGATTTTAACAGAACGTGGCCATGATGTTCAAATGTTCATAAATGGCCAGCATGGTCAAATAATAATAATCACAGTAGTTGTCGAGGGTGCAGCAAGTCAGCACCTCAGGAGGAAATGTCCGTTGGCTTTTCATAGCCGATCATTAAGAGTATCTCTACCGCTCCTGCTGTCTCTAGAGAGTTGAAAACAGCAGGTCTGGGACAGGTAGCACGTCCAGTGAACAGGTCAGCGTTCCATAGCCACATGCAGAACAGTTGAAACTGGAGCAGCAGCACGGCCAGGTGGACTGGGGACAGCAAGGAGTCATCATGCCAGGTAGTCCTGAGGCATGGTCCTAGGGCTCAGGTCCTCCGAGAGAGTGAACTCACACAGGACACCGGATAAGACAGGAGAAGTACTCCAGATATAACAAACTGACCCTAGCCCCCGACGTATAAACTACTGCAGCATAAATACTGGAGGCTGAGACAGGAGGGGTCAGGAGACACTGTGGCGCCATCCGATGATACCCCCGGACAGGGCCAAACAGGAAGGATATAACCCCACCCACTTTGCCAAAGCACAGCTCCCACACCACTAGAGGGATATCTCCAACCACCAACTTACCATCCTGAGAAAAGGCTGAGTATAGCCCACAAAGATCTCCGCCTCAGCACAACCTAAAGGGGGGCGCCAACCCAGACAGGAAGATCACGTCAGTGACTCAACCCACTCAAGTGACGCACCCCTCCTAGGGACGGCATGAAAGAGCACCAGTAAGACAGTGAATGAGCCCCTGTAATAGGTTTAGAGGCAGAGAATCCCAGTGGAGAGAGGGGACCTGGCCAGACAGAGACAGCAAGGGCGGTTCGTTGCTCCAGAGCCTCTCCATTCATCTTCACACTCCTGGGCCAGACTACACTCAATCACATGACCCACTGAAGAGATGAGTATTTAGTAAAGACTTAAAGGTTGAGACCGAGTCTGCGTCTCTCACATGGGTAGGCAGGCCATTCCATGAAAATTGAGCTCTATAGGAGAAAGCCCTGCCTCCAGCTGTTTGCTTAGAAATTCTAGCGACAATTAGGAGGCCTGAGTCTTGTGACCTTAGCGTACGTGGAGGCATGTACGGCAGGACCAAATCGGAAAGATAGTGCTGAATACGACCTAACTGAAGATCATTTAGTGCTTTATCCCTTAGCCGGAAAGTAGAGCATTGCAGTAGTCTAACCTAGAATTAACAAAAGCATGGATTAATTTTTCTGCATCATTTTTGGACAGAAAGTTTCTGATCTTTGCAATGTTATGTAGATGGAGAAAAAGCTGTCCTTGAAACAGTCTTGATATGTTTGTCAAAAGAGAGATCAGGGTCCAGAGTAACGCCGAGGTCCTTCACAGTTTTATTTGAGATGACTGTACAACCATCAAGATTAATTGTCAGATTCAACAGAAGATTTCTTTGTTTCTTGGGACCTAGAACAAGCATCTCTGTTTTGTCCAAGTTTAAAAGTAGAACATTTGCAGCCATCCACTTCTTTATGTCTGAAACACAGGCTTCTAGCGAGGGCAATTTTGGGGCTTCACCATGTTTCATTGAAATGTACAGCTGTGTGTCATCCGCATAGCAGTGAAAGTTAACACTATGTTTTCGAATGACATCCCCAAGAGGTAAAATATATAATGAAAACAATAGTGGTCCTAAAACAGAACCTTGAGGAACACCGAAATTTACAGCTGATTTGTCAGAGGACAAACCATTCACAGAGACAAACTGATATCTTTCCGACAGATAATAACTAAACAAGGCCAGAACTTTTCAGTGTAGACCAATTTGGGTTTCCAATCTCTCCAAAAGAATGTGGTGATCGATGGTATCAAAAGCAGCACTAAGGTCTGCGCAACAGCTTTTTCAATTTCTTTTGAGAGGAATGGAAGATTCGATATAGGCCGACAGTTTTTAATATTTTCTGGGTCAAGGTTTGGCTTTTTCAAGAGAGGCTTTATTACTGCCACTTTTAGTGAGTTTGGTACACATCCGGTGGATAGTGAGCTGTTTATTATGTTCAACATAGGAGGGCCAAGCACAGGAAGCAGCTCTTTCAGTAGTTTAGTTGGAATAGGGTCCAATATGCAGCTTGAAGGTTTAGTGGCCATGATTATTTTCATCATTGTGTCAAGAGATATAATACTAAAACACTTGAGTGTCTCTCTTGATCCTAGGTCCTGGCAGAGTTGTGCAGACTCAGGAAACTGAGCTTTGGAGGAATACTCAGATTTAAAGAGGAGTCCGTGATTTGCTTTCTAATGATCATGATCTTTTCCTCAAAGAAGTTCATGAATTTATTACTGCTGAAGTGAAAGCCATCCTCACTTGGGGAGTGCTGCTTTTAAGTTAGCTTTGCGACAATATCAAAAAGACATTTCGGATTGTTCTTATTTTCCTCAATTAAGTTGGAAAAATAGGATGATCGAGCAGCAGTGAAGGCTCTTCGATACTGCACGGTACTGTCTTTCCAAGCTAATCGGAAGACTTCCAGTTTGGTGTGGTGCCATTTCCGTTCCAATTTTCTGGAAGCTTGCTTCAGAACTCAGGTGTTTTCTGTATACCAGGGAGCTAGTTTCTCATGACAAATGTTTTTAGTTTTTAGGGGTGCAACTGCATCTAGGGTATTGCGCAAGGTTAAATTGAGTTCCTCAGTTAGGTGGTTAACTGATTTTTGTCCTCTGACGTCCTTGGGTAGGCAGAAGGAGTCTGGAAGGGCATCAAGGAATCTTTGTGTTGTCTGAGAATTTATAGCACGACTTTTGATGCTCCTTGGTTGGGGTCTGAACAGATTATTTGTTGCGGTTGCAGACGTAATAAAATGGTGGTCCGATCGTCCAGGATTATGAGGAAAAACATTGAGATCCACAACATTTATTCCATGGGACAAAACTAGGTCCAGAGTATGACTGTGACAGTGAGTAGGTCCAGAGACATGTTGGACAAAACCCACTGAGTCGATGATGGCTCCGAAAGCCTTTTGGAGTGGGTCTGTGGACTTTTCCATGTGAATATTAAAATCACCAAAAATTAGAATATTATCTGCTATGACTACAAGGTCCGATAGAAATTCAGGGAACTCAGTCAAGAACGCTATGTATGGCCGAGGAGGCCTGTAAACATTAGCTATAAAAAGTGATTGAGTAGGCTGCATAGAGTTTATGACTAGAAGCTCAAAAGACGAAAACCTTATTCGCCTACCTCCTCATGCCTTTTGCACACATTGTATATAGACTGCCCATTTTTTTCTACTGTGTTATTGACTTGTTAATTGTTTACTCCATGTGTAACTCTGTGTTGTCTGTTCACACTGCTATGCTTTATCTTGGCCAGGTCGCAGTTGCAAATGAGAACTTGTTCTCAACTAGCCTACCTGGTTAAATAAAGGTGAAATAAATAAAAAAAATTCAGTCAGGACAATCACATCAAGATTATGATCAGTGATTAGTTCATTGACTATAACTGCCTTTGAAGTGAGGGATCTAACATTAAGTAGCCCTATTTTGAGATGTGAGGTATCATGATCTCTTTCAATAATGGCAGGAATGGAGGAGGTTTTTATCATAGTGAGATTGCTAAGGCGAACACCGCCATGTTTAGTTTTGCCCAACCTAGGTCGAGGCACAGACACGGTCTCACTGGGGATAGCTGAGTTGACTACACTGACTGTGCTAGTGGCAGACTCCACTAAGCTGGCTAACAGCCTGCTGCCTGGACTGCACCCTATTTCATTGTGGAGCTAGGAGAGTTAGAGCCATGTCTATGTTGGTAGATAAGATGAGAGCACCCCTCCAGCTAGGATGGAGTCCATCATTCCTCAGCAGGCCAAGCTCGGTCCTGTTTGTGGTTAGAGACAGTTTGCGATGATGTTTGAAGGGAGTAGTACACAGCGTTGTATGAGATCTTCAGTTTCTTGGCAATTTCTTGCATGGAATAGCCTTCATTTCTCAGAACAAGAATAGACTGACGAGTTTCGGAAGAAGGGTCTTTGTTTCCGGCCATTTTGAGCCTGTAATCGAACCCACAAATGTTGATGCGCCAGGTACTCAACTAGTCTAAAGAAGGCCAGTTTTATTGCTTCTTAATCAGAACAACAGTTTTCAGCTGTGCTAACATAATTTCAATGATCAATTAGCCTTTTTAAAATTATAAACTTGGATCAGCTAACACAACGTGCCATTGGTGACAGGAGTGATGGTTGCTGATAATGGGCCTCTATGCCTATATACTGTAGATATTCCATAAAAGAATCTGCCATTTCCAGCTACAATAGTCATTTATGACATTGACAATGTCTACACTGTATTTCTGATCAATTTGATGTTATTTCAATGGCAAAAGTTTTTTTATTTTCTTTCAAAAACATGGACATTTCTAAGTGACCTCAAACTTTTGAATGGTAGTGTATATACTACAGTTTTCTTTTACCACAGTATTTATACTATAGTTAACTGTACATACTACAGCAAATACCACAGTAAATACCACAGTATACTTTAGTCCGCAAAAACACTACTGTGAATATTATAGTATTTTTATCATAGTATACTATAGTATTTTTTTATGTGGGTTGATAGCACGGGCCGATAAGGGCAAACAAGGTAGTCTTATCGCTGTCCTCAGAGAGAGAAACTGAGGGACAAACCGAGGAAGCGAGTTTGTTTCTGTCAAAATGGTTGTTGTTTGTATCACACATTTGATTGTTTTGTCTCGCAAGGCACTGCAATGACATTTTCGATTTGAAGACCATGTACTATGTACATGTACTATGTACCGTGTACTATATTCATGCATACCTGTGTGCGCATATGTAAAAATGCACACACACACACACACACACACACACACACACACACTGAGATGCATGCTGTCTATATAACTTCTGATGTATTTCCATTGGATTTCACCATGCAAGATTCAACGAGGGTCTTTACCGTGTGTGATTATCCTATTACGTTATGGTCTGATAAATATGACATCATGCAGCCTATATGATTTCAGACCACTACACTGGTGCAGTAGGAACATTGTCCCCAACCGTTGCTGTACTGTGAAAAATAAAAGGTGTTCCTGGAAAGTGTTCTATTAACTTGGTCAAATCAAGGTTAGTGGTACTTACTAAGATAATATAAATGCCTGACCTCCTTGACAGGTTAATTACAAGTATAGTAAAGTGTCTGGGAGTCAGATTACTCAAAGGTCTCTTTAGCTGTATAAAAGTCTGCCTGTGCTAATAATCAGTAGGGGGCATGTTTAACTGTGGCTCACATCACTCAAGGAATATGATTGATGACTATTCAAATATGGAGTAGTGAACTATGACTTTGATAGATGTCACTCTGCCACTAGGGCTTTTCACTGACTCTACTCTACTCTAAATTAAATAGATACTCTTCATGTTTTATCCATGGTTGTCCACTAACAGTTGGATTGTGTCTCTTTCTTATTTTTCCTTCGATGCTCCTCATCCTACACTGTGCTTCTCTAAACCAGGTAGGATGAAGTTATTTTGTTAAACTGCTAGCAGTGTTCCAGAGACTCTGGGTTCGCGCCCAGGCCCTGTCGCAGCCGGCCGCGACTGGGAGGTCCTTGGGGCGACCCACAATTGACCTAGCGTCGTCCGGGTTAGGGAGGGTTTGGCCGGTAGGGATATCCTTGTCTCATCGCGCACCAGCAACTCCTGTGGTGGGCCGGGCGCAGTGCACGCTAACCAGATAGCCAGGTGCACGGTGTTTCCTCCGACACATTGGTGCGGCTGGCTTCCTGGTTGGATGCGCGCTGTGTTAAGAAGCAGTGTGGCTTGTTTGGGTTGTGCTTCGGAGGACGCATGGCTTTTGACCTTCGTCTCTCCCGAGCCCGTACGGCAGTTGTAGCGATGAGACAAGATAGTAATTACTAACAATTGGATACCACGAAATTGGGGAGAAAAGGGGGTAAAATAAAAAAAAACTAAATTAAAAACTGCTAGCAGTGTTGTACTGTCGACTCATGCTTGTACACACACACACATGGATGAATATGTTTTATAAAAATGCTGAGGCACATTTTCTCTCAAGTTATAGTTTTTTTATTATGGCAAAACACATCCATGCAACATGTGTTTTCCAGACATGCTTTTTGTATGAATGTTTAACAGATTTGTATGCAGCATCGTGTCTACCTGCATAAATATACACCATGTAAACAATTGACCTGCCACACATGCTGATAAATACACACACTCTGACTAACCACACATCAACCTAGTGTTTTTCCTTATTCACATACGTTTAATTCCATCGAGACAAAAGTAGCCGAGTTCAGGGACTTTCTGTTTATGTTAATTTGATTCTAAATCCATCTCTGAAGGTGGATCAAGTTGAATGAAAGCTCTTACTTTGACCGTTCTACCAGGACATTCTATTTGACTCTGTCTTGTTGGGTAGGCTGAATGGAATCAAATAGGCTCACTCTGTCATAATCTAACACTTTGCCAGGACCCTGCGGTAGAGTGCTGTTTCCGTATGTGCCAATAATCACATTTCTTAATGGCAACATGGAAACGTGGGTGTTGCTAATGAGGTAAAGGGTCTTGGATTTTGGATGGGAGTGAACAGCAGATGTTGTCGTTAATTTCCATTTGAAAGAGGCCTATAATTAATGGTCAGACGGACAAAGTTGGCTTAGTTTTGTCTATATCACGAACATGCAGTCCTGAATTCAAACAATGTTGTTTCTTTTAACTGTTGTTACATGTGATGCGTCTTTAGATGTATGTTGTGACTGTCTTATAGCATAATGCAAATGCCCTCTACCATCTTTTACTAATATTATTAATGATGGAAGCTTCACATGGAATGTTAAGTGAGGCACTGGGTTGTCTAGAGAGATCTTGTCTTGCAAAAGGATGTGCTTATGTGCTTAAACTCACAGCACCCTATTCCCCATTCTAGGCCAGCTGCAATTTTAGCCCATATTGAAATGAAATACTTTGACGCTGAACGCTTGTGTTATTCCTCGCCAGGGGTGGCTGGCTCATTGAGCGAGCTGGACCTTTTCATTGAAATGGCAATACTGAGGGACTGAAGTCTTGCTATGAAAACTAACATTAATTGGGGGGAGAGATGAATGGAGGGAGTGAAAGAGAATAAAGAAGAAAAGAGAGAAGAGGGTGTCGGAATGCTGAACACAGAATAAAATGTAGGGACTAAAATCTGAAAAAAATGTAATTGAAAGACAATTTATGTTCAAGCAGGACAATGTTTGGAGAATGTAATGTGGAATTGGAGACAGAATGACAGTGAGAGGGAGAGGGAGAGGGAGTAACAGAGAAAGAGTCACAGAGAGAAAGAGAGAAAGAGAGAGAGAGAGTCACAGAGAGAGAGTGAACAGATATGCAGATAAACTTGATTTTTTTCCTCAAGGACTTATACAGGATACTAGCCTTAACATTAAAACCTTCAATCCAAATCAAAATTCCATACATAAAATCTTGATTTTGGACAAACTTACCTGAATAGGCTATTACTACCAAGGAATATCAAGAAAAAAATTCTAACAAACCAAAACCTGCAGAAAAAACGCAGAGGATCCTGGAAATACCATCCAACACAAAACTAAGTGAGTAATATTCAGTCTGAAGCTACTTCAGGAGCCCAAAAGTAAAAGACAATATTCTCTAGGTAATTTTGTTATAAACTCAGCAAAAAAAGAAACGCCCTTTTTCAGGACCCTGTTTTTCCAAGATAATTCGTAAATTATCAAAATTACTTCACGGATCTTCATTGTAAATGGTTTAAACACTGTTTCCCCTGCTTATTCAATGAACCATTAACAATTAATGAACATGCACCTGTGGAACAGTCGTTAAGACACTAACAGCTTACAGAGGATATGCAATTAAGGTCACAGTTCTGAAAACTTAGGACAATAAAAAGGCCTTCCTACCTACTCTTAAAAACAAGAAAAGAGATGCCAAGGGTCCCTGCTCATCTAGGTGAACGTACCTTAGGCATGCTCCCAGGAGGCATGAGGACGGCAGATGTGGCCAGGGAAATAAATTGCAATGTCCGTACTGTGAGACGCCTAAGACAGCGCTACAGGGAGACAGGACGGACAGCTGATCATCCTCGCAGTGGCAAACCACGTGTAATAACACCTGCACAGGATCGGTACATCCGAACATCACACCTGCGGGACAGATACAGGATGGAAACAACAACTGCCAGAGTTACACCAGGAACACACAATCCCTCCATCAGTGCTCAGACTGTCAGCAATAGGCTGAGAGAGGCTGGACTGAGGGCAACAACGTCGCCTATGGGCACAAACCCAACGTCACTGGACAGACAGGACTGGCAAAAAGTGCTCTTCACTGACGAGTTGCGGTTTTGTCTCAGCAGGGGTGATGGTTGAATTCGCATTTATCGTCGAAGGAATGAGCGTTGCACCGAGGCCTGTACTCTGGAGCGGGATTGATTTGGAGGTGGAGGGTCCGTCATTGTCTGGGGCGGTGTGTCAAGCATCATCAGACTGAGCTTGTTGTCATTGCAGACAACGCTGTGCATTACAGGGAAGACATCCCTCTCCCTCATGTGGTACCCTTCCAGCAGGCTCATTTCCTGCAAGACAAGAATGTCAGTGTTCTGCTATGGCCAGCGAAGAGCCCGGATCTAAATCACATTGAGCACATCTAGAACCTGTTGGATCGGATGGTGAGGGCTAGGGCCATTCCCCCCAGAAATGTCCGGGAACTTGTAGGTGCCTTGGTGGAAGAGTGGGGTAACATCTCACAGCAAGAACTGGCAAATCTGATACAGTCCATGAGGAGGAGATGCACTGCAGTACTTAATGCAGCTGGTGGCCACACCAGATACTGACTGTTACTTTTGATATTGACCCCCCTTTGTTCAGGGACACATTATTCCATTTCTGTTAGTCACTTGTTCAGTTTATGTCCCAGTTGTTGAATCTTATGTTCATACAAGTATTTACACACGTTTATAAAACATGTTAAACTCAGTTGACAGTGAGAGAACTTTTCTTTTTTTGCTGAGTTTATAAAGCTAAGTAAATAAGTTTACTAAGCTACCAAGCTGCTAGGACAGAACAGACCTGGCAGCACCTTCAATTAGCACCGAAGTGTGAAGTCAGATGTGTAAAAACTATTGAGCCCAACAATGGCAGGAGAGTTTCACAGCCCCCCCTTCTAAATGCAGAGGCCTTTGAAGATCCAATGGCTTATCCCTGTACAGAGGTCATTAAAGTACAGTATGGATATAAAAAATAACACTGCAAGGAATAAGTACAAAAACAGCTCCCCAAGGTCGTTCCAGAGACAGTACTTGCTGACTGCTACAAAGAGGGGAACGTAAGCAACTTAATTTTTCACACAGACCATCCCCTGGCATGGCACAGTGCTATAAGAGCACACTACCCCTATGTCAAGAGAGAGGGTATTGGCCTAGGGTGGAAACTCAGAACACTAGACATTGAGGAAATTGAAACAACCTCTGTCAACATGTACAAGTCTGGGACAGTAACGGTGCAGGTCATCCTCATGCAGTTCCAGCAGGACTTTTACGGGGTCAAAGAGAGAGTCCAGCAGGAAACGCTCTCTCTCTGTGTGACGACTCCCCATCCTGAGTCACTCTGATCACACCTCTTCAAACTGCCCTGCAGACGAGGATAGTCAACCCCCCCCCCCAGCACTGAACACACCCAGGTTACACAACTGCACTGCTTCTCCGTCATTGAGAGGGATACATTCACAGAGCTGGAGAGAGACATGGTGGAGCTCAGAGAGCTAGTCCACACAATCCAGACAGAACAAAACCACAAAACACACCACCTCAACATTACAGCAGGACATATGCCCAGGCCGTGAACAGAGCAACAGGCCAAACCCCCACTATTAAACCCGCCCAAGACCATCCTGCGAACTAAGAGGTATGTATCATATGCTCAACATGCTCTGCTCACACCTACTGTGATGGTCCAGGCCTGAACCACACAAAAACAACACTAGACACTACGGAACACAAAGCATTTACTATCTCATCCTGGAATATACATGGTTTGATGTCATCTGCCGTTGGCCTAAAAAACAAGAACCCAGACTTCATCAAAGAAATTGGAAAACCAGACATTGTCACCCTACAAGAAACATGGTATAAAGGACCCAATGGTTGCCCTCTAGGTTACAGAGAACTGATAGTCCCATCCAACAAAAGACAAGGTGTGAAACAGGGATGAGACTAATTTGACATAGAGCAGACCAAACCCACTCTATTAAATTAGTAAAAACACGAACATTTTACATTTAGCTAGAAATTAATATGGAAATGATCTCAACAGAGAAAAATGTCCTCGTGTGCTACTTATATCCCCCCAATAGGTTCCCCATACTTTGACAATGACAGCTTCTCCCTCCTAGCGGTGGAGATCAACAATTTCCAGGCTCAGGGACATGTACCAGTCTGTGGTGATCTAAATGGCAGAACTGGACAAGAACCCGACACCCTCAACACACAGGGGGACAAACACCTACCTGGAGGTGACAACATAACCAACAAAAACGGGTCACAACTCCTGCAGCTCTGTTGGACGTTGGGTATGTACATAGTCAATGGTATGCTTCGAGGGGACTCCTATGGTAGGTACACCTATAGCTCATCTTTCGGCAGTAGAACTGTAGACTACTTTATCACTGACCTCAACCCAAAGTCTCTTAAAGCATTCACAGTCAGTCCACTGACACGGCTATCAGATCAAAGCAAAATCACATTCTACTTGAACAGAGTTATGCTCAATCATGAGGCATCAAAGCCAAAGGAATTGAATAATATTAAGAAATGCTATAGATGGAAGGAAAATAGTTTGGAAATTTACCCAAAAAACTACTAGGCAACAACAAATCAACCCTTCTAGACAACTTCCTGGACAAAAGGATTCACTGTAATAGTGAAGGTGTAAACTTGGCAGTAGAAAACTTAAACAGTATATTTGACCTCTCAGCTTCCCTATCAAATCAAATAAAGTCAAACAGACGGCCCTAGAAATTGAACAACAGCGACAAATGATTTGATGAAGAATGCAAACACCTAAGAAAGAAATTGAGAAACCTATCCAACCAAAAACATGGAGACAATACAGAAAAAGAGGGAACAGTGCGTCAGAAATCAGCTCTACGTAATTGAAGAATCCATAAAATCTAACCACTTCTGGGAAAATTGGAAAACTCTAAACAAACAACAACACAAAAAGTTATCCATCCGAAACTGAGATGTATGGATAAACCACTTCACCAATCTTTTTGTCTCTATAACAAAGAACAAACAGCAAAAACATATACAGTACTCAAATGTTTTAGAACACTTTATTTTTACTATTATCCACATTGTAGAATAATAGTGAAGACATCAAAACTATGAAAGACCACATATGGAATCATGTAGTAACCAAAAAACTGTTAAACATAAACAAATATATTTTATATTTGAGATTCTGCAAATAGCCACCCTTTCCCTTGATGACAGCTTTGCACACTCTTGGCATTCTCTCAACCATCTTCTCCTGGAATGCTTTTCCAGCAGTCTTGAAGGACTTCCCACATATGCTGAGCACTTGTCGGCTGCTTTTTCTTCACTCTGCGGTCCAGCTCATCCCAAACCATCTCAATTTGGTTGAGGTTGGGGGATTGTGGAGGCCAGGTCATCTGATGCAGCACTCCATCACTCTCCTTCTTGGTAAAATAGTCCAAATAGCCTCAGAGTTTAACAACCATTACAACCTTAGATTATACTGAAGGTATGCATGGTCTCTACTCAAACCTTAGCCCTCTTAGTAATTGAGGTATGCATGGCTTCTCCAGGTGGGGGTTTTAACTGTGGAAAAGCTGTCCCATGATGCCAGATCAATGTCTGTGCTCATGGGGGCGGGCCAATGACTTAGTGAAACTTTAAACAGAAATACAATAACTCTGACATTATAGGTTTAAAATCACATTACACAATTTCACAAATATTTACATCTTTACACATTCATTTTATTCAATAATTAGATGCAAGAGGCTCCTGTATAAACATAGTTATGGTAATGTGTCTGTATTGTCTTTCCTGAGGTCATAAAACAAAATGGACCGGTCGTAGCTGGATTCTCCACCCAACATTTCCACATTCTCCAAAACATGGATATTGTTCAGTTCTCAAGTTCTGTGATGTAGAAGATGTTCCTTTGTTCTACTGTGAAACTCTCTCTGACTATTCTGCCTGGCCACGAGGAGAGAGTCTCCTCTAGGAATTTACAACCTGAGATAACAGAACCTGGGCGTAAGAGGGAGAGAGGGGGAAGGCACTCGCTATACCCAATGAGGGCCACGTCATGACAGTGTCCTTTAGTAGTGGTTTCTTTGCAGCAATTCGACCATAAAGGCCGGATTCACACTGTCTCCTCTGAACAGTCAATGTTGAGATGTGTCTGTTACTTTAACTCTGTGAAGCATTTATTTGGGCTGCAATCTGAGATGCAGTTAACTCTAATGAACTAATCCTCTGCAGCAGAGGTAACTCTGGGCCTTCCATTCCTGTCGCGGTCTTCATGATAGCCAGTTTCATCAGAGCGATTGATGGTTTTTGCGACTGTCCTTGAAGAAACTTCAAAGTTCTTGACATTTTTTGTGTTGGCTGACCTTCATGTCTTAAAGTAATGATGGACGTTTGTTTCTCTTTGCTTATTTGAGCTGTTCTCGCCATAATACGGACTTGTTCTTCTACCAAATAGGCCTATCTTCTGTATACCTGCCTACCTTGTCACAACACAACTTATTGGCTCAAACGCATTAAGAAGGAAAGAAATTCCACAAATGAACTTTTAATAAGGCTCATTTGTTGGTTGAAATGCATTCCATTCCTCATGAAGCTGGTTGAGAGAATGCCAAGAGTATGCAAAGCTGTCATCAAGGCAAAGGGTGACTATTTGAAGAATCTCAAATAAAATATATTTTGATTTGTTTAACACTTTGTTGGTTACCACGTGATTTCATATGTGTAATTTCATAGTTTTTATGTCTTCACTACTATTCTACAATGTAGAAAATAGTAAAAATAAAGAAAAACCCATGAATGAGTAGGTATTCTAAAACTCTTGACCGGTAGTGTACATGATCAAATACAAATCTTAGTATCAACTATTAAAGACTACCGGAACCCCCTGGATTCTCCAATTACATTGAATGAACTACAGGACAAAATATAAACCCTCCAATCCGAAAAGGCCTGTGTGGTTGATGGTATCCTAAATGAAATGACAAAATACACAGACCACAAATTTAAATTGGCAATACTTAAACTCTTTAACAACATCCTCACTCTGGCATTTTCCCCAATGTTTGGAACCAAGGACTGATCACCCCAATCCACAAAAGTGGAGACAAATTTGACCTCAATAAATACCGGGGGATATGCGTCAATAGCAAGCTTGGGAAAATCCTCTGCACTATCATTAAGAGCAGACTCGTACACTTCCTCAGCGAAAACAATGTACTGAGCAAATGTCAAATTGGCTTTTTTACCAAATTACCACACGGTAGACTACGTATTCACCCTGCACACCCTAATTGACAAACAAACAAAACAAAACAAAGGAAAAGTGTTCTCATGCTTTGTTGATTTCAAAAACTCTTTCGACTCAATTTGGCATGAGGGTCTGCTATGCAAATTGATGGAAAGTGGTGTTGGGGGAAAAACATACAACATTATAAATTCCATGGACACAAACAACAAGTGTGCAGTTAAAATGGACAAAAAACAAAAAAAAATCCCCACAGGGCTGTGGGGTGAGACAGGTATGCAGTTTAAGCCCCTACCTCTTCAACATACATAAACAAATTGGCGAGGGCACTAGAACAGTCTTCAGCACCCGGCCTAACCCAACTCGAATCTGAAGTCAAATATCTACTGTTTGCTGATGATCTGGTGCTTCTGTTCCCAACCAAGGAGTTCCTACAGCAGCACCTAGCAGCTGGGCCCTGACAATAAATCTCAGAAAGAAAAAATAATGGTTTTCCAAAAAATGTCAAGTTGCCAGGACCACGAATACAAATTCCATCTAGACACCGTTGCCCTAGAGCACACCAGAAACCGTATATACCTCGACCTAAACATCAGCGCCACACGTAACTTCTACAAAGCTGTGAAGGATCTGAGAGACAAGGCACGAAGGGCATTCAATGCATTCAAAAGAAAAATAACATTTGACATAACAATTAGGATCTGGCAAAAAATAATTGAATCAGTTATAGAACCCATTTCACTTTATGGTTGTGAGGTCTGGGGTCCGCTCACCAACCAAGAATTCACAAAATGGGACAAACACCAAATTGAGACTCTGCATGCAGAATTCTACAAAAATATCCCCCGTGTACCAAATAATTAATGCACAGCAGAATTAGGCCGATACCCGTTAATGATCAAAATTGAGAACAGACACCACCTAAAAGGAAGCGATTCCCAAACCTTCCATAACAAAGCCATCACCTACAGAGAAATGAACCTGAAGAAGAGCCCCTTAAGCAGGCTGGTCCTGGGGCTCTGTTCACAAACACAAACAGACCCCACAGAGCCCCAGGACAGCAACACAATTAGAACCAACCAAATCATGAGAAAACAAAAATATTATTTCTTGACAGATCGGAAAGAATTTACAAAATAACTGAGTAAACTACAATGCTATTTGGCCCTAAACAGAGAGTACATAGTGGCAGAATACCTGACCACTGTGACTGACCCAAAATTAAGAAAATCTTGCGAAATGCTTGAGAAAGGCTGCCGAAGGCAGAGCTGGCTCTCAAGAGAAGACAGGCTATGTGCACGCTGTCCACAAAATGAGGTGGAAACTGAGCTGCACATATTGCCCTCAGATTACACAGACCCAGAAATAATTTGAAAAACAAATCCAATTTTGATAAACTCCCATATCTACTGGATGAAATATCACAGTGTGCCATCACAGTAGCAGTAGCAAGATTTGTGACCTGTTGCCACAAGAATAGGGCAACCAGTGAAGAACAAACACCATTGTAAATACATCCTATATTTATGTTTATTTTTTCCCCCTTTTGAACTTTATCTATTTGCACATCATTACAATGCTGTTTGAAATGTCTTTATTATTTTTGAACTTTTTTGAGTGTAATGTTTTATTGCTTATTATCTGTTTCATTTGCTTTTGCAATACATTTCCCATGCCAGTAAAACGCCTTAAATTGACATTTTAATTGAAATTTAATTGGGCGAGAGAGGGAGGTGAGGTGAGGTGGGTAAATCAGTAAACCGGACTAGAAGGGGGATGTGAGAAGATAGAAAGATAGAGTGCTATGAGGCCAGTGGAGTGTGACTTCTGTGAATTTCTTTATCAGTAGTCTGTCTGTATGACTGAGCTCAGGGGACTCAGCAGACATTCTCTCTCTCTCTCTCTTTCTCTTTCTCTTTCTCTTTCTCTTTCTCTCTTTCCCTCTCCCCCTCTCTATCTATCTATCTATCTATCTATCTATCTATCTCTCTCTCTCTCTCTCTCTCTCTCTCTCACTCTCTCTCTCTCTCTCTCTCTTTCCCTCTCCCCCTCTCTCTATCTATCTCTCTCTCTATCTATCTCTCTCTCTCTTTCCCTCTCCCCCTTTCTCTATCTCTTTCTCTCTCTCTCTTTCCCTCTATCTATCAATTGAATTCAATTCAATTCAAGGGCTTTATTGGCATGGGAAACATGTGTTAACATTGCCAAAGCAAGTGAGGTAGACAACATACAAAGTGAATATATAAAGTGAAAAACAACAAAAATTAACAGTAAACATTACACATACAGAAGTTTCAAAACAGTAAAGACATTACAAATGTCATATTATATATATATATACAATGTACAAATAGTTAAAGGACACAAGATAAAATGAATAAGCATAAATATGGGTTGTATTTACAATGGTGTTTGTTCTTCACTGGTTGCCCTTTTCTCGTGGCAACAGGTCACAAATCTTGCTGCTGTGATGGCACACTGTGGAATTTCACCCAAAAGATATGGGAGTTTTTCAAAATTGGATTTGTTTTCGAATTCTTTGTGGATCTGTGTAATCTGGGGGAAATTTGTCTCTCTAATATGGTCATACATTGGGCAGGAGGTTAGGAAGTGCAGCTCAGTTTCCACCTCATTTTGTGGGCAGTGAGCACATAGCCTGTCTTCTCTTGAGAGCCATGTCTGCCTACGGCGGCCTTTCTCAATAGCAAGGCTATGCTCACTGAGTCTGTACATAGTCAAAGCTTTCCTTAATTTTGGGTCAGTCACAGTGGTCAGGTATTCTGCCGCTGTGTACTCTCTGTGTAGGGCCAAATAGCATTCTAGTTTGCTCTGTTTTTTTGTTAATTCTTTCCAATGTCTTAAGTAATTATCTTTTTGTTTTCTCATGATTTGGTTGGGTCTAATTGTGCTGTTGTCCTGGGGCTCTGTAGGGTGTGTTTGTGTTTGTGAACAGAGCCCCAGGACCAGCTTCTAGGGGACTCTTCTCCAGGTTCATCTCTCTGTAGGTGATGGCTTTGTTATGGAAGGTTTGTGAATCGCTTCCTTTTAGGTGGTTGTAGAATTTAACGTCTCTTTTCTGGATTTTGATAATTAGTGGGTATCGGCCTAATTCTGCTCTGCATGCATTATTTGGTGTTTTACGTTGTACACGGAGGATATTTTTGCAGAATTCTGCGTGCAGAGTCTCAATTTGGTGTTTGTCCCATTTTGTGAAGTCTTGGTTGGTGAGCGGACCCCAGACCTCACAACCATAAAGGGCAATGGGCTCTATGACTGATTCAAGTATTTTTAGCCAAATCCTAATTGGTATGTTGAAATTTATGTTTCTTTTGATGGCATAGAATGCCCTTCTTGCCTTGTCTCTCAGATCGTTCACAGCTTTGTGGAAGTTACCTGTGGCGCTGATGTTTAGGCCAAGGTATGTATAGTTTTTTGTGTGCTCTAGGGCAACAGTGTCTAGATGGAATTTGTATTTGTGGTCGTGGTGACTGGACCTTTTTTGGAACACCATTATTTTGGTCTTACTGAGATTTACTGTCAGGGCCCAGGTCTGACAGAATCTGTGCATAAGATCTAGGTGCTGCTGTAGGCCCTCCTTGGTTGGTGACAGAAGCACCAGATCATCAGCAAACAGCAGACATTTGACTTCGGATTCTAGCAGGGGGAGGCCGGGTGCTGCAGACTCTTCTAGTGCCCGTGCCAATTCGTTGATATATATGTTGAAGAGGGTGGGGCTTAAGCTGCATCCCTGTCTAACCCCACGACCCTGTGTGAAGAAATGTGTGTGTTTTTTGCCAATTTTAACCGCACACTTGTTGTTTGTGTACATGGATTTTATAATGTCGTATGTTTTGTTTGGTTGTCAATTAGGGTGTGCAGGGTGAATACATGGTCTGTTGTACGGTAATTTGGTAAAAAGCCAATTTGACATTTGCTCAGTACATTGTTTTCATTGAGGAAATGTACGAGTCTGCTGTTAATAATAATGCAGAGGATTTTCCCAAGGTTACTGTTGACACATATTCCACGGTAGTTATTGGGGTCAAATTTGTCTCCACTTTTGTGGATTGGGGTGATCAGTCCTTGGTTCCAAATATTGGGGAAGATGCCAGAGCTAAGTATGATGTTAAAGAGTTTTAGTATAGCCAATTAGAATTTGTTGTCTGTATATTTGATCATTTCATTGAGGATACCATCGACACCACAGGCCTTTTTGGGTTGAAGGGTTTTTATTTTGTCCTGTAACTCATTCAATGTAATTGGAGAATCCAGTGGGTTCTGGTAGTCTTTAATAGTTGATTCTAAGATCTGTATTTGATCATGTATATGTTTTGCTCTTTGTTCTTTGTTATAGAACCAAAAGATTGGAGAAGTGGTTTACCCATACATCTCCATTTTGGATAGATAATTCTTCGTGTTGTTGTTTGTTTAGTGTTTTCCAATTTTCCCAGAAGTGGTTAGAGTCTATGGATTCTTCAATTGCATTGAGCTGATTTCTGACATGCTGTTCCTTCTTTTCCGTAGTGTATTTCTGTATTGTTTTAGTGATTCACCATAGTGAAGGCGTAGACTCAGGTTTTCCGGGTCTCTATGTTTTTGGTTGGACAGGTTTCTCAATTTCTTTCTTAGATTTTTGCATTCTTCATCAAACCATTTGTCATTATTGTTAATTTTCTTCGGTTTTCTATTTGAGATTTTTAAATTTGATAGGGAAGCTGAGAGGTCAAATATACTGTTAAGATTTTCTACTGCCAGGTTTACACCTTCACTATTACAGTGGAACGTTTTACCCAGGAAATTGTCTAAAAGGGATTGAATTTGTTGTTGCATAATTGTTTTTTGGTAGGTTTCCAAACTGCATTCCTTCCATCTATAGCATTTCTTAATGTTACTCAGTTCCTTTGGCTTTGATGCCTCATGATTGAGTATTGCTCTGTTTAAGTAGACTGTGATTTTGCTGTGGTCTGATAGGGGTGTCAGTGGGCTGACTGTGAACGCTCTGAGATATTCTGAGATATTCTATCTCTCTCTCTCTATTTCCCTCTCCCCCTCTCTCTATATCTCTCTCTCTTTCCCTCTCCCCCTCTCTCTATCTATCTATCACTCTCTCTCTCTTTCCCTCTCCCCCTCTATCTATCTCTCTCTCTCTATTTCCCTCTCCCCCTCTCTCTATCTATATCTCTCTCTTTCCCTCTCCCCCTCTCTCTATCTATCTATCTCTCTCTCTCTCTTTCCCTCTCCCCCTCTCTCTATCTATCTATCTCTCTCTCTCTCTTTCCCTCTCCCCCTCTCTCTCTATCTATCTCTCTCTCTCTCTCTTTCCCTCTCCCCCTCTCTCTATCTATATCTCTCTCTCTCTTTCCCTCTCCCCCTCTCTCTCTCTCTCTCTCTTTCCCTCTCCCCCTCTCTCTCTCTCTCTCTTTCCCTCTCCCCCTCTCTCTCTATCTATCTATCTCTGTCTCTCATTTTTTCTTATTTTCCCTCTGTGTATCTCCAGCGGTGTAGACTTACAAATGAAAGTGAAAACTCCATCCTTCCTTCCCCCTGTGGAATAGCCTCTGAACAGACACTGGTAGTTTCTCTATGTTCTCTGGATTATGCAAAAGCAACACTGCTGGGATCATAAATAATCTCATGGACGAAGATGTTGCTCAGACAGTTTGGCATCTTGGATTATGAATAATGAAAGTCGTTTTTTGTTTTCAAGCAGATGTTTACCAAACATGTTTCTCTGTGTGACTACGTTATTTCTCAATAATTCCACTGTGGGCTTGTTTTTTAAGTTTGCAAGAAAGAAGACCAATATGTGTATATTTTTGGGAAACTGCAACAACAACAAAAATCTATCTGGACAGACTATTGCTGAAATGATAATCTATCTGGACAGACTATTGCTGAAATGATAATCTATCTGGACAGACTATTGCTGAAATGATAATATATCTGGACAGACTATTGCTGAAATGATAATCTATCTGGACAGACTATTGCTGAAATGATAATCTATCTGGACAGACTATTGCTGAAATGATAATCTATCTGGACAGACTATTGCTGAAATGATAATCTATCTGGACAGACTATTGCTGAAATGATAATCTATCTGGACAGACTATTGCTGAAATGATAATCTATCTGGACAGACTATTGCTGAAATGATAATCGGATGATGAGAAAATAATGATCATATGATCTTTGCAGAGCACTGGAGCAAATACATTATTTCAACCCCAAAAATATGTCATTGATTTGCAAAAAGTAATTAATATAGGGTATTTCATATTTTTTTCACCTAACTTTTAACATAAATCCAATGACATGGTGACATCTAATGTTTATTTTATTGTCGATATCACATTATCTGAATACTCAACCAAATGTAAATCAAAACTAGACGTTGAACTGATGTCTATGCCCAGTGGGAATCTTTGGTTTCTTTTGCTGATACATAATTGACTTAAATTCAGCCGCACCATTAATTATGTCCCTACACTGTAAATTACATACTCAACATCACACTGGGTTTCAGAAGAATACACCGCCATAAACAAAACACTATGGGCGTTTTCGATCTTTCGAAAATATTGTTTGTATCCCTCAAAAACCAGAGCAGTGAATAGCTTTAACAATATCAGTGGGGTTCCTCAGAACCAACAGCAGCAGCAGGCAGCTAATGGGCCGTCTGGGTTCCCAGTGAACAGCCTTCCCACGAAAGTTCCACATCAACAAACCACCTAAAATCATTTACTGCTATAAAATTATTACTTTATTTGATAGATTCATATTTAATTGACTATTTAACTGTTTGCGGCTGAGGAAGCTTTACCATTCTGTTGCGCCTTCTTCACCACAATGTCTGTGTGAAGGGAGCATTTCAGGTAATCAGTGACGTGCATGCAGAGGAACTTGAAGCTTTTTTCCCCCTGGCTCATCTCCACCAGGGCTCTCACCTCCTCCCTGTAGCCTGTCTCATCGTTGTTTGTAATCAGGCCTACCACTGAAAACTTGATGATTGAGTTGGAGACGTGCATGGCCACGCAGTCATTGGTGAACAGGGAGTACAGGAGTATTGAGTATGATCATGGCAGAGGTTTTGTTGCCTACCTTCACCACCTGAGGAAGGCTGAGCTGTAGTCGATTAACAGAATTCTTACACAGGTGTTTCTGTTGTCCAGGTGGGATAGGGCAGTGTGTAGTGCAATGGCGTTTGCACTGGCCCTGGATCTGTTGAGGCGGTATGTAAATTGTAGTGGGTCTAGGGTGTCGGGTAAGGTGAAGGTGATATCATCCTTAACTACCTCTCAAAGTACTTCATGATGACAGAAGTGAGTGCTACGGGGCCGTTGGTCATTTAGCTCAGTTACTTTCACTTTCTTGGGTAAAGGAACAATGGTGGACATTTTGTGGGGACAACAGACTGGGATATAGAGAGATAGAATATGTCCGTAAACACTCCAGCCAGCTGGTCTGCACATGCTCTGGTCCGGCAATCGTGCAAGGGTTAAACGCTTAAATAACTTCCAAACATCAGCGGCTCAAAGTTGTTTTCCTCGAAGTGGGCAAAAAAAGTGTTTAGCTTGCCTGGGAGTGAGGGGTTCCCTTTATAATCCGTGATGGTCTGGAGTCCCTGCCACATACGTCTTGTGTCTGAGCCATTGAATTGCGATTCCACTTTGTACGTGTACTGTTGTTTTGCCTCTTTGATTGCCTTACGGAGGTCATCGCTGGTCTGTTTATGCACATCCATGTTCCCAGTCACCTTGCTATTGTTAAATGTGGTTGTTTGTTCAGTTTTGCGCAAATGCTGCCATATGTCCACGTTTTTTTGGTTTGGATAAGTTCTAATCATCATTGTGGGAACAACATCATCTATGCAATTCCTGATGAACCCGGTCACCAAGTCAGTGTATACATCAATACTATTCTCAGAGCTTTCAACTGTTTAAAGTATAGGTCCATTCCTATCCCCTTTTTTAAAATCTCAATGTCAAATAAATTGTTGGTAACAATTAAATACCTTACTTTGATTGTTTTCAATCAAAATTGTAAAAAGAAGCAAAAATAGCGTCTTAGCAAGCGTAATTTCTCAAGCAATAATTTTGGTAGGACTGTCTGGTAGGGGTCTGAGTGGGGAGGGGGAAACAGAAAACTAGCTGTTATTGGCAGAGGTTTGGAACTCTCTTTCTTATTGGTCTGTTAACACATTTACCACTTGGTGATGTCACCAGGCAGGCCAAAACTCCATCCCACCAAAACAGGCTGACATTTCAGGTGGTCTTTTCAAACAGCTCTTACACTAAATGGGCATTCATGCATCATCATTTAAGTAATTTCACATTATTATTCCAACCTCATAGTGAGGAAATATATATAAAACACAGGAAAATCATGTTTTTGACTGCACTGGGTTCGGTCAATGTCCATTCTTCAATCCAACAAAAGCATAAAATTAGGCTTATTGGAGATCTTTTCTGAGATAACTTACCATTCTAATGATGTAATTGTGGCTGCAGGATCCCATTCTACTGATGGGGATGCAATTTAACGTATTATATAGAGGTGGGAAGATGCCTGGCAGAGAAAATACAAAGGGCTTTAGTTCGATAGACTGCAGCGTTGATCTTTCCCTCATCTCTTCAAACCTATTTTCTGCATTTGTGCCTGGAAGGCTCACTCCTATTGATCGACTTGCAAGACTACAGTATGATTGTGACAGAAAACTCAAATACAACAGACGGTAGCTGGAAAGATGAGAAAATGGTAGGAGATATGGGCAGGAAATTGGGGGTAAGGATGGACCCATCTGTCCCTCAAGCCTGTCAACTCAACCTGGTCTCATAGCATTTCATATGATTCTGTATGTAAATCCGAAACACTCCATGTATTATGATGTGTTATGTTTCGTATGGTATATATTCATTTTTGGATGGCTATCTTCCATTTTGTATGACATGTTATGAATTCCAATTTGTTTGACATGTTACAAATTTGCAAAACATACAACATGTATGATATGTTACGAATTGACAAAATGTAATATATGTTACGAATTCTAATTTGTTGTGTCTAATATTGGCTGGGTGGCTACGTGGATAACGCTAACATTAGCTAGCTGGCTTATGTTAGCTAGGCTAGGGGTTAGGGTTAGGGGTTAAGGATAGGGTTAGGGTTAAGATTAGGAGTTAGGGCCTCCCAGGTGGTGCAGTGGTCTAAGGCACAGCATCGCAGTGCTAGCTGGGTCACAACAAATCCTGGTTTAATCCCAGGCTGTGTCGCAGCCGGCCGCGACCAGGAGATCCATGAGGCAGAACACAATTGGCCCAGCGTCGTCCGGGTTAAGGGTTGTCCTTGTCCCATGACTCCTGTGCTGTGCCGGGAGCAATGCACGCTGACATGGTCGCCAGATGTACAGTGTTTCCTCTGAGACATTGGTGCGTCTAGCTTCCGAGTTAAGTGAGCAATTGTGTCAAGAAGAAGTGCGGTTTGGCGGGGTCGTGTTTCGGAGGACGCACAGCTCTCGACCTTCGCCTCTCTCGAGTCTGCTGTAACGATGGGACAAGACTGGGACAAGACTGTAACTACCAATTACGATGGGACAAGACTGGAACTACCAATTGGATATCATGAAATTGAGAAATAAAGAAAAAAGAAAAAATATTATTATTATCAAAATGTTAGGTTCAACGGTTAAGGTTAGAGAAGGGTTCAGTAAAATAGTTATGGTTATGGGGAAGGGTTATTCAAAATGCCAAGTAGTTGAAAATTAGCTAAAAAAGTAGTAAGTAGTTGCAAAGTTGCTAATTAGCTAAAATGCTAGTTGTCCGGGATGAGATTCGAACATGCAACCTTTGGGTTGCTGCGTTATTTGCCAACCCATCCACCCCGACCAACCTCCCTCCTTTCAATTGTGCCTTAAGTAACCTTCTGTCTTGTGTAATCATACCAAACTTAACATATCATACTCATTTGAGTGTCACAGATTTACGTTTAATATGTTACATCTAGTTTATGAGAAGGCTGGTCAACTGCATGTCTCCAGCAATGGGACATCTGTATTGCCATCCGGATACATTGTGGGTTATCCCAGATATGTGACACAGCACACAGCTAGGCTGTCTATAGACTATTTAAATCCCACTGGCAAATGGATGATAAAGCTTACAATCAAAAAATCACAATCAGCTTCAGATAGGTTTCCATTAGATATAGGGGCAGTATACTGCAAGTGGATGCTAATGGTATCTTTAAATTGGAAGGGATTTGATGGTACAAGGCTCTATGTGGAATAGACATTCCTGACAATGTACTCCAGCACATTTGTGAGAGTTGTCATCACCAGGTGTGCTAAGATGTAGGAAGGCTTTTAAACCAGGCTTTTTCAAACTGCCTTTTTCAAATGCCTCATGATCTCTTTTAGCTAAATACTCCATACTGACCAAGGGAAAGTAATTTTGGCTTGTTCAATATGTTTGAATATGGATTTCTAATAGGAATATGCTCTTGTATGACTAGCTTATTGTCGCTGTCTGATGAAACCACTTATCTCCCCCCAAAATTACCATATTTTCCCATTAATGAACATACAATTAGGAAACTTTAGAGGCTATTTTGAATACATTTCCTGAGTCCTATAGTTATGAAATGTTCAGAGTACATCAAGTTGATTTACTGCTTTCAATAAATTTAGTTACAAGGTTTTCATCAGACAACAATGCTATATTTCTTCATCATTGAACTGCACAATGTCTCCCCACACCACATCATTGGTTATTTTATATTGCCTGTCTTGTTTTTTTATCACTATCTATGACTAGAATATTGTCTGTGTATAGTATGATGCCTATATATGGAATCACAAGCCCCGTTTATACCTGGTTCTAACTTGCGTCCTTTGTCCTGATCTTTTCCACATTCTGATTGTGCCCACATTTTTTAACAGGTGTGGACAATCAAAAGACACATTGTGATCTGATTGTGATCAGATCATCCTGCCCACCTCCAGATGTAGTCAGACACGCATTGTGTCTGGATATCTTACAAGTGTTGACAGATCTGGACAGAGAAACTATTTAAATCACAATTATTCTGCCCTCTAAAATCATTGACAGGTAGCACCATTGACTGATTACATCAATATGTATCTTAAAATAAATTAATATTATTTTGAAAGAATAGCTGTGAAATAATTTGCATAAAGGAAGGGACCAGGAAATCTGGTCACAATGCAGACTCAGTGGATGGATATTAGACACATTTTAATATCAGACACATTTCAGGATATTTGGGCACAATCCGAATGTAGACAAGATCAGGACAATGGACCAGTGTTAGCACCAGGTATAAACAGGGCTCTTTTGGAACTGTTAAAATTACAATATTAAGGAGGAGTCTCCACCATAGTTGCCATATGTTGGCTGCCTCTCTATAAGGACCTTGTTTGTGGACCCTTTGCCCACTGTCTATTTTAGATTAACTGAAAATAGCCTCTAATGATTGAACTCTGGGGAGAGGGAGAGAACAAAAACAGTAGTGAAACACTGACACTGGAACCTCAGAAGTACTCTCCATCATTATTAACTCTCTCCAGACAGTTCAGCCTTTGCCAGAACAATGGACAGGCCAAATAATGACAGAAACTGTGATGACCAAACTAATTCTATTTTTCTACATTCAGGGCAGAAGGGTTGGCACCTGTTATTTTAGGAAAGCTAAGGGAGAACCAAAGGTGAAAAAAGGGCCATGTGAAGGAATACAAGTGTGCACAGGAGTTTCAGAACAGTTAAAAACATTGCTTGCCTGCTATTGCTTAGCATCCTGGACCCAAGTATACTATTTTTTTAAATCCATCAAATGAACCTTGCAGTATCCTCTCAAGTGTGTAGATCTATTGAGTGAAGGGAGGATGTCAACACGTTTTGACTTCTATGACTCACCAGTCTGCACAAACAGACTGAGCCCACTTCACATTGGCCCCTGTTGACATTCGAGCTGGGGGCCTGATGGGGCCACCTGGAGTCCCTGGGCCCCAGCTTGGCACCTCTGACCCCATCAGGTGCAACTCACTGGGGCAACATTATTGCTCCCACACCCACCACTAATTGTGGAGAAATATTTTATTTCCTGTCTCTTTCATAGTTGCTCCATTCACATATGTGATATTAGACATTTGTGCATGAGTGAACTGTACAGGGATGGATATTCTATTAATATCTATTATCCTGATCATTATATGATCTGAGGGGGAATAGAGCAGAAGAAAAGCAGTTAGATGGAACCATTTTGATTTAGCATGTCAAGCGTGTAATTGACCATGTCTCTCTCGCTCTCCCTCTTCTTTTCTCTCTCTCTCTCTCTCTCTCTCTCTCTTTTCATTGGAAAAGGCCAGGTCTGTCATTGTTACTTGGATACTGAACTGTGAAATGTCATCTACATTTGAAAAGAAAAACACAAATTGGAAATTAACAGCCAGTCTTTCATTCTTTAAATAAATAAATGCTGGAT
Source organism: Oncorhynchus nerka (assembly GCF_034236695.1). Lineage (NCBI taxonomy): Eukaryota > Metazoa > Chordata > Actinopteri > Salmoniformes > Salmonidae > Oncorhynchus > Oncorhynchus nerka. Next base: position 25,654,470 of record NC_088405.1, on the reverse strand, counting down.
GCTCAGTGAGCACGGTCCAGAGATCTCCCTAGAATCCAGACACATGTCCAATTCACACATGTGTATAAACACACTTGTACATGGGACAAATAATAAGCACCCACCAAATAATTATATGATTATTATTCACTGCACCATTTTCAGAAATAACAGTGCTTTTCTGATTTCCAGCTCTTACTATACATGTTTAATCAACAGTAGAAAAAAGACAACAACCTGTATGTCTCTTGATGATTTCCACTAAATTGAACATTCTTAAATGTAGTCTTTTAATTTAAATGTTTAAATTAGTGTATGTCCAATACATCCATGTGTGTGTTTATTTTATGAAAATAATGAAAAATATATTTGCCATTGAAATGCTGAGTCTGATCGTGTGGGCGTGTTGATATTAATGTCAATATATTTGCATACACAGCCCTGTATCGTCTAGACTCTAGAGACTACCCCGCTTACCCCTTCAAAGAAGGAGAATACAAATGCAAATAAAAAACTAGTCATTGGTCATTTTGACAATTTCTGTGTTATTTCGACCTTAGTGGGAAAATAAAATAAAAAAAACAGGAAAATCAATGACTGCACTGCCACTTTAATATGTTATGCCTCCATTTGTACCATGGGTGAAAATGATTATGTCAAAGACAGGTTACTGCGATCCCAGGCCACCACCGCGACAAGGTTATGAAGGTTAAGGATTTTTAATAAACCAATAATCTCAGGCAGACCTGGGCCAACTCCCATCTCCAAGGAGACCAGCCAAGGGGGAGGAGTCTATAATCAATTAGTTAGGAAACTCAAGAGGGAGAAACACAGCAAACCATAATCATCCAGAATTAGAATAATGCAAACAAAATATACAGTATATAATAAACGTAAAGGAAATACACACAAAAAAGGCCTTGTCTCCAATTTGATGAAATCTAAAGGAGTGCAACCCGTGACAATTACGGTCAACAACATACATACAGATGTAGGATCATAATTTGATCACTCTTTTGTTGCTGAGAATTTTCCTGCACAGCAGAAAGTGCAAACTTGTAGTGTACTCAAGGCTAAAAAAGGCTTCTAAAATGTGTAATTTTCACTTTAAAATGTCATACTTGATTTGCCCTAATGCAAAATATATCAACCCCTACAAAAAATGTCCAATCATTGTAATCCACATAATAATTCACAGTTCCTGTTGAGGCAGGATTATTTTCCTGCTGTAGCAAACTGGCTCATATTAAGATCCTACATCTCTAAAACACAGATTATTTGATAGGAATACGATTCCAGAGGCTTTTGGATTCTATACGGTATCATTGTGGAGCTTGGAGGATCTAGGCTTGTGGAGAGAGCTGCAGTCATGCATGGGGTTCTAGCAGTTATTCCATCCCTCCTATGGCTGTAGAGACAGTAGACTGGAGTCTAAACCTAGCCCTGTGTGCTGACAGATTTCCATGGCAGAGTGTGTCACAATCTAAATGATTCATTTTTCATTTCCAGCCATCCTTCTTGAGGCAGAGCCAATGTGTTTTCACAGATCAGAGGAGAGAGCAGAAGCACGTCATGGATTCCAACCTTATCATTAAATGGAGTTGAGAAGAAAACAAACAAAGTCACAAACGAAAAAATAAACAACAAACAAATAGACATATACAGTGAGCTCCAAAAGTATTGGGACAGTGACAAATGGTTTGTTGCTTTGAAAAAATACAAAGACTCTGAGGTTAAAGTGCAGACTGTCAGCTTTAATTTGAGGGTATTTTCATCCATATCGGGTGAACCATTTGGAAATTGCACCACTTTTTGTACAGTCCTCCCATTATAAAGGACCAGAAGTATTTGGACAATTTCACTTACACAGTATGTGCAGCATCAAGGTAGCATCAACATTAAATGTTTGAAACATATCATTTTCTTATTTACAATAAAAGTGACTTCAAAATGACACAATTTCATTATTTACCATTCATTTCTATTGGGCACTATATCATCTGAAACACAACCAAAACTAACAGAAAATGTAGTCACAAGCTTGGTATAATCATTGCGTGCTAAGAATATGTGACCAAACACTAAACCTTTGCCAACTATAATGAACATATACGTGATTTTGTCCCAATACTTTTGGTCCCCTAAAATGGGGGGGACTATGTACAAAAAGTGTCATTTCTAAACGGTTCACCTGATATGGAGGAAAGTATCCTCAAATTAAAGCTCCACAGTTTTCACTTTAACCTCATAGTCATTGTACCATTTCAAATGTGTCACCGTGCCAATACCTTTGGAGCTCACTGTAGCTGTCGAGATCAGATTAGGGTTGGGGGAAAGACAGGAGATTGCTGTTTCATTTGTATTATTATTATTATTTTGTTTTCTGGTTGTGTTTAGACGGTCTGTTTCCATTCATGTCTATGTTTGTGTCTGAGTCTGTAATTGTGTATTATATCTGCATCTATGTTGCTCTAGGTTGTAGTTCATTGCCTGTGTCTATCTACGTGTTTGATTCCTTGTACAGTGTCAGTGTTTTAGGGTTGAAAATCCCACTCGCAGCTGTATGGTGGAATATTGTGAATATTTATTGTTGTTTTTTTGCCAGGGCCATGTCTCTAATGTAGTGTTAAATGGATGCTGATTCCCTTTAGTGGATCACTTGTCGTCAGGAGGTGGTAGTGCATTAATGAGGGACTCTGGCTACTCTGGGTGTTTACTCACACGTCCAGGGCTTTGCTTTGATGTGGCATGCCTGCCGGCCCTCTCATCATGGCTCATTTGCAGGAAGTCATGATCTCATGTTTTGCGCTGGAGGTTCCATTTTGCATAGTGTGACACAGCAATGGGACGGCCCATAGACACATGACTGTCAGCCGGATGTGGACGAGCAGAGATGGTGATGCTCTGTGTCAGTGTGATGAGAGAGAGAGTGGGTGTTCTGTGTGTGTTTAGGTTTGTCTTTGCGTGCTAGTATTGACTGTTCTGTGTGTGCCAATCTGTGACTGTGTGTGCTGATACTTGCGTCATTCTGCATGTCTGCTTCGATATGTACTGTGTTAATGGAGGCGGCAGGGTAGCCTAGTGTTTAGAGCGTTGGGCCAGTAACCGAAAGTTTGCTAGATAAAATCCCCGAGCTGACAAGGTAAAAATCTGTCATTCTGCCCCTGAACAAGGCAGTTAATCCACTGTTCCTAGGCTGTCACTGTAAATAAGAATTTGTTCTTAACTGACTTGCCTGGTTAAATAACAAATGGTGGGATATCATTTTCCTGGAAAGGCCTCACAGTAGGATGTGGGTTTCTTGGAAAGACCTCATTGCCTGATGGTTGGTCACTGCTGTTTGCCTGCTTCATGCCTACCTTCCCTGGGGTACCAACAATAACCACATGCCCTCCTCCAGCAGAGGATACCACAGGCTGGGAGGAAGAAGCTCGTCATTAGCACCCTGTTATCACAGCTGAAGGAGTGAGAAACTTTGAACTCTCCAGCCATACTACAGATTTTTCACATATGAAACTTAAAATTAGATTTTTACATGTGATTGTGTTTTATATATGAACTTCTAATTCCACATGTGAAAATGAAAACTCTAATGTTTGTAAATGAAGTAAAGCCTAAAAACATGGCTAAAACTATAATTTGGTCAGTCCTTACGTCCATAGCATAATGGTTGCATTTCTCCAGCCCCATCCCTCAGCTTTTTACTAATATTGTGGCAGGGAGAACACTTTGTTAATGTTTCAATTAAGGATTGCTGCTTTAAACACCTTTAATATAGTAATATTGTTATTAAATGTTGCAATCCTCTAGTTTGTAAGTTACCTCTATCAAGCAAAACTTCTTAAGTCGAGAAACAAAATTCTTAGTATTGCAAATAAAAATAAAAATGTTTAAATGCGAGAGGAAATGCATTGTAAATGGATGCAAATTATTACATTTTTTAATGATAAAGCCATTTCCCCTATCTTTGGTTATTTCACCCTGGCCTTTGCTTTCTCTGCCTTTTTTCCAGTTGTAGGTTTCGGCACATTCATTCCAGCATCATAGCACCCTGCATCCCACTGCTGGTTTGCCTCTGAAGTTAAGCAGAGTCAGTCCTGGATGGGAGACCAGATGTAGCTGGAAGTGGTGAAAAATTCAACTATAAAAACAATTGTGAAGTGGGGAATTTTTTGTCAACATATGAAGTTCTTACATGTATCCAAAAACCACTTGAGTCTCACTCATAAAATGTGACATTTTTCACACCGAAAACCAAGTGTGTTTCATGTTTTTTGTTGTTCTAAGGGTGACATACACCCGGCCATGTTCAGCACTGTGTTAAAAGGCCTCTCAATCTGTGGGGCCGTGCCGTCTCTGGTTTCTGTCAACGCCATGCATCAACATGTGCCTCTGCTTCTGCATGAAACCTGTCATGCAATAGTATGGATGCCCTATGTGGTTTCTGTTCATCCTCAAAGCAAAATGTGTTATCTGTCAAAACAAGGGGCTGCCCTGAACAGCTGCACCTCCTAAGCCAGTCTGATAGTGAAGTTGAATGAATAATTGACCGCTGGCAAGACAGAGTATGCTTAATCACATTGTACTTTCTGACAACGTGCTTCTCTGGCCCAATCAAATTTTATTTCTATGGGGGGATGAGATAGAGGGAGAGGGTAATAAGATATGAATGGATGCCTAACTCTGAGAGGTATTCAATTAACTCACAGACTCTTTGTCAGCTGTCTACCACACTGTGTTGGAATAGGTGCATAGTAATGCATGTGGAGAACACTCACATCACACACAAACAACTACACACAAAGCAATACGCATGCGAGCGCCGGCACTCACACACACACACAGGGACTTCATGCACCCATTATTTTAGAGGGGGCATGAAGTGCGTGAGGATGGACAGGGTGTGGTCAGTAGGGGGGCTGTCACCCTTCTGGAATTCTTTTCATTTGGCATTTTTCAAACACCTGAAACAGCTTTGTCCTGCAATCTAGAGCCATAATCATATCATTATGACTAATTCCATATAATATATATTGTATATTTCTAGGCACAGGTTATCTAAGCATACCTCTTTAATGAATGATTATTTAATCACTTTTATGCATTGAGAGTTTGGTATAACTGCCACATTGGTATATAGTATCATAACCCAATAATGAATTGTAGTATTCTCTATCAACCTTTCCGGCGGGCATGCCAGCTAAGATAGTTAGACAAACTACTTTAACTTGATTGATAGCCTGAAATGACTTGGTAGCTAGTTATGAGGTGGGGAGATTGGGAACCTATCTAGATGTCTAGCTAAAGCCAACTTCATAAAATTGCTGGGTGGCTAGTATTACAGAGAAACAACAAAACATTTTTTTACATTTATTAATCAAGATGGAATCCATAAGCTACATAGTTTGATCAAATGTATTCGTAAACATACCTCCTGCGAGTCCTGCCCATCATGGGCAGCTAAAATAAAATAAAACGCTGTGTGTGTCACTCAAAACTCTCTCTCTCCTCCTCCACTGATGTAAAGGTCTGCACACACTAGAGTATATAGCGTCCTGCCTAGCATATCTTTGCTCCGTTGTGCACTTTGGAACGAACCACTTACTAGGGAGAATAGGGGTGGGGCGGGAGGGGGGTTCTCTTTACCATGTCCAGACAGTGTTCCCTCTCCGCAAACTAAAAATGAAGTGTAGTACTTCATTTATTTAAAAAGAATAATAGTCATACCCCTCGACTTATTCCACATTTTGTTGTATTACAGCCTGAATTCAAAAGGGTTACATTTAAAGAAAATACCCCATAGTACCTCATAATGACAATTGAAAACATGTTTTTATTCATTTTTGCTAAATTATTGAAAATGAAATAGATAAATACCTAATTTATACAAGTATTCACACCTCTGGGTCAATACTTTGTAGAAGAACCTTTGGTGGCGATTACAGCTGTAAGTCTTTTGGGGTAAGTCTTTAAGAGATTTGCACACCTGGATTGTACAATATTTGCCCATTATCCTTTTAAAAATATTTCAAGCTCTGTCAAGTTGATTGTTGATAATTTCTTAAGTCTCGCTATAGATTTTCAGGTCTATTTAAGTCAAAACTGTAACTAGGCCACTCAGGAAAATTCAATGTCATCTTGGTATGAAACACCAGTGTATATTTGGCTTTGTGTTTTAGATTATTGTCCTACTGTCAAACATAACTCTTTGTATTCAGGACAAAAAGTTAATTTCTTTGCAACATTTTTTGCAATATTACCTAAGTGCCTTGTTGCAAACAGGATGCTCTTTTCACTCTGTCAATTAGGTTAGTATTGTGGAGTAACTAGAATGTTGTCTCATATCACAACCATTAAACTGTTTTAACTGTTTTAAAATCACCATTGTCCTCATAGTGGAATCCCTGAGCAGTTTCCTTCCTCTCCGCCAGCTTAGTTAGAAAGGATGCCTGTATCTTTGTAGTGACTGAGTGTATTAATACACCACCCAAAGCATGATTCATAACTTCACCATGCTCAAAGGGATATATTTTTCACATCTACCAATCAGTGCCTTTCTTTCCTGAGGCAATTTTAAACCTCCCTGGTCTTTGTGGTTAAATCTGTTCTTGAAATTCACTACTCGATTGAGGGACCTTACAGATAATTGTTCTGACCTACCACATCGATTCGGTCCTATGTAACAAAATCTCAGGTCTCTCCTCCACCCCTTACGAAGTCTGAGCCGCCGAAAGCTCCACCATCAGCTTTGACAAATTGAAAAACCCTAGTCATTGGTGACTCCAATATTAGACTTAAAAAGAATCATCCAGCGATTATACACTGTTTACCAGGGTACAGGGCTTCCGACGTAAAGGCTAATCTGAAGATGGGGCTTTCTAAGGCTGAAACTGTTGAGTTTAGAGAGTATAGGGATATTAGTATCCACGTCGGCAACAACAATATTAGGATGAAACAGTCAGAGGTCACCAAGCATAGCTTCAGCATGTAAATCAGCTAGAAAGATGTGTCTGCATCGAGTAATTGTCTGGCCCCCTCCCAGTTTGGGGGAGTGATGAGCTCTACAGCAGTCTCACAACTCAATCGCTGGTTGAAAACTGTTTTCTGCACCTCCCAAAAGGCAGAATTTGTAGATAATTGGCCCTCTTTCTGGGACTCACCCACAAACAGGACCAAGCCTGGCCTGCTGAGGAGTGACAGACTCTATCCTTGCTGGAGGGGTGCTTTCATCTTATCTACGAACATAGACAAGGCTCTAACTCCTCTAGCTCCACAATGAGATAGGGTGCAGGCCAGGCAGCCAGCCTGCCAGCTTAGTGAAGTCTGCCACTAGCACAGTCAGTGTAGTCAGCTCAGCTATCCCCATTGAGACCGTGTCTGTGCCACGATCTAGGTTGAGCAAAACAAAACATGGCGGTGTTTGCCTTAGCAATCTCACTGGAATAAAGACCTCCTCCAATCCCGTCCTTATTGAAAGAGATTGTGATATCTCACATATCAAAATAGTGTAACTTAATGTTAGATTCCTCACTTCCAAGGCAGTCATAGTCAATGAAATAATCACTGATCATAATCTTGATGTGATTGGCCTGACTGAAACATGGCTCAAGCCTGTTGAATTTACTGTGTCAAATCTCCTCCTGGTTACACTAGTGATCATATACCCTGCATATCCCGCTAAGGCGGGGGTGTTGCTAGCTTTTATGACAACAAATTTCAATGAAAAGAAAATGACCGCTTTTAGTCTTTTTAGTTTCTAGTCATGAAATCTATGCAGCCAACTCAATCATTTTTTATAGATACGGTTTACAGCCCTCCTGGGCTGTTTACAGCAATCCTCCCTGAGTTCCATAAATTCCTATCGAACCTTGTAGTCATGGCATATAATAGTCACAGTTTTGGTCACTTAAATATTCACATGGAAATGTCCACAGACCCATTCCAAATGGCTTTTGGAGCCATCATCGACTCAGTGGGTTTTGTCCAACATGTCTCTGGACCTACTCATTGCCACAGTCATGCCCTGGATCTAGTGTTGTCCCGTGGAATAAATATTGTGGATCTAATTGTTGTTCCTCGTAATCCTAGACTATTGGACCATAATTTATTTATGTTTGCAATCGCAACAAATAATCTGCTCAGGCCCCAACCAAGCAACATCAAAAGCCTATAAAAGCTATAAATTCTCGAAAAACCCAAAGATTCCTAGATGCCCTTGCAGACTCTCTCCACCTACCCAAGGACGTCTGAGTATGGTTAACCACCTAACTGAGGATCTTCATTTAACCTTGCGTAATACCCTAGAAGCAGTCGCGCCCCTAAAAACAAAAAACATTTGTCACAAGAAATTTGCTCATGGGTCAACAGAAAATTGGAACGGAAATGGCACTCCACCAAACTGGAAGTCTTACGACTAGCTTGGAAAGACAGTACCGTGTAATATCGAAGAGCCCTCACTTCTGCTCGATCATCCTATTTTTCCAACCTAATTGAGGAGAAAAATATATTTTTGATACTGTCACAAAGCTAACTAAAAAGCAGTATTCAACAAGGGAGGATAACTTTCACTTCAGCAGTGATAAATTCATGAAATTCTTTGATGAAAATATCATGATCATTAGAATGCAAATTACGGACTCCACTTTGAATCTGCGTATTCCAACTAAACTATTGAAAGAGCTACAGTACTTCCTGTACTTGGCCCTCCTATGTTGAACATAATAAATGGCTCCCTATCGACCGGATATATTCCAAACTCAATAAAAGTGGCAGTAATAAAGCCTCTCTTGAAAAATCCAAACCTCGACCCAGAAAATGTTTAAAAAACTATTGGCCTAAATCAAATCTCCCATTCTTCTCAATTGTTTTTGAAAAAGCTGAAGAAAAATAATGTATACGAAATGCTTCAGTCTGGTTTTAGACTGAGACTGTCCTCGTGCTCCTAGACCTTAGTGCTGTTTTTGACACCATCGATCACCACATTTCTTTGGAGAGATTAGAAACCCTAATTGGACTTCACGGACAAGTTCTTGCCTGGTTTAGATCTTGTCTGTAGGACAGATATCAGTTTGTCTCTGTGGATCAATTGTCCTCTGACAAATCAATTATACGTTTCGGCATCCCTCACGGTTAATTCAGAAACACAATGTCAACTTTCACTGCTATACGGACGATAAACAGTTGTACATTTCGATGAAACATGGTGAAGCCCCAAAATTGCCTACCCTGGAAGCCTGTGTTTCAGACATAAGGAAATGGATGGCGGCAAATGTTTTACTTTTCAACTCAGACAAAACAGAGATGTTAGTTCTAGGTCCCAAGAAACGAAGGGATCTGTTGTTGGATCTGACAATTAATCTTGATGGTTGTACAGTTGTCTCAAATAAAACTGTGAAGGACCTCGGCATTACTCTGGACCCTGATCTCTCTTTTGACGAACATATCAAGAATATTTCAAGGACAGCTTTTTTACATCTTTGTACCGTTGCTCAAATCTGAAACTTTGTCTCCAGAATTTCTAAGCAAACAGCTGTAGGCAGGGCTTTCTCCTACAGAGCTCAATTTTTATGGAATGATCTGCCTATCCATGTGAGAAACGCAGACTCAGTCTCAACCTTTAAGTCTTTACTGAATACTCATCTCTTCAGTAGGTCCTATGATTCAGTGTAGTCTGGCCTAGGGGTGCGAAGACGAATGGCTAGATACTGGAGCGACAAACTACTATTGCTGTATCTTCCTGGCCGGCTCCCCTCTCTCTGCTGGCCACTGACCTTATTACGCGGGCTGAGTCACTGGCTTACTAGTGCTCTTCCATGCCGTCTCTAGGAGGGGTGCGTCACGTGAGTGGGTTGAGTCACAGACGTGGTCTTCCTGGCCGGTTTTGTGCCACCTCGGGCTTGTGCGGTGGATGAGACCTTTGTGGCCTATACTTAGCCTTACCTCAGGGTAGTCAGTTGGTGGTCTGTGATTTGGCAAAGTGGGTGGGGTTATATCCTGCCTGGTTGGCCCTGTCTGGGAGTATCATCGGACGGGGCCACAGTGTCCCCCGACCCATCCCTGTCTCAGTCTCCAGTATCTATGCTACAATAGTCTATGTGCCAGGGGACTAGGGTCAGTCTGTTATATCTGGTGTAATTCTCCTGTCTTATCTGGTGTCCTCTGTGAATTTAAGTATGCTCCCTCTAATTCTCTTTCTCTCCGTCCCCTCCTGGAGGACCTGAGCACTAGAGTCATGCTTCAGGACTACCTGGCCTGGAGACTTCTGGCTGTCCCCAGTCCACCTGGTTGTGCTGCTGCTCCAGTTTTAATCGTTTTGCCTGTGTGGAAACCTGACCTGTTCACTAGACGTGCTGCCTTGTCCAGATGAGCGTGCTACTTTGTCTAGCTACCTGCTGTTTTTGACTCTCTCTTCCTCTGTACCGCACATGCTGTCTCGACCTCTGAATTCTCGGCTATGAAAAGTCAACTTTCCATTTTGTATTTTTTATACAATAAGGCTGTTTCTGTATAACACTTTGTGACATCTGCTGATATAAAAAGAGCTTTATAAATACATTTGATTGATTAAAACTAACCAACTGTTTTCACTGTTAACTAGCTAGCTAACATTAGGCTATAGCTACTAATGCAAATGTCTTTTTGAGATACTAATACAGTGCTTTCGGGAAGTATTTAGACTTGACTTTTTCCACAATTTGTTATGCTACAATTTTATTCTAAAATTGATTAAATTGTTTTTTTTCTTCTTCATCAATCTACACACAATACCCCATAGTGACAAAGCAAATACAGTTTTTTAGAAATTTTAGCAAATTTATAAAAAATACAAAACGGAAATACAACAGTTACATAAGTATTCAGACCTTTTACTCAGTACATGTTGAAGCACATTTGGCAGCGATTATAGCCTTGATTCTTCTTCGGTATGACGCTACAAGCTTGGCACACCTGTATTTGGGGAGTTTATCCCATTGTTCTCAGTACATCGTCTCAAGCTCTGTCAGGTTGAATGGGGAGTGTCGCAGCACAGCTATTTTTAGGTCTCTCCAGAGATGTTCGTTCTGGTTCCAGTTCGTGCTCTGGCTGGGCCACTCAAGTACATTCAGATGGTTGTCCTTCTGGAAGGTTCCCCCAAATTGCCACAGAGAAACTCTGGATTTCTGTCAGAATGACCATCGGTTCCTCAGTAACCTCCCTAACCAAGGCCCTTCCCCCCCTGTTGCTCAGTTTGACCGGGCAGCCAGCTATAGGAAGAGTCTTGGTGGTTCCTAACTTCTTCCATTTAAGAATGATGGAGACCACTGTGTTCTTGGGACCTTCAATACTGCAGAACAGTTTTGGTACCCTTCCCCAGATCTGTGCCTTGACACAATCCTGTCTTGGTGCTCTACAGACAATTCCTTTGACCTCATTGCTTAATTTTTGCTCTGACATTCACTGTCAACTGTGGGACCTTATATAGACAGGTGTGTGCCTTTTCAAATCAGGTGGACTCCAATCAAGTTGTAGGAACATCTCAACGGATGATCAGTGGAAACAGGATGCACCCAAGCTCAATTTATAGTCTCATAACAAAGGGTCTGAATACTTATGTAAATAAGCTATTTCAGTTTTTTAAATTTTGAATGCATTTGCAAAACTTTCTAAAAACCTGTTTATCGCGTTGTCATTATGGGGTATTGTGTGTAGCTTGATGATTTTAGAATAAGGCTGTAACGTAACAAAATGTGGCGAAAGTCAAGTGTTCTGAATACTTTCTGAATGTACTGTAATATTACTACGTAGATCATACACATAATATTAGCTTGCGAGCCAGGCAGCTAAAATTAGCTAGCTAGCTAACAGTATGATTTAACTTGCGATGAGAACAATTTATATTGCTAGACTGTTACCTATATACAGTATATACAGTGTATATATATATAAATATATTTCTGCCAAAAAACGCATTTTGATTTTTTTTACGTTCAAATGCCTCTGATGTGAAGTAGTGACGTGCACCATATGCCTAGCATTCTTCAGAAATCATGTTAACCACTATTTTTGAACACAGAATGAGTCCATGGAACTTTACTCCTGAACGTATTTAGGCTTGCCATAACAAAGGGCTTGAACACTTCAGCCAGACATTTCAGCTTTAAAAGTTTTATGCATTTCTAAAATGTTCTACAAACAAAATGCCACGTTGACATCATGGGGTATTGTGTGTAGATCAGTGACACAAAATCTCAATTTAATCAACTTTAAATGCAGGCTGTAACACAACACAATGTAGAGGGGTGTGAATACTTTACTATGCACCCTTGTACCCCCTATGGGCAAGACACCTCTGTGAGACACACACACACACACAGTCTGACAGATGCAGTTTGGGGTGGTTGGAAGGCTCTTCAATAAATAATATATGAATGCAGATTTGCAAGCTGCTTTCAAAGTACAGAGATTTATAACAATGTGCTAATAATGATATGAAGTATTTTCTGCAACATTGCACATTCGCCAAAGCAGACCCAACTTGCTTTGTAGTGACCTTATAGTTGAGGTTCATAAACATCTGTACAATTGTGTTTTCAATGTCCTTGGAGACTTCTGTGTTTGCAGTAATGAAACTTCAAACCCTGATGAGAAAATATGGAATGCCACTGGAGGAGTTTTCATTGGATATTAGTTCTGTTTTTAAGGGAATTTCTAGTTGTTATACATTCGTTCCTGCTTCTTCTACTTGATCCAATGCAGTCGCTGATTGGAATATACCTATTTTAACTTTTGCGTTTAAAAAAACTAATGACCACTGTTGCATACATGCTACAACTGTTTTTAACAGAGCCAATTATACTATTTAGAATGAGCAGCCAGCTCACGAACAAACAAGTGCACCAGGGAGAACGCAACAAGCATGCAGATGCAATAAGTGAAAACACATGATCTAACTGGGGATAGCTAGATAACATAATGAGACATTCTGAAATAACTTCATATTTCCGACTCTTTTAGAATTCTTTTAGAAATACTTTAAATTGGCATGGGAGCTAGCTAACTAGCTAGCAAGCTACAAGTTAGCTATAGCTTGCTAGCTGCTAATCAAAGATAGAATACTGTTTCATTTGACAATAAAATCAACCAAACTATTTCTCAATGTTTCTCAAAATGACTGTAGCTGGGTAATTAATTTAATCATGCTTTGCTACGCGTCCGGTTTTATGCTGTTTTTGTCCACACAAAATGTCGCCCTGTCACCTACATAACCTGATGAACACAGTGGGGGGAAACAATCAAATTGGCCTGCCACCGTCATGCTTTTTTTGTCCTACCAGATCTTTGATGAGAAGGTTCTAGAGAGTTTTTACTTTAGCGCCATCTGAACCTGATAGAGCAGATCTAGTAAGCCATCTGGGGCAAGAGACTCATTGGGAGGGAGACTAGAGCAGACCTAGAAGTTCTGACTGAGCGCACATGCTGTTATGATTTATTCTATGAAATCCTGCAATTTCATTGGGGCAGTGCCCCCTCATAGCAAATAGCTGGCAAAACAAACCAAACAATGTTTTCATGGCCTATGCGCCCGCGGAGCTGCTGGCAGTCACTGATGGGCAGAGTAGTAACTGAATAGCTTGTTTTAAACAATAACAATTTGAACAGGAAAATGTGCCCCTAACACCCCAATGGTCATAACTATTGATGAGGGAGTCATTAGGCACATTTCCGTAAAGGATGGAGAAAAAATGTATTAATGAATTCCCTTTAAAGTGATTAATTACTGCAAGTTATCGCAAAGACACTTGTTGCTCTGAGACATTCATTTAGGTGTGGACATCACAGAGCTGCCATAGGGATGCTGTCTTATCGACAGCAAAGTTGGCATCGTTTGTGCTGTATTGATATATTTCATATGTAGCACCTAACTAGGACCCAGAGATTTCCCTGGCCAGTTCACGTGATCAGCATAACATCCTTGTCCTATTGATTGGATAGGACAGACATTTGACACATTTTGCTGAAGTTCATAGCAATTACTTTTCTCTGTAATACAGTACATCCTGTTATAAGAGGCATATTGACACACTTATTGGTTAGTTTTTTATTGTAGGTGTCGGTTAGGTTATTGATTGAAAAATGCAATTGTTCATTTGTAGGAGTAGGAAGTCAAAGTATTTTCCCATACAGCTGCAGTGTTATTTTACCTTATGATGCTGGCTGTTGCTGTCCATGTTGAAGTGGGTGTATTAGAGAGGCCAGGGTCAGGTTGAAAATGACTCTACTCTCTTACCGTTGCATTGAAAAGTGCTTGCTATTTCTGACTGAGTTAAAAGTCAACAAGGCAACAGCACTCGTACCTGAATGTTTTGAATATTTAATGGCTCAATTTAAGGTTTGTATTGTGTGATAGACTGGGCTTTACTCTACGTTTTGACATGTCTGTTCTTCTTGATCTATTGTGGGCCAATACACGGACATACATGTTAGCACGCACATATGCATGCACGCAGTGGTACTGTAGGACAATGCAAAGAAAGAGACTCAAATCTGAAGGATTTGAATGTCATCAACAAGAGACATGATACTAATCATTTGCACCCACAAGGAGTGGGGTCACGGCACAGGGTGGCCATTGTACAGCGCCCCTGGAGCACTCGGGTTAAGTGCCTTGCTCAAACACACAGCAATAGATTTTCTTGTTCACCTTGTCAGTTACTGAAGCAACGCTCTAAACTCCAGGCTACCTGCCGCTCTAACATGAGATAGAAGAATCAGTAGGGATGAGTTCCAACGACTGTGTCATGTGGAGAATAAGGCAGCTGAATGAATGAATGAATGAGGAGAGAGCGGGAAGACAAGTTAGGACAAGTTGACAGAAGGGGTGTGTGTGTGTGTGTGTGTGTGTGTGTGTGCGTGCGTGCGTGCGTGCGTGCGTTATCTCTTTAAAGAACTCCTCCATGTCATGGATAATGGATAAATGCTTAGCTTAACTTTGTCCCGTCTTTCACACTATGAAGCCAATGCTAATTTGCATTGTCAAGGTGCGGAGGAGGATTCATCTGTCACTGAATCCGATGGGCAGATACCCACATGCAGGTTGCTCCACAGAAACACACCTGTCACTGCACTACACCACAGCTATTCATCTTAGGTAATTAAGAAGGACAACACATTAATCACAGTTATGTTGACTATCAATCATGCTGTACAGTAGGTCTTTGAGACTGACACTGGTTGTTTGGGAGATAAATGATGAACGCTTTGTGGATGCCTTTGAACCCGAAGCCTGGATCTCTTGTTGGGAACATTTTCTGTGCTTTATACTTCTTAGGATGGTTCAACATAGTACTGAAGTTGGCAAAGCTGTTCTTTTGATCTTTGGATACATTTTTTGTCTGTCTGGATTCATATATCGGCGCATCTGTTTACAGATGTCAGAATATTAAGTCTCACAGCTGGATTTGCAATAGCAACCCTGGTTGACTGCCCAATGCTTGAAAACCAGCACTTCTTATAGAATATTGGATCTAAAATATGAAACCTGGTTGACTGCCTTATGCTTGACTACCAGCAGTTCTTATAGAATATTGGATCTAAAATATGTACCCTGGTTGGCAAAACAATTAAGTGAGTAGTGAGATAGTGAAATAAAGGACACATTTATTTGTGTGTTCATAAGCACTGAAGGGCCTGAGGTCTATGTATAAATAAATACATTTAACTTTACAGCCTTCGCTCACCTCTCACTGAATGCTGAAAGCTCAGATATAAAAATATGTTATTTGTTTTTCTTGAGAAACATTCATGCCTGCTTTCTTTACAATCTAGTTATTTTCCAGCACAACACCTGTCTGATCCCCATAACATATTTAGGGGTCATTACTTGATCCAGATTTTTATGCAAATGTTTTTAAAATCATTTTTACCATAGACAAAGTGTACAGTCGTGGCCAAAAGGTTTGGAGAATGACACAAATCTTAATGTCCACAAAGTTTGCTGCTTCAGTGTCTTTAGGTATTTTTGTCAGATGTTACTATGGAATACTGAAGTATAATTACAAGCATTTCATAAGTGTCAAAGGCTTTTATTGACAATTGCATGAAGTTGATGCAAAGAGTCAACATTTGCAGTGTCGACCCTTCTTTTTCAAGACCTCTGCAATCCGCCCTGGCATGCTGTCAATTAACTTCTGGGCCACATCCTGACTGATGGCAGCCCATTCTTGCATAATCAATGCTTGGAGTTTGTCAGAATTTGTGGGGTTTTGTTTGTCCACCTGCCTCTTGAGGATTGACCACAAGTTCTCAATGGGATTAAGGTCTGGGGAGATTCCTGGCCATCGACCCAAAATATACATGTTTTGTTCCCCAAACCACTTAGTTATCACATTTGCCTTATGGCAAGGTGCTCCATCATGCTGGAAAAGGCATTGTTTGTCACCAAACTGTATCTGGATGGTTGGAAGAAGTTGCTCTCGGAGGATGTGTTGGTACCATTATTTTTTCATGGCTGTGCTCTTAGGCAAAATTGTGAGTGAGCCCAGTCCCTTGGCTGAGAAGCAACCACACACATGAATGGTCTCAGGATGCTTTACTGTTGGCAAGACACAGGACTGATGGTAGCGCTCACCTTGTCTTCTCCGGACAAGCTTTTTTCCGGATGCCCCAAACAATTGGAAAGGGGATTCATCAGAGAAAATGACTTGACCCCAGTCCTCAGCAGTCCAATCCCTGTACCTTTTGCAGAATACCAGTCTGTCCCTGATGTTTTTCCTGGTGAGAAGTAACTTCTTTGCTGCCCTTCTTCACACCAGGCCATCCTCCAAAAGTCTTCGCCTCGCTGTGTGTGCAGATGCACTTCTTCACAACAATTGAACAGCTCTCCTTGAAGTCCTTGATGATCCGATAAATTATTGATTTAGGTTGCAATCTTACTGGCAGCAATATCCTTGCCTGTGAAGCCCTTTTGGTGCAAAGCAATGATGATGGCACATGTTTCCTTGCAGGCAACCATGACTGACAGGAAGAACAATGATTCCAAGCACCACCCTCCTTTTGAAGCTTCCAGTCTGTTATTCAAACTCAATCAACATGACAGAGTGATCTCCAGACTTGTCCTCGTCAACACTCACACCTGTGTTAACGAGAGAATCACTGACATGATGTCAGCTGGTCCTTTTGTGGCAGGGCT
Source organism: Oncorhynchus nerka (assembly GCF_034236695.1). Classification (NCBI taxonomy): domain Eukaryota; kingdom Metazoa; phylum Chordata; class Actinopteri; order Salmoniformes; family Salmonidae; genus Oncorhynchus; species Oncorhynchus nerka. Next base: position 25,637,324 of record NC_088405.1, on the reverse strand, counting down.
GAAATGCAGTGGAAATGTTTTTGGGGGATTCAGTTCATTTGCATGGCCAAGAGGGACTTTGCAATTAACTGCAATTCATCTGATCACTCTTCATAACATTCTGGAGTGTATGCAAATTGCCATCATACAAACTGAGGCATCAGATTTTGTGAAAATTAATATTTGTGTCATTCTCAAAACTTTTGGCCACGACTGTAGTCCAAGGGATACTTTAGATTCCTATTTTAGTAGAAGGTTACTTGCTGGCTTCCCTGAATAACTTTATGTAACATCTTAGCAGAAGGGTGAGCAACTTCTGACAGAGATAGTATCTTTCTAATGGGATATTTCAGTGTCTATAATTTCAAACAGCTGCTTGGTGCAGATCATTTCTTAGTGTGAGAGATGGAGTGAATCTCGTGGACACTGATAAACAAGGCTGTCAATCAAAGGGCGGCAGGTAGCCTAGTGGTTAAGGCATTGGGCTAGTAACCGAAAGGTTGCTCGGTTGAATCCCCGAGCTGTCGTTCTGTCGTTCTACCCCTGAACAAGGCAGTCAACCCACTGTTCCTAGGCCATCATTGTAAATAAGAATATGTTTTTAACTGACTTGCCTAGTTAAATAACAAATAGATGCTCATTATTTAAGTTGAGTTAAAACAGTAAATTTGTCACACTTTATTTGGATAGTCTGGATTATCCATCTGTAGATGCTCTACAGATGTTCTTACTATCAACAAACTGTCTGTTGATGAGCAACTGTTTTCTAAGGTTATGGTTAGGTTTAGAATAAAGGTTAGGATAAAGGTTAAGGTTAGGACTAGGGCTTGGGTTAGGGTAAATTGTAAGTTTAGGTTTAGGGTTAATAGATAGATGGTTAGTTGAAATGATACTGATAGTCTGTAGGTAGTCTGTAGAGCATTTACAGATGGAATATCCAAATACAGTGCTACCTGATCATTTTGACACCTTATTTACACTTTTTTTTAGGAGTAAATGTATTCCGGACTGATATACAGATTAGTGATGTTGGGAGTGGTTGTAAAAATGTAAAAAATGGGAACGCTTCATCCCTCTTATCGGCTTCTAAGCCACACATTTAACTTGGGCATAGATGCATAGTATAACTTTTGGCATATATCAATACAACTCTGCTTTTCTGTAACTATTTTTATAATGTGAGCCGTAACTTGCCCTTGTCACAATGGCATTCCTTCAAACTACAGACAACAGAGACAGACACGTTGGGGGATTGGTTCTGGCCAAGGTGTCATCTGTTTTATCTGTCAGAAAACCAGACTGGCACTGTGAACTACAGTCTGGAAAGCCCTCTGTATCTCTCAGATAGGGGGGCGAAATGGGCCAAGTGAATCACTGGAGTTGCTGATAACTTTCAAGTTCACTGCATTGAAGATGAATGGAGCCACTTGGGCCACTTCTTCATTCCACCCTGCCATGTTCTATAGAGAGCAGAAGCAAAACTCGTCGTCAGCTAAAACAACTCTGCACAGAATACAAGTAATGTCATATAGAACCATTGACGTGACATGGCATGTTCCATTGACGTGACATGTTTGTTTTACCAAACATGACTCATCTAATTGATAAAAAATGAAGGCAATCACGTATTACAAATTCAGAACCATCGCTTCCTTATTTTAACCAACAGTCCAGCAGGTTAGCGCTGGGCATTAGCATTGGCCAGGACCCAGGAAGTGGACAGGGGAAGGTTTCTAAAAGTGCCAGCTGGCATGCTTCCTGTCCTGACTGATTCCCTAACGAGAGGAAGATGGAGAGGAACACTTGACTCCCGCTGCACACCACTTTACACATCAGCAGGATGCTTATTTAGAAGTGAGAGGTCATCAGAAGATTATAAAATACATAGGGGAGAAAGAAGAACATAGGAAGCCATTTAAAGTAATTTAAACAAAAAGAGGCTGCGGAATATTGACACTGCTATGACTACTAATGGAAATATGGCGTCACTGGTCCACATTGTTCACCCCGATTGACTTTGAGATGAGGACTAATTAGCAGTGTTTTAGTACTGGACAGGGCCCATCATCGCTGCACTGTTAGAGATGGTTGCTATGGGGTTCAGACAAGAAATGGGGTGTCTCTCTCTCCCATTCTCTCTCTGAGGATCCATCAATCCTGCCCAATAATCTAAAGGTCACTCCAGCTACCCAGCATACATACCGAGAGAGACAGGGGCAGAGGGCATATATAAACAATGGGGGATGAGGATTAGAGGGGGGGCAGTGGAAGGGAGAGACACACAGAAAGGGAGGGAGGTGATGGAGACATAAAAATAGAAGGATATATAGAGAGGAAGAGAAGAGAGGGATGATGAAATAAGATAAAAAGGACTATCAAAGCAAACGAGTGATAGAGAGACATCTGACATCACCTGGTCCTCTTAGCGGTCCATCACTTATTTCACGGAGTCAGTGCATTGTGCTCATGTACTATAGGTGGGACACAGACAAGGGGCAAACCACACACCACGTCCTCCTCCTTCATCTCTTCTAGGAGAGAATGGGTCACTGCTGGGACTTCACACAGAGAGGGGAGAGTCCCACTTCATCCATCATAATTTAAGTGTGTGTGAGGCCCTTTCATATTCCACTAATTACAGTAACGACATAGAGTGCTCTGCAATCAGTCATTTTTATTTAAAAATGGTCAGGTTGGTACGTGAGTTTAAAGTGACATTTATTGCTTCTCTGCCTCTGGTATATTACCCAGACAACTGCCCCTCTCCCCTGTCTGTCCGGCTCCCTGCAGGGATCCAGGGATCAGTAATGAAGAAAATACATTTGTCTTTTCTCCCATTCGTCTTTGACCTTTTACCCCAATTTAATAGCTATTTCTCCCTTTTATGTTGGTCATTTACCATTACCCTACACTTGGACACATTCTACTTTTTTTCCCTTCCTTTTTTTGTTCATCATTGGCAGTTGGCCCTTTAATAGATATACTGTATACATATTGGCTAGATTTTTCATTGACCTTTATTGTGTAATGGAACAGGTTCTATTGATCCATGCCCATGGGCGTCAATTTGGCATGGCAGGGTGTGGCAGGGCAGTCGCCATAACCTAGCTCAACAATTTAAAATAGGCTACAAAATGATTCCAATCCCTATTAAAAGGCAAATTCAGTTTAGCCGTATTTGTAGGCTGACTTTAGGACCATGTGGATGCCTGGGAGCTTGAGGGAAGGATATTTGTATGGCTGGCAGTCTAGCTTTATGGAGAGCGCAAAAAAACAGATTTAATTTGTCGCTCAGTTACAGTATGTATAGAGCCATGTCATTGTGGAATGCTCTGCCACCAGAGGTTACTCAGGCAAAAAGCAAGTTTAGCTTTAAAAAACTAATATAAACAGTGTATCACAGTGCCTCTCCTCTCTCTAAAGATATAGTTTAACTGTACTGTATACAGTGCCTTGCGAAAGTATTCGGCCCCCTTGAACTTTGCGACCTTTTGCCACATTTCAGGCTTCAAACGTGAAGATATAAAACTGTATTTTTTTGTGAAGAATCAACAACAAGTGGGACACAATCATGAAGTGGAATGACATTTATTGTATATTTCAAACTTTTTTAACAAATCAAAAACTGAAAAATTGGGCGTGCAAAATTATTCAGCCCCTTTACTTTCAGTACAGCAAACTCTCTCCAGAAGTTCAGTGAGGATCTCTGAATGATCCAATGTTGACCTAAATGACTAATGATGATAAAAACAATCCACCTGTGTGTAATCAAGTCTCCATATAAATGCACCTGCACTTTGATAGTCTCAGAGGTCCGTTAAACGCGCAGAGAGCATCATGAAGAACAAGGAACACACCAGGCAGGTCCGAGATACTGTTGTGAAGAAGTTTAAAGCCGGATTTGGATACAAAAATATTTCCCAAGCTTTAAACATCCCAAGGAGCACTGTGCAAGCGATAATATTGAAATGGAAGGAGTATCAGACCACTGCAAATCTACCAAGACCTGGCCGTCCCTCTAAACTTTCAGCTCATACAAGGAGAAGACTGATCAGAGATGCAGCCAAGAGGCCCATGATCACTCTGGATGAACTGCAGAGATCTACAGCTGAGGTGGGAGACTCTGTCCATAGGACAACAATCAGTCGTATATTGCACAAATCTGGCCTTTATGGAAGAGTGGCAAGAAGAAAGCCATTTCTTAAAGATATCCATAAAAAGTTTCGTTTAAAGTTTGCCACAAGCCACCTGGGAGACACACCAAACATGTGGAAGAAGGTGCTCTGGTCACATGAAACCAAAATTGAACTTTTTGGCAACAATGCAAAATGTTATGTTTGGCGTAAAAGCAACACAGCTCATCACCCTCAACACACCATCCCCACTGTCAAACATGGTGGTGGCAGCATCATGGTTTGGGCCTGCTTTTCTTCAGCAGGGACAGGGAAGATGGTTAAAATTGATGGGAAGATGGATGGAGCCAAATACAGGACCATTCTGGAAGAAAACCTGATGGATTCTGCAAAAGACCTGAGACTGGGACGGAGATTTGTCTTCCAACAAGACAATGATCCAAAACATAAAGCAAAATCTACAATGGAATGGTTCAAAAATAAACATATCCAGGTGTTAGAATGGCCAAGTCAAAGTCCAGACCTGAATCCAATCGAGAATCTGTGGAAAGAACTGAAAACTGCTGTTCACAAATGCTCTCCATCCAACCTCACTGAGCTCGAGCTGTTTTGCAAAGAGGAATGGGAAAACATTCTCTCGATGTGCAAAACTGATAGAGACATACCCCAAGCGACTTACAGCTGTAAATCACAGCAAAAGGTGGCACTACAAAGTATTAACTTAAGGGGGCTGAATAATTTTGCACGCCCAATTTCTCAGTTTTTGATTTTTGTTAAAAAAGTTTGAAATATCCAATAAATGTATACAGTTTTATATCTTTATGTTTGAAGCCTGAAATGTGGCAAAAGGTCGCAAAGTTCAAGGGGGCCGAATACTTTCGCAAGGCACTGTATAAGAATATACATTTTATTTATGAAAAGTGTGTAAATAGTATTTTTTGTTGTTGTCGCTTACTGTTTTCCAATATTTAACTCTTATTTTTGAATTTAATGTAGTATCTTATGTTGTTATTGTCTATTACTGCTTTGTCATGTATTTGTATGTTTTATGTGGAGCCCAGGAAGAGTAGCTGCTGCTTGTGCTGTAGATAATGGGGATCATGATAAACTAAACAAGCATTGACTAAGCTTCAGGGAACAACACAATGAGTAGATTACTTTGTAGATGGCTTTGGCTGTACTGGCTTTGGCTAGGCAACTGCTGATTGTGTAACGGTTGTCTTGACGAGGAGGAGTAGTAGGAAGGATCGGAGGACCAATGCGCAGCGTGGTAAGTGTTCATGATATTTATTATAACTCAGAACACTAAAGAATAAAACAACAAAGGGAACCAAATGAAACCGAAACAGTTCTGTCTGGTGCAGACACAAAACAGAAAACAGAAAATAATCACCCACAACTCAAGGGTGAAAACAGGCTACCCAAGTATGGTTCTCAATCAGGGACAACGATTGACAGCTGCCTCTGATTGAGAACCATACCAGGCCAAACACAGAAATCCCAAATCATAGAAAAAAGAACATAGACTGCCCACCCCAACTCACACCCTGACCATAATCAAACAAGGGGGGGGGGGGGACTAAGGTCAGAACGTGACAGATTGACTTGACATGAAACAAGAATAGAGTTTTAATGTGCTGAGCTATTGCTATTTCTTGTATCACATGTTTTTGTAGAATGTTAAGTCCCCTATTGACTGAGGTGAACGAAGCTACAGCAACAAGCTGATAATGGCTGGAGTCAATTTAGCTTGTTTTTGCTGTTCTCAAAATTGCATTTTAGAGTTGACTCTCCGTGCCCAGTATGGAATTGTCCATTTTGGTCATTAATGTTGGGGTCCTCCTAGCATGCTGTTTGAACCCCTTTATAAAGCACTAAGCCAGCCTGTCTCCACTAAGCTCTGCAATTTTGGCTTTGTTTCAGACGATCCACTGTTCTGCTTCTCTACAGAAATGACATGGGAGTTCACGCCCCCTCAGGCTTTCACACACAAATCCAGAGCTTAGCATTCACCTCCTGGACCTGGTGGAAATGACAGAACAAGAAGCAATGTGTTTCATCCCAAGAAAAAAGAACGGTTTGAGGGAGAACAGTGTGACATCAGGATGAATATATTACAGTAATTGGCTGTGTGAATGGCTTGTTCCTCCTCACTTACTGAATAGTCTTTTTGCTTTGTCACTGACCAGGTGTACCAAACAAAAGGCTTATATGTGTTATTGTCTGCCCAGGAACCCGCAGGTTCAAGCCCATTGATTGAGTTTGAGTTTATTTTTTATTTTTACAGGGACAGTGCACATTAATCAACGTTTCAGTAAAAGTGCCGGTTTTAGCCAGCCGGCTAATTTTCAACCGCAGTCCCTGGGCAGGTTATTAAAAACAATTACAATATAGACAATAGCAACATAGAACAAGCAAGACATAGCAACATAGGACTAAGCAAGACATAGCATACAGACAGAGCAACATAGGACAAGCAAGACGTAGCATACAGACAGAGCAACATAGAACAAAAAGCAGCAAGACAAAATTCATAAAAGCAACAAAGTGTTTCCACACCTCACAAGCTACAGACAACAGACAACATGGAAAGCGGCAATGGGCAAGTTAGTTAATTGCCAGCAGCTTTCATTCCTTCCAAAATGGAATGATGCTAACTTGTGGTGATGATGCAGGCTGGTGGTGGAGTCATGTCGCGTCTTACAGTATCTGCAACAACACAACAGAGAGGGTGTTAGCAGTCCCACCACCTTTGACTTGACTGGGACCAGGGTGTTGGGAGTTGTAGGTCATAGATCTAGCCTGTCCTTTCCCCTGACAGCAGTAATCGAATTCTCCTTCTCAGCAAGAAGACAAGTCATTTTCCAGCATTGTGCAGCTAATTAAAGAAGAGTCATTGGGGGGAGTGACTGTCTGTCGTAATTGTGTGACCCCTGATTCTGTTCTAATTATTGTTCCATTGTAATTGGAATTACAGATAACCACTGGGCTCCTGTCCCTTTATTGGTCTGGAGGAAAAGGAGAGAAAAGAGAGAGAGTGAGAGAAAATAATGGGAGGAAGAGGGGAGGCGGGAGGTTAATTGTCTATTGTCCTGGGATTGGCTTTCAGCTTTCCGTTTCCTGTCACACATTTTTATGAGGTGCAGATGAAAAGGAGCCCTTTTGTGCCTTATTTCCATACTGATGAAATTAAGACTAAGAGAGACAAAGAAAGGAGAGAGAAAGAGGGAGGGAGGGAGAGAACAAGGTAGTGAAAGAGAGACTGAAACAGATAGGAAGAGATCAAATAGTTGAATGAGGGAGAGAGGATATAACTGCCATTGTTTGCAACTATTTCACTGCTTCTTTTTGTTCTCTTTTTTATACATTCATGCATCACTCCTCTGTTGTCAGGTGCTGTGCAGTGGACCAATAGGACTATTTTAAATCATGCTATTCGCTGATGGAATTAGCTAGTAAATCCCTGCTGTAATCCTATGCATGTACCATTTCTAACCCTGATGTAAATGCGTTATTATTCATTTGGGCGGTGAGTGATCCAAATAGAGAGTCCAGAAAGAGAGAGAGACTCCAGAGAGAGTCCATAGAGAGAGTCCAGAAAGAGAGAGTCCAGAAAGAAAGGGGGGGGGTCCAGAGAGAGTGAAAGAGAGAGAGACGTAGAGAGAGACAGAGAGAGAGACTCCAGAGGGAGAAAGTCCAGAGAGAGTCCATAGAGAGAGTCCAGAAAGATAGTCCAGAGAGAGAGTCCAGAAAGAGAGGGGGGGTCCAGAGAGAGTGAAAGAGAGAGAGACAGAGAGACAGACTCCAGAGGGAGAAAGTCCAGAGAGACTCCAGAGAGAGTCCAGAAAGATAGTCCAGAGAGAGAGAGTCCAGAGAGAGAGAGTCCAGAAAGAGAGAGTCCAGAAAGAGAGGGGGGGTCCAGAGAGAGTGAAAGAGAGAGAGACGTAGAAAGAGACAGAGAGAGAGACTGCAGAGGGAGAAAGTCCAGAGAGACTCCAGAGAGAGTCCAGAAAGATAGTCCAGAGAGAGAGAGTCCAGAGAGAGAGAGTCCAGAAAGAGAGAGTCCAGAAAGAGAGGGGGGGTCCAGAGAGAGTGAAAGAGAGAGAGATGTAGAGAGAGACAGAGAGAGAGACTGCAGAGGGAGAAAGTCCAGAGAGACTCCAGAGAGAGTCCATAGAGAGAGTCCAGAAAGAGAGTCCAGAGAGAGAGGGAGAGAGTCCAGAGAGAGAGTCCAGAGAGAGAGAGAGAGAGATAGAGTCCAGAGAGAGAGAGACTCCAGAAAGAGAGTCCAGAGAGAGAGGGAGAGAGTCCAGAGAGAGAGGGAGAGAGTCCAGAGAGAGAGAGACTCCAGAAAGAGAGTCCAGAGAGAGAGAGAGACTCCAGAGAGTGTCCATAGAGAGAGTCCAGAGAGAGGGAGAGAGTCCAGAGAGAGAGTCCAGAGAGAGAGAGAGAGAGAGCCTCCAGAGAAAGTCCAGAGAGAGTCCAGAAAGAGACTCCAGAGAGAGTCCAGAAAGATAGTCCAGAGAGAGAGAGTCCAGAGAGAGAGAGTCCAGAAAGAGAGAGTCCAGAAAGAGAGGGGGGGTCCAGAGAGAGTGAAAGAGAGAGAGACGTAGAGAGAGACAGAGAGAGAGACTGCAGAGGGAGAAAGTCCAGAGAGACTCCAGAGAGAGTCCATAGAGAGAGTCCAGAAAGAGAGTCCAGAGAGAGAGGGAGAGAGTCCAGAGAGAGAGTCCAGAGAGAGAGAGAGAGAGATAGAGTCCAGAGAGAGAGAGACTCCAGAAAGAGAGTCCAGAGAGAGAGGGAGAGAGTCCAGAGAGAGAGGGAGAGAGTCCAGAGAGAGAGAGACTCCAGAAAGAGAGTCCAGAGAGAGAGAGAGACTCCAGAGAGTGTCCATAGAGAGAGTCCAGAGAGAGAGGGAGAGAGTCCAGAGAGAGAGTCCAGAGAGAGAGAGAGAGAGAGAGAGAGAGCCTCCAGAGAAAGTCCAGAGAGAGTCCAGCAAGAGACTCCAGAGAGAGTCCTGAAAGAGAGTCCAGAGAGGGAGTCCAGAGAGAGAGTCCAGAGAGAGTCCATAGAGAGAGAGAGAGAGACTCCAGAAAGAGAGTCCAGAAAGAGAGTCCATAGAGAGAGGGTGAGAGTCCAGAGAGAGAGAGTCCAGAGAGAGAGAGAGAGAGAGAGCCTCCAGAGAGTCCAGAGAGAGAGTCCAGAGAGAGAGTCCAGTAAGAGACTCCAGAGAGAGACTCCAGAGAGAGAGTCTTGAAAGAGAGTCCAGAGAGGGAGTCCAGAGAGAGTCCAGAGAGAGAGAGAGAGAGAGACTCCAGAAAGAGAGTCCATAGAGAGAGAGTCCAGAGAGAGAGTCCAGAGAGAGAGGGAGAGAGTCCAGAGAGAGTGAGAGTCCAGAGAGAGTGAGAGTCCAGAGAGAGAGAGAGGGAGAGTCAAAAGAAAGCATAGACATATGGCAAAAGCATCAAAAGCAGCTTCCAAAAATAATTATGTGATTTCCAAAGGAGGATAAGCCAAAGGGGTTGAATCAAAGTGCCAAATCTGATTGAGATCGAATCTGTTGTTAGACTTTGTGTCTTCCATGCATGGATACAGCTGTCACCCCTCAAAGGCATTTCAGTGTGTAAAATACAATACAACACATTTTATTGTCACCAGGCAGGCCAGAACTCCATCCCACCAAAACAGGCTGAATATTCAGACAGCCTTTTCAAACAACTCTTACACTTAAAGGGCATTATCATCAATTTCATAATTTCTCAGTATTATTCAAACCTCATAGGGTGGAAATATATTTAAAACAAATTGAAATAGTGTTTTTGACTGCACTGGGCCTTTAAGAGGCTGACACAATGGAAGTAATCAGAACAGAGGAATTGATGCATGACTATGAAACTCTCACTGGGGGAAAAGTAATCAAATTATTGCTAGACATCATCAGCAGACTACTGCCATTGCCATTTTGATCGGCACCTAAATTAATTTCACCCTCTCTTGGAGATGGCCTCTCACAGATAATCCAGAAACATAGAAATAGTTCAATTATATCTGTGTAGGGATTTGTGGATTCCAACATTATTGAAGCCACTTTGATGGTGATTGTGATCCAGTGAATAGCTTAGGTTAAAGGGATAGATATGTGATTCAGAGAAAATCAAAAGGATTAGCTTTGGAGAACAGATAAAGCTCAGTGTCCTTGAATGAGCATAAAATACACTGTGTTAATAAAACCCAATGACACAGTGTTCTTTTGGAGCAGTAATTAATTAAAGCAATTAGCAAAAACGTATGCATGGGTATGCATGTAGCCAAAACTGATTAAATAGTATCCCACTGTTGGATTTAACTCATATCCATGCTTTCATTGCAATCTGAACAAAATAAAACAATTTTCAAAGTTTGAACTCTTCAGTGAGTTCCACCATATACCACTATAGTGTACCATATCTAGGCTACTAATGAAAGTTTTCCTTCAGTTCATGTTAAGTAAAATGACTGACCAAGAGCAATCATTGTCATCATCATCTATTAGAAAGTCTGGAACCATTTTGAAAGTAATCACTGCTGTGCTAAAGCTTTAGTGTCCTCTCTAAAAGTTCAGACCAATTTGTGCCTGAAAATTAATGGTATCGCCACTAACTGTAGCTGGCCTTTTACAAAACAACTTTTTGATTGACAAGACAGGGTAAAAAAACAGAACGCCTTGGTGTTAATGGTCTGATGATGCATCTAATCTACAGTAGTTAACCTTTATCAGGGACCTTTTAATGCACTTCCCCTCCCTCCTTTGTCCTGCACTACTTATTACATGATGTGTTGTCAGCATGCTGATGTGGTTCTCAGTGCAAGGGGACAGCCAGTGTGGTGTGGCAGCATGCTGATGTGGTTCTCAGTGCAAGGGGACAGCCAGTGTGGTGTGGCAGCATGCTGATGTGGTTCTCAGTGCAGGGGGACAGCCAGTGTGGTGTGGCAGCATGCTGATGTGGTTCTCAGTGCAAAGGGACAGTCAGTGTGGTGTGGCAGCATGGGAGGTAGTAGAAACAACCTATATTTATCTTTATTGATTTTCCTTTTTGTACTTGAACTATTTTCACATCATTACAACACTGTATATAGACATAATATGACATGTGAAATGTCTTTATTCTTTTGGAACTTTTGGAAGTGTAATGTTTACTGTACACTTATCATTTACTTCACTTTTGTTTATTATCTCTTTTACCTGAAATTGACATTGAACTTAGAGGACAGAGATAGAGAGAGAGAGAGATACAGAGAGAGAGAGAGAGAGACAGAGAGAGAGAGACACACAGAGAGAGACAGAGAGAGACAGAGAGAGAGAGACACAGACAGAGAGAGAGAGACACAGACAGAGAGAGAGAGAGAGACACAGAGAGAGAGAGAGACACAGAGAGAGAGAGAGACACAGAGAGAGAGACACAGAGAGAGAGACACAGAGAGAGAGAGAGAGAGAGAGAGAGAGAGAGAGAGAGAGAGAGAGAGAGAGAGAGAGAGAACTGGAACTCAAGAAAGTCTTGAAACTTTTAACTCATGAATAAATAACATGGTGGAACAATGTTGAAATATCAATCTCTCTCATTTTGCATATTAGATGGTGTATCATGAATGGGGGCAGGATAGCTTTCTAATCTCAGGTGGAGAATGTTTAATTGTGTGACTTGATGAGACAGTAATTGCATTAAAATCACCTCTCTCATTTTAGTACGCAAGAGTTCCTCCATAGCCGTGAGTGTATTCATTTTAGATGGTTTCCAGAGTCAAACTGCTCAATGAATGTTTGAATGATTCCCTGACTCTATGTGGAATAGGTGAGTGACCAACTTACTGACAGGGATAAATACTCTTCTCAGTCAACCTTGATAGACATTTCTGGTCCAGTTTCCCTCCATAACTTTCTGTCGGTCCCTTTAATTTACTCCAGTTTGAGAACTCAATATTATTATTAGAATGTAGGATCTCAATTAGACTCAGTTCTGCAGCCTCAGAACAGTTGCAGCCTCAGAACAGTTGCAGCCTCAGGCCAGACTTATCGTGATGGAACATTTCCAGTACCCAGCTGATTGGTGAAGGTCATGTGTTCATATGGTGGTTTAATTAGTGGAAAATCAAACGTTACATTGAAATATGCTGTGTTTTTAATTGCAATGATCCATTGCACATCCTCAATCTGCATGTCGACCAAATTGAACCAAAGGAATTATCATAGCTTTGAGCATAGTATAAATGTGTCAAATGTTGCTTAAACAATGTTTTATGAAGTTGTTCAACATTGCTTTCACTCTGATTAACACCAACTGTTGTGTGAGATAAAATCCAATAAAAGTATAAGTCATTGAGGTCATAACGCTTGGAGGACTAAACATGAATGTGCTTTTTTGGGACATCTTGACAGGCTGTGTGTTATACCCAGGACTAGCTATGAGGGTATTATGTTTGTTGCCTCAAGCTCAATGTTCCAACTGTGCCATTCTTAAGTGATATGTGTAGGCTTAAGTTCCTGCAAGGTGTCTATGGTATGATATCTCTAAACAGAACAGTGTGTTTATGTAGTTTTTATAGCAGCAGGATTGCACCTCTTGTCTGGTTTCCCTGTTTGATTCCAGCCACTTATTTAATTGAGTTACTTGTATCTCTCACTCCCCACTGAAATGGGGCACAAATGCAATTTGGAAACACAGCATTCTCTGTCAACTCAGCATCTAAGTATTTTCGACTAGCCCTGTGTTAGAACAGATTGTGCTTGAAGCTACGGCTGCATCATCTCGTGTGCGACTCCCTAAATCGTTTCAGTACATGTTTTAATTGAATTAAGTCTTCCCTCTCTGTATTTTGTGTGAGCCAACACCCCCTCCCCCTCCCCCCGCCTGGCTGCTTGTGTAATTGAGTTTGGGGATGCAGCCCGGTGCTTCCTCCCTCGCACGAATCGCCCTCTCATTACCCAGCTCTAATTGGGATTAGTGCTGCATTTTGTTTTGGGCTGGCTAATGAGGGCTGTGGCCAGAGACAGGGTCTACTGCTATTAGAACAGGGGTCGAGGTGGGGATGGGGGAGAGGTGTGGATGGGGGCGAGGTGGGGATGGGGGCGAGGTGTGGATGGGGGAGAGGTGGGGATGGGGGAGAGGTGGGGATGGGGGAGAGGTGTGGATGGGGGAGAGGTGTGGATGGGGGCGAGGTGGGGATGGGGGAGAGGTGGGGATGGGGGAGAGGTGGGGATGGGGGAGGTGTGGATGGGGGAGAGGTGTGGATGGGGGAGAGGTGTGGATGGGGGCGAGGTGGGGATGGGGGAGTGTGTATGATTGAGTTCTAGTGAGGGGAAAATGAAATGGTGAAATGGGAGAGCAAATGTTTGTCATTTTTAAATAAACACACTACTGTGTGACTCAAAACACTATGACTAAAAAGTAAATAATAAATCACGTTTGGAACATCTCCTGTTTTCTACCTCTCCTCCGTAACTCCATTCACCACACATCATCCACCCATGAACTCCGCTATTTCGCTTGATTTCTCTAAATTTTTTACTCATTAGAGGGCTGTTTAGGATGTACCAGATAACATTATTCTGGTGTCCCTCAAAGGCTGCATTTATACAGGCCTCCCAATTCTGATTATTTTTCCACTAATTGGTCTTTTGACCAATCAAATCAGCTCTTTTGCCTGTGTAAACACAGCCTAAGAGTCCGTTGTCACTAATGAATGAAGCTCTCAACTTTTTCACACATTTTAAAAGCCTGCAGATCCAACATCCTGTATCTTGTTTTTCTGTAATGGACCATTTGTCCATTTTATTATTAGGTAGTGGTCCCAAAACAACACATTTGTGAGATTCATTTGTGAAGGATGTAAAAGCTCTTTTAGCCATTTTACAGAGTGGAAAATACTAGGGTTATCTTTTCTCTTCAAAATAACTACAGCTCTATTGTTTCCCTTCTCTGTAAGATTTGTGTTCCACGTCATCGTTGTAACCTTGGGATAAATAAAGCAGTTGTAATCCGTTGATGTACAAGACATCACATTTCCTCCCTATTCATCTGGGTTGAGGTGCCCTGCTGCCCACTGTGTATAGAAGGGAATTATGGGAGAGGCAGGTGGAAGTGCCCCCTGACCTTGTCATATGTATCACACAACAGAGGAAGATGAGAGGACAAAGTGGTCAATACTAAAGGGCCATCTGGGGAAACCTGGGTCAGACACCCATATACACATACACACACACAGAAACAAATGGTCAGACACCAATATACAGTATAATGTACACATACACACACACAGAAGCACACACAGAAATAAACACACAGAAACACACACACACACTCACAGAAACACACAAACACTTACACTTTTATAAAATATTTTCTAACCAAAAAGGTTGAGGTGTTGAACAGCTCAATAATTCCTGTCAATAAAAATGTTGCTGTCAATGGACATCTTAGTGATGTTCTCCACACCGTTACTGGCTCTGCAATATTCTGTGTGCAGCAGATCAATCTAAGATATGTTCTCATGTTTGTTTGGTGGCGATCAATCTGGGCACCTCACACGAAATTGAAAAGGCTCAATCATTGGCTTTCATCTAAGTAGTGAAAATGATCTTGTTTGTTGACGTTTAATCTCTTCTCTTTATTAGAGAGATGGCGATAAAGGTGTGCATATATATATAAATGGATCAAAGGGTACGGGAGAGGGGTGAGGAAGAGAGAGGTACAGAGAGAGGGGTGGGAGAGACAGAGGGATAAAGATAGCGAGATGGAGAGAGAGTCTCATTAGTAGCATTTGATACAAGTGTTTGTCTTTCATCACTAGAGGACCATGTGTTTTGATCTTGCCCACTCTGTACATGCAGATGAGCCTGTCACATTAAAAGATGAGGAGGCCCTCTCCATTCAATGGCAGCCCTAACGGCAGAGACAAGATTTTGCGGCGATCAAATCTAATCTTCGTCCTGTAGACATCCTCACTCAAAGTGTATGAGTATGTGTGTTTATGAATGTAAGTGCGCATATATCTGTATTCCAATGCAATTGCGTGTGAGTTACTCAGGCTTCAGGCTCTCTAACGGTATAATAACTGAGCCAGCCCCCCTCCCCCTTGTCCTCAGCTCAAGATTGCGATGACTGCCGGCTGTCAATCTGCTCTTGATTGACATCTATTGATGCTGATCCTCTGAAGCCTCTGATATGTGTAAAGAGGCTCTCTACCTATCTGCCATTAAATCTCAGGATTACCACCACCTCTATTCACATAGACCCTGTCCAACCGATGGGGTGTTTTGAATTTTGCAAATGTACCCACATTGTTTCTCTTTGTGCCTGGTGCTATCAATTATTGTGTAATTACAATTATAATCCTCAGGAGGGGCGTCAAGATTTATGTTTATTTTTTTCAAGAGAGGAAAGCTTACCTTTGTCTTCTCCTGCCCTGTCATTGGAGTCAGCCATGTTTTTAAATGTGTCTGATAAAGGATTCAAGCCTTGAACTTCCTCATTAACGACAACCTCTGCAACCTGTAGAACTTCAAAGAACATTCACAGTCAGCTCCTAACACACCCAACTCAACGCCAGCCCCTCTGCCTGTCATCTTTCTCTAGTTCCCCCAGCTATTTACATCAGATGCAACTTTCTCCAATATTTTTGGGATGATTGTATAGTAAGTTGCAGGTAGGGGAAGCGGTTAGATCAGAAGATGTTTGGTTGGAGGATACATAACAAGCCTGTAGCTTTTGGAATAGCTACATTTCTACATCCGTCTTCTCCTTTCAAACCTTCACAAACTCCTTGAAGCTCCTTTGCCAAGATGGTGACATTCAAATGAGTGGTGTGCTCTGCATGCTGACCCCTCGGCTGCTTCATTGTGTTTATGAGTCTGGTCACGCTGTTATACATATTCATTCACCTCCAGGATGACATTATCTGAATATTCTACAAAGGGTAAACATTTTTGTGAAGCGCAGTGTCAACCAGGGGAATATGACATAGTAATTGAATGCTGTCCAGCTGTGTGTTGGAGGAGTTGACTGGTAAAACTGTTTTCTGCAATGTCATAGTGAAATGGAAATGACACAAAATGGAGGGCCAGTATCCCACAACGTACTGGATTAGAGTTCATTATTATAATTTTTTAGGTGCTAGTTCAGTCCTGGAGGATCTGTTTTGACCAAGCAAATTAAAATGTCTGGTCTTATCAGAGCCCTGAGGGAGAGAGACGATATTACCCTGCCAGGCCTGGGGATTGGCTCCTATCACTCCACTTTCACAAAACCTGATGTCGGATGAAATACTACTCAGAGCAAATAGGAATGATTGAGTGTGTGTGTGTGTGTGTGTGTGCTGTGTGGTTCTGTGAAAGCAAGCAAGACAGGGAGAGAGAGAGGGTGGGGGATGATTGAGTTAGAGAATGATAGAGAGAAAGAGAGGTTATTGTGATATTTATGAAGTGTGAGATTGAATTCCTGCTCTCTTAGTGCGTTTGTATACGTGTGTGTGTGTGTGTGTGTGTCAATGCAATGCAGATAAGAGGGTCAAAGGAAGACACTAGCATATTTTAGTATTGCCATATTTTGGCTGACTCTGCTTTTTTTAAATCATATTTTGCTGCATTTGCATCACACCACAGTCCCCTTTTGTTAATTGGCTGTCTCTGCACATCTGTAACCCTCCATCTGTGAGTGTATGGGTTTGTTTGTCCCATCAGTGTGTCTATTACTGTTTTCTATACAGGGCCTTCAGAAAGTATTCCCACAACTTGACCATTTCCACATGTTGTTGTGTTACAGCCTGAATTTAAAATGGATGAATTTTAGATGTATTTCACTGGCCTACAAACATTACACCATAATGTCAAAGGGGAATTATCTTTCATTTATTTATTTTTTATTTTAATTTTACAAATGAATTAAAAATTAAAAGCTGAAATGTCTTGAGTCAATAACAATTCAAGCCCTTTGTTATGGCCAGCCTAAATACGTTCAGGAGTAATAATTTGCTTAATAAGTCACATAATAAGTTGCATGGACTCAAACTGTGTGCATTAATAACGTTTAACATGAATTTTGAATTAGTACCTAATTTCTGTACCCCACACATGCAATTATCTGTAAGGTCCCTCAGTCGTGCAGTGAATTTCAAACACAGATTCACGCACAAAGACCAGGGAGGTTTACCAATGCCTCGCCAAAAATGGCACCTATTTGTAGATGGGTAAAACATTAAAAGCATACCTTAATATCCCTTGGAGCATGGGGAAGTTACTAATTACACTTTAGATTGTGAATCAATACACCCAGTCACTACAAAGATACAGGCGTCCCTTTCTAACTCAGTTGCCGGAGAGTAAGGAAACCACTCAGGGATTTCAGGCCAGTGGTTGCCAGTGCCAGTTTAATGGCTCAGATAGGAGAAACTGAGGGTGGAGGGTGGATCAACAACATTGTAGTTACTCCACAATACCAATATAATTGACAGAGTGAAAAGAAGGAAGCTTATACAGAATGAAAATATTCCAAACATGCATCCTGTTTGAAACAAGGCACTTAAGTAATTCTACACAAAATGTGGCAAGGCAATTCCCTCTTTGTCCTGAATACAAAGTGTTGTATTTGATTTGCCCCAAATATAACACATTACTCTTCATATGTGACTCGTTTCAGAAAACTAGGCGTATGTCACGCCTCACTAGTTCACAGGAAAGCCATTTGAAAGTAAAATGCCTTCTGGAACATGTGAACTTTCATGTGCCTTATTAAAACTTCTTAAGGCTAGGGGGCACTATTTTCATGTCCGGATGAAAAGTGTGTCCAAAGTAAACTCACTGCTACTCAGGCTCAGAATTTTGGAAAGATTTGGAAAGGAAACACACGTTTCTAAAACTGTTAAAATGATGTCTGTGAGTATAACAACCTTATTTGGCAGGCAAAACCCTGAGGACAAACCATTCAGGAAAAAATAAGATTGAGGTCACTCTCTTTTCAATGTTTTTTTTATGTGGATCTAGATTTCTAGATCTGCACTTGCCTGCAGTTCCTATCGCTTCCACTAGATGTCAACAATCTTAGAAATTGGTTGATGTTTTTCCTTTGAGAAATGAAGAAGTAGAGCTGTTTAGAACGAGGGTTGAGTCTATTGTACTGTTGTGGTTGGGGCGCACGACCTGAAAGCTCGCTCCACATTGTTTTCGTCCGGTATTGAACACAGTTTATTCCGTCTAAAATGTTATCAATTATTTACGTTTAAAAATACCTAAAGTTGGATTAGGAAAGTTGTTTGAAATATTAGGATCAAGTTCACAGGTAACTTATTAGATACTTTGTAGTCATGTTGCGCGAGTTGGAACCGGTGAATTTTCAGAATCAAACGTGCCAAATAAATTGACATTTTGGGGATATAATGACAGAATTAATTGAACAAAAAGACCATTTGTGATGTTTAATGGACATAATGTAGTGCCAACAGAAGAAGATCTTCAAAGGCAAGGCATGAATTTTATGTTATTTCTGACTTTTGTGTCACGCCTGGCAGGTTGAATTATGATTTTCATGTGTTTGTTTGATGGGGTGCTGTCCTCAGATAATAGCATGGTTTGCTTTTGCCGTAAAGCCTTTTTGAAATCTGTGTGTATAAACCGGTGTATAACACTTGTATGATTTATTAATTATTATTATGAGTATTTCTGTTTTTGAATTTGGCACGCTGCTATTTCACTGGGTGTTGTCAAATCAATCCGGCGTGCGAAGAGTTCACTAAGAAGTTAACTAACTTGTATGTCATCTGTGAATATGAATACAATTGTTAAAAAGCAAGCCTAGTTGGTTTAGCGACAGAAAAATACAGGAATCTTCCCGCTAGCAATGATTGTCTGAGATAAGGGATGGGCTGGGCATGCCGAGAGATGAGTTTGGATTGGTCTGCAGTGTAGCACGCTTCTGTCTATAACATAAGCTGGTCAGTATGTGTAGGTAATCCTTTCTAACGCAGCTTTTGTGAATGATATCACTTAGTCATCACGTTTCAGGTAAGACCCAGATGCAGACAACGTCGAAGTAACAACAGTTTATTAATCGAACAGGGGCAGGCAAAAGGCAGATCAAGGTCAGGCAAAGGTCAGTAATCGAGAAAGGTGGGGCAAAGGTATAGGATGGCAGACAGGCTCAGGGTCAGGGCAGGCAGAATGGTCAAGACTGGGAAAACTAGCAAACAGGAACAATTGAGAGACAGGAGCAGAGGGGAAAACACTGGTAGGCTTGAGGAAACAAAACGAACCGGCAACAGACAAACAGAGAACACAGCTATAAATACACAGGGCATAATGGGGAAGATGGGCGACACCTGGAGGGGGTGGAGACAATCACAAAGAGAGGTGAAACAGATCAGGGTGTGACAATAGTGGGGCGGCAGGGTAGCCTAGTGGTTAGAGCGTTGGTCTAGTAACCAGAAGGTTGCAAGTTCAAACCCCCGAGCTGACAAGGTTCAAATCTGTCGTTCTGCCCCTGAACAAGGCAGTTAACCCATCATTGAAAATAAGAATTTGTTCTTAACTGACTTGCCTGGTTAAATAAAGGTCAAATAAAAAATAAATAAAATAGTAGAACTGCAAATGTATTGCTTTTTGGAGGACAGAGTTTTGAAATCTGTGGAATACCTGGTGGAATTATAATATGATAGCTATGGAGATGGAGAAAATTCTGGCGTTTGATTGCAAATATGCAGAGGGAACACACAGAATGCTGTCTCCGGATTACATATTCAAACTAAGGGCAACCATGGCATCCGTGACAGAGAGGGAGAAGCGTCCATCCATGTATATGGGTAACAGTCTAGCTAACTTCATTTTCAGATATGACATGTTTCTAATTTTGTCAGAAAGTAAATTGAATTTCAAGTTAAAGCGTACTTCTAGCTAGCTAGCTAACGTTAGCTGACTGGCTCGTTAGCTAACGTTACGTGTATGATCTCTGTAGTAAGTGATCAAATTGTAAGTGAGCCCACTCCCTTGGCTGAGAAGCAACGCCACACATGAATGGTCTCAGGATGCTTTACTGTTGGCATGACACAGGACTGATGGTAGCGTTCACCTTGTTTTCTCCGGACAAGCTTTCTTCCGGATGCCCCAAACAAATGGAAAGGGGATTCATCAGAGAAAATGAATTTACCCTAGTCCTCAGCAGTCCAATCCCTGTACCCTTTGCAGACTATCAGTCTGTCCCTGATGTTTTTCCCGGAAAGAAGTAGCTTCTTTGCTGCCCTTCTAGACACCAGGGCGTCCTCCAAAAGTCTTTGCCTCGCTGTGCATGCAGATGCACTCACACCTGCCTGCTGCCATTCCTGAGCAAGCTCTGTACTGGCGGTGCCCCGATCCCGCAGCTGAATCAACTTTAGGAGACGGTCCTGGCGCTTTCTGGACTTTCTTGGGCACTCTGAAGTGTGATTCGGCCTCACAACAATTGAACCGCTCTCCTTGAAGTTCTTGATGATCAAATAAATGGTTGATTTAGGTGCAATCTTACTGCCAGCAATATCCTTGCCTGTGAAGCAATGATGACGGCACGTGTTTCCTTGCACATAACCATGGTTGACAGAGGAAGAACAATCCACCATCCTTTTGAAGCTTCCAGTCTGTTATTCAAAATCAATCAGCATGACAGAGTGATCTCCAGCCTTGTCCTTGTCAACACACACACACCTGTGTTAACGAGAGAATCACTGACATGTCAGCTGGTCCTTTTGTCGCAGGGCTGAATTGCAGTGGAAATGTTTTTTGGGGATTCAGTTCATTTGCATTGCAAAGAGGGACTTTGCAATTAATTGCAATTCATCTGATCACTCTTTATAACATTCTGGAGTATATGCAAATTGCCATCATACAAACTGAGGCAGCAGACTTCAGCAGATTCTCAAAACTTTTGGCCACGACTGTAGACAAAGAAGAGGTCTCCAGTAGGTTTACCAACACATTCAAGGGCCATCTTATCAAAGTTGATCAACTTTCAAAGCAGAATTACTTTCCCATCAACTGCAGTGTATGATTTAACATGTTTTGGCTCAGAATCTCAACTTTTATCCCATGTAAAAAACACAATTTCTTTGCTACATAAGACCGAATCGAGCGGTTTGGTCACAAATTTTCAGGCATAGTAGTGACTGCATCTTCTTATGGGTATGCTTGTCATCGTTAAGGACTGGGGAGTTAGTTTTTCCAGGATAAAAAATAAACGGAATGGAGCTAAGCACATGCAAAATCATAGAGGAAACCGGGTTTAGTCTGCAATATACCAGACACAGGTAGATGAATTCACCTTTCAGCAGGACAAAAACCTAAAACACAGGCCAAATCTACCCTAGAGTAGCTTACCAAGAAGACAGTGAATGTTCCTGAGTGGCCAAGTTACATGAAACCCAAACCGGCTGCGCGCGTGCGCCATCGTGCGCCATCATGCACCATCATGCACCATCATGCATAATTGTATTTTGTCCCCCCCACACCAAACGCGATCACGACACTCAGGTTAAAATATCAAAACACTAAACAATACCAAAACACACAACTCTGAACCAATTATATTAATTTCGGGACAGGTCAAAAAGCATGAAACATTTCCGGCAATTTATCTAGCCCGCTTGCACTTGCTAGCTAATTTGTCCTGGGATAGAAACATTGAGTTGTTATTTTACCTGAAATACACCAGGTCCTCTACTCCACCAATTAATCCACACATGAAACGGTCAAATGAATAATTTCTAGTCATCTCTCATCCTTCCAGGCTTTTTCTTCTCTTGACTTTATATTGCGATTGGCAACTTTCATAAATTAGGTGCATTACCACCACTGACCTCGTTTGTCTTTAAAAAAAATGTTTACCTTTATTTAACTAGGCAAGTAAGTTAAGAACAAATTCTTATTTTCAATGACAGCCTAATGGGTTAACTGCCTTGTTCAGGGGCAGAACGACAGATTTGTACCTTGTCAGCTTTCGGTTACAAGTCCAACGCTCTAACCGCTAGGCTACGCTGCCGCCCCACACAGTCTTCAGTTACCCACGTGGGTATAACCAATGAGGAGATGGCACGTGGGTACTTGCTTCTATAAACCAATGAGGAGATGGGAGAGGCAGGACCTGCAGCACGATCTGCATCAGAAATAGAACTGACTTCTATTTTAGCCCTTGCAACGCAGACGCTCCTTGGTGTGCGTGAATAATATAGATTTCTACATTTATTTTGCAACGCTCACGCATGCGACACGAGCGGTGTAGTCACAGTTACAGTTTTTTACATAAATCTGGTTGAAAATCTATAGCAAGACATGTAAATGGATGTCCAGCAGTGATCAACAACCAATTTGCCAGAGCTTGAGTAATTATGAAAAGAATAATGGGCAAATATTGTACAATCCAGGTGTGCAACGCTCTTAGAGACTTACCCAGAAAGACTCACAGTTGTAATCGCTGGCAAAGGTGATTCTAACATGTATTGACTCATGTAGTCATTACTTATGTAAATGAGATATTTAATTTTCAATACATTTGCAAAATATATATAAAAAAACAACATGTTTTCACTTTGTTATTAGTGTAGTTGAGTGAGAGAAATAATCTATTCAATCCATTCAGAATTCAGGCTGTAACACAACAAAATGTGAAATACATCAAGGGACATTTTCTGAATGCACTATGTATACACATGTCAAATACGTCTAACTCCTTCCAAGATCTGTCCAGGTGCATATGTGTCTGTGTTGTTTGTGTGTGTGTGGTTATGCAACTGTGTGTGTGTGTGTGTGTCCGTGTGCGCAGCAGGGTCTCTAATGAGGACGTATGGCCCTGAGTGCAGCCCTCCCTTCCACTGCTCTGTTCCCTTGCTCAGAGAGAAGATTTCACTCATGTCAAAGCTTGCTAGTATGTTTATATGGGTTGGTTAGGTGAAGGGTCAGTCTAAGGGAATTATGCACGCTGCATATCGATGCTCCAACTGCAGTCTGCATCAGGAGGGCCGATCCATCTCTCTCTTTGTCTCTACACATACCCCCTTCCACATCCTCATTGCTCTCATCTTATTCTTCCATCTCTCTCCATCTCTCTCTGACCAGCCATCTGTTATGTTAGTATAAATCCCTCTCTTTTGCTTATCTCCCTGTCTGTGTGCTACTCGTCATCTCTTTGTCCATGTCCCTATATCACTCTCTCCATCCTTTTCTAACCAGTCATATGTCACATCATCAGAGCTCCTCACCTCTCTCTCTTTCTGCCTATCCCTTGTCTTAAATCGATTTAACAAAATGCAGAGTGTGTGCTTTTATCAAGTGGGGACAGCTTTTTGACATTGTATAAAGAAAGGAAGATCTAGTCTGTGCCAGGATGAGCAAGCAAACACAATAGGGTGTGTATGGAGGTAGATCGTCACTGACAGGATGAGGAAGCAAACACAATAGGGTGTGTATGGAGGTAGATCGTCACTGACAGGATGAGCAAGCAAACACAATAGGGTGTGTATGGAGGTAGATCGTCACTGACAGGATGAGGAAGCAAACACAATAGGGTGTGTATGGAGGTAGATAGTCACTGACAGCAAACAAATAAGCCTCAGTGACTTGACAGGAAAGATATCACCGTCCTGCATTAAGTACTAGATCAGTATAGAGATAAAATAACGTTTGTATTTGTATTTATTAAGGATCCCCATTAAATACAGCAGCAGTGCTGATGAGATGGATCAGATACTAAACTCAGCAAAAAAAGAAACGTCCTCTCACTGTCAACTGCATTTATTTTCAGCAAACTTAACGTGTAAATATTTGTATGAACATAACAAGATTCTTACAGGAAATCACGCACAGAACGAGTAGTATGGCTGGTGGCATTGTCATGCTGGAGGGTCATGTCAGGATGAGCCTGCAGGAAGGGAACCACATGAGGGAGGAGGATGTCTTCCCTGTAACACACAGCATTGAGATTGCCTGCAATGACAACGAGATCAGTCCAATGATGCTGTGACACACCGCCCCAGACCATGACGGACCCTCCACCTCGATCCCGCTCCAGAGTACATGCCTCAGTGTAACGCTTATTCCTTCGACGATAATCGCGTTGTTGTCGGTGATGTCTGGTGAGGAGCTGCCTTACAACAGGCTTTCAAGCCCTCAGTCCAGCCTCTCTCAGCCTATTGCTGACAGTCTGAGCACTGATGGAGGGATTGTGTGTTCCTTGTGTAACTCGGGCAGATGTTGTTGCCATCCTGTATCTGTCCCGCAGGCGTGATGTTCGGATGTATCGATCCTGTGCAGGTGTTGTTACACGTGGTCTGCCACTGATCAGCTGTCCGTCCTGTCTCCCTGTAGCGCTGTCTTAGGCGTCTCACTCAGTTTAGCTAACTGTTTGGTGGGTGGCACACATCACACTGGCTGTGAATGGAGTGGATTCAAATAAAATAAATACAGATAAAAATACGGATAAGAATAAAAGATACAGGAGCCCCCCTGACGCGCGGCTCCCACAGCATGCCGACACCGGCCTTGAGAACTACCCGGGGGGCGAGGCGCAGGGCGATCCGGATGGAGGCGATGGAACTCCTTTAACATAGCTGGATCCAATATATCGCCCACCGGGACCCAGCACCTCTCCTCCGGCCCGTACCCCTCCCAATCCACGAGGTACTGCAGGCCCCTCACCCGGCATCTCGAGTCCAGAATGGCCCGTATCGTGTACGCCGGGGACCCCTCGATGTCCAGAGAGGGCGGAGGGACCTCCAGAACCTCACCTTCCTGCATGGAACCAGCTACCACCGGCCTGAGCAGAGACACATGAAACGAGGGGTTAATACGATAATACGAAGGAAGTAACAATCGATAACACACCTTGTTTATTCTCCTCAGGACTTTAAATGGCCGCACACACTGCGGACCCAGCTTCCGGCAGGGCAGGCGGAGGGGCAGGTTTCGGGTCGAGAGCCAGACCCTGTCCACCGGTGCAAACACGGGGGCCTCACTGCGGTGACGGTCAGCGCTCCTCTTTTGCCATCCACTCACCTGACGCAATGACTCCTGGACGACTTTCCAGGTCTCCTTAGAGCGCTGCACCCACTCCACCGCAGGAGCCTCGGTCTGGCTCTGATGCCATGGTGCTAGAACCGGCTGGACCCCAACACACACTCAAACGGTGACATGTTGGTAGAGGAGTGGCTTAGTGAGTTCTGGTCCATTTCAGCCCAGGGGATGTATCTCGCCCACTCCCCTGGCCGGTCCTGGCAATACGACCGCAGAAACCTACCCACCTCCTGGTTCACTCTCTCCACCTGCCCATTACACTCCGGGTGATACCCCGAGGTCAGGCTGGCCGAGACCCCCAGATGCTCCATAAACGCCCTCCACACTCGGGACGTAAACTGGGGACCCCGATCAGAAACAATATCCTCGGGCACCCCGTAGTGCTGGAAGACATGGGTGAACAGCACCTCCGCAGTCTGTAGGGATGTAGGGAGACCGGCCAACGGGATAAGACGGCAGGACTTCGAGAACCAATCCACAACGACCAGGATCGTCGTGTTCCCCTGAGACAGGGAAAGATCAGTGAGAAAATCCACCAATAGATGGGACCACGGCCGTTGTGGAACGGGGTGGGGTTGTAACTTCCCTTGTGGCAAGTGTCTAGGAGCCTTACTCTGGGCGCACACCAAACAGGAGGAGACATAGAATCGCACGTCCCTCACCAAGGTAGGCCACCAGTACTTCCCTCTAAGACCTCGCACCGTTCTCGAAATACCCGGGTGACCTGACAAGGGTAGAGTATGAGCCCACCGAATCAATTGATCATGAACAGCGAGCGGCATGTACCTACGACCCTCCTGGCACTGTGGAGGTGCAGGTTCCTTCCTTAGCGCCCGCTCGATGTCCTCGTCCACCTCCCATACTACCAGTGCTACCAGCTTAGCCGCCGGAATGATGGGAGTAGGATCGATGGACCGGTCCTCAGTGTCGTAGAGGCGGGACAGCGCGTCGGCCATAGTATTGAGGGAACCTGGTCGATACAAAATCGTAAAATGAAATCGGGTGAAATACATGGCCCACCTTGCCTGACGAGGATTCAGTCTCCTAGCTGATTGGATATACTCCAGGTTACGGTGGTCAGTCCAGATGAGGAAAGGGGGCCTCATGCCAGTGTCTCCACACCTTCAGGGCCTTAACCCCCACCCCCCATCAGCATTGAGGTAATAGGAGCCGCTACCTGGCCAAAACCGAGAAAACTAGAAAACAGGAACTAGAGAAAGACAGGAGCACTGGAAAAACGCTAGTAGGCTTGACGAAACAAAACAAACTGGCAAAAGACAAATAGAGAACACAGGTATAAATACATGGGGATAATGGGGAAGATGGGCGACACCTGGAGGTGGGTGAAGACAAGCACGAAGACAGGTGAAACAGATCAGGGTGAGACAGTATTTGATATACAGGTGTTTGTATGGTGTAATACTCAGCACATTAACAGTGCTGAGGCCACCGATCCCCGTCAATACATATTGATAAGAGTGTTCATCTTGGCTGTTACAGCTTACAGTTCCATATGGCAGTTTGGCAGGCAGTAAAGATGGAGCATTTAAATACATCTAGGAAATAAGACCTTGGATCTTTAAAACCATGCAAATAGTTGTCAATATATTCAACAATCTCATGTTTCTTTCTTAAAAATGTAAATGTCATGATAATTGATTCCAATTGGCATATGAGCTAACATGTTAACCTGGGATTGTTAACCAGATATTGTATGTGTACCAGCCCATCTCTTAGCTATTCACAGCATCCCCATATGATAGTATTCACTAATTGTCCATGCACTACACTCTTAGAAAAAAGGGTTCCAAAAGGGTTCTTTGGCTGTCCCCATAGTAGAATTGGAGCGAGCGAGCGGTCGCATCTGCACTCGGTCCGCAGGTAGTATTACATTTCATTACATTTCATTATAGTACAACGGTTTGATTTGTCTAATCTTAGCAATTTTTCTTCTTAGCTAGCTACATAGCCGTCTTTGTATCATAGATAATTGCGTAATTATCGTATTTCGTCGTCCTAACGCAGTCTACACCGCCCTGCAGCTAGCTAGCTAGCTAACGTCTACCGTTAGCTAGTCCACCGTCTACCGATTAGCAGCACAACTTACACTCAACTGAACGACTTGATTAGTGTAGTGTTAGCTAGCTACATAGTTGTCTTTGCTGTCTTCGTATCCAAGATAATTGTGTAGTTTAGAGTGTGTAGTTTTAGAGTGATTATCTTAATTTACCGAGGTTAGCTAGCCAGCTATTTGTCGTCCTTAACGTAACAGAACTTCCGCACTCAACAATCCGGTCGCATTTCGCTCGCTCCACAGGTAGTATCACATTTTTCATTTCATTACAGTACAACGGCTTGATTTGTTTGATCGTAGCTAGCTACATAGCTAGCTACATAGCCGTCTTTGTATCAAAGATAATTGTGTAGTCTTGAGCGATTTCCTAGGTTAGCTAGCCAGCTATTGTCGTTCTTTTAACGCAACGTAACGTAAATCAACACTGCTAGCTAGCCAGCTAGCCCCGAATAGCAGCACAGTAGAAACCATTACACTCAACGGAACGACTTGATTAGTGTAGTGTCAACAACGCAGACACTGCCAGCTAGCCTACATAGTCAACAACGCAGCCTCTGCCAGCTAGCCTACTTCAGCAGAACTGTATCATTTTAATCATTTTAGTCAATAAGATTCTTGCTACGTAAGCTTAACTTTCTGAACACTCGAGACGTGTAGTCCACTTGTCATTCCAATCTCCTTTGCATTAGCGTGGCCTCTTGTGTAGCCTGTCAACTATGTGTCTGTCTATCCCTGTTCTCTCCTCTCTGCACAGACCATACAAACGCTCCACACCGCGTGGCCGCGGCCACCCTAATCTGGTGGTCCCAGCGCGCACGACCCACGTGGAGTTCCAGGTCTCCGGTAGCCTCTGGAACTGCCGATCTGCGGCCAACAAGGCAGAGTTCATCTCAGCCTATGCCTCCCTCCAGTCCCTCGACTTCTTGGCACTGACGGAAACATGGATCACCACAGACAACACTGCTACTCCTACTGCTCTCTCTTCGTCTGCCCACTTGTTCTCGCACACCCCGAGAGCTTCTGGTCAGCGGGGTGGTGGCACCGGGATCCTCATCTCTCCCAAGTGGTCATTCTCTCTTTCTCCCCTTACCCATCTGTCTATCGCCTCCTTTGAATTCCATGCTGTCACAGTTACCAGCCCTTTCAAGCTTAACATCCTTATCATTTATCGCCCTCCAGGTTCCCTCGGAGAGTTCATCAATGAGCTTGATGCCTTGATAAGCTCCTTTCCTGAGGACGGCTCACCTCTCACAGTTCTGGACGACTTTAACCTCCCCACGTCTACCTTTGACTCATTCCTCTCTGCCTCCTTCTTTCCACTCCTCTCCTCTTTTGACCTCACCCTCTCACCTTCCCCCCTACTCACAAGGCAGGAAATACGCTCGACCTCATCTTTACTAGATGCTGTTCTTCCACTAACCTCATTGCAACTCCCCTCCAAGTCTCCGACCACTACCTTGTATCCTTCTCCCTCTCGCTCTCATCCAACACTTCCCACACTGCCCCTACTCGGATGGTATCGCGCCGTCCCAACCTTCGCTCTCTCTCCCCCGCTACTCTCTCCTCTTCCATCCTATCATCTCTTCCCTCTGCTCAAACCTTCTCCAACCTATCTCTTGATTCTGCCTCCTCAACCCTCCTCTCCTCCCTTTCTGCATCCTTTGACTCTCTATGTCCCCTATCCTCCAGGCCGGCTCGGTCCTCCCTCCCGCTCCGTGGCTCAACGACTCATTGCGAGCTCACAGAACAGGGCTCCGGGCAGCCGAGCGGAAATGGAGGAAAACTCGCCTCCCTGCGGACCTGACATCCTTTCACTCCCTCCTCTCTACATTTTCCTCTTCTCTCTCTGCTGCTAAAGCCACTTTCTACCACTCTAAATTCCAAGCATCTGCCTCTAACCCTAGGAAGCTCTTTGCAACCTTCTCCTCCCTCCTGAATCCTCCTCCCCCTCCCCCTCCTCCCTCTCTGCAGATGACTTCGTCAACCATTTTGAAAAGAAGGTCGACGACATCCGATCCTCGTTTGCTAAGTCAAATGACACCGCTGGTTCTGCTCACACTGCCCTACCCTGTGCTCTGACCTCTTTCTCCCCCTCTCTCCAGATGAAATCTCGCGTCTTGTGACGGCCGGCCGCCCAACAACCTGCCCGCTTGACCCTATCCCTCCTCTCTTCTCCAGACCATTTCCGGAGACCTTCTCCCTTACCTCACCTCGCTCATCAACTCATCCCTGACCGCTGGCTACGTCCCTTCCGTCTTCAAGAGAGCGAGAGTTGCACCCCTTCTGAAAAAACCTACACTCGATCCCTCCGATGTCAACAACTACAGACCAGTATCCCTTCTTTCTTTTCTCTCCAAAACTCTTGAACGTGCCGTCCTTGGCCAGCTCTCCCGCTATCTCTCTCAGAATGACCTTCTTGATCCAAATCAGTCAGGTTTCAAGACTAGTCATTCAACTGAGACTGCTCTTCTCTGTATCACGGAGGCGCTCCGCACTGCTAAAGCTAACTCTCTCTCCTCTGCTCTCATCCTTCTAGACCTATCGGCTGCCTTCGATACTGTGAACCATCAGATCCTCCTCTCCACCCTCTCCGAGTTGGGCATCTCCGGCGCGGCCCACGCTTGGATTGCGTCCTACCTGACAGGTCGCTCCTACCAGGTGGCGTGGCGAGAATCCGTCTCCACACCACGTGCTCTCACCACTGGTGTCCCCAGGGCTCTGTTCTTGGCCCTCTCCTATTCTCGCTATACACCAAGTCACTTGGCTCTGTCATAACCTCACATGGTCTCTCCTATCATTGCTATGCAGACGACACACAATTAATCTTCTCCTTTCCCCTTCTGATGACCAGGTGGCGAATCGCATCTCTGCATGTCTGGCAGACATATCAGTGTGGATGACGGATCACCACCTCAAGCTGAACCTCGGCAAGACGGAGCTGCTCTTCCTCCCGGGAAGGACTGCCCGTTCCATGATCTCGCCATCACGGTTGACAACTCCATTGTGTCCTCCTCCCAGAGCGCTAAGAACCTTGGCGTGA
Source organism: Oncorhynchus nerka (assembly GCF_034236695.1). NCBI lineage: Eukaryota > Metazoa > Chordata > Actinopteri > Salmoniformes > Salmonidae > Oncorhynchus > Oncorhynchus nerka. Next base: position 25,607,046 of record NC_088405.1, on the reverse strand, counting down.
TCCTGGACAACACCCTGTCGTTCTCAACTAACATCAAGGCGGTGGCCCGTTCCTGTAGGTTCATGCTCTACAACATCCGCAGAGTACGACCCTGCCTCACACAGGAAGCGGCGCAGGTCCTAATCCAGGCACTCGTCATCTCCCGTCTGGATTACTGCAACTCGCTGTTGGCTGGGCTCCCTGCCTGTGCCATTAAACCCCTACAACTCATCCAGAACGCCGCAGCCCGTCTGGTGTTCAACCTTCCCAAGTTCTCTCACGTCACCCCGCTCCTCCGGCTTCCAGTTGAAGCTCGCATCCGCTACAAGACCATGGTGCTTGCCTACGGAGCTGTGAGGGGAACGGCACCTCAGTACCTCCAGGCTCTGATCAGGCCCTACACCCAAACAAGGGCACTGCGTTCATCCACCTCTGGCCTGCTCGCCTCCCTACCACTGAGGAAGTACAGTTCCCGCTCAGCCCAGTCAAAACTGTTCGCTGCTCTGGCCCCCCCAATGGTGGAACAAACTCCCTCACGACGCCAGGACAGCGGAGTCAATCACCACCTTCCGGAGACACCTGAAACCCCACCTCTTTAAGGAATACCTAGGATAGGATAAAGTAATCCCTCTCACCCCCCCCCCCCCCTTAAAATATTTAGATGCACTACTGTTCCACTGGATGTCATAAGGTGAATGCACCAATTTGAAAGTCGCTCTGGATAAGAGCGTCTGCTAAATGACTTAAATGTTAAATGGTAGAACCATTTTTGGTTCCAGGTAGAACACCTTTGGGTTCCATGTATACCTCTCTGCGTAAAGGGTTCTACCTGGAACCAAAGGGGTTCTACCTGGAACCAAAAAAGGGTTCTTCAAAAGGTTACCCTATGAGGACAGCCGAAGAACCCTTTTATGTACGTAGTGAAGGTCATGTAGTAGTAGACCTAGACAATCAAATAATACACACGCTTTTCTGACTCTTTGCTTTCTACTTTATTAAAGCTTATTGTATGTAGTTGGCATCAGTGACTTATGGATCATGAGAGATGGGTCCTCTCACTTGAATAATGCAGTGGGAAGACATCGTACAATACTTTGTAGTGGTCTTTAAACATACTTGAGAGGCAGAATAGACAATCTATTTTCTCTCTGAATTATTGTGATTGCACAACGTCCCTATGCTTGGTATTTTGCTCACTTTTCATGTATAATAGCTTTCCCAGTCAATCATATTTAAGTTCGTACAGCCTGCACAGATGGCAAGCATAACCGAGCACTATCCGCTGCTCAGGCATTCATAGCCATCATCTGACCTAGAGAATTGATAGAAACCCTGCTGTTCTGTTAGCGCCACCACAAGCATCACAGAGGCATTGTCCCTGTAGCAGGCGGCATTGACAGTAGTGGTAGTGTCACAGCAGAAAAACATGTACATGTTCCACAGAATCCACTCCTTTTTCATTTCGTTGTACGTAAACAAGCGAGAATAAGATCATATTTTGGGTTTGTTGACAGGATTGTCTGCCGGCATCAGTTTCCATGGTGAAACAACTGACCTTGAATCAGCAGAACCTCTGACACTGGCCTTTGGGGGAAAGCAAACGCAGGTCACTGGGGTTAGCAGTCACAGAGTTCATCCTACTCATGCTCTCTGTTTACCCATAATACCTAGTGGACGGCTCAATTACAATATAATAGTTAGCAATGATATAGTCACTCACTTTTAATTATCGACAGCCATTACAACCAGCTAGTTAACATAAACAATTTGTCTTGGGACCCACAGGCTAATGTGGTCATTCCAATATGGCATGATACTCATGACATGTTTTCTCTCACGTTGATTAGCTGTTTTACAATTACGATGCAACATGGCCAGTTAAAAAGACAAGGTGCTGCCTGGCCTGCACTGTGCTGAATGCTAAACTGGGGCGTGGGAGAGAAGTTAGAGGCTGGAAGCTCAGCTACCTCTCGTTTGACTGACACCTGTTGGGTTCTGGGATGATTGATTTGGATGGTGTTATTGAAAGAGATTGTATAGCATTGTCAGAGATGAATTGCGACTTACATTCATCAGATTCATCCACAGGAATGTCCCTGTGGTTGTTTTGCTGCTGGAATTAGGAAACGTATCACGTATTGTCTTTGTAATGTGTAATTTGCTCTCATTGCATTCCACCCCCCCACCCTCTCTCTCTCTCTCTCTCTCTCTCTCCCCCCTGTCCTTTTCTCTCGGTTTCTCTTATCACCGATTTTTCTCTCTCTGTTTTAGATTATATCAAGTTAATGGAAACAATTCATCTCATAAGGTTAACAATGAATAAAATGTAATCAGGGAATCAGATTCATGTATCGTACTTGTGGGATTATGCACATTTATTAACTGAGATGATGGGGGAGTTTTTCCCCGGTCAGTAAAACGTTCTCTGGGAGCAAACAGATTAATAAATCCAACCAATATTGTAATACAAAATATCAAAGAAAGTGAGCCCATGGGATCCCAATGCACTTATACAGTGCAGCCCACTGTAAACCATAATAAAATATGATTATACTGTTGGGGGCAACTTTCTCCCCTTCATGCTGAATCCCTCCATTATCCAACTCTAGTGAGAGTAGAATACTGCAGGACTGGGTGATTGGGGGGGATGTTCCTCTCTAAATGCTTCTGGCCATGTACTTCCCTTATGTCTCACAGACATATGTATATTTCATTTAGCCAGCACCCAGGAGTCCTAAAAGCCGCTCCAGTCAGCCCGTAGCAGTGTTTCAGTGACAGAGGCGCCACGTTAGCAGATGTTGCTGTGAGAGGCTAGGCAGACATGACTCACGGACCTGCCCCTAGGGTAACTTCACAGAGCCACCACACCGTGTGTAGCAGAGGAGACCCTGCCTGGGCGGCAGGAGCGGAGTGTAGAGGGGATGGATGGTACTACAGTATGGAGAGCTGTTTCTGTAGCCTTTGGATAGCATTGGTGCTACCTTGTTTTTTTAGCAGCAGCCAGCTCCGTTGAGCCTGTCTTGGCAAGCAAGATGGCAACATGTTAGGGTGGTCAGGTCTGGATATATACTCTCCCAGCAGGATATTGCTAAGTCATCTGTGAGCCATGTTATCATAGAGATTTGACCAATGAGTCAGTCATTGTAAGGCAATTTCTTTCCCATTTTCTGGTCCTCTATCTTTGGAGGCTACAAGACATTTTCCGATAATCTACCCAGGCATGAAGAGCTTCCTTGTAAGCTGTCGTAGAGAAGCAAAACTCACAGGTTGGACAATTTAGTTGAGGGGCACCTACTGTATGCCAAAACAACTAATGAGTTGTCCAACCAATTTATGATCTTGGATTATGTTAGCTGCAGTGAGCCTGTCTGCATTGGTAGGAGTGCACACATCACAAAAATGAAAGACCTATAGAAGGCTGCCAAATGTATCCCAGGCTGGCTGTGCAGTGCTACATTTAGCCCTGTTCTAGCCAACACTGCGTTTCTAAGGATCGATGGGAGAGGTAGAGCGGCAGGAGGAAGGAGGAAGCCTGTCAGTCATGGGCTAAACGGAAAGAGAGTACGTCACTATTACACTGCCTCAAGCTAAGAACAGACTGTGGCAACTTAAGACAGCAACCCAGCCTGTATAATGAGAAAGGACCTAACTACCATGCTGTCAACTGATTAAATGCGATGCCTATAAAATATGAACAACTCTGTGTGTGCCGTGTGTATATGGGAGACGAAAAGGCGACTGAATGGGTTTGGGGTGGCGGTTTGTACGGCATGCTGTTACCTCTGCAAGCTTGTCACCACCATTTTAAAAGGGGCAAACGTTAATGAAATTGCAATTAACATGAGTAAGCGCTTTACTGGAGGGGACGAGGTGTGTTAGAAATGTTGGGAGAAGTAAACAAACCCAATTGAACAAGACATTTGGGGGGGGGGGGGGGGGCTTAAAAGAGACTGTTTATTAGACTGGTTTTAATAATTTAAAATGTAATCTCTTATAGATGCAGATCATATGGTTGTACTGTCTAGCCTCCCTCTAAGGAATAACTATGTTTTCATAGGTTCACATTTTCAGCCAGTAATCTCTGATACAACCAGCTCTGGGCTTAAACATACATTTAAATGTATCCTGTGTTTGTTTGCAACCATAAAAAAAACATATGACGAGCATCCATTTAAGGCCCTTTAAACCAACAGTTAATATCCATCACCCATCTGCTTGGTGAAATGAAGATTCTAATTAAGTATATTCAAGCTTATCTTCTCAATAAACTGATGCTAAGTGCTATTTTCCAGGACGTAAATCACCAATTTAGTTTTTGTCTATAATGAGGTTAAGGCCTTCTGGCTAAATCATGCGTATAGTTGTGTGGATAGGTTGTAAACAGCTCACTCAAAACATTATGCTTTGTAAAAGCATTTTAGTAGAGGGTGATAGCATGCGTACTTTACTATCCAAATGGTTTTATTAGGGAATATGTTGTAATCAGCTCACTCAACACTTTAACCATTAAGGATTCTAGCTTCAAGAGAATAAACTGCCACTTCCTTCTGTGATGTTACAACAACAAAGAAAGTGCATAGTGATGAGCTTGATGCTCCTTTCCAATAAATATCGAAGGTCTTATTTTGGTGACATGATAATCGACGCTTGGCTCACTCTTATCTGTAATAATCACATCAAGGCAGGTCGCCTACGAAATAGTTTTTCCCCTTCGTACATCATCGCACACCTGATAGAAGATATATACTGCAACAACAAAAATGTTGGACCATGCTGCGCTACGCTCCACAGCTCGACAACGAAAACAATTACTACGGTGGTGGGGTGGCAAGTGGCGCTGTTTCCCCCTACTGTGGTCATGTGGTGAAATGTATATGACAACTTCTTTCGCAAGGGCATTTTTGTCCATTCTTTCTAAGTGGTACACAAGATACACAGCAGTGCGCTTCTCTGGATAATGTATCTGTACTGTACCTAGGAGAATAAATCCTAACCCTAGAACACAACTGTATTTTCTGATCCGTTTGTTGTGTGGACGGTTAGTTTGGTGACATCCAGCAGTTTTACATCAGCACCGTGGCGTCCAGGGGTTTTAGGCTAGTGCAGTGACGTTAAGAAAAAATGAATTGTCTCATTATAGTCGCCAGGCTGGGTACCTGGAACCAGTCAGTCAGGCATGAGGTGCATTTGGCCTTGGATGTGCCAAACTGAAAATGTCTACAACATGCTTCCTTGAGCTCACATTAAAAGCTGACAGACGGTAATGGACTTGCCGAGACAGATCCCCATTAACTAGTCCATTAAGCCACCCAACTCCTCACTTTTACCTGTCAGTTAAATAACACCCCACATGTTAAATTAATCACATCTTATTTTAGGAGTGGGAATCCAATCTGTGGACAGATTTTTCAGTTGGCTGTGAATTAAATATACACTGCTAAATGCCAAGGTGACCCCTCACAGCACAAACAACACACACTTCTATTTGCTGGAGGAACTTACACTACTGGAGATGAATGGTATGCATGGCCACATTTCTGTGAATGATTAGACATACAGGACACACACATTCATTCCTTGATTACGACTGCACTATGCAGTCTAATTAGTAGGTCTCTATAATGGCTCCATGATCTCTCTTTCTCCCTGAAGGTTTTTATATTCCTAGAATTTAGTATGTGCTATAGCATAAGTAGTGCAGCGTTGTAGATCGTGATGTCTTCTGTCTTTGCTGTTGCTTTTAATGGGGATGGTGGTTTGGGAAACTGGTAGAGATGTTGCTTGTAGTAGCAATTTGTTTGGCATTGAGGGGAGATTAGAGTGTGTCTTTGTGTATTGAGGATGCTACCTGACCATTTTTAATAGTCATTCCTGCTGCCACTTGGTCCCAAAACAAACATGACTTGTGACTAGACCGAGGGAATGTGATTATGTTCATAGTAACGACCTGAAATAATCTATTTAGCATTTAAACTCCACATTGCTTTTCGATAAATCTAATATTTTTGGCGTAATACACTCAGTTCATATTTCGTCAGTTTCTCTGCATCTCTTCTACATTTGTGTTTCTGCCCTGAAGTTTTTATTAATTTCTCTGGTGAAGTAGTGTGCAGCTGAACAACAAACGCTACAGATGTAGGATCTTAATTTGGTCACCCGGTTGCAGGAGGACTTTCCTGCAATGCAGGATATGTAATACTTGTAGTGTATTTGAGGTTTAAAAAGGCTTCTGAAGTTTGTAATTTCCACTTCAAAATATCAGACTTGATTTTCCCTTATGAAACGTGTATCAACCCCTAACAATAATGTCCTTTAATTACCATCCACTTAATAATTCACATTTCCTGTTGCTGCATGATTTTCCTGCTGAAGTAAACTGGCTCAAATGAAGATCCTACATCTGTAGAGAGTGCTTCCTCATGCATGAAATGAGAGGAAACTTTCTTCTCCTATAGGAAATGACACTGGCTCATCTGCAAAGGTAAAGCTTGTGTACGCTTCAGGCACTTTGTACATTTGGCCGCTCTGCCGAGGCATAGGCTACATGCTTCCGCCCTAAAAGGGTACATACAGCTCAAGCTGCTGTATGGAAAGCATTTGTATCACAAGTCAACTACTGTGGAAGTAACAGGCCTGTCCAGGATGTCAATGTGGAGAAGTATGTTTTTACACAGTGACGACAGCCTTTAAATGCTCTTTTTGTCCCAGTGCTTTGTGTGACACCCTTCCATTAGCCCACCACAACGTAAGGAGCGTCCAATGAGGTGTACAGTAGGATGATCCCAACGCCATTGTCCCATGGTGTTATTTCTGTCATCCAACTATAGAGCACTTATACAAGTCTTCATCTCTACACTGCTACAGGCTACCACCCTAGGTAACCATGGGGGACACAGTGCTCCCAATCCTAATTATGTTGTTCAAGACACCTAAGCAAGATATATTGTATACTGGCAAATAGCGTCATTTCAGAAATGTCATGGAAGGGTGACCTTTGGCTGTACAGACATGTTGCCTGAATATGTGGAACTTAAGTAAAATGGATGAAACGTCCATTAATGTCACACTGTGCCCTCTTAGAGATAAAGCAGAAGTAGAGGATGAGCCATCTGGCTCTCTAGACTGAGATAGATATGAATAGACAGATAATCAAGTGGAAATATGATGCAGTTTATTGAGTCCCCTAAGTCAACTGTCATTTACCATAATGTGTGATGTGAGTTAAAGCAAACCAAGTCTATTACGAGGTTGGCAACATCCATTTAGAGTGTCACCTGCAGAGCTTATATTTGTCTGCAGAGCCCCCTCCCCCCCAGTCCTCTGCGGCACCATTTCTGCTTTGATTAAAATCACAAACCTTGGCTTACTGCCTACATTGATATTTCATAGTTTCTTCGATCTCCAAGTTTTATTTCCAATTTTTTTTTATTTTTATGATGTCTGTCCATCGTCAGTGAGCTCAGTGGAAATGTCACGTGGTATTTATAGTTATATTTACTTCTGAGATGCTAGATGTTGTGACTTGCGGGGAGGTCAGAGTGTTATGACAGTGGCAGTGAAAGCTGCTGAGAAGTCGAACGTGGTTGGGTGTTTCAGCTAGCTGTCAGACTTAACTACAACCCTCACTGTGTGGGTAACAGGCCTGTCCAGGAAAATTGTAAATTTTGTTCAATTGTAATTACTTTGCCAATATTGGCCTATTTATTGCCTTACCTCCTTACTTTGTTTGAACACACTGTATACACGTTTTTCGATTGTGTTATTGACTGTACGTTTGTTTATTCCATGTGTAACTCTGTGGTGTTTGTGTCACACTGCTTTGCTTATCTTGGCCAGGTCGCAGTTGTAAATGAGAACTTGTTCCCAACTGGCCTCCCTGGTTAAATAAAGGTTAAATAAATGTAAAAACATGTTTTAAAGGCTCACTGAAATAGGCCTGAATCAGGCTTCTTGCAAATGGCTTGACAATTATCTGTCAGATAGGACACAAATCTTAGCCTTTTAAGTAGCTCATCTATATGTTTTGTAAACATACAATCTGCTTCTGGCTATTTAGGGAGAGGCTATACCTATTTCTTAAAAATAAGCCCACTTTAAACCTTTCCTTTTTAACTAAACCATCAGTATGTTTTTAAACATTACATCTTTGTCATCCAAATGCCAAGATATTTATAGGAAAGAACTCAATGAATGGGAGAACCATTCAATGAATAAATATGTAATCCGTCATAAATAATATTGGTCTATCTGTTAAAACTTGTTATATTCATCTGTATGCAGACGACACTGTTATGAATGCCATTTCCCCAACTGTTCACCAGGTTCTGTTCGAGCTGCAATATGATGTTGCTTTACAGAAAGCCCTAGTTGTTTTGAAACTTGCACTTAATGTGGACAAGACTAAATATATGTTGTTCTCTATTATATGTTGTTCTCTAATTTCAGAAGGACTACATATTTATTCATTGAATGGTTCTCCCATCTATCGGGTTCGCCTATAAATATCTGGGCATTTGGATCGACAAAGATTTAATGTTTAAAAACATACTGATGGGCTAGTTAAAAAGCTAAGGTGGGCTTATTTTTAAGAAATAGGTATAGCCTCTCCCTAAATAGCCAGAAGCAGATTGTACAGTGAATTTTCCTGCCGGTTCTTGACTATGGTGACACCATTTACCAGATTGCAACAGCCATCTACCATAGCACCCTTCGCTTTATCACAGGTGAGTTTTACTACTGACCACCACATCCTGTATCAAAGGTTTGGCTGGTCCTCATTAAAGTCCCGATGATCACTTCATTATTCACTTTTTGGTAACAAAGCTCTACTACGAAAGCTTCTGACTAACCTAACTTCACTGTTAAAATATAAAAACATGAGATACCAAACCCGTTCACAAGATTGGTTGACTCGAGGTTCCTCGGGTCTCCACCAGACTAGGTAAATCTGCTTTTAGCTTTAAAGCACCTCATTGCTGGAACCAACTATAAATGCAATTTATTTTTTTGTTTTACCTTTATTTAACTAGGCAAGTCAGTTAAGAATAAATTCTTATTTTCAATGACGGCCTAGGAACAGTGGGTTAACTGCCTGTTCAGGGGCAGAACGACAGATTTGTACCTTGTCAGTTTGGGGATTTGAACTTGCAACCTTTCGGTTACTAGTCTAACCACTAGGCTACCCTGCCGCCCCAATACAATTGGACGTTCTGGTGTTGCTCGGGCAATTAAACATAATGATTGGCGACCTTTTTACTGAGGAATGTAATTGTTTGCCTTGAATATTTCTGTTTTACTTGTTTTATATTGTATTCGATTTTTGCATTTTGAAATTGTATATGCAGTGCTCCCTTGTGAAAGGGACCATGGTCTCAATGGGGACTCCCTGCTTAAATAAAGGTTAAACATTCAAAATATCCTACCTTGTCTAGTGTATTTTGTTTTGTCGACATTTGGAAAGTTTACAGACAAATTTGCTGTTTCCATTAGTGCCTTCAGAAAGTATTCACACATTTTCTTGTTTTACAGACATACTTTTAAGATTAAATGTATATTTCTTGTCATTGGCCTACACGCAATACCCCATCATATCAAAGTGGAATTATGTTTTAGCTTTTTTTGTACAAATGAATTAAAAATGAAAAGCTGAAATATCTTGAGTCAATAAGTATTCAACCCCTTTGTTATGGAAACCCAAAATAAGTTCAGGAGTGAAATGTCCTTAACAAGTCACATAAGTTAAATTAACACTCTGTGTGGAATAATAGTGTTTAACATGAGTTTTGAATGACTACCTCATCTCTCTACCGCACATATGCAATTATCTCTATGGTCCCTCATTCGAGCAGTGAATTTCAAACACAAATACCAGGGAGAATCAACCAAAGACCAGGGAGGTTTTCCAATGCCTCACAAAGAAGGTCACCTATTGGTAGATTGGTCAAAATAAAAATAAAGCAGACATCGAATATCCCTTGAAGCAGGGTGAAGATATTAATTACATTTTGGATGACATATCAATACACCCAGTCACTACAAAGATACAGGCGACCTTCCTAACTCAGTTACCGGAGAGGAAGGAAGACAATGGGGACTTTAAAACAGTTGGCTGTGATAGGGGAAAACTGAGGATGGATCAACAGCATTGTAGTTACTTCACAATACTAACCTACATGACAGAGTGAAAAGAAAGAAGCCTGTACAGAATAAAAATATTCCAAAACATGCTTCCTGTTTATAAAAAGGCACTAAAGTAAAATTACATAAACTTTGGCAAAGAAAAATGTTTTGTTCTCAATACAAAGACATTATGTTTGGGGCAAATCCAACACATCACCACTCTTTATATTTTCAAGCATGGTGGTGGCGGCATCATGTAATGGGTATGCTTGTCATCGGCAAAGACGAGGGAGTTTTTTAGGATAAAAAGACACTGAATAGAGCTAAGCACAGGAAAAATTCTAGAGGTAAACCTGGTTCAGTCTGCTTTCCTACAAACACTGGGAGACGCAGTCACCTTTCAGCAGGACAATAACCTAAAACACAAGGCCAAACATACACTGGAGTTCCTTACTCTAACGGCGTTCGTCTGTAGAAAGAGGAGCGGACCAAAATGCAACGTGGTGGTTACTCATGTTCTTTAATGAAAATGAACGATACATGAAATAACTTAATAAATATACAAAACAACAAACGGACCGTGAAAACCTATTTTTTTTTAAATAAAAATAGTTTATTATCTTCAATACCATTCATTCTTTACAACTCATAATTTTCATACATACACAAATAATGGTATTTTAAATAAACTAATTAAACTAAAACATAAACCACAAACAAAACCTCAGGGGAGCATCTTCCCTCCCCGTTACCCTACAAAATACCTCTCCCTATCTCCCCGTCCCTAATCTATCCTCTTACAAATCTAAATGACACCCAGCCCTAAACCCCCCTTCCACCTCTCCCGAGCAGCATGCTGCCCCCACTTCCTCTCCTCCCTCTTCATCCTCCCCCTCAAATCTCCTTCCACCCTCCTCACTATCCCTTCCACCCCCAATCTTTCCCTGTCTTCACCATGTTCTGCCTTGCTTCCCACAGCCCCGTTTAAAGAGACTCATGAGAAGCCAGAGCAGAAACTTGTCCCTATCCGTCCCTCTCGCTCTCCCTACACCCCTCTCTAACCTGGCCCACGTCAATACAAAATCCCCTTTACCAAACCTAACAACACCCGTGCCCTAGCCCATACTACTCCGGCAAAGGCACAGTCCCAAAAGACATGGCGCACAGTCTCCTCCCTGCCACAAGAGGATCTTAGACAGGTGGGGATTGCACCAAATTATACCGGTACAAGATGGAACGACCGGCAAACACTTATGAAGGCTCAACCAATTCAGGTCCTTGAGCCTGTTATCCAGACCCCGCGCCTGCACTCCCTCCCAGACCACTTCCGAGATGCCCACTACAGGCGCCGGACTCCCTGCCTTTCTGACCTCCTCGTACAGGTGCCTGTGATCTAAACCTACTCGGGCAACTTCAACCTCAGGGTGCGCACGCAGCCACTTGGCCGCATGACCAAAGTGCCACGGCAGCTGTTCCGCCCGAGGACCCGTGTTAGACCACACCATTATGCTTCTCGCCTGATACGAGAAAAACACCCGCAGGAGGTAACCGGACGGGTGTATCACTGGCTGAGCAAGCTCCGTTAACAAGAAGGAAACAAAATTGAGTCCAGCTTGAGGGGGAAATGTGGTACCCCTACCTCCCTCCCCCGATGGGACAGATCATGCGTGCCCTTGCGACCCACTCGCACCTGCCACTCCACATAAACTGAAACACAAGCCTCACTAGAGGCCTCCTCAGACAAGCCGGCAATGGGTAGATGTATGCCAAATACAAAAGAGACGGCAACACATCCACCTTTAGGACCAGGACTTTGCCCATAAAAGACAAATACCTAGCTTTCCACATTGCTAGCTTCCTCTGTACCACTGCGATACGCATGTTCCAGTTTAGCGTCGCTGAGCCGGAGGTCTCAAAATGGACCCCGAGAATCCTCAGGGCCCTCACAGAGAGATAACCCCCAGGCACATCCGTTCTACCGCGCCATCTTCCGAAAAACTTGACTGAAGACTTTGCATGGTTCAGAACTGCTCCCGACGCTTTCGGGGTGAAATCCCCAAAGATGGCAAGGGACCTTGTCAGGCACGAGTCCTTGCACAACAGCAAGGAAGTGTCGTCGGCGTACTGCGTCATCTTAACACGCAGCCCACCACTTCCAGGGATCAGCAAACCTTCCACCCCTGTGTCTGCCCTAATGGCAGCCCCCAGAGGCTCCATGTACAGAACGAAGAGGAGAGCCGAGTGGGCACCCCTGCCTGACCCCAGACGAGAGGTCAAAAACATCACCCAAGTGACTATTTACACTAACTCGGCACCCCGCTCCGACATATAATGTACGAATCCATCCTATAAACTTCTCCCAAATCCTAATCGACCTAACACTCTGAATAAAAAGGATCTATTCACGCGATCGAAAGCTTTCGCCTGATCTAGCGCTGCTACCATTAAAGGCAGACCTCTATCTTCAACCCAAGCGATGGAGTCCCTGATTAACTGTAGGTTCCATCTAATAGAGCGGCCCTCTACCCCGCACGTCTGATCCTCATGAACGACGTAGGGAAGGGCTGTGCGCAACCGGTCTGCTAAAACCTTTGCAAGTAGCTTGTAATCTACACACAGCATGGTCAACGGCCGCCAGTTGCCAAGGTCTGTTACTTCCCCCTTCTTATATAAAAGTGACAGCACACCAACAGCCATTGATCCCCCGGGACCCCCGTCTCAAGGATGGCCTTCAAGACTTCGAGGACCACTGGTCCAAGTATACCCCAAAACTTGAGATAAAACTCAGCCGGCAGCCCATCTATCCCAGGCACCTTCCCTTTTCCCATCCTCCTAAGAGCGCTCTCAACCTCTTCTAGTGAGATCTGGGCCTCCATCACTTCTCTAATGTCCTCCGGCAACCGCCTGGACAAGTGTTCTAAAAACACATTTCCCTGCTCTACATCTATTTCCCTTTCCTTAAATAAACCTTGGAAATGATCAGTTGTCACCCTGACCATATCCTCTGGTTCTCTAACTATACTACCATTTTCTTCCCTAACACCATGCATTACCTTCCTACTCTGTCTTGCCCTAACCAACTTAAAGAACATAGCAGAACAAGTCTCATTATGTTCTAGAAAGCCACTATGCGCTCGCTCAAGGAAAGCTCGAGCCTTCCGCTCCTGCAACTCCCTGAGCTGCGCCTTTAGGGTTGCGGATCTCTCCCAGTCAAACGACCCGCCGAGGTTGCCTGCCTCGTATTCGAGTTCAATTAACCTCTGGATACGATCCACCTCCCTCCTCTCCTCCCTTTTTTTCCTCTTGCAATACCCTATTATAAAAGCCCTAATCCTCACCTTAACTAATTCCCACCACTCTAACACCCCCGCACATGGACCGGAGGCCCTCAAGCCTCCAAAAGAAACCATAAAACCCGTCAACAAAAGCCTGCTCCTCCAGCACATCCCGATCTAGCTTCCAGTACCCTCTACCAAAGAGGCAGACTGGCGACCCCACCTGCAGGAGCATCCGTCGTGATCCGAAAAGAAAACAGGCAACAGCCGCCCAGACAACTTACCCAAAGACCTGGGTACAAAAATATAGTCGAGCCTCCGCTCAACCCCCCTGGAGTTACGCCATGTAGGACCGTCCATTTTCGGAGTAGTGTACAGACCACCATCTACCAGACCATGGCAAGCCATTAGCCTGGCAATGGCGCCCGCACTGCTATCCCCCTCTTCCTAAATCTGTATTAAAATCCCCCTATCACTAATTTCCTATTTGTGACACACAGGGGCGTCAGACAGTCCACCATCTCCCTTCTGTCTGCCACCACCTGTGGCCCATACACCACCACTAATCTAAATTTACAATCCCTTATCGTGACATCCACCCCTATAACCCTCCCCTGCATTACCACAAAAGAATCCTCCACTTTTACCTCCCTGTGCCCACACAAAATCCCTACCCCCGATGAGTGCACCCCCCCAACACCCCAAACCGACTCCCCCTTGTCCCACTCCCTCTTAAACCTAATAACATCCCCTCCATCCCTCAGGTGAACCTCCTGTAAAAAACAAAATCAAACCCCACACCCTCCAAATAACTAAAACCGCCCTCCTCTTAACAAAATCCCTAAACCCCTTACATTTAAACTAACAAAAGTAAAATTAGACTCCATGAAAAATAAAAACATGTAATACACTCAAATTCTAAACCCAGACAGAAAAAAACAGAAAACAGGAGACTCACCCGATGCTCCCCTGCTCCATATCTACCGGTGAGAACACCATCCGTAATCCCGACATCCCCCCTCTTCCTCCATCACACCCTCCCAGGATGCAGGAATAGTGTTTGGCTCCGGGGTGCCCTGCACCCTGGGTCTACCCCCACAATCCTCCCCCTCCCCAGTGTTGCAGCTGGTTTGGAAAAAAATTGGGGAGGCTGAGTCCCCAAACAAAAAACTCCCCACCTCCTCTTGTACCCAGTCCTGAGTCTTGTTATGTGTGTCCCCACCCAACAGAAGTTGAGGGCCTGGGGAAACCAGCAGCAACCCAGAGGTTTCTCCCGCCCCCATCACTCTCTTGGCCATCCCTTCCCCTCACTGTCGGCCAATCGCCCCCTCCTCTTCATACTCTTCTTTGGTGATGGCGGCAGTGAAGAGATACCACCCCCCCCCGCCAGCTCCTCCACCATACCCCTCATCTCTTCCACCATGGCACTTTCCCCCAGTCCACTTTCTCTTCCACCGTCTCCTTCTCCACCACTCCTCCCTCGCTTTCTTCTCTCTCATGCTCCTCCACTCGGTTGCCTTCTTCCGCCGCTTTTTCTGGTTCTCCTACTCCGTGCCTTCCGTTTCCTTCTCTCTTCCATCCGCCACTTCTGGCTCCTCCTCCTTCCTTGTGGCCTTCCCCTCTGGACCTGAACTCTGGTCATGAGGCGTGCTTCCTTCCCCTCCTCTTCTTCCCCCATCCCCCGCTCCCCCCCAGCCGCAGACGCATATGACCTCTGCCGGGCCGGGCACCCCTCCACAGGTGTGCTGACGAGCCACACCCATGGCACGTCTTAGGCTTGTCACAATCCCTCGCCTCGTGATCCTCAGATGCACAAAATCTGCATTTTCTTGCACTGCATGAGGCGAATATGTGACCATAGGCCATACAGCGTCTGCAAAATGGGGGCTGACGTGCATAATACAACGTCCCCCTGT
This sequence comes from Oncorhynchus nerka, assembly GCF_034236695.1. NCBI lineage: Eukaryota > Metazoa > Chordata > Actinopteri > Salmoniformes > Salmonidae > Oncorhynchus > Oncorhynchus nerka. The sequence goes on along the minus strand of NC_088405.1, from coordinate 25,591,757 downwards.
CAGCCCCTAGGGAGAACATAGCAGGAGGATGGAGGTAGCCACCATGTCCCCTTGGGTCCTCTCTGAGGAGGGCCTGGAAGCCTCTCCTCCCATTCCAAAACCCAAGGGAGTCTTTGAGGTGCCTTGCTGAGGAGACGTTATCCATGTATCTCCCCAGAAAAGCCCTCACCTCTTCGTCCTTAACGTAAGGGTTGTAAATGTTTACAGTTACAACCCTAAAGTTATTCTTCGCCAGGCTTGTTATTTCGTAGTGGCACATCGGCCTCTCACCTCCCACTGCTCTTGCCCTTCTCAGGATATCATCGTGTTTTTCCTCTGTATATAGTGCAACGTCGTATGCTCCCTCCAACGAGTTGCCTTGGAAACAAAACACGTCCTTCACCGTCAGCTTTAGAATCCCCATCAATATTATCCTTCCAAAGGATTCCCGTCCTAAAGGCTCAAACTCCTTTTCCTTCCAAGCAAACCGAATCGTGTTGGCCAGCCCAATCCCAGGGACCGACCGTGTTGATGTATTTAGCACCATCTCCGCAAGGAGAATGGCGCTCGTTCTCTTCTCTTCCAAAACAATTGAAAAGAAAAAACAAAGTGACTGAGCCTATCTGGTGACGATAACACAGAGACAGGAACAATCACCCACAAACACACAGTGAAACCCAGGCTACCTAAATATGGTTCCCAATCAGAGACAACGAGAATCACCTGACTCTGATTGAGAACCGCCTCAGGCAGCCAAGCCTATGCTATACACCCCTACTCAGCCACAATCCCCAATGCCTACAAAAAACCCAATACGACAATACAATAAACCCATGTCACACCCTGGCCTGAACAAATAATTAAAGAAAACACAAAATACTAAGACCAAGGCGTGACACTTACCAAGATGACATTCAATATTCCTGATTGACCTACTGTAGTAGTTTTGATATAAATCGGGTTGGAAATCTAAGGCAAGACTTGAAAATGGCTGTCTAGCAATGATCAACAACCGACTTGACAAAGCTTGAAGAATTTATAAAAAAAATATTTGCAAATATTGAACAATCCAGGTGTGGAAACCTCTTAGAGACATACCCAGAAAGACTCACATCTGTAATTGCTGCCAAAGGTGATTTTAACATGTATTGACTCAGGGGGTTGAATACTTATGTAATCAAGACATTTGAGTGCTTTATTTTCATATATTTTTTACAAACATGAGTTTTTCTTCCACTTTGACATTATGGAGTATTTTGTGTATTTAAAAAAAAATAAAAAATATTCCCACCTTGTAAAACAACAAAATGTGTAAAAAGTAAAGGGGTGTGAATACTTTCATGAGGCACTGTATGATAGCTATATAGTGTCACTGACACGTGCTGTGTAGTATTGCATTTTACCTTCTTCTCTGTCCATGGTTTTCATGATCTTTCATCAGGTTCTCTCTCTTTTGCTCTCCCCTCTTATCCTACTCTGAATCTCTCAAATCCTCTCTCTCTCTCTCTCTCTATCTCTCTCTCTCTCTCTCTCTTTCTCTCTCTCCTTTGTGAGTGAGTGTGATGTGGGTAGACTAACCCACTAGCGAGGCCACTCTCTTCCCACAGGCTCTGTTGTCATTTGGCCTTAAGGTCACTGCCTCGCTAAGGGAACGCTTGCCAACTGAGATCAACTGTATTCATCCATCCACAGGGGAATCCAGAGCTCAAAGCTCCCCTCATTAGCCATGTTTAGGAGACTTTCAGCATGCAGGAAACCTACCATTAAAGACAGCAAAACACTCTCTACAACTTTCCTAGGGTCCTGAAAAGGTTATCAAGTATTTCACATGCAAAACTTGTAATCTTTGCTACCGAAAATGGTTTTGTCTAATTTTAGCACTAAACAACTTGCATTGGAACTGATGCATGCAATGTGTGTAGATGGTCCAACTAGTTGCAAAAATATTTGCTGTTAATTTTAAGATACTTTAGATTTACGGTTAATTTTGGAATAGAAAATATTATTGCAAAAGGTTTGAACCATAAGGATTTTTCTCCATTAGGTGTTCTACCCCGTGGTAACTGGAAGAACTAAGCCCACATGTAGACTAGTTTTGCTTTCAAAGATCATTTTCAAAGTGGTTCCCGATATAGGTCACATATGGTTAAAAGCATTGAGGCTAATCACCATGGTTTAAGAGATCTCACGACGGAATTAATACCGTTCTGAACGAATGCAGTGCATCGCCTAGGATCGTGGAGTATTACATATTTAACGGCCTCCATGATAGAGGAGATACCCATTTACCCTCCTTCTCCTCCTCCTCGTCTTCTTTCTCCTCCCACATCCATCTTATTACTTTCAAGCTTCTAACACTCTTTATATTGGCCTAGTGTGGCTAATTGGCCAATCACACGCCACTATAAAGCGGCTTCAGGCAGTGTGGAGACCTCTACATGGGTCCTGCGCTGTGGCAGTCGTGTACGTCCCCTAACAACATTTATCACGTCTGGTACATTCCCCACCTACTTAATTCAACACTTTCAACTCCTCTTGATGTCATTCCCCTTAATGTGGGCAGTATACTGTTTCCCTGAGTCATGGTTTCCCACACCATGGTTCTACGTGACTTGTTTAACAGAGAGTAAATACAGTACATCCCTGGAGAAAACTCTGAAAGACTAGTTTGGGCAGGTCGATAATGGGAGTATTGTATTCTGGAGGTGGGTTGGTATACCTTTAAAAAATGTACCATAGTAATACAATCAACAAAAAATACAATGGTTTTGTACTAGCAGTGTGTAGTTAAACATCGCAGTTGTTTAGAATGTATTATCATGATGGTCTGTGTCCCACCATTTTTTGCGTAAAGTGACCAAAAACATAGTAATTTATGGTACTCGCTCTGCAATGGCAAACGCCTAGGCCTAGTGTACCCTCCCTCTCCAACATCTTTAGAGCTTGGTGAAAAACCCATGGTCTAGTAGTGAAGTGTACCCTCTCCAACATCTTTAGAGCTTGGTGAAAAACCCATGGTCTAGTAGTGAAGTGTACTCTCTCCAACATCTTTAGAGCTTGGTGAAAAACCCATGGTCTAGTAGTGAAGTGTACTCTCTCCAACATCTTTAGAGCTTGGTGAAAAACCCATGGTCTAGTAGTGAAGTGTACCCTCTCCAACATCTTTAGAGCTTGGTGAAAAACCCATGGTCTAGTAGTGAAGTGTACTCTCTCCAACATCTTTAGAGCTTGGTGAAAAACCCATGGTCTAGTAGTGAAGTGTACTCTCTCCAACATCTTTAGAGCTTGGTGAAAAACCCATGGTCTAGTAGTGAAGTGTACCCTCTCCAACATCTTTAGAGCTTGGTGAAAAACCCATGGTCTAGTACCCTCTTAATCCTTGGGACCTGGATACGGTATGGTGATAAGAATGAATAGAATCTGAAATCTTGAACGTAATGTTTAAAATAATTAGTTTATCTTGTGCTTTTCGCTTCAATTTCAGTTGGCTCTCTCTCTCATTCAACTGACTAGGCTACACATATAGATTTCTACATTTGTACAAAGGTATTCATATTAATTATCATCTTATCTCATGAATACATTTTCATCATGTCGTTCTCAACATATCCCTAACAACAGCAAGTTACATTGTTTCTCTTTGTTTAGGCTCTCTGTTTCAAGCTTTAATAGTCGTATTTATGGGATACCCAAGGTATACATCCCCCAACTAAATGCCTACTTTCAGGTTCCTTCTCCACAATGCAACAACAATAGGAAATAGTAAAAATAAGAATACGAACATGAAGTAAAATGAATATCTTAGCATAAGTATAATAAAAGAAGTCAATCATTTATCATCCAATATTTACACATGTATGGTTGAAGGGGGGGATGGGGGGCAAGTGTATTAATTCAGCAGTACAATAAGAGCAGCAGCTGTGTGCTAAGGTGGTCAGTCCAGTTAAAGTGTTCAGCAGTCTGATGGCTTGTAGATAGAAACGGTCTCTGAGCCTATTGGCATCAGACCTTATGCTTCGATTACGTCTGCCCGACTGGAAGAGAGAGAACTGCTCGTGGCTGGGGTGTGTGGGGTCCTTGATGATGCTGCGGGTCTTTCTCAGGCACTGTTTCAAATAGATGTTCTGGATTAGTGGAAGCACAGTCTCAGTGATGGACTGGGCCATCTTTATCACATGTTGGGGGGCCTTATGGTCGTGGACGGAGCATTCCCGTACCAGGCCGGGATACAACCATGCTCTTGATGGTGCAGTGGTACTATTTGGAGAAGACACGGGGCGGCATGCTGAATTTCTTCACCAGCCTTAGGAAGTAGAGACTCTGTTGCGCCCTCTTGACAAGAGTGGTGGTGTTGTAGGTCCATGACAAGTCCTCGGTGATGTGGATGCCGAGGAACTTGAAACTCATGACTCTCTACAACAGTCTCATTGATGTGGATCGGGGCATGTTCCCTACTCTGTTTCCTGAAGTTAACAATTAATGCCTTTGTTTTGCTGACGTTTAAGGAGAAATTGCTGTCATGACACCACAATGGCAGTTCACTTACCTCCTCCCTATAGGCTGATTCATTGTTGTTGGTTATCAGGCCTACAACCGTGGTGGTGTCATCAACAAACTTGATGATGGAGTTGATGCCGTGCAAAGCCACACATTCGTGGGTGAACAGTACAAGTGTGAACGTTCGTTGGAGTCCTCTGTTGTCATGACTACGACAGGCTAGCGTGACTGGAGCCGATGTTAGTTTCTATGCTAGCTGACTTTGATAAATTTATCAAAACGTAATCAAAAAATAACAGCAATAATATCATTATGTTCTGCTTAACTTGGTGTTTCATATTCTATGTTGAATAACTTGCTTACCATGAAGATCAGGTTTAAAACAATGTGTTTATCTAGTGCTTCTCTCTCATTCAACTGACTCACTGACTAGGCAGGCTAACGAGAGAGTCACTGTAGAGTGACAGGCTAGCGTTAGAGTCACTGTAGAGTGAGAGTGTGAAGCAATCACTAGAGTAAGCGGCTCCCTCGGGCCAAAACAAGCACACCCCTTGACTATAAATACATGAATACAAAATGCCAAAGATTAAGCTACCATATACAGTATCTCACATTCCCCCAATCTCCCACATTTCTGGTTGGCAACACAGGGAACCCAGACATAAGCAAAAAACGTGACTATTAATACAGAAAGTATCACCCCTTTATGTCAGCAACTTGTTTTATTTTTATGTGACGTTACAGACAAACTAGGACCAACAATAGTAGCCTAATGCTTCTGACCTTCTTAGGAACTTGCCCATACTGGCATATAAATGAAAAATATATAATACCAACCAACCTCTTTTGACCTTTGGGGGTTTATTTATTTGATGCATTATACTGCTATTGTACCATGGTACCATTTATCATAATTGTGCTTTACCATGGTAGTATAATGCAGGTTAAAACCATGATTATTCCATGATCCACATCTATACTATTGTATTAATGACGCAATACCATAGTATTATTTAGGTATAAGGCAGTACGATCATACTTCAAGGCTAAAACCATGGTACATTTCCATGATTCAGATCAGTACCGTGGTATATATGATGCCATACCATAGTAATACTTAGGTACCATGGTAGTACCATCATACTTCAAGGCTAAAACCATGGTACATTTCCATGATTCAGATCAGTACCGTGGTATATATGATGCCATACCATAGTAATACTTAGGTACCATGGTAGTACCATCATACTTCAAGGCTAAAACCATGGTACATTTCCATGATTCAGATCAGTACCGTGGTATATATGATGCCATACCATAGTAATCAGTACCGTGGTATATATGATGCCATACCATAGTAATATTTAGGTACAATGGTAGTACCATCATACTTCAAGGCTAAAACCATGATGCATTTCCATGATTCAGACTATAACATGGTATAAGTGAAAGTACCATAGTAGTACCATGGTACATTTTTGTAAGGGATAGTACCCGTAGCAGGGTGCGGAGTAGAGATGGTGATAAGGTGCAGGGGGATGTGTCTGACAGTCACATTAGCAGATGGAGAGTGATTCACTGAGCTGCACCTGTCAGCATTTGACCCAAACAGGGCAAGATGTGGAGCCCAGCCCCAGACTAAAACGCTCAGAACCTCTCAACCATGATTGATAAGTGGGAATTAAAATCTCTCCTTGAGGGAGGGACAGCTTTCTTACTTTTCCTCTAAAATCCATATGTTCTAATGCAGGGTGCGGTAGCATACTGTAGTAACATAACTACCTAGAATCCTGATGGCAGGTTCTCGTGCAGTTTGAGAGGCCGTTTTCAGACGTGTGCTTGTGCAACGGTGTGCTATGTTTGGCTACTTTAACAATGCTACTGTAATTCGTCAAGCTCACAACAGCCCAGAGGAATTAGTGTGAATATTAGCAAGTGACGAATCGTCTTTTAATTGATTGACCAGATTAATTATTGTCTGTCTGCACAAACTGATGGTTTGTTGTGAGTGTGTGGGTGGCAACAGTTTGTGATTGATAGAACACATTGAATCAGGGGGCAGAGATGGGTTCTCTGTTTTTTTCTGATTAATTTTATTTTAAGATGTTTATCTTAACGGGCAGGGTGTAACAGCTGTTGGAAGGAGTGGAGGACCAAGGTGCAGCGTGGTACGTGTTCATGCTTTTATTTAGAACTGAACACTGAATAACAAAACAACAAAGCAGACACAAAAACAGAAAACAACTACCCACAAAACCCATATGTGGAAAAAGCTACCTAAGTATGGTTCTCAATCAGAGACAACAATAAACAGCTGTGTCTGATTGAGAACCACACGACCAAACAACAAAGAAATACAAAACATAGAATGCCCAGCCTAGTCACACCCTGGCCTAACCAAAATAGAGAATAAAAGCCTCTCTATGGCCAGGGCGTGACACACGGGCAGATCTTCAGATTTTGGTGTGTTTGATAGCAAGCCTTTAAAATCAACCATATGGTTTTTACAGACACTGTCATAACCAGAAACTATCGCATTTCACAGATTAACCACGGTCAAAAGGAATGAATGATCAGAGAAGATTTGGATTGAATACCTACTGAAGTATACTGGTGGAAATCTATGGAATTATCGAATGTGTATTGTCTAATTGTAATTGGTTATGTGTATTCCTTCCATTGAATAACCAATGCATCAGAAGATATTTGCAAATCAGATTGGTTTCTGTTTACTGTTAGGATCATGGGCAAATGTGGAATACGTGTGGCTGGTGTTGTAATCTGTTAATCTGACTCTTTGGTGATGTCACAATATATACCTATAATTATTTCTGTCTACATTCTGCCTGTTTTACAGCTAGCTTACCAGTGTTACAAAATGAATGGTGTTAGTACTACTGCAGTCACTGATTATCTTAGCAATGGCTTCCCCTTTGAATCATCTGTATTGAGTTCACAGAGAAAGACACTAAATGAGATCAGCTCAATTGCAGTGTTAAATTCTTACGACAGCCCCAATTGATCTAATTTCACCACAGCAGTGTGGTGCATTAGCTCTGTTCTGCTATGTTACAATGACGACTGTACACATGCACGATAATCTCATTCATTGCAATGGATTGCTCTGCAGAAAATGTATGTCATTAGTAGCCTACCACACTGATACTCAGCACTCTATTGTCCCTCTAATCACTCTGACATCAATGCAAATGTAATCGAAAATCAAATCAAACACTTTATGAGAGCCCCATCTTGTGCAACTTTTCTATAGGCTACAGGCCCATGAAAACAGTGATGGCCTCTATTAAAAAGAGGAATATCCCATCAGCATTCTAGGCCTACTAAATGTATTTCTCAACTTTCCTAATATTTAGAAAATCTTAAGCACATTGCTTATCTTTTACAACAGGAGTATAGCCTACCTGGCTGGAATGAAAATGAACCACAGGAAAAGCCTCCTCCATTCACCATTTAAGTGCAGAGATGACATATTTCTTCCCCTGTTTCGAGACAGGTGCATGATAATGGTTCATTCTAAATCTAAATGAATTCCACACATATATTATTTAGTATACTGTATGTAAAGACAAAATTCAATCAAGAATAGTCTGATGGGTGACAATATTAGCCCATCACTTGTGAATGACATATTATCACTTGTGAATGATGCCCAGCTTAAGGCAAGAAACAACGCCTTTTTTTGTGACTTTTTCAAATCATAGTTCCACACCTCATGTAGTCTAGCCCATAGGTCTATATGTTTTGATAAGGTTTGTATCACAACTAAAGTGGCCAAATAAATTCTTAAAATTAAGCACATTAATCCGCTTTACAAGGTGTGTAAGAGCCTGACTGGCATACATACTGTATGCAGCGCGTGACTTTCACATTTTCACCATAAAAATGCCTTTATAATAAAAGCATTATATGCATAATCCCATTTGTTGTCACTTTTGATACTAGTGTTTTCTTGCATTGCTGTGCTTATAATGTGAAGAAATAGCCTAATAAGAAAGAAACGTCCCTTTTTCAGGACCATGTCTTTCAAAGATAATTCGTAAAAATCCGAATAACTTTACAGATCTACATTGTAAAGGGTTTAGATACTGTTTCTCATGCTTGTTCAATGAACCATAAACAATTAATAAACATGCACATGTGGAACGGTTGTTGAGACACTAACAGCTTACAGACGGTAGGCAATTAAGTTCACAGTTATGAAAACTTAGGACACTACAGTGGCGTTTCTACTGACTCTGAAAAACACAAAAAGAAAGCTGGCCAGGGTCCCTGCTCCTCTGTGTGAACGTGCCTAAGGCATGCTGCAAGGAGGCATGAGGACTGCAGATGTGGCCAGGGCAATAAATTGCAATGTCCGTACTGTGAGACGCCTAAGACAGGGAGACAGGATGGATAGCTGATCGTCCTCGCAGCGGCAGACCACGTGTAACAACACCTGCACATGATCGGTACATCCGAACATCACACCTGCGGGACAGGAATAGGATGGCAACAACAACTGCCCGAGTTACACCAGGAACACACAATCCCATCATCAGTGCTCAGACTGTCCGCAATAGGCTGAGAGAGGCTGGACTGAGGGCTTGTAGGCCTGTTGTAAGGCAGGTCCACACCAGACATCACCAGAAACAACGTCACCTATGGGCACAAACCCACCGTTGCTGGACCAGACAGGACTGGCAAAAAGTGCTCTTCACTGATGGCGAGTGGTTTTGTCTCACCAGGGGTAATGGTCGGATTCACGTTTTTTGCCAAAGGAATGAGCGTTACACCGAGGCCTGTACTCTGGAGCGGGATCGATCTGGAGGTGGAGGGTCCGTCATGGTCTGGGGCGGTGTGTCACAGCATCATCGGACTGAGCTTGTTGTCATTGCAGGCAATCTCAACGCTGTGCATTACAGGGAAGACATCCTCCTCCCTCATGTGGTACCCTTCCTGCAGGCTCATCCTGACATGATCCTCCAGCATGACAATGCCACCAGCCATACTGCTCGTTCTGTGTGTGATTTCCTGCAAGACAGGAATGTCAGTGTTCTGCCATGGCCAGCGAAGAGCCCAGATCTCAATCCCATTGAGCACGCCTGGGACCTGTTGGATCGGAGGGTGAGGGCTAGGGCCATTCCCACCAGAATTGTCTGGGTACTTGCAGGTGCCTTGGTGGAAGAGTGGGGTAACATCTCACTGCAAGAACTGGCAAATCTGGTGCAGCCCATGAGGAGGAGATGCACTGCAGTACTTAATGCAGCTGGTGGCCACACCAGATGCTGATTGTTACTTTATATTTTGACCTCCCGTTTGTTCAGGGACATTTCTGTTTTCACGTGTCTGTGGAACTTGTTCAGTTTATGTCTCAGTTGTTGAGTCTTGTTATGTTCACACAAATATTTACACATGTTAATTTTGCTGAAAATAAACACAATTGACAGTGAGAGGACGTTTATTTTTTTGCTGAATTTAGTTTATCAACATTTTCAGCTAAACATTCGGAACTTTTGCATCAAGCGTATTGCGGGAAACGTTTTTTTTATGCTAGTGGTCGTATTCATTTGGAATATTTATTTCTAGGTCAACTTTTGTACTATGGGGGATAGTAGATTGACATAGGCTAGTGCTTTTGCTGTTCATTAGGCCTCCTCCTCTTGTTGGCTGACTAAAAGTAAATGTGGACAGTAATTACAATATGTTCAATATGCACCTCAGAATTGGATGAGGACCCGCACTGTTGCTTCCCTGATGTGTATGTCTTCACTTGTAGTCTGTGACAAAGACACGATGACGTGAGGGAGAGCCATGTGAGTGAGATGAGAGGTGCTTCGGAGCAGGCAGCACTCAGGGAGAAGGGCTGCAAAAGGCATGGTTTTGTTTAGGTTGTTTTATGGCCACACAAAGGGAATGCCGCCGGGAAATTCAAGGCATTATCAAATGCTTCTCAAATTATGAATGAGAGACTGACGAAGTGTGTGCAGCCTGCGCAAAAAGAAAGCAGAGCTCATGCCTTCAAGCAATTTTTTTCAAATCATCATTAGTCGCATCTTGCAGCCTTACAATGTATTAAAAATCTAAACATATAGCCCAGCTAGTGTAGCCAACAGCCATATGGCATAGCCAGATCAGGACCTAACATAAGGACAACTTAGAGTATGTTATTCTGTTCTTCTGAAATAGACTACATTGTCAATTACCTTGAGACCAAAAGTTATTTGCTTGACAATCACCGGCTGACAAAATGTTGTCCATCACCACAGCCCTACTAATGACATGCACTGTGTTTATTAGGTGTGTTTGAAATTCACCCCCACACACAAATGCATTATTGCTTTTTTGACGTTTAAGGTATTCTACCCGAAAACATCTTGCCATAGTACTTAAAACAGGGATGGGTACCTTTGATGGGGGTGGGCGCCACAAAAAAATCTGAAACTCATCATGGGGGGCCGCAGTGGCTCGTGGGTCTGCGTTCCCACATCCATACCCACACATATAGTCCACGCTCAAGTTTTGGGGGCTATAAGCAAAATTCTAAGTTTTAGAGTTAATTCCCTGGAATTCTACACATTTTCAGTTTACAGCTAATTTCCTGCCATTTCCTGCCATTCTACACATTTTGCCATAGGATGGAGAGAACTATTTGCAGTTTTTAATGTGACACCTGACTGAGAGTGACTAGCAAAATCAATGGCGCCCCCCCAGTCGGTAATTCAACCATGATTACTACAAGTTGAGATAGCTGGCCGCAAGACTAACTTACAATTTAAACAATGTTAGTTGACATGGGCAAATTGAGAGACTGTCAGTGACTGACATAAGAAGAGAAAAACTGCTGATGCACAACTAAATTTCAAAATTGCACCTTGTGTATTCTACTATTCTAACTCTCAACAGTAAGTTGAAACCCTGACGGAGTTCCGGAATAAGGCCTGCAGTTGAACGGACATGAAGAGTCAGATACTCGCGGCATATGAATGACAGGGTCGTCCACCCTAATGGGAACATTTAGGAGTCATTATTCCATCATTATCATCCTTGCCAGTGCCTCTGAAGACCTCTGAATGTTAGAGAGAGGCTTGTCTGTAATGTGACTGAAATATTTGTATAGGCTTTATTCCAGGAGAAAATGAACACAGCATCTTCTTTTTACACTGACCCTTACAGAAAAAACACATAATTTCACATGTGGAAAATCGTGTTTTTGGAACACTTCCAAATCAAATGTTATTTGTCACCTGTGCCGAACACAACCTTACAGCGAAATGCTTACTTACTAACCCTTAACCAACAATGCAATTTTAAGAAAAATAAGTGTTAAGAAATTATTTACTAAATCAAATCAAATGTATTTATATAGCCCTTCTTACATCAGCCGATATCTCAAAGTGCTGTACAGAAACCCAGCCTAAAACCCCCAACAGCAAGCAATGCAGGTGTAGAAGCACGGTGGCTAGGAAAAACTCCCTAGAAAGGCCAAAACCTAGGAAGAAACCTAGAGAAGAACCAGGCTATGAGGGGTGGCCAGTCCTCTTCTGGCTGTGCAGGGTGGAGATTATAACAGAACATGGCCAAGATGTTGAAATGTTCATAAATGACCAGCAGGTTCAAATAATAATAATCACAGTAGTTGTCGAGGGTGCAACAAGTCAGCACCTCAGGAGTAAATGTCAGTTGGCTTTTCATAGCCGATCATTAAGAGTATCTCTACCGCCCCGGCTGTCTCTAGAGAGTTGAAAACAGCAGGTCTGGGACAGATAGCACGTCCGGTGAACAGGTCAGGGTTCCATAGCCGCAGGCAGAAAATTTAATTTTAAAAGTCCGGGTAGCCATTTGATAAGCTGTTCAGAAGTCTTATGGCTGGGGGTAGAAGCTGTTAAGAAGCCTTTTGGACCTAGACTTGGCTCTTGCTGTGCGGTAGCAGAGAGAACAATCTATGACTAGGCTGGAGTCTTTGGTCATTTTTAGGGCTTTCCTCTGACACTGCCTGGTATATAGGTCCTGGGTGGCAGAAACCTTGGCCCTAGTGATGTACTGGGCCATACACACTACCCTCTGTAGTGCCTTGCGGTCAGAGGCCGAGCAGTTTCCATACCAGGTTGTGATGCAACCAGTCAGGATGCTCTCGCAGGTGCAGCTTGTATAACTTTTTTTTGGACCATGATAGTTCTTTGGTAATGTGGACACCAAGGAACTTGAAACTCTCAACCTGCTCCACTACAGCCCCGTCGATGAGAATGGGGATGTGCTCGGCCCTCCTTTTCCTGTAGTCCACGATCATCTCCATTGTCTTGATCATGTTGAGGGAGAGGTTGTTATCCTGGCACCACACTGCCAGGTCTCTGACCTCCTCCCTATAGGCTGTCTCATCATTGTCATTGAGGGGCCCCGTGTTGAGGATCAGCGTGACAGATGTGTTGTTACCTACCCTTACCACCTTGGGGTGACCCGTCAGGAAGTCCAGGATCCAGATGCAGAGGGAGGTGTTTAGTCCCAGCGTCCTTAGCTTAGTGATATTTTGAGGGCGCTATGGAGTTGAATGCTGAGCTGAAGTCAATGAATAGCATTCTCACGTAGGTGTTCCTTTTGTCCAGGTGGGAAAGGGCAGTGTGGAGTGCAATGGAGATTGCATCATCTGTGGATCTGTTGGGGAGGTATGCAAATTGGAGTGGGTCAATCAAAACTAATTGTATTTGTCACATGTGCCGAATATACCATGAAATGCTTAATTCCAAGCCCTTAACCAACAACGCAGTTCAAGAAATAGAGTTAAGAAAATGTTTACTAAATAAACTATTGAGTCAATGTGCACTTTAGTCGAGGTAATTTGTACATGTAGGTAGGGGTAAAGTGATTCTTGTCTACAGCTGCTCAATAACATGATTATTGCACACAGAGTCCATGCATGTGACAAATACAATTTTATTTAATATTCTAATAATTAACCGCAATTAATTTAGAAAAGTAATTGACTTAAATGTTTTGTACTTTCTGTGCTGGAATTTCAACCACTGACTTTCTCTACTAAACTGTCCAACTGAACTTGTGGTTGCCAAGCCAGTGGGGAGTACAAAGGGACTTTGAGCTGCTGAGGGTTCAGGTCATGGGTGATTCATTCGAATGTGAAGGTGCCTCTGGGAAAATAGGTCCCTCAATCCCCTAAATGCCTCCAAGTAGCTTGTTTGGTAGTCAAGTCCATCTCTCCCTCTCTCATCAATTTCTCTGTTTCCCCCATTTCCTTCTCTCACCCTCCTGCTGTTTTTGGTCCTGTCATTTCAAGAATTTCCATTTATATCTCCCCGATTGTCTCTCTCTCTCCTCACTCTCTCTTTCTCTCTCTTCCTCCTCTATTTTCAACCCCTCATCATGCTCTTTAGTTGCCCCAGTGCTCCTGATTTACAATGGCTTAATGTAGTCCTGTGCTGGGAGTCGGCAGATAAATGTCCCATTTGTCACATTAATAGTCCCTCCACGCCAGCATCCTAGTATGACTCCATCCACAGTCGCCCCCTTCCTCATCCTATGCCCCCCCCCCCCCATCCTTGTGTGCTGCTTGGCGGATCAGAGCAACATTGCTATAGCTGATCTTCCTGATTTCTGATGCATTTTTTGTCCAGCTATAGTTTCTTTCTCCCTTTTGTCGTGCGTAACCACACTCCGTGCTCTATAGGCATTCGTCATTGTTTAACCTTCTGTATTGTTCTAGGTGGCTGGTCTTTGTGCATTGTAATGCTTTTGTTTTGGAGTTCACGTCATTATGAGCATGCGAGTCTCTCTAAGCATTTCAAAGAGATTACACTTAATTGGGTGATTTTTAACAAACAGTGGGCACACATTTAATTACTGTTGCATTTCATTAGCGCTTTGTTTGTGCTCAGATAAAGGATAAAAAGAGGCCTGTTGACTATATAACAAATGTTGACTTGAATTCCAAATGTGGTGATCAAGTTTTTCGTGTTCAAATAAGATTAGTAGTAGAGGATTATATTTGGTATGTATAGATTGTAACTCTACACAGATACGGCTCTACCAGTAGCCACAAATAAAGCTCCTCATTTCTCTAGTCTGGAATTTGCTGCAGAAGTTTTAGATTGCACAGAATATTTTCTGGTGATACTAGACTCTGAAATTCAGTGTAAAATCTGCCTGCAAGGGAGAGGACCTGTTTAGTTGACCGGACAGCTATTTATACATTTTATGGGGGCAGAGAGCAGTACCTTTACTCATGAAATGATCAGGTGCACTGACTATACTCATTGATGCAAGACAAGTATTCATTAACCCAAGACCTGGTTGACTGAAAGTTTCCTGCCTTATTAAGACTGAATGAGAGTCCCCTGTTAATTAGATTTATACTGTAAGTGTCTCCTTTGAGTTTATGTGTGTAGGTGAGAGTGTGAGATTGTGTGAAGTTTGGAAGATCTACAGCTCCTACACTCTAACCAAACTTCTTCAACTTATGACGGTACATTTTATTTTATATTTTAACAAAGACATCCACTTGTGTACTTGGCAGCCAGCAGCTTTCAAGCACTGGTAAATGTACATTTTATATGTTTTAATGCCTCCAAGCTCATTTACAACCCTTACAACTAGCACAATACTTCATAACACTTCATAACCAGACACTCACTGACAGATGTGCAACATTCATAAAATATTTACTACTACTTATAATGGGCAGCTTATCAGGGTAAATTTGAAGGCATAGATGTTAAGACTCTGTATAAATATTTTACTCTACTCTCAGTAATTCGTCCCAACAGACAACTTGAACTTTTTTTAAAGAGATTTTCTCCAAAGCACACACACATAAACAAACAGCAGAGGAGGAAGTGGTGGCTGGACTAACTATGTCAGAAACTACAAGTATTACAAAAATGGATTTGTATGTTAATCTGGGTGACACAGATTTCAGGGATGACATGTTTCTGTGGTGGTGGGGGTGGGGAAGGGTGAGGGGGTGCAAAAGGGAAAGAGGGATTTATTACTTAACTTGCTGTAGTACTTGTGCATTTTTTTGGTGATATTAAAGGGATGTTTTGTTTACTTTTCTACAGGCCCTACCTGCCCTTTCACCCATCCTCTTCCTGTTGTCCCAATGCCCATGGCTGTATGTGCCCTCAGTTCCTTCCCTGCCCATATCCTGCCTTGCCCTACTGGGTCTTACCCTAACAATGTCCTGCACTGCTGAGCCCTATCCTGACCTGCCCTTTAACTGCGGTCCCTCCACCTCACATAATTTCTGAAGCCATAAGTCCCGTCTAAATTCCCTTCTCCAGCAGTTTGATCTTCAGGGGGCATTTTATTATCTCCATCTTTATCTTTGTTATTTCTACAAACAGAACGCACTACTTTCATTTGAATAGTACTGGTTCCACGTGCTCTATGCTGTCTAATTGGATTGTCTGAAGTTTGTCTCATCATGTCCCTCTCATCCTTGTCCCTCTTTAGCCTGTGAGCTGATGAACCAGGGCATACTGGCACTGGTAACATCTACAGGCTGTGCATCCGCCAACGCCCTCCAGTCCTTGACCGACGCCATGCACATACCCCACCTGTTTATTCAGAGAAACGGCCAGGGCACGCCTCGCACCGCCTGCCACCTCAACCCAAGTCCTGACGGGGAGAGCTACACCCTGGCCGCCCGCCCGCCTGTACGCCTCAACGACGTCATGCTCACCCTGGTCACTGAGCTGCGTTGGCAGAAGTTCATCATCTTCTATGATGCTGACTATGGTGAGTGGGGGAAAGGGGTGGGGTATAGGGTGAGTGGGGGAAAGGGGTGGTGTATAGGGTGAGTGGGGGAAAGGGGTGGGGTATAGGGTGAGTGGGGGAAAGGGGTGGAGTATAGGGTGAGTGGGGAAAAGGGGTGGTGTATAGGGTGAGTGGGGGAAAGGGGTAGGGTATAGGGTGAGTGTGGGAAAGGGGTGGTGTATAGGGTGAGTGGGGGAAAGGGGTGGGGTATAGGGTGAGTGTGGGAAAGGGGTGGTGTATAGGGTGAGTGTGGGAAAGGGGTGGGGTATAGGGTGAGTGGGGGAAAGGGGTGGTGTATAGGGTGAGTGGGGGAAAGGGGTGGGGTATAGGGTGAGTGTGGGAAAGGGGTGGTGTATAGGGTGAGTGGGGGAAAGGGGTGGGGTATAGGGTGAGTGTGGGAGAGGGGTGGAGTATAGGGTGAGTGGGGGAAAGGGGTAGGGTATAGGGTGAGTGGGGGAAAGACGTGGTGTATAGGGTGAGTGGGGGAGAGGGGTGGAGTATAGGGTGAGTGGGGAAAGGGGTAGGGTATAGGGTGAGTGGGGGAGAGGGGTAGGGTATAAGGTGAGTGTGGGAAAGGGGTGGAGTACAGGGTGAGTGGGAGAGAGGGGGAAAGGGGTGGTGTATAGGGTGAGTGGGGGAAAGGGTTAGGGTATAGGGTGAGTGTGGAAAGGGGTGGGGTATAGGGTGAGTGGGGGAAAGGGTTAGGGTATAGGGTCAGTGTGGAAAGGGGTGGGGTATAGGGTGAGTGGGGAAAGGGGTGGTGTATAGGGTGAGTGGGGGAAAGGGGTGGTGTATAGGGTGAGTGGGGGAAAGGGGTGGTGTATAGGGTGAGTGGGGGAAAGGGTTAGGGTATAGGGTGAGTGTGGAAAGGGGTGGGGTATAGGGTGAGTGGGGGAAAGGGTTAGGGTATAGGGTGAGTGTGGGAAAGGGGTGGAGTATAGTGTGAGTGTGGAAAGGGGTGGGGTATAGGGTGAGTGGGGGAAAGGGTTAGGGTATAGGGTGAGTGTGGAAAGGGGTGGGGTATAGGGTGAGTGTGGAAAGGGGTGGTGTATAGGGTGAGTGGGGAAAGGGGTGGTGTATAGGGTGAGTGGGGGAAAGGGGTGGTGTATAGGGTGAGTGGGGGAAAGGGTTAGGGTATAGGGTGAGTGTGGAAAGGGGTGGGATATAGGGTGAGTGGGGGAAATGGTTAGGGTATAGGGTGAGTGTGGGAAAGGGGTGGAGTATAGTGTGAGTGGGAGAAAGGGGTGGAGTTTAGGGTGAGTGGGGGAAAGGGGTAGGGTATAGGGTGAGTGTGGAAAGGGGTGGGGTATAGGGTGAGTGGGGGAAAGGGTTAGGGTATAGGGTGAGTGTGGGAAAGGGGTGGAGTATAGTGTGAGTGGGAGAAAGGGGTGGAGTATAGGGTGAGTGGGGGAAAGGGGTAGGGTATAGGGTGAGTGGGGGAAAGGGTTAGGGTATAGGGTGAGTGTGGAAAGGGGTGGGGTATAGGGTGAGTGGGGGAGAGGGGTAGGGTATAGGGTGAGTGGGGGAAAGGGTTAGGGTATAGGGTGAGTGTGGAAAGGGGTGGGGTATAGGGTGAGTGGGGGAGAGGGGTGGAGTATAGGGTGAGTGGGGGAGAGGGGTGGAGTATAGGATGAGTGTGGAAAGAGGTGGGGTATAGGGTGAGTGGGAGAGAGGGGTGGAGTATAGGGTGAGTGGGGGAAAGGGGTAGGGTATAGGGTGAGTGGGGGAAAGGGTTAGGGTATAGGGTGAGTGTGGAAAGGGGTGGGGTATAGGGTGAGTGGGGGAGAGGGGTGGAGTATAGGGTGAGTGGGGGAGAGGGGTGGAGTATAGGATGAGTGTGGAAAGAGGTGGGGTATAGGGTGAGTGGGAGAGAGGGGTGGAGTATAGGGTGAGTGGGTGTGAGAGGTGGGGTATAGGGTGAGTAGAGGGTTATGTGACCATTACAGTTTTTATTTTTTGTATGTGTGACCTTCTAAAAACCAGTTCTCCAATGGGGAAGGCCAGTACAATATTAAGGATGAGGATGAGGATGATGATGATGATGACCATAACCGCAGTAGCCAACTAGCAGTAATCAATAGGATTTGTTTTCTTCCCTTAATATGATATTGTTGTTTTGGACAATGCACAAAGCTGATAAATATTTGAAGGAAGAGTAAATAAAAATATTTACTGCTACTTTTAATGGACAGCTTATCATGGTACATTTGAAGCCATAGATGTTAAGACTGTAATTCATCCCAACAGACATCTTTAACTTTTTTTAAAGATCTTACTGAGATTTTCTCCAAAGCACACACACATAAACAAACAGCAGGAGGAAGTGGTGGCTGGACCAACTATGTCAGAAACTACAAGTATTACAAAAGTTGATTTGTATGTGGCCAGTACGATATTAATGATGAAGATGATGATGATAACCGTGGTAGCCAACTAGCAGTAATCAATAGGAGACATTTTTTTCTCCCTTAAACTATATTGTTCTTTTGGACAATGCACAAAGCTGATAAATATTTAAAGGGATAGTGCGACATTATTTACACTGAACAAAAATAAAAACGCAACATGCAACAATTTCAAAGATTTTACTGAGTTACAGTTCATATAAGGAAATCAGTCAATTTAAATTAATTCAATTAATCTATGGATTTCACATGACTGGGAATACAGATATGCATCTTATGGTAGGGACGTGGATCAGAAAACCAGTCAGTACCTGGTGTGACTACCATTTACCTCATCCAGTGCGACACATCTCCTTCACATATTCAGCTAGCGGGATATACGCTGCACTGGCAAGATAGAACAGCACACTCCGGTACGACGAGGGGGGGCGGTCTGTGCATATTTGTAAACGACGACTGGTGCACGAAATCTATGGAGGTCTCTAGATTTTGCTCGCTTAAAGTAGAGTATATTGTGATAAATTGCAGGCAACACTACTTGCCTAGAGAGTTTTCAGCTCTACGTTTCGTGGCTGTTTATTTAAAACCACAGACAGATGCTGGCACTAAGACTGCACTCAGTCAGCTGTATAAGGAAATAAGCAAACAGGAAACCACTCACCCAGAGGTGGTGCTCCTAGTGGTCGGAGACGTTAATGCAGGGAAAATTAAATCAGTTCTACCAAATTACTATCAACATGTTAAATGTGCAACCAGAGGGAAAATAATTCTAGATCACATGTTCTCCACAAACAGGGACCATAGTCCCTATGCCCGAGAACACAAAGGCAACCCGCCTAAATGACTACAGACCAATAGCACTCACGTCCGTAGCTATGACGTGATTTGAAAGGTTGGTAGTGGCTCACATCAACACCATTATCCCAGAAACCCTAGACACACTCCAATTTGCAATCCGCCCAAACAGATCCACAGACGATGCTGTGGATCTCTAATCTCTATTGCACTCCACACTTCCCTTTCCCACCTGGACAAAAGGAACACATATGTGAGAATGCTAGTCATTGACTACAGCTCAGCGTTCAACACCATAGTACCCTCAAAGTTCATCACTAAGCTAAGGATCCTGGGACTAAATACCTCCCTCTGCAATTGGATCCTGGACTTCTTGACGGGCCGCCCCCAGGTGGTGAGGGTAGGTAGCAACACATCTGCCACGCTGATCCTCAACACTGGAGCTCCCCAGGGGTGCGTGCTCAGTCCCCTCCTGTACTCCCTGTTCACCCATGACCAGGCACGACTCCAACACCATCCTTAAGTTTGCAGACAACACAACAGTGGTAGGCCTGATCACCGACAATGAATGACAAGACAGCCTATAGGGAGAAAGGTCAGAGACCTGGCCGGGTGGTGCCAGAATAACAACCTATCCCTCAACGTAACCAAGACTAAGGAGATGATTGTGGACTACAGGACAAGGAGGACCAAGCACGCCCCCATTCTCATCGACGGGGCTGTAGTGGAGCAGGTTGAGAGATTCAAGTTCCTTAGTGTTCACATCAACAAAAAACTAGAATGGTCCAAACACACCAAGACAGTCGTGAAGAGGGCACGACAAAGCCTATTCCCCCTCAGGAAACAAAACATATTTGGCATGGATCTTGAGATCCTCAAAAGGTTCTACAGCTGCAACATTGAGAGCATCTGGTTGCATCACTGCCTGGTACGGCAATTGCTCGGCTTCCGACCGCAAGGCGCTACAGAGGGAAGTGCGTATGGCCCAGTACATCACTGGGGCTAAGCTGCCTGGCATCCAGGACCTCTACACCAGACGGTGTCAGAGAAAGGCCCTAAAAATTGTCAAAGACCCCAGCCACCACAGTCAGTCATGGACTGTTCTCTCTACTACCGCATGGCAAGCGGTACCAGAGTGCCAAGTCTAGGACAAAAGGCTTCTCAATAGTTTTTACCCCCACTCCTGAACAGGTAATCTAATGGCTACCCGGACCCCTCTTTTTACCCTGCTGCTACTCTCTGTTTATCATATATTCATAGTCACTTTAACTATACATTCATGTACATACTACCTCAATAGGGCCGACCAACCAGTGCTCCCACACATTGGCTAAACGGCTATCTGCATTTTG
Source organism: Oncorhynchus nerka (assembly GCF_034236695.1). Taxonomy (NCBI): domain Eukaryota; kingdom Metazoa; phylum Chordata; class Actinopteri; order Salmoniformes; family Salmonidae; genus Oncorhynchus; species Oncorhynchus nerka. Next base: position 25,570,966 of record NC_088405.1, on the reverse strand, counting down.
TCCTGCCGCCCACCACCCGCCAACCCCCCTTTTACGCTACTGCTACTCTCTGTTCATCATATATGCCTTCATATATAGTCACTTTAACCATATCTACATGTACATACTACCTCAATCAGCCTGATTAACCGGTGTCTGTATGTAGCCTCGCCACTTTTATAGCCCCGCTACTGTATATAGCCTGTCTTTTTACTGTTGTTTTATTTCTTTACTTATCTATTGTTCACCTAATACCTTTATTGCACTATTGGTTAGAGCCTGTAAGTAAGCATTTCACTGTAAGGTCTACAGCTGTTGTATTCAGCGCTCGTGACAAATAAACTTTGATTTGATTTGATCAGACTGTTGATTGTGGCCTGTGGGGTGTTGTCTCACTCCTCTTCAATGGCTGTGCCAAGTTGCTGGATATTGGCGGGAACTGGAACAAGCTGTCGTACACAACCATCAAGAGCATCCCAAACATGCTCAATTGGTGATATGTCTGGTGAGTATGCAGCCATGAGAGAACTGGCACATTTTCAGCTTCGAGGAATTGTGTACAGATCCTTGCGACATGGAGCTGTGCATTATTATGCTGAAACGAGGTGATGGCACGACAATGGGCCTCAGGATCTCTTCACGCTATCACTGTGTATTCAAATTGCCATCGATAAAATTCAATTGTGTTTGTTGTCCGTAGATTATGCCTGCCCATACCATAACCCAACCGCCACCATGGAGCACCCAGCAAACTGCTTGTCATACGACGCCATACACGCTGTATGCCTTACACATCTGCCCGGTACAGTTGAAAATGTGAAGAGCACACTTCTCAAGCATGCCAGTGGCCATCGAAGGGGAGCATTTGCCCACTGAAGTGGGTTTCCACGCCAAATTGCAGTATGGTCAAGACCCTGGTGAGGACAACGAGCACGCAGCTGAGCTTCCCTGAGACGGTTTCCAACAGTTTGTGCAGAAATGTTTCAGTTGTGCAAACCCACAGTTTTATCAGCTGCCCGGGTGGTTGGTCTCAGATGATCCTGCAGGTGAAGAAGCCGGGTGTGGAGGTCCTGGGCTGGCATGCTTACACGTGATCTGCAGTTGTGAGGTCGGTTCGACGTACTGCTAAATTCTCCAAAACAATGTTGGAGGCGGTTTATGGCAACAGCTCTTGTGGACATTCCTGCAGTCATTAACACAATTTTACGCTCTCTCAAAACTTGAGACATCTGTGGCATTGTGTTGTGTGACAAAACTGCACATTTACGAGTGGCCTTTTATTGTCCCCAGCACAAGGTGCACCTGTACAATGATCATGCTGTTTAATCAGCTTTGTGACATGCCACATCTGTCAGGTGGATGGATTATCTTGGCAAAAGATAAATGCTCACTAACAGGGATGTAAACAAATTTGGGCACTGGGATCTTTTATTTCAACTCATGAAACACGGGACCAACACTTTACATGTGTTGTAAAAGGCTCCCGAGTGGTGCAGCAGTCTAAGGCACTGCATATCAGTGCTAGAGGCATCACTACAGACCCTGGTTTGATCCCAGGCTGTGTCACAACCCACCATGATTGAGAGTCCCATAGGGTGATGCACAATTGTCTGGGTTAAGGCAGGGTTTGGCTGGGGTAGGCCATCATTGTAAAATAAGAATTTGTTCTTAACTGACTTGCCTAGTTTATATTTTTGTTCAGTGTCCTTACCCAGGGTCAGGTTAATTCACGGATACCATTTTTATGTCTCTGTGTGCATTTTGAAAGAAGTTGAAGGTAGTTTCTGGAGCCATTGATTCCAATTGCACTCATTAGTATGTTCTGTTTACAATGAACTGAACTGCCAGGATGAAAATATTTTTGAGCTCAGAATTTCTGCTCCAATGCCTTTAATTACAGTTTCATTATTAAGCTGTTTTAGGTGCTACTGAAGCATAGTTTAAATATAACTCCCTGTCAACATCTGTAAATCATTCCAATGAAATCACTTCATAAACGATCATCACTACAGGCTCTCATGGTGTTATCAGCATAATATCAATAGTACATCTCCTCATATCACAGTATAGGTAAATAATATATCAGGGACCTCCATAACGAGTTATGGAGATCAGTGTTTAGTGATTCATAACATTTTCAAAGCCAAATACTGACTCGCAGAGGGGATCAACGTTTCCAGCATCACATTCATGTTGATTGCCCAAACGTTGTGGTAAATCCTTGGTCATGTTAATATTAAAGGTGTAATCTGTCATTTTATTTATGCTTTTATGCACTGCACGCTGACTGGGTTAGATGGAATGTACGTTTTTCATGTGTGCATTTGTTAGTTGAAACCTATCCTAGGCAGCCGATAGTGGGCTAAACATGGTGTGCAACATCCTAAGTTGTCAGAAAAACGAAAAATAGTGGTAGGAAATTGTGTTTTATAAAAACAGTACACTTACTGTATCTTTCCAGTTGTTTTTTTTAACTTCCCGCCATTAAAGCTAGTTAAGGAGGGAAATGATGCCTTTGCAGCCTGAATGGAGGATTCTTTATGTACAAGCCGGTCCACGAAGAGTACGAGTGTACTACTAACTGGGCACATCAATCCCTGATGATAGTGCAGATCTAGCGCCCACTATCGGCTGCCTAGGCTAGTTGAAACCTTGATGGCTTGTGCATTTCATCCTATGGCCACAGGGAAAAGAACAATAACAGATTGCACTCTTGACACTGTACCTGGACAAGCTCGTCTTCATTAGCTGCATGATGACGTTATGACATCAGAGCGCATTTCTGTTTTCTCATATCCTTATTTCTATTTCATAAATCTCACCTATAACTCCCTTTAGGCTAGACCTTTTTTGACCCACTTTTAGAACACGGCAAGCATTAGAATGAGCAATGAATCGCTGAGGGCACTAACTGTTGTACAGAAGTTGTACACACATGCATAGCTGTTTGACACTAGACTGCTACCTGTGGTAGGGATACCTTATCATGGACTCATGCTTCACACACTTTCAGGAGACACTTTTCATACAGATGATTGTGTATTAGTTTTCCTGTTATAACTCAACTCAAGAGGTTGTCATGGCATTTTGGCTGAATAAGATGCATATAATCAGGGATAAGAGTACACAAGAAGTATGACTAGCCAACATGTTAATTCTGAGTTTAACCAGGCCCCATTAGTGTTAAATAATGAATAAGGAGACCTGTTTTGATGAGGCAGTCTACTTAGCTAATTATGCTCATTAAGATCAGCAACCCTGACATCCACATTCCTTGAGTTACACTCTTTAACTCAATTAAAAAATGTAGTATCTAATTAGAACAGGTATTTCAGAGCAGTGTAAATACTGTCAGTGCCGACCCATTTTTTACCAAAAACTTAATGCAAAGACAAATATGTCACATGAGGCTGTGTTCAGTAGTTTCAAAGTTTTAGTCAGGGAACAGAGATGTTGAATTTAAAGTATTAATTGAGCTGGTGAGGAATGATTAGTGCATGCAAGTTAGCTCACTGAAGTAAATGGGTGATTGATTTAGCCAATTTAAGTTGAATGAAGACTGAAATACCCTTGGGTTTTGTCGATTTCAGTGCAGTACACTTGTTATTTGCTGGGAGATTTGGTCTAAAGCAGGTATTCCCAAACTGGAGAGGCTACAATGCAATGCCGTAGGGGGTACGGCAAATAAAAATGTGATTTACATTTAAAAAATTTAAAAACTGTCCATTTCTATTTTACAACGGGGCTATACATTTGGGTGAGGCTTTGCCTGGGGTACACGCAATGCCGTCGGCGGTACGCCAAACACAAAAGGTGATAAAAAATATATAAAAAATGTATCCATTTATATTTTCCAACGGGGCTATGCATTTGGGTGAACATAACAACACAATGTCAAATAGCCTAGTCAAATAATTAACATCCAATCACATTAACCGTTACTCTCTCGCAGGAATTCCACTAAAGGTCTGTATGTAGCCAAACGTAGCTGCTGCTCATGTTGGTATCTGTAATGATGGCGCAAAAGCCATGACAGGGAGACCTAGTGGAGTGGTAACACGCGTGCAAGCAGTTGCTCCCGACGCCACTTGGGTACACTGCTGCAGCATCCACCGAGAGGCTCTTGCTGCCAAGGGAATGCCTGACCGCTTGAAAGAAGTTTTGGACACTACAGTGAAAATTGTCATTTTGGCCCCTGAACTCTCCTGTATTTTCTGCATTTTGCAGTGATATGTGCAGCGACCATGTAAGGCTTTTACAACATACAGAAGTGTGCTGGTTATCAAGGGACAAAGTATTGACACGTTTTTTTTAATTGAGAGACAAGCTTAAGGTTTCTTTACTAACCATGATTTTCACTTGTCTGACCGCTTGCATGATGACGGGTTTCTCACACGACTGGCCTATAAGGGTGATGTTTTATCTCGCCTGAATGATCTGAATCTAGGATTACAGGGACTCTCCTCAACTATATTCAATATGCGGGACAAACTTGAGGCTATGATTAAGAAGTTGGAGCTCTTCTCTGTCTGCATTAACAAGGACAAAACATGTCTCTCCATCCTTGTATGATTTTATTGTGTGCAAATGAACTCAAGCTTATGGACAATGTCAAATGTGATATAATGAAGCAGCTGTGTGAGTTGGGTGTGCAATTATGCAGGTACTTTCCCAAAACTGATGACACAAACAACTGGATTCGTAATCCCTTTCATGCCCTGCCTCTATTCCAATTACCGATTTCTGAACAAGAGAGCCTCATAGAAATTGCAACAAGCGGTTCTATAAAAAATTAATTTAATCAGAAGCCACTGTCAGATTTCTGGATTGGGCTGCGCTCAGAGTATCCTGTCTTGGCAAATCGCGCTGTTAAGACACTGATGCCCTTTGCAACCATGTACCTATGTGAGAGTGGATTCTCGGCCCTCACTAGCATGAAAACTAAATACAGGCACAGACTGTGTGTGGAAATGATTTAAGACTGAGACTCTCTCCAATACAATCCAACATTGCAGAGTTATGTGCATCCTTTCAAGCACACTCTTCTCATTAACCTGTGGTGAGGTATTCACCATTTTCAATGAACAAATAAGATTTTATATGTAAGATGTTTAAATAAAGAGAAAAATCATTGATTATTATGATATTATTATTTGTGCTCTGGTCCTATAAGAGCTCTTTGCCACTTCCCACGAGCCGGGTAGTGACAAAAACTCACACTCATTCTTATGAGAGAGAGGTATGTGGCAGGGTCTACAGTCAATCACAGACTACAAAAGGAAAACCAGCCCTGTTGAGGACCATGATGTCTTGCTCCCAGACAAACTAAACAACTTCTTTGCTCACTTTGAGGACAATACAGTGCCACTGACGAGGCCCGCTACCAAAACCTGCGGGCTCTCCTTCACTGCAGCCAACATTAGTAAAACATGTAAATATGTTAACCCTCGCAGGGTTACCTGACACCCTAGACCCACTCCAATTTGCTTACCGCCCCAATAGGTCCACAGACGATGCAATCGCAATCACACTGTACACTGCCCTAACCCATCTGGACAAGAGGAATACCTATGTAAGAATACTGTTCATCGACTACAGCTTAGCATTTAACACCATAGTTCCCTCCAAACTCATCATTAAGCTCGAGACCCTGGGTCTCGATCCCGCACTGTGCAACTGTGTCCTGGACTTCCTGACGAGCCACACCCAGGTGGTGAGGGTAGGTAACAACATCTCCACCCCGCTGATCCTCAACACCTCAGGAGGCTGAAGAAATTTGTCTTGTCACCAAAAACACTCACAAACCTTTACAGGTGCACAATCGAGAGTATCACCGCCTGGTACGGCAACTGCTCCGCTCACAACCGTAAGGCTCTATAGAGGGTAGTGAGGTCTACACAACGCATCACCGGGGGCAAACTACCTGCCCTCCAGGACACCTACACCACCCGATGTCACAGGAAGGCCAAAATGATCATCAAGGACAACAACCACCCAAGCCACTGCCTGTTCACCCCGTTATCATCCAGAAGGCGAGGTCAGTAAAGGTGCATCAAAGTGGGGCCCAGAAGCTAGGATGTGCATCTATTGGTAGATTTAGATTGAAAACACTCTGAAGTTTCTAAAACTGTTAAAATCATGTCTGTGAGTATAACAGAACTTAGTTGGCAGGCGAAACCCCAAGGACAAACCATCCAGGGGAAAACAATTTGAGATTGTGTTTTCAATTGGTTTTCTATGGGGAACTAGATTTGAGGCACCTGGTTGCAGTTCCTATGGCTTCCACTAGATGTCAACAGTCTTTAGAAATTGGTTGATGTTTTTCCTTTGAGAAATGAAGAAGTAGCTCTTTCCTTTCTGAGTGTCAAGCCAAGTGTACTTTTTTGTTTGGTGCGCGTGACCTGGAACTCGCTCCACTTTCATTGTATCCGCTATTGAACACAGTATATTCCGTTATCGATTATTTGCATTTTAAAATACCTAAAGTTGGATTAGGAAAGTTGTTTGAAGTGTTTGGACCGAGTTTACAGGTAATTTATTAGCTACTTTGTAGTCATGTTGGGCGAGTTGGAACCTGTGTATTTTCAGAATCAAATGTGCCAAATAAAAGGACATTTTGGGGATATAACAAAGGAATTTATTGAACAAAAGGACCATTTGTGATGTTTCTGGGAAGTATTGGAGTGCCAACAGAAGAAGATCTTCAAAGGTAAGGCATGAATTATATCGTTATTTCTGACTTTCGTGTCGCACCTGCACAGTTGAAATAGGATTTTCATGTGTTTGTATGATGGAGTGCTGTCCTCAGATAATCGCATGGTCTGCTTTCGCCGTTAAGCCTTTTTGAAATCTGCCACAGTGGCTGGATTAACAAGAAGAATTTCGCGCTCTGCAATTTCACCGGATGTTACGCTAGCGGAACCTATAGCTGTAACAGGTTTAAACAGCCATCACTAACATTGAGTGGCTACTGCCAACATACTAACTCATCTCTAGCCACTTTAATAATGAAAGAATTGATGTAATAAATGTATCACTTGCCACTTTAAACAATGCCACTTTATATAATGTTTAATACCCTACATTACTCATCTCATATCTATATACTGTACTCTATACCATCTACTGCATCTTGCCTATGCCGTTCAACCATCGTTCATTCATATATTTTTATGTACATATTCTTATTCATTCCTTTACACTTGTGTGTATAAGGTAGTTGGTGTGAAATTGTTAGGTAAGATTACTTGCTAGATATTACTGCACGGTCGGAACTAGAAGCGCAAGCATTTCACTACACTCGCATTAACATCTGCTAACCATGTGTATGTGACAAATCACATTTGATTTGATTTGATGTTTAATAAATGTATATTGTGTTTGTGGCAGGCTTACAATTATGGCAAAATTGTATGCAGCTGGAGGTCAAATGTTTGAAGGAGTACGGGACTATAAAACGTTTGGGAATCTCTTGTTTATTGGATATCACAGGGAATTGTGGTTGACAGTTCTGCTAGTTCCGCAAGTGTGATAGCCACTTTAGAACCGTATCCTGATTGTGTTGACCTGCTTGCTTTACTTGTCACCTACCCTGCCTGAGCATCAGTGGCGGTCAGTTCCGTTCAAGATTAGGGAGGACTATACATTTTTTATGAGCATGGCCTTATTTCTATTACAGCATATTGGATGATGGTCATTCATATTCCATTCACCCAGCTCAATGTAACATCGATAAGTTTAGGCTATGTGTACACAGTTCACTTTCATAGCAGCCACATACAGCATTATCACTTTGCTCATTGTATAATTCCTTCTCGCATCTGCGCGCTCTCCTCCACTCACCTTTTCCCTTCATTGTGGACATCAGTGTACAACACAACAGCTGTCTGTGAAGAGGTGCAAAAACGTAATACCATAACAGCTAACCGCTACACATTGTCAGCATATTAACGTTTTAGTCAAAAAACTAGAGCGCGTTACTAAACCCACAGTCCAATAGATGCGAACAATCACGCAGTACAGTCTAGATCAACCAGTTACACTGGCAGGCCCCGGTGGCAATAAATTAATAAAACTAAAAGCTTACCTTGACTTGGAAGAGTTGCAGTGTTGGATAGCCTTAGCCAGCTAACTAACATAAATAGCATTCATCTCTGTTTGAGTCAGGTTGTTGAGTAGGCTAAATTAGATGTATTAGCTAAGTAAGTGAAAGGTCAATTAAGAAGAAAACATATACAACGAAATCGCTCTCTCTCTCTCTTTCTCTCTGCTGCTTCTCCTTAATTTTTGAAGAAATGCATATTTTAAAAAGTGTTCAACTATTGTTTTTCTCTCTTTGAGTCAACTACTCACCCCACTTTATGCACTGCGGTGCTAGCTAGCTGTAGCTTATGTGTTTAGTACTACATTCATTCTCTGATCCTTTGATTGGATTGAGAATATGTTAGTTCATATTGCAAGAGCTCTGATAGGTTGGAGGACGTTCTCAAGTCGTCTTAATTATTGTGTAAGTCCATGGAAGGGGGTGAAAACCATGATCCTCCTAGGTTTTGTATAGAAGTCAATGTACCCAGAGGAGGATGGAAAATTGCTGTCCTCCGGCTAAACCATGGTGCTACCCTAGAAGGTGTTGTTGAGGCTTCTGTAGACGTTCATTGCAAAACAGTGTATTTTAATCAGGTATTTGGTGACGTGAATATATTTACTATAGTTTTAATTAAAAAGGATATTTGTATTTTTCTGAAATTCACAAAGTTAGATGGTCCTCTGCTTTCTCATCTGAGGAGCCTCCACTGATGAGCACAGATGGTTGAAAGACCTAGATTTCCAACACATTTATTTCACCTATCAAGTTACTTCAGATTGCTGCTCACGCTGGAAAGAAGACAAGTGATTTAAGAACATATAATGTTCTCTGAGTGTGATCGTGTCTAAACACCTCTCCACTTCTTCTGCCTCCTGTCTATCTATAGTCTAAGCAGCAGGCCATTGATGCTCTAGAAGGCCTTTCACAAAAGCAGCAAATCAGCACATTAATACCTGGAGAGTATTACTGAGGACAATGAAATATGTGGAGGGGGTTGAGGGAACTATAGCTGTAGCAGTCTATATGGGATGTAGATATAAATATAAGACAGATAACTTATTGTAGCGTTAATATAGTGTATGTGACAGCACTGCTATGTTAACCCTGACAATTACACTCAATGTTTGATTTGGAAAGGCACACACATGTCTATATACGGTCCAAAAGTTGACCGTGCATGTCAAAGCAAAAACCAAGACATAAGGTCGAAGGAATTGTCCATAAAGCTCTGAGACATGATTGTGTCGAGGCACAAATCTGACGAAGGGTACAAAAACATTTCTGCAGCATTGAAGGTCCACAAGAACACATTGGCCTCCATCATTCTTAATTGGAAGAAGGTTGGAAATACCAAGACTCTTCCTAGAACTGGCCGCCCGGCCAAACTGAGGAGAAGGGCCTTGGTCAGGGAGGTGACCAAGAACCCAATGTTCACTCTGACAGAGCTCCAGAGTTCCACTGTGTGAATATGGGAGAACCTTCCAGGACATCCATCTCTGCAGCACTCCACCAATCAGGCCTTTATGGTAGTGGCCAGACAAAAGCCACTCCTCATTAAAATGTACATGAGAGTTTGCCAAAATGCACTTAAAGGACTCTCAGACCATGATAAACAAGATTCTCCGGTCTGATGAAACCAAGATTGAACTCTTTGGCCCATCCAACCTGACAGAGCTTGAGAGGATCTGCAAAGAAGAATGGGAGAAACTCCCCAAATACAGGTGTGCCAAGCTTGTATCATCATACCCAAGAAGACTCGAGGATGCAATCACTGCCAAAGGTACTTCACCAAAGTATTGAGTAAAAGTCTGAATATTTATGTAAACGTAATATTTCAGGATTTAAATTTTAAAAATATGCGAACATTTCGAAAAACTTGTTTTTGTTTCGTCATTATGGGGTATTGTGTGTAGATTGATGAGGGGGAAAAACAATTTAATCCATTTTAAAATAAGGCTGTAATATAACAAAATGTAGAAAAAGTCAAGGAGTCTGAAACCTTTCCGAATGCACGAAATGTACTTAATTATATGAATGTTAATGCTTTTAATGACTTTGCCATCACTAGCCGGCTTCCTCCCAGTTACGCAACCCTGTACTTTAGCGGCTCCTGCCTTATATACATAGACTTGGAATCACTTGTCACTTTAATAATGGAACACTAGTAACTTTAATAACACTAGTCACTTTAATGTTTAAATAATGTTTACATACTGCTTTACTCATCTCATATGTATTTACTGTATTATATTATCCTGTATCTTAGTCAATGCCACTCCAACATTGCTCAATCTAATATTTATATATTTCTTAATTTCATTCTTTTACTTTTAGATGTGTGTATTGTTGTGAATTGTTTTTAAGATACTACTGCACTGTTGGAGCTAGAAACACAAGCATTTCGCTACACCCGCAATAACATCTGCTTAATATGTGTATGTGACCAATACCATTTGATTTGATGCAATGGTGGAACTAACAGTGATGTAAGTTGTGTTTGTGCAGAACTGATAACGATTTGTCTGTATATATTTCCTCAAAGCAAACTTGTCTTCTGTATTTGCAATGATGTTCTGTCAAACAAATTGCTGCCACTTCAAGACCCTGGTGCTTGCCTACAGAGCAGCAAGGGGAACTGCACTCCCTAGCTAATGCGTCTTTTTGTCTAACAAACCTTTTTGTGGAGAGCTACTCTCCTGTAGGTTTTCACTTCAACCCCAGTTGTAACTAACCTGATTCAGCTTATCAACCAGCTAATTATTAGAAACAGGTGTGCTAGATTAGGGTTGGAGCGAAAGCAGACAGGACTGTAGCTCTCCAGGAACAAGGTTGGAGAGCCCTGATCTATAGGCGACAGCATACCAAATTTTGATCAGTCATGAAAATATAACATGCAGACGTTTCAGTTCAAACAGATTCTTTGTCACGTGACTATAGAAATTGAAACATTGTAACTTTAGAGACACAAAGTAACAATAGCCTATGATTAAAGGGTAAGGCTATACTGGGCTCTCAACGTCATCATCAGCATTCACATGATTCCAATTCAATCAAGTCACAATTATCAGCTTTGGTATGAGAGCATGCTTTCCGAGTAAGGAGGGACACATGGGTAGGCCTACCAAAGGAAACCGTCTGAAAACAAAAATGATTATGACATTTGGACCACAGAAATCAAATGATTATATAAAATGTCTGTCTTTTCCTTTACATTTTAAGAGTCTAATAACTAAATGTAATATAGGACAATATCATAAAATCCATTTGGCCTATGTTTAATTTAGTGTCATTATGTTCTATTTCTGTTCTATTTCAAAAGAACAGAATACCATATTATGTGTTGACTGTATAGGCTATTATACTAAAGATCTATCCGAGGTTCAACTTTAAGGAGAGGGGCATCTTTTAAAACTATGTTGATACTTACGTCATGTCTTGATAATATGAATTATAATGTAATCCATTTTGTTTTGAAATCAGTATTTGTCCATCTCCCATTGTTCCCATTTTCAATCCCAAAATATGCATGAGAGATTCAACATTGGAATGTTGATTTTCTTGGGAGGGGGGGTGGGGGGGGGTTATTTTAAATAAATGTTTTAGGCTTAATTATTTTTGCCCCATCAAACAAGCATATTTATTCATAAATAAATTGTTTATAGTGAATGGTTGGTGTTAATGGATGGTGTTAAAAATAGATACAACTAAAATACATACAACTAAAATACATAGCCTTCAGCCTTAACATAACCATATAAACAGATGTATATACAATATTCTGCTCATATGAACAAATATATATAGGTCTAGGCTACAATATTCTGCTCATATGAACAAATATACATAGGTCTAGGCTACAATATTCTGCTCATATGAACAAATATATATAGGTCTAGGCTACAATATTCTGCTCATATGAACAAATATATATAGGTCTAGGCTACAATATTCTGCTCATATGAACAAATATATATAGGTCTAGGCTACAATATTCTGCTCATATGAACAAATATATATAGGTCTAGGCTACAATATTCTGCCCATACGAACACAATTAATTGCATTTCTGTAGGCTATATATACAATGTTCTGACCTTATGAATGAAAATAAAAACAATATTTATTGTTTCACATTCTTTAATAACAGACTCATGAACCAAATCAGGCATTAGTAAACATAGACAATACTGTTTCACATTCTTTAATAACAGACTCATGAACCAAATCAGGCATTAGTAAACATAGACAATACTGTTTCACATTCTTTAATAACAGACTCATGAACCAAATCAGGCATTAGTAAACATAGACAATACTGTTTCACATTCTTTAATAACAGACTCATGAACCAAATCAGGCATTAGTAAACATAGACAATACTGTTTCACATTCTTTAATAACAGACTCATGAACCAAATCAGGCATTAGTAAACATAGACAATACTGTTTCACATTCTTTAATAACAGACTCATGAACCAAATCAGGCATTAGTAAACATAGACAATACTGTTTCACATTCTTTAATAACAGACTCATGAACCAAATCAGGCATTAGTAAACATAGACAATACTGTTTCACATTCTTTAATAACAGACTCATGAACCAAATCAGGCATTAGTAAACATAGACAATACTGTTTCACATTCTTTAATAACAGACTCATGAACCAAATCAGGCATTAGTAAACATAGACAATACTGTTTCACATTCTTTAATAACAGACTCATGAACCAAATCAGGCATTAGTAAACATAGACAATACTGTTTCACATTCTTTAATAACAGACTCATGAACCAAATCAGGCATTAGTAAACATAGACAATACTGTTTCACATTCTTTAATAACAGACTCATGAACCAAATCAGGCATTAGTAAACATAGACAATACTGTTTCACATTCTTTAATAACAGACTCAATGTGTTATAGCCTAATGCTGATGAAAGCGAAAGAAGAGTGGAGTAAGGAGTTAGCTTTTGCTGCGGTGTTCGAGTTCAAATGTTGCGCGTTGCAGGGGTGCTTCGCCCTCCCTACTTTCAGGCTATGCTCAAACCCTACACCCCAACACTCTTTTCAGACACCTCTGGTTCTTGACCATATGGGGGTCAGCACCCGCTCATCCCAGTCAAATCTCTTCTCCCTCCTGGCACCCCAATGGTAGAACGAGCTTCCCCCTGACATTAGGACAGCAGAGTTCCTGCCTATCTTCTGAAAACCCACCTCTTCTTGAAGTATCACGATTAATCCCACAGCACCCCTCCTCTCAACGATGAGCTTTGTGATTTACATAAATTCACTGAAAACCCACAGTAAAACTTGGTTATATTAACAGTATTGCACTTTTCATGTAGCCTACTTTTGGCCAGTTAATAGCTTAACCGCCGATCATGCAACATTACGGACTACGTTCAAATCCTGTTGCTGCAGGATTATTTAGTCTTGACATTATAGATCAAAGAGCCTACATCTGTGGATACTTCATTGAGGAAAAAAGTATTCATTCCATTCCAGAAATTACAATGAGCCCGTCCTCCTATAGCTCCTCACACCAGCCTCCTCTGATGTGTAGGCTGATCCGTTATTAAGATTTAAGAACTAAGCTGTGGTATATATGACATGCTTCTTTTCTAACATTGTGTAAATCATAGTGCCAAGACTTGGCCTAACCTGAACAGGCCAAAGTCGTGTCAAGCAGTCAGAAAAAACATGAACACTATTCCAAACATACGTTTGATATCAAACTTTGGTCCATCGACCATAGCTCTATTGCATGTGGTATAGCTCTCATGTCCTTATTCTGTTGGAATGTAGGCATTAATGGAGCATCGATAGCTAGTGAAGTGGGGATTTAGGCTCAGCTTTGAATCTGTTATGGTAGCAGTGAATCTCTGCAGAAGTGCTGACATGGACTAGAATGGGAGTTTGTCCTTAGATGGCTACGGCCAGTGGATGTTGTGTTTAGACTAGAGTTGCAACAGTCATGTTGTCACACTGACTGTTTGGCTGTTTGCTTTTATCTCTGTTAAAGCAGCTGGTTTTGTGTCCAATGGGGTAAACTCAGACAGTGTTAAATGATGTGTGTTACTAACCAGGTTTCCAAACTTTTTATGCAAGTAAAGTACATAATAAATGTCATGACAGGCCTGATGGAAAAAGCTAATTTGTCTGTAATCTTTCCAAATGTTGACAAAACAAAATAAGCTAGACAAGGTGGGATCTTTTTGTGTCTGTAAAATTCATTGTGTGAGAAATGTTGGTGGAAACGTGCACAAATATTGATATAATAACCATTATATCGAAGTAAACTTGGAGTCATGAGAAGACATGTTGTGTGGTCCTCCCACTATGACTCATTGGGAAAGCATGCAGTTTATTAGGCTACTGTCACGTTCTGACCTTAGTTCTTTTGTTATGTCTTTGTTTTAGTATGGTCAGGGCGTGAGTTGGGTGGGTTGTCTATGTTTGTTTTTCTATGTTGTGTTTTGTGTTTGGCCTGGTATGGTTCTCAATCAGAGGCAGGTGTCGTTAGTTGTCTCTGATTGAGAATCATACTTAGGTAGCCTTTTCCCACCTGTGTTTCGTGGGTGATTGTTTCCTGTTTTGTTGTTTGTGTCACCATTCAGGACTGTTTCGGTTTTCGTTTTCATTCACTTTGTTATTTTTGTATTTTTTCGTGTTCAGTGATTATTAACGTATCATGGACACTTACCACGCTGCGTATTGGTCAGATCCTTGCTACTCCTCCTCAGAAGAGGAAGAGGAAATCCGTTACAGCTACAGATTAAATAAATGATGATGAACTTTACAGGGTGGTGAAAGTGCAAGGTGATGCTCCTTTCCAATAAATATTGAGGGTTTTATTCTGGTGACATGATCATCGATGCTTGGCTGCCGCTGGACAAATATAAATAATAAATACTTTTGTCCCTAATAATCAAATCAAATCAAATCAAATTTATTTATATAGCCCTTCGTACATCAGCTGATATCTCAAAGTGCTGTACAGAAACCCAGCCTAAAACCCCAAACAGCAAACAATGCAGGTGTAAAAGCACGGTGGCTAGGAAAAACTCCCTACAAAGGCCAAAACCTAGGAAGAAACCTAGAGAGGAACCAGGCTATGTGGGGTGGCCAGTCCTCTTCTGGCTGTGCCGGGTAGAGATTATAACAGAACATGACCAAGATGTTCAAATGTTCATAAATGACCAGCATGGTCGAATAATAATAAGGCAGAACAGTTGAAACTGGAGCAGCAGCACAGTCAGGTGGACTGGGGACAGCAAGGAGTCATCATGTCAGGTAGTCCTGGGGCACGGTCCTAGGGCTCAGGTCCTCCGAGAGAGAGAAAGAAAGAGAGAATTAGAGAGAGCATATGTGGAGTGGCCAGTCCTCATCTGGCTGTGCCGGGTAGAGATTATAACAGAACGTGGCCAAGATGTTCAAATGTTCATAAATGACCAGCATGGTTGAATAATCTCATCATGTAGGCTATACCCTCCTACTTGTTGTTTATTATCTATGCATAGTAACTTCCCCCCTACATACATGTACATATTACCTCAATTACCTCAACTAACCTGTACCCCCGCACATTGACTCAGTACCAGTACCCCTTGTACATAGCCTCGTTGTTGTTATTTTATTGTGTCACTTTTTCTTTAAACTATTGTTTATGTAGTAAATATTTGATTACCTCTAATTTTCTTAACTGCATTGTTGGTTAAGGGCTTATAAGTAAGCATTTCACAGTAAGGTCTACTACACCTGTTGTATTCGGCACATTTGACAAATAAATATTGATTATATTAGATTTATAGTCCTACAAGCACTGTATCTGTGAGCTGTTGGCTACATGCCAATACCAGAGTGGGCACACTCACTATATAAGGCAAACTTCTTTCATGGGAAAACCATCATTAGAGATGAAAATGCTTTCTATCCTCAACAAGTTAATTTGATGGATACATCTCTGATGTTAACCACTTCCGGGTTGGAGCGAGCGGTCGCATCTGCACTCGGTCCGCAGGTAGTATTACATTTCATTACATTTCATTATAGTACAACGGTTTGATTTGTCTAATCTTATCAATTTCTTCTTAGCTAGCTACACAGCCGTCTTTGTATCATAGATAATTGCGTAATTATCGTATTTCGTCGTCCTAACGCAGTCTACACTGCCCTGCAGCTAGCCAGCTAGCTAACGTCCACCGTTAGCTAGTCCACCGTCTACCGATTAGCAGCACAACTATTACACTCAACTGAACGACTTGATTAGTGTAGTGTTAGCTAGCTACATAGTTGTCTTTGCTGTCTTCGTACCCAAGATAATTGTGTAGTTTAGAGTGTGTAGTTTTATGTCGTCCTTAACATAGGAGACTCTGCTAGCTAGCCAACAGCTAGCCAACGTCTACCGAACAGAACTTCTGCACTCAACAATCCGGTCGCATTTCGCTTCGCTCCACAGGTAGTATCACATTTTTCATTTCATTTCATTACAGTACAACGGCTTGATTTGTTTGATCGTAGCTAGCTACATAGCTAATTAAAGATAATTGTGTAGTCTAGAGCAATTTCCTAGGTTAGTTAGCCAGCTATTGTCGTTCTTTTAACGCAACGTAACGTAATCAACACTGCTAGCTAGCCAGCTAGCCCCGAATAGCAGCACAGTAGAAACTATTACACTCAACGGAACGACTTGATTAGTGTAGTGTCAACAACGCAGCCAATGCCAACTAGCCTACTTAGTCAACAACGCAGCCTCTGCCAGCTAGCCTACTTCAGCAGTACTGTATCATTTTAATCATTTTAGTCAATAAGATTCTTGCTACGTAAGCTTAACTCTCTGAACACTCGTGACGTGTAGTCCACTTGTCATTCCAATCTCCTTTGCATTAGCGTAGCCTCTTGTGTAGCCTGTCAACTATGTGTCTGTCTATCCCTGTTCTCTCCTCTCTGCACAGACCATACAAACGCTCCACACCGCGTGGCCGCGGCCACCTAATCTGGTGGTCCCAGCGCGCACGACCCACGTGGAGTTCAGGTCTCCGGTAGCCTCTGGAACTGCCGATCTGCGGCCAACAAGGCAGAGTTCATCTCCGCCTATGTCTCCCTCAGTCCCTCGACTTCTTGGCACTGACGGAAACATGGATCACCACAGACAACACTGCTACTCCTACTGCTCTCTCTTCGTCTGCCCACGTGTTCTCGCACACCCCGAGAGCTTCTGGTCAGCGGGGTGGTGGCACCGGGATCCTCATCTCTCCCAAGTGGTCATTCTCTCTTTCTCCCTTACCCATCTGTCTATCGCCTCCTTTGAATTCCATGCTGTCACAGTTACCAGCCCTTTCAAGCTTAACATCCTTATCATTTATCGCCCTCCAGGTTCCCTCGGAGAGTTCATCAATGAGCTTGATGCCTTGATAAGCTCCTTTCCTGAGGACGGCTCACCTCTCACAGTTCTGGGCGACTTTAACCTCCCCACGCCTACCTTTGACTCATTCCTCTCTGCCTCCTTCTTTCCCTCCTCTCCTCTTTTGACCTCACCCTCTCACCTTCCCCCTACTCACAAGGCAGGAAATACGCTCGACCTCATCTTTACTAGATGCTGTTCTTCCACTAACCTCGTTGCAACTCCCCTCCAAGTCTCCGACCACTACCTTGTATCCTTTTCCCTCTCGCTCTCATCCAACACTTCCCACACTGCCCCTACTCGGATGGTATCGCGCCGTCCCAACCTTCGCTCTCTCTCCCCCGCTACTCTCTCCTCTTCCATCCTATCATCTCTTCCCTCTGCTCAAACCTTCTCCAACCTATCTCCTGATTCTGCCTCCTCAACCCTCCTCTCCTCCCTTTCTGCATCCTTTGACTCTCTATGTCCCCTATCCTCCAGGCCGGCTCGGTCCTCCCCTCCCGCTCCGTGGCTCGACGACTCATTGCGAGCTCACAGAACAGGAGCTCCGGGCAGCCGAGCGGAAATGGAGAAAACTCGCCTCCCTGCGGACCTGACATCCTTTCACTCCCTCCTCTCTACATTTTCCTCTTCTCTCTCTGCTGCTAAAGCCACTTTCTACCACTCTAAATTCCAAGCATCTGCCTCTAACCCTAGGAAGCTCTTTGCAACCTTCTCCTCCCTCCTGAATCCTCCTCCCCCTCCCCCTCCTCCCTCTCTGCAGATGACTTCGTCAACCATTTTGAAAAGAAGGTCGACGACATCCGATCCTCGTTTGCTAAGTCAAACGACACCGCTGGTTCTGCTCACACTGCCCTACCCTGTGCTCTGACCTCTTTCTCCCCTCTCTCTCCAGATGAAATCTCGCGTCTTGTGACGGCCGGCCGCCCTACAACCTGCCCGCTTGACCCTATCCCCTCCTCTCTTCTCCAGACCATTTCCGGAGACCTCCTCCCTTACCTCACCTCGCTCATCAACTCATCCCTGACCGCTGGCTACGTCCCTTCCGTCTTCAAGAGAGCGAGAGTTGCACCCCTTCTGAAAAAACCTACACTCGATCCCTCCGATGTCAACAACTACAGACCAGTATCCCTTCTTTCTTTTCTCTCCAAAACTCTTGAACGTGCCGTCCTTGGCCAGCTCTCCCGCTATCTCTCTCAGAATGACCTTCTTGATCCAAATCAGTCAGGTTTCAAGACTAGTCATTCAACTGAGACTGCTCTTCTCTGTATCACGGAGGCGCTCCGCACTGCTAAAGCTAACTCTCTCTCCTCTGCTCTCATCCTTCTAGACCTATCGGCTGCCTTCGATACTGTGAACCATCAGATCCTCCTCTCCACCCTCTCCGAGTTGGGCATCTCCGGCGCGGCCCACGCTTGGATTGCGTCCTACCTGACAGGTCGCTCCTACCAGGTGGCGTGGCGAGAATCCGTCTCCACACCACGTGCTCTCACCACTGGTGTCCCCCAGGGCTCTGTTCTAGGCCCTCTCCTATTCTCGCTATACACCAAGTCACTTGGCTCTGTCATAACCTCACATGGTCTCTCCTATCATTGCTATGCAGACGACACACAATTAATCTTCTCCTTTCCCCCTTCTGATGACCAGGTGGCGAATCGCATCTCTGCATGTCTGGCAGACATATCCGTGTGGATGACGGATCACCACCTCAAGCTGAACCTCGGCAAGACGGAACTGCTCTTCCTCCCGGGGAAGGACTGCCCGTTCCATGATCTCGCCATCACGGTTGACAACTCCATTGTGTCCTCCTCCCAGAGCGCTAAGAACCTTGGCGTGATCCTGGACAACACCCTGTCGTTCTCAACTAACATCAAGGCGGTGGCCCGTTCCTGTAGGTTCATGCTCTACAACATCCGCAGAGTACGACCCTGCCTCACACAGGAAGCGGCGCAGGTCCTAATCCAGGCACTTGTCATCTCCCGTCTGGATTACTGCAACTCGCTGTTGGCTGGGCTCCCTGCCTGTGCCATTAAACCCCTACAACTCATCCAGAACGCCGCAGCCCGTCTGGTGTTCAACCTTCCCAAGTTCTCTCACGTCACCCCGCTCCTCCGCTCCCTCCACTGGCTTCCAGTTGAAGCTCGCATCCGCTACAAGACCATGGTGCTTGCCTACGGAGCTGTGAGGGGAACGGCACCTCAGTACCTCCAGGCTCTGATCAGGCCCTACACCCAAACAAGGGCACTGCGTTCATCCACCTCTGGCCTGCTCGCCTCCCTACCACTGAGGAAGTACAGTTCCCGCTCAGCCCAGTCAAAACTGTTCGCTGCTCTGGCCCCCCAATGGTGGAACAAACTCCCTCACGACGCCAGGACAGCGGAGTCAATCACCACCTTCCGGAGACACCTGAAACCCCACCTCTTTAAGGAATACCTAGGATAGGATAAAGTAATCCCTCTCACCCCCCCTCCCCCTGAAAAGATTTAGATGCACTACTGTTCCACTGGAGGTCATAAGGTGAATGCACCAATTTGTAAGTCGCTCTGGATAAGAGCGTCTGCTAAATGACTTAAATGTAAATGTAAATGTAATGTGAAAATGTGCATATTTTTTTAATGCAGATTTTAGAATATTCATATGAAAATGTGTTAGCGATAGTTTCCACATTGTTTATCTACAAGTGCTAGAGGACTAGTGTCCCACCCAGATTATTACCATTTAAAAATTATATTTTCTTGCATGTTCATGCAAAGTAGATTGTAATCCCATGTATGCATGTGCTGTATAAACATCTCCAACAGTTGTCATTTGGAGAATGATGCTGCTTTTTATTTGGGAAGTGACCTGCATCTCTCCAGATTGGTAGCATTGCAGGGACGCGCAGTAGTTGAAATAAGGACACAGTGAAGTACACAAGTTTTATATAAATACCCTCTGTCTGGCAAATACTGTCCTATCCCTGCAACTTTCATCCCTGTTCATGGACCATGAATCATCAACAGAGTACACTGATGTTTCTGCTATTCTTTACTTTGAAAAGCCCACAAATAGAGTCAATTTTGAGGAGTAAAGAGAAAAACGTAACGCTTCAACCGAAAAACTAACTTCCTTCAGTTTGCATTTACGGATCACGCCTTCTGCAGTCACCAAAGCAGACAGAGAACAGCAAAACGAAGTGAATCATTCATTCTACCCTCTCCTCTACTCTGCTTGCCGTCTTGCAGTGAAGTGACATTGACAAATACAAAGTAGTGTGTTTACATTATACTTTTGACCACAACCAAGAGACAGTTTAGAAGACGTGTTGTACTGGATCTGTGCTGGGACTCTTTCGAGAGGCAAGAATGTCATTGTTGGGTTGAATGCACGATAATAGAAACCATTGTGGTGTTTTCAGTGGAAGTCAAATCAGGTCACTTTTGTTATCAACTGTTTCTCTCCTCAGTCCCTCTTGACTTGACTGAACCCTTTGCTGGTTTCTATCCCTGTCTTGATCAGCAACAAACCTGTGATGCCAGGTGAAAACAAATATCTTCTCAATCAATGACATCAACTGACCAAGAAGAAGAGAAAACTAGCAAAAACTGCAGGCATCTTTTAAAACTAACATCTACTTTGAAAAACAATAAAGTGAAAACATTTAAATATTGAGAAAGGCTATTGGAATGTGCATATACACTGAGAGTACAAAACATTAGAAACCTGTGCTCTTTCCATGACATATACTGACCAGGTGAATCCAGGTGAAATCTATGACCCCTTATTGATTTCACCTGTTAAATCCACTTCAATCAGTGTAGATGAAGGGGAGCAGACAGATTAAAGAAGGATTTTTAAACCTTGAGACAATTGAGATATGAATTGTGCATGTGTGCCATTCAGAGGGTAAATGGGCAAGACAAAATATTTAAGTGTCTGTGAACGGGATATAGTAGTAGGGGCCAGGCGCACCGGTTTGAGTGGGTCAAGAACATCAACGCTGCTGGGTTTTTCACTCTCAATTGTTCCCCACATGTATCAAGAATGATCCACTACCCAAGGACATCCAGACAACTTGTTTGAAGCATCAAATCAAATGAAATCAAATGTTATTGGTCACATACACATATTTAGCAGATGTTATTGCGAATGTAGCGAAATGCTTGTGTTCCTAGCTCCAACAGTGCACCCATCCCGTTAGCGGGATCATTTTCATCAGCAACCGCTGATTAGCATAGCGCCACAGTCAAATAATATTACAAAAAAATATTCATATTCATGAAATCACAAGTGCAATATTGCAAAACACAGCTTAGCCTTTTAGCCACAATCCACCTGTCGTCTCAGATGTTGAAATTATGCTTCACAGCAAAAGCAATCCAAGCGTTTGTGTAAGTTTATCGATAGCATAACAAAACATTATGTACACTAAGCAAAGTAGCTAGGTCACGAAAATCAGAAAAGCAATCAAATTAATCATTTACCTTTGATGATCTTCGGATGTTTTCACTCACGAGACTCCCAGTTACACAACAAATGTTTATTTTGTGCCATAAAGATTATTTTTATACCCAAAATAACTCCATTTGTTTGTCGCGTTATGTTCAGAAATCCACAGGAAAGAGCGGTCACCACAATGCAGACGAAAATTCCAAATAATATCCATAATGTCCACAGAAACATGTAAAAAAAATGTTATAATCAATCCTGGTGGTTTTTAAAAATATATATTCGATAATATATAAACCGGGTGTGTAGGTTTTTCAATAACACCGGGAGAAACAATGGCCGCTTTACTCTGTAGCGCAAAACTCACTCTGAGAGCCCCCACCTATCCACTTACACAATGTGATCTTTCACCCTCATTTTTTCAAAATAAAAGCCTGAAACTATGTCTAAACACTGTTCACACCTTAGGGAAGAAATAGAAAAAGGAATCTGGTTGATATCCCTTTAAATGGAGGATAGGCATGCAAAGGAACAGAGAGGTTTCAAAATAAGAGGCACTTCCTGATTGGATTTTCCTCAGGTTTTTGCCTGCAATATCAGTTCTGTTATACTCACAGACAATATTTTTACAGTTTTGGAAACTGTAGAGTGTTTTCTATCCTAATCTGATGATTATATGCATGTTCTAGTTTCTGGGGCTGAGAAATAGGCAGTTTCAAATGGTACATTTTTTTGCCAAAAACTAAAATACTGCCCCCTACATGCAAAAGGTTAACACACTTAAATGTCTTACTCGGCCATAGGGAACGAGAGCCCACAGTCCATGGAAATGGTTTGCATCGATGGCACTGTGTTTACCTCAAAGTGGGCAAAGAAGGTGTTTCGGTTGTCTGGGAGAAAGACATCGGTGTTCACGGTGTAATCCGTGATTGTCTGTAGACCCTGCCACATACATCTCATGTCTGAGCCATTGAATTGTGACTCCACTTCGTCTCTGTACTGATGTTTTGCCTGTTTGATTGCCTTACGGAGGGAATAACTACGCTGTTTGTATTCAACCATATTCCCAGTCACCTTGCCATGGTTAAATGTGGTGGTTGAGGGAGAGGTTTGCTACCATCTATCCACGGTTTCCAGTTTGGGTAGGTTTTAATAGTCACAGTGGGAACAACATCCCCTATACACTTCCTAATGAACTCATCTTGATGAGTCATCGTGTCCGTGAATACATCAATGTTATTCTCTGAGGCTACGCGGATCATATCCCAGTCCGCGTGATCAAAACAATCTTGAAGCATGGATTCCGATTGGTCAGACCAGCGTTGAATACTGGTACAATACTGGTACATTTGTACATCCTTTTTGAGTTTCTGCCTATAAGAAGGGAGGAGCAAAATTTAGTCGTTATCTGATTTGCTGAAAGGAGGGCTGGGGAGGGCCTTGTAGGCATCCCAGAAGAGAGAATAGCAGTGATCTAGTGTTTTCCCAGTGCGAGTACTACAGTCAATGTGTTGATAGAACTTCGGTAGCATTTTCCTCAAATTTGCTTTGTTTAAATCCCCAGCTACAGTAAATGAGGCCTCAGGATATGTGGTTTCCAGTTTTCATAAAGTCCAGTGTAGTTCCTTGAGGGCCGTAGTTGGCTAGAGGGGGAATATACACGGCTGTGAATATAACTGGAGAGAACTATCTTGGGAGGTGATAAGGTCGGCATCTGATTGTGAGGTATTGTAGGTCGGGCGACCAAAATGACTTGAGTTTTTGTATGTTATCACAATCACACCATGAGTGGTTAATAATAAAACATACACCAGTTCTTTATTCCTGTCTGCGTGATTTACTGAGAACCCAGCTGGCTGTACGGACAGAGACAGTATATCCGGTGAGAGCCATGATTCTGTGAAACAGAGTATGTTATTGTTTCTGATGTCACTCTGGAAGGAGATCCTTGCCCTGAGCTCATCTACTTTATTGTCCAGAGACTGAACATTAGCGAGTAATATACTCAGAAGCGATGGATGGTGTGCCCGCTTCTTGAGTCAGACTAGAAGTCCTTTCCGAATACCTCTTCTCCGCAGGCGGCGTCATGGAGCATTCTCTGGGATAAGTTCAATTGCCCTGGGGGTTCAAACAAAGGATCAAATTTGGGAAAGTCATTTTCCTGGTCGTAATTCTGGTGAGTTACCCCCGCTCTGATATCCAAAAGTTCTTTCCACCTGTATGTAATAGCACAAAAACGTTCTGGGCTTATGTTTGAAATAATACACACAAAAAAAACAAAATACAGCAAAGGTGCTTAGGAGCTAGCGCAGAGTTGCCATGTCTGTCGGCATCATCTTACTAGCATTGGAGTCAACACGGGCCAGCATCCCTGTGGAATGCTTTCGACACCTTGTAGTCTATTCCCTGAAGAATTGAGGCTGTTCTGAAGGGAAAAGGGGATGCATCCCAAAATTAGGTGGTCCTAATGTTTTGTACACTCAGTGTATAATACCTAAATAAAGTCACATTTTTTGTAGTGAATCAATGCATCATGCTCCTCCCTGGGCGGTGTCGAGATTACCTGGGATTCATAATGAGTGTGGAGTGGGACATCTGTCACTGCCCTATTTATGGCCTGCTCTCTTCTCAGAGGAGGAGGTATTAGACTGGTATTAGGTGGGAGATTGATTTAGCTGCCGCACATTGCAGGATATTGGCCTTAAAGGGATACTTTGGGATTTTGGCAATGAGGCCCGTTATAGACTTATCGAGTCAGATAAACTTGTGAATTAAAATTGCATGTCTCTGCGTGCAGTTTGAAAGTAGTTGCTACCTAGCGCTAGCACAACTTCCAGTTAGCATTAGTGCAATGACAAGAAGTTTATGGGTATCTGGTAGGATGCTAGAGACTTTTAAAAAACTATCCACGAGTTCATCTGACTCTGGAGAAGTAGATACAGTGCCTCATTGCCAAAATCCTGAAGTATCCCTTTAATGCATAAAGAAAGTCAGAGATGGTTCAAAGTATTGTATCCATTTTATTATTTTTCACTAAATGTAGTAGTATAAAAACAACAGTAACCATTTTTGGGCCCAATATCTTTAAAAGAAGTCTAACTATGGAAAGAGCAGATGTTCTTAATGTTTTGTATACTCAGTGTATGAAGTGCCTTCAGAAAGTATTCCCACCCTTTGACTTTTTACACAATTTTTTTGTGCTACAGCCTGAATTTAAAATGCACTAAATGTTGCTTTTGTGTCACTGGCCAACACACAATACCCCATAATGTCAAAGTGGAATTATGCTTTTAGAATTTTTAACAAATTCATTAAAAAAGTAAAGCTAAAATGTGTTGCATTAACAAGTATTTTTCCCCTTTGTTATGGCAGGTCTAAAGTTCAGGATAAAAATAAAATGTGCTTAACAAGTCACATAACAAGTGTACTTACTCTGTGTGCAATAATAGTGTTTAACATGATTTTTGAATGACTACCTCATCTCTGTACCACACGCATGCAATTATCTGTAAGGTCCCTCAGTCAACCAGGGAGGTTTTCCAATGCCTCACAAAGACCTATTGGTGGATGGGATAAAATAAAAAAAAGACACTGAATGTGCCTTTGAGCATGGTGAAGTCATTCCTTCCACTTTGGATGCTGTATTAATACACAGTCACGACAAATATACAGACATCCTTCCTTCCTAACTAAATAAAATGTATTGGTCACATACACATACACTAATTTACCAAAAGTATGTCGACACCTGCTCGTTTATGTCACGATCGTCGTATGAAGCGGACCAAAGCGCAGCGTGATATGTGTTCATGATGATTTTTTTAATTAAAGAAAGCACTGAACACTGAATACAAACTATGCAAAACAATAAACGACCATGAAGCTATAATGAGAACTGTGCTGACACAAGCAACTAACATAGACAATCACCCACAAACAAACAGTGAAACCCAGGCTACCTAAGTATGATTCTCAATCAGAGACAACTAATGACACCTTCCTCTGATTGAGAACCATACTAGGCGAAACATAGAAATCCCAAAATCATAGAAAAACAAACATAGACTGCCCACCCCAACTCACGCCCTGACCATACTAAATAATGACAAAACAAAGGAAATAAAGGTCAAACATGGACATTAACATGGAGTTGCCCCCCCCCCTTGCTGCTATAATAGCTTCCACTCTTCTGGGAAGGCTTTCCACTGAAATTTTGAACATTGCTGCGGGGACTTCAATTCAGCAACAAGAGCATTAGTGAGGTCTTTATGATCCTCACGTTGTTCATGGAGACATTGTCATGCTGAAACAGTGAAGTGCCTTCCCCAAACTGTTGCCACAAAGTTGGAAGCACAGAATCGTCTATAATGTCATTGTATGCTGTAGAGTTAAGATTTCCATTCACTGGAACTAAGGGGCCTTGCCCAAACCATGAAAAACAGCCCCAGACCATTATTACTCCACCAAACTTTACACTCTGAATTCGGGCAGGAAGCGTTCTCTCTCCTGGCATCCTCCAAACCCAGATTCACCCGTCAGACTTCCAGATGGTGAAGCGTGATTCATCACTCCAGAGGACGCAGTTCCGCTGCTCCAGAGTCAGCTGGCTGTGAGCATTGCACATGCTGATCTTAGGCTTGTGTGCAGCTGCTCGGCTATGGAAACCCATTTCATGAAGCTCCCGACAAACAGTTATTGTGCTGACGTTGCTTCCAGAGGCAGTTTGGAACTCTGTAGTGAGTGTTGCAACAGAGGACAGATGATTTTTATGCGCTATGCGCTTCAGCACTCGGCAGTCCTGTTCTGTGAGCTTGTCTGGCCTACCAATTCACAGCTGAGCTGTTTCCACTTCACAATAACACCACTTACAGTTGACCGGGGCAGCTCTAGCAGGGCAGAAATTTGACCAACTGAACTTGTTGGAAAGGTGGCATCCTATGACGGTGCCACGTTGAAAGTCACTGAGTTCTTCAGTAAGGCCATTCTACTGCCAATGTTTGTCTATGGAGATTGCATGGCTGTGTGCTCGATTTTACACACCTGTCAGCAACGGGTGTCACTGAAATAGCCGAATCCACTAATTTGATGGGGTGTCCACATACTTTTGTATATACAGTGCATTCGGGAAGCTATTCACACCTCTTTTTAAATATTACAGTCTTATTCTAAAACGGATTAAGTTGTTTTTTTCCCCATCAGTCGAAACACAATACTTCATACTTTATTAAAAAACTCAACAGAAATATTATTTACATAAGTATTCAGACCTTTGACTAGAATACAATATATATATATATATTATATATATTAAATGTGTAAAACAGTACATAAACATTATTAAAGTGACCAGTGTTCCGTTATTAAAGTGACCTTTGTTCCATGTCTATGTACATAGGGCAGCAGCCTCTAAGGTGCAGGGTTGAGTAACTGGGTGGTAGCCGACTAGTGGCAGTGACTAAGTTCAGGGCAGGGTACTGGGTGGAGGCCGGCTAGTGGCAGTGACTAAGTTCAGGGCAGGGTACTGGGTGGTAGCCGACTAGTGGCAGTGACTAAGTTCAGGGCAGGGTACTGGGTGGAGGCCGGCTAGTGGCAGTGACTAAGTTCAGGGCAGGGTACTGGGTGGTAGCCGACTAGTGGCAGTGACTAAGTTCAGGGCAGGGTACTGGGTGGAGGCCGGCTAGTGGCAGTGACTAAGTTCAGGGCAGGGTACTGGGTGGAGGCCGGCTAGTGGCAGTGACTAAGTTCAGGACAGGGTACTGGGTGGAGGCCGGCTAGTGGCAGTGACTAAGTTCAGGGCAGGGTACTGGGTGGAGGCCGGCTAGTGGCAGTGACTAAGTTCAGGGCAGGGTACTGGGTGGAGGCCGGCTAGTGGCAGTGACTAAGTTCAGGACAGGGTACTGGGTGGTAGCCGACTAGTGGCAGTGACTAAGTTCAGGGCAGGGTACTGGGTAGAGGCCGGCTAGTGGCAGTGACTAAGTTCAGGACAGGGTACTGGGTGGTAGCCGACTAGTGGCAGTGACTATGTTCAGGGCAGGGTACTGGGTGGAGGCCGGCTAGTGGCAGTGACTAAGTTCAGGGCAGGGTACTGGGTGGAGGCCGGCTAGTGATGGCTATTTAATAACAGTCTGACGGCCTTGAGATAGTCCCAGCATTGATGCACCTGTACTGACCTTGTCTTCTGGATGATAACATAGTTATTAACAGGCTCATGCTTGGGTGGCTGAGGTCCTTTATGATTTTCTTGGCCTTCTTGTGACACTGGGTGCTGTATATGTCCTGAAGGACAGCCATTGCCGGAGAGGAAAGAAACCGCTGAAGGATTTCACCATAAGGCCAACGGTGACTTTAAAACAGTTACAGAGTTTAACAGTTGTGATAGGAGAAAACTGAGGATTGATCAACAACATTGTAGTTACTCCACAATACTAAACTAAATGAGTGAAAAGAAGGAAGCCTGTCGAGACTAAAAATATTCCAAAACATTGATCGTGTTTGCAATAGTAAAACGGCCGTTTTTTATCCTGAATACAAAGAGCTTTTTGTCCTGAATACAAAGAGCTTTTTGTCCTGAATACAAAATAGCTTTTTGTCCTGAATACAAAGAGCTATGTTTGGAGCAAGTACAACACATCCCTGAGTACCGCTCTTCATATTTTCAAGCATGGTGGTAGCTGTAATCATGTTATGGGTATGCTTGTCATCGGCAAGGACTAGGGTTTTATTTTTGATAAAAAGAGCTAAGCACAGGCAAAATCCTAAAGGAAAACCTGGTTCTGTCTACGTTCCAGCAGACACTGCAAGACCAATTAATATTTCCGCAAGACAATAACCTAAAACACAAGGCCAAATATACACTGGACTTGTTTACCAAGAAGACACTGAGTGGCCTAATTACAGTTTTGACTTAAATCAGCATGAAAATCTATGGCAAGACTTGAAAATGGCTGTCTAACAATGATCAACAACAAATTTGACAGAGGGTGAAGAATTTAAAAAAGAATAATGTGCAAATATTGTATAATCCAGGTTTGCAAAGCTCTTAGACACCCAGAAACACTCACAGCTGTAATCACCGCCTTAAGGTGATTGACTCGGGTGTAAATACTCATGTAAA
This sequence comes from Oncorhynchus nerka, assembly GCF_034236695.1. NCBI lineage: Eukaryota > Metazoa > Chordata > Actinopteri > Salmoniformes > Salmonidae > Oncorhynchus > Oncorhynchus nerka. The sequence goes on along the minus strand of NC_088405.1, from coordinate 25,541,948 downwards.
TTAGGTATTTCATTTTCAATACATTTGCAACCATTTCTAAATACATGTTTTCACTTTGTCATTATGGGCTATTGTGTGTAGATGGGTGTAATCCATTTTGGATTCAGGCTGTAACACAACAAAATGTGAAATAAGTCAAGGGGTATGAATACTTTCAGAAGGCACTGTACTTTGTCGTGACGATATAGAAGATAGATGTGTTCTAGACAAGTATGCCCATACCATCTATTGGCAGATTTGGTGATCTGGAGAGGTAATTGTTTTAAAAGCGAGTGGCGAGTTCCTACATGATTTCCTGATTTCACAGTTGGACCACAAGTTAAATCATGGTGAAATTGTTTATTTTACCCACTGATAGAAAATAGGCTTTCACCAAATCGATAGACTGAAGAGTACAGTTTGGACAGTACAACAGAAATTACGCTCCAGGTTATGTGCATTTGTTCATTGTGAGTGAGTTTATTGTGGCCAGACATGGGCCTATAGTTTTGCCCGAAGGAGCACAAGGAAGAAAGCAGATGTGCACATTATGTCGGTCTGCTGCATGAGTTTGGTCAAGTGTTTTCTTGTTATTGTAGCCCTGAGCAGTATGAACACAACAATGTATGTTAGCACTGTCAGTTCTCTATTCTCTCTAGCGAATTTGTTCATGCAGCTGTATGCTGTCTGATTTACAATGCGTGTGTGTGCGTGTGTGTGCTTGTGTGTGTGTGTGTGTGTGTGTGTGTGTGTGTGTGTGTGTGTGTGTGTGTGTGTGTGTGTGTGTGTGTGTGTGTGTGTGTGTGTGTGTGTGTGTGCGTGCATAATGTGCGCGTGAGTGTGTGTTTTTGATTGGCTTTCACCAAATTGACAGGATTTTCATGATTTTTTTATCCCTTTAAGTTCACCCACATATACACCTGTATATCTACAAACACACACAAATGCACACACATATGCACACACATATGCACACATATACGCACACACATACGCACACACATACGCACACACATATGCACACACAAATGCACACACATATGCACACACAAATGCACACACATATGCACACACACACACACACACACACACACACACACACACACACACACACACACACACACACACACACACACACACACACACACACACACACACACACACAATGAGAATGCCATGGCCTCCACCGCCCTTGCATGTCAAGCTCTGATCAGAGGCACTGAAGTCGATTAGAGTCTGAGTAATCTAATTAGGCTGCATTAACATAGATAGAGGTTGATATCATGATTGACAGAGGAACGGGAGGATGAGGTCTTATCTTTGTAATGGCATTTGCCTCAGTACACAAAAGGCTGATGCATATAGAACACATTTCCATCAAGATGTACTGTATGCGATACAAGTGCTATTTTCTGTCTGCCCACAATACTTTATTTATCAAGGTGTTATGACAGCAAATGTTTTCTAAATAATGCTGCAGTTATTTTCACCACAAGTGTATTGAATCATAAGCAAAGGTTATTAAATGTGTTTGTGCATACTGTGATATAATGCAGATTTACGCATAATGCCTGTCATACTCCAATAGGTCTGCAGAGACATCTTATACTTGGTTTGAGAAACAGCTTATGGGAACTCATGTAAAAACATCTCGCTACCTTCTGGTCAATACTTTTTTGCCAAAAAATCAAGATAAGGTAGCCTATTAATATTTTTTGTGTGATGAAACTGAGCCTCATAGCAGATTCACTGCAAGACCTTGAATTCTCTCTCCGAGATGGAGTATATTTATTCCAGATTTGTATTCAGAAGTGATGCTTGAGAAAACATGTCCAGAAATCTGACCCATAATTCCCCATTAATCCTCTTTTCTGCCCCCTGTCCATGGCCAGGATAGCGTAGCTGTGCTCTGGAAGGAAGCCCTAGGTGTAGCACTGGGACTTTGAAGTCAGTGTCAGCCATCTTAGCCTGGGCCCTCACCCTGAGCTGTTGCATGGCCGCCTTTCATCCATGATTCATTTTGTGGTGGTATGAGAGAAATGCCACTGAAAACTTTTTTTTTAAAGGCAGGACCAAAGTTGACGTTGTGTTATTCTCCGTACATTTGCCTTGGGGAATGACTTGAGTAAACCTGTCCATTGTCCTTGAGGCCTCATTTCTAGTCCATTACATTTACTCTCATTCTCTGGTTTCAAGATGAAAACAGAAGTGTTTTTTTCACAAAGGGAAATCGTGAAACCAATAACTTATTTTCCCTGTTTCACAATAGGCTAGGTAAACTCGAGATGGGGAGAGAAATAAAGAGAGAGAGAGAAAACACCACACTTTTGCTTCAAAATGAGTTGGGGATCAGGAGAAAATACAATGTCTGAAATATGAATCCTGAAGAGTACATTTTGGAAAGTACAACAGAAATTTTCCTCCAGGTTATGTGCATTTGTTCATTGTGAGTGAGGTTATTGTGGCCAGACATGGGCCTATAATTCTGACCAAAAGAGCACAAGGAAGAAAGCAGATGTGCACAGTATGTCGGTCTGCTGCATGAATTTGGTCAAATGTTTTATTGTTATTGTAATTTCCCTTTGTGGCCCTGAGCAGTATGAACACAACAACATACAACTTATTACGTACACCCATCTAGTACCTGGTCGGACCCCCTTTGCCTCCAGAACAGCCTGAATTATTCGGGGCATAGACACTTTGCTCAATTGGTATCATGGGACCTAAAAGTGTGCCAGGAAAACATTCCCCACATCACTACACTGCTTCCACCAGCCTGTACCATTCAGGATGGGTCCATGGACTCATGCTGCTTACACCATCAGCATGATGCAACAGGAAACGCTGGAGACGCTTCTTCTTGTTTTTAGCTGATAGGAGTGGAACCCTGTGTGGTCGTCTGCTGCAATAGCCTCTTTGGGACGAGTTGTGCGTTTTGAGATGTCTTTCTGTGCACCACTGTTGACCTGAGACATTATTTGTCTGTTTGTGGCTCGCCTGTTAACTTGCACAATTCTTGCCATTCTCCTTTGACCTCTCATACCATGCTCAAAGTCGCTTAGGTCACTAGTTTTGCAGGTTCTAACATTCAATCGAACAGTAACTGAATGTCTTGCTGCCTGTCTGCCTGCTTTATTTAACAAGCCACGGTCACTGTCTGTAGGATCGATCCATTTTCTTGAGCAGGGTGGTGTACCTAATAGGCTGACTAGTATGTTAGCACTGTCAGTTCTCTATCCTCTCTAGCGAATTTGTGCATGCAGCTATATGCTGTATGATATACAATGCATCTGTGTGTGTGTGCGTGTGTGCATGTGTGTGATCGTACATGTGTACATGCGTGTGGAGACTCCACCTCTGTGGACTGTCTGCTCTGAACACTGATGAGGGTCCTGAATAAGTAATTAATCCTCTAGAGGTGCAATGAGAGAAGAATGGGAAAAACCACAAACCCACACACAGAGAAGATTGCCACTATTCCCACTGTGCAGAGTGAGACACTCTTTGCAAATGGCACGGTTCACCTCCCTTTAAAAATCCAGTTTGACATTTGGCATGGCTGCAGCTACAGCTGTTGGCTTGTTAATTCTCTGTGGAGACCCCGGCATCCCTCCCCCTTTAATTTGCCTGTTCTGCACAACATCTCTGGAGAGGCTTCCCTCCACATTTCTCTGGGGGATGCACACCCGCCACTAACTTCCCTGGCTGTGACCCATAAACAGAGAAAATCTGTGTATTGAAACTGAAGCATTGGTAGGTATTACAACAGAAATTCAAACACCTGTTAAAACACATTACATTTTTTGGCTTATAACAAAAGGAAGCAAAGCTGTTTGATGCTGATCGCTGAAAGCTTTTCACATTTACTGCCACTGAAATAGCCTTGAACATGCCAGAGTAGAGAATGAACTGACAAACCTTTCCAATATCCTTTAGAGAAGGGAGGCACGACTGTCACTTTTCCAGGAAGGCCTTTTTGACCTAAACGTCAATGTTGTGAGCAAAAATGTAATAAAATAATCAGTTAATCAGTTCAACATAGTTACAGTTGCACCTGCCTCTGATGTTCCTGTGTTTTTTGGCTGTACTGTTTGTCTCTGCTTCTCTTTCAGACATCCGTGGACTGCAGACCTTCCTGGACCAGGCGTCTCGGCAGGGTCTGGACGTGTCTCTGCAGAGGGTGGACCGCAACGTGAGCAGGGTGTTCACCAACCTGTTCAGCACCATGCGGACTGAGGAGCTCAACCGCTACCGGGACACGCTGCGGCGGGCCGTGCTTCTCATGAGCCCCCGAGGAGCACAGGTGTTCATCCACCAGGTGAGGGGTGTGGTCACCAGCATGGTACCCTCTGTTCTGTTTGGGATTAACTGAAAGGTCAAATGGTGATGTTATTTCGATATGGGGAAATCTCAAATGACCCTGCAGAGGGAGTTGAAATGTGGAGATGAAATGAGATGTACCGTATCACAGGCCAACTGGACAGTGAAACAGGTGAATGCCCTACATATCCCAGAAAGAATTTCAACTGGTTATCATCCTGAAAATTAATCATATGCACTGTATATTAATAAATTACAACACAGATAGTGAATACACCATGGCTTTAATGTTTTGACACCCCTTTGATCTCCCCCCTGTGAATTCCACAGCATCTGTTTTTCTCACTACTAGGTTTAGGCAGATTGTGCGTGATTTGATCTCCATTTCAATTAATTAGAGGCTTTTGGGGGTCATAAAAAAAAGAAAGTTGCCGTCTTGTAGCTCATGACTGTTTTGACAGGTGAGCTGCTTCCTGCCGTGAGACATGATCCACAACTCAAAGTCTTGGTGGATATGTGCATACCTGCATGCTCAAGTGCATGTTATATATTTTCCTACTCTTTAATCTTAACAAATAAGCAGTAAGCCCCTTTTCTGTTGTTCCCGCAATCACTCTCATAGATTAATAACACACATCCTTCATTTACCTAGCACTCCAGAAGCCAAATTATAATATGATCATGTATAAACCAGCAAGGGAACAAATATGTTAATGATATAGAAAATCATTAAAGGCCCAGTGCAGTCAAAAACTTCCACACTATGAGGTTGGAATAATACTGTGACATTGTGAAAATGATGATAATGCCTTTTTAGTGTAAGAGCTGTTTGAAAAGAACGCCTGAAATTTCAACCAGTTTTGGTGGGACGGAGCTTTGTCCTGCCTGGTCTGGATAAGAGCGTCTGCTAAATGACTTAAATGTAATGTAAATTTGTTAATACACCAATGAGAAAGTGAGTTCCAAACCTCTAGGCCAATAACAGCTAGCTTTCAGTTTTCCCCTCCCCACTCAGACCAATTCCAGAAAGTCCTAGCAAAATTATGTCTGTAATTACATTAAAGTAGCTAATATGAAAATATACTGTTACCGTATGGTAATGCAATTGGATGAACAACACCATAACCATGGCTACGTGATTTGAAATGGCAATGTTGTCATGGTGATTCCACTCTAAAGAGCGTTGCCAGCTGACATACGACATCTCCTGGTGGCCATGTTGGAAGACCACCACATCAATTCTTCCAATGACAACAGCTGAGTGACTACCCTAAGCTGCATGATAACAGTGCCTAAAACTAGTCTATTCACTAGTTGGTCAATTTCTGTGCAGTATTTGACTGCTCTAACAAGACAAGAAAGACAATGGGGGAAAAAGTGTTTTACAGATTACCCGCAATCATGAAACACCAAGGAGATAACTCAAGAACTCTCAGAAAAGCGAAGAAACCTTTTTGCCGGTCAAAACCTGAACCCAGACAGCTGTCAGTACAGGGTCTGCTCTGATCATTTCATCACTGGTAAGTCTAATCAATTACGAGTTTAGTTTAGCTGTTAGCTGTTATGCTAACAAGGTGTTAACAACAAGACTCAAGTTAGCCAACATTAGCTAACTAGCTAAATAGCTTGTAGTCTAGCTATTAGCATGCGTCTCTCTCATAGGCGACACATGAGTTTCAAGTTTTGGGGAAGCAATTTTTTCACCATACCTTTATAATAAACATTGCATACATCTATCATCACATTTGTAGACTAATGAAAGTCTACTCTTCCTAATGTGATGAGTAGATTGGATAGTTATAATTTATTAGGCTATTAATATAACTTAATCTAATCACTGTGCATGGCTGAGCCCATAGTGGCATAGGCCTATAGGCTACATCAGATACATTTCTTCTTTCTTTGACCTAGAAAAAATGTGGCTTTTGATAAACACATTTCATGCAATTCTACTTAACTTGATATGACTGGACACATTAGCAGAATCTTTTTTAATATAACAAATCATGGGGTAGCCTAGGCCTACTCTGCTGACACTGACAAACAGATCAATTTAACTTTTTATGGCTGCAGGGGCAGTATTGAGTAGCTTGGATGAAAATGTGCCCATTGTAAACGGCCAGCTCCTCAGTCTCAGTTGCTATTATATGCATATTATTATTAGTATTGGATAGAAAACATTCTGACGTTTCTAAAACTATTTCAATTATGTCTGTGAGTATAACAGAACTGAGAAATTCCACTTCCTGTTTCTATTTTCAACCAAGCTCTCATTGAAATTACAGCGAAATATGGATGAGTTTTCACTTCCTATACCTTCCACTAGATGTCAACAGTCAATAGAACTTTGTCTGATGACTCTAATGTGAAGGGGGGTCGAATGAGACAGGAAATAGTCACCGCTGCTACGAGCTGACCATGCGTTCACCATGCGCGTTCACAAGGGAAGGACCTGCGTTCCACCGGTCATCTGAAGTGTTACGGAACTTTTGGACATTTCGTCACGTTATAGTGGACACGCTTTGTGACTTCGGAATTGTTTACCAAACGCACAAAGTAGCTAATTGGACATAAATAACGGACAATTTCGAAAAAAATCAAGCATTTATTGTGGACCTGGGATTCCTAGGACTGCATTCTGATGAAGTTCATCAAAGGTAAGGAAACATTTATCATGTATTTTCTGGATTCAGTTGACTCCAACATGGCGGCTAATTTGGCTACTGATCTGAGCTCCGTCTCAGATTATTGCATGGGGATTTTTTTTATATAAATATGAACTTTATCAAACAAAACATGCATGTATTGTGTAACATGATGAAGATAATTCAAGGTTAGTGATTCATTTTATCTCTATTTCAGCTTTTTGTGAATGCTATATTTCGCTGGAAAATGGCTGTGCTTATTGTGGTTTGGTGGAGACCTAACATAATCGTTTGTAGTGCTTTTGCTGAAAAGCATATTTGAAATGGACACTTTGGTGGGATTAACAACAAGATTAACTTTAAAATTATATAAAACACATGTATGTTTTAGGAATTGTAATTATGAGATTTCTGTGGTTTGAATTTGGCGCCCTCTAATTTCACTGGTAGTTGTCATATCGATTACCGTAAGCGGGGTTGCAGCCATAACAAGTTAAATAACCTTGTCTTGAATGCAACCATCTAATCTAGGTCTACGAAAAGGGGACACAAATTGTACAATATGATGTCCATCTAGGCTGGAAGAGGACATTATGCCACATTCAAAAGAACTGGGAACTCGGAAATCTAGACTTCCGACTTCAGTGCATTCAAAACAACTGGGAACACGGGGACAAAAACGAGCTCAGACTGAATAAAAAATTGTAAAAATCAATGGCCATCCAACTTGGAATTTCACGTCGGAAACTCAGGCATTTTTCTAGAGCTCTGACTTTCCGACCTGAAGATCACTGACGTCACGATTTGAAAGTTCCCAGTTGTCTTGAAAGCACCATTATTGTCCAAAAAGACTCCAGTGGCACTGACCTAATTATAATTTGTTGAGAACTTCATTCATAAGAGGAAGGAAACTGTACATTACAGCAAAGGACAAAGGCCTCAATAGAATATGACAACCTCCTGTGTTGACTATTATTTGTTCCAGTCCAACAATATATTGAATCTTTATGTGACACTAAAATACCTGAATGAATTAAGCAATGGTATACTGTAGGTGACATGAGGAAGTGATATGCGAACATCAGGTATGCTTTTCATTTGTTTATGTTCTGTAGGTTAACCAGCTGACCTCTATCAAGACACCAATGTCGACTGTAAAGATTAACGATGCTGCAGCAACATCAGTTTCTACTTCTACTACTTTGTCATTTTCCAGATATGACAGGAGACATCCCTCAGTTAGACAAAATGGTTGTCATATGCTATGACTTGGTCAATCTGAATGATTCTGTTGTGCCGTTTGAGAAAAGAGCACCTTCACCTTGTCAGCATGACAAAAGTGCACCCTTAAACCGAATGAAGGTTGTAGCAATAGCTACTGACTTAACAGAAACATAGTTTTACAATAATGTATTTATGTACACATGTACACTACCGGTCAAAAGTTTTAGAACACCTACTCATTCAAGGGATTTTCTTTATTTGGACTATTTTCTACATTGTAGAGTAATAGTGAAGACATCAAAACTATGAAATAACACATAAGGAATCATGTAGTAACCAGAAAAGTGTTATATATTTTATATTTAAGATTCTTCAAATAGCCACCCTTTCCCTCGATGACAGCTTTGCACACTCTTGCCATTCTCTCAAAGTTCCCACATATGCTGAGCACTTGTTGGCTGCTTTTACTTCACTCTGCAATCTGATTCTTCCCAAACTAAATTTGGTTGAGGTCGGGGGATTGTGGAGGCCAGGTCATCTGATGCAGCACTCCATCACTCTCTTTCTTGGTAAAATAGCCCTTACATAGCCTGGAGGTGTGTTGGGTCATTGTTCTGTTGAAAAACAAATGATAGTCCCACTAAGCCCAAACCAGATGGGATGGCGTATCGCTGCAGAATGCTGTGGTAGCCTTGATGGTTAAGTGTGCCTTGAATTCTAAATAAATCACAGACAGTTTCACCAGCAAAGCACCGCCACACCATAACCACGGAGATCATCCGTTCACCCACACCAAGACACAGCGGTTGGAACCAAAAATCTAAAATTTGGACACCAGACCAAAGAACACATTTCACCGGTCTAATGTACATTGCTCATGTTTCTTGGCCCAAGCAAGTCTCATCTTATTATTGGTGTCCTTTCATAGTGGTTTATTTACAGCAAATCGACCATGAAGGCCTGAATCACGCTTGATTCTCCTCTGAACAGTTGATGTTGAGATGTGTCTGTTACTTGAACTCTGTGAACCATTTATTTGGGCTGCAATTTCTTGGGGTGGTAACTTTAATCTGCAGCAGAAGTAACTCTGGGTCTTCCATTCCTGTGGTGGTCCTCATGAGAGCCAGTTTCATCATAGCGCTTGATGGTTTTTTGCGACCGCACTTGAAGAAACTTTCAAAGTTCTTGACATTTTCCGTATTGACTGACCTTCATGTCTTAAAGTAATGATGGACTGTCATTTGTCTTTGCTTATTTAAGATGTTCTTGCCATAATATGGATTTGGACTTTTACCAAATAGGGCTGTCTTCTGTACAAATAATTTCATGTCAGCACAAGGCATGTACACAATCTAGTATAATGATTAGCCTCATACACCTTGTCTACTGGTATCGTTTTTAAATTGAGAACATATAGCTAAACAATATGTAAACAATGTGTGAGTTAAGCTATTCCCTACTTCAGATGCATTATGTCAAGGGTTGCTTTGCACATGCTCATAAGGCTAATGCCATCATACTATAGGACTGTAGTTCCCAACTTCAGTTCACTATCCAAAAATAAAGGGTGAATACATGTACAAAATATATATATTTCATATATACAGGACAGACACTTCAGAACAAACTTCCTTTTGATATTTGTTGGGAGACTGTTGTTCCATATAGTGAATCTATTATTCAATGCATTTGTATTGGCTAATAACAGTAAGGACAAATAAAATGTTTCTTTAAACAATTTGTTTATATTTGTTTCTGATACTTCAAGTGGTCTTAAAATTCAAAATCAAATAGCAAAATGGTCCTTGGTATGACCTTCTTAAAACAATTCCATATAGCTTAGTAGAACTCCCCCTCCTCACCCACCCAGCATAGACAGGGCTTAGACTGTTTATTGCAAAAAAATAAGGGGATAGATACATCTTTCCTTTATCTCTCAGATATAGGACAGACATTTCAGAACAAACTTCAGGACTACCTGATGTTCCATGTAGTACATCTGTTATTCAATGCTTTTGTATTAGACAGGGCTTAGACTCTTATGGGTTAAAGACCATTTATGATTGATCGGAAATGTGGTCGGAGGCTCCGTATGGAGGGTGTGGCGCAATTGTGGAGCCTCTTGAGGCATGCAGAGGACAAATGTAGCTCCATACCGCATCGCGGTGCTCCTCCCAAAAATGGTAAGAATGCGGAGGGCTCCGTATAGCTCCACATTGATATAATTGGTTGACGGTAGGTGGGGGCGGGAGGTCCTGTATAAACACAAACTCACTTCCTTGACAACTTCCTGCTCAACAGCTTTGCTCCACGAATGCCCTGAATTCTACAGGGGCTGTATCACCGTAAATGCTGTACGGTGATATGGCTTTTGAGTAACCCTATGTGCTCAAAGCTGTTTTTATCCTGGAAAAAGTTATGATACCTTATTGATGTTTAATATGGATATCTTTATCATCCTCATCCTCTCCCATTTCGCAACCATAGGATTGGCCATAAGAGGCAGAATTGATGCCCACTCCAAACTGAAAAATCATATAATTACAAAACATTAAGAACACCTTCCTAATATTGAGCCTCAATTCGTCAGGGCATGGACTCTACAAGGCACATGTCCCACAGTTGTGTAAAGTTGGCTGGATGTCCTTTGGGTGGCGGACCATTCTTGATACACATAGGAAACTGTTGATAGTGAAAAACCCAGCAGCATTGCAGTTCTTGACACAAACCGGTGGGCCTGGCACCTACTACCATACCCCTTTCAAAGGCACTTAAATATTTTATCTTGCCCATTCACCCTCTGAATGGCCCACATACTGTACATAATCCATGTCTCAATTGTCTCAAGGCTTAAAAATCCGTCTGTAACCTGTCTCCTCCCCTTCATCTACATTGATTGAAATGGATTTAACCAATTACAGCTTTTACCTTTTACCTGGATTCACCTGGTCAGTCTGACATGGAAAGAGCAGCTATTCTTAATGTTGTGTACACTCAGTATATACCCCTGGGCGTTATTGTAATGTCTCATAACTGTTTTCTAATCAAAATCTTAAGATGTTTGATTGTTTTCATTCACAGTTACATTTTTCATGTTTGTGCCACAGCAGCTTAGACCCCAGCTACATTATGGAAGTAAACCATATGGCTATGGTAAACAGTTAACCACTGAACCAAATTGTGTTTTCAGATTGTGTATTTTGGGATGAAATAGTGCAGCTAGCAAGTTTTGGATTTCTAATACCTTTTAACACTAAAGCTCTATAGGCCAATGGCCACTGAAAAAAAAAATGTCCTTCTCCTTCCTTGACTTCCTAAATGTTTGTATTTTACATTGCTCATTTGTCAGAATTTTGAAATCACAAACAGAAGAGTAATTTGAGTCTTTTCAGCAGATTTTTCCCACAGCTATTCCCAACCTAACCCGCCAAGACAATGCGTAGTAGGACGCCAGCCAGGCGCTAATGTGTCTCTCTCTCCTCACTGAATGAATTTTTTTATTTTTTTTATTTTTTATTTCACCTTTATTTAACCAGGTAGGCTAGTTGAGAACAAGTTCTCATTTGCAACTGCGACCTGGCCAAAATAAAGCAAAGCAGTGTGACACAGACAACAACACAGAGTTACACATGGAGTAAACAATAAACAAGCCAATAACACAATAAACAAGTCAATGACACAGTAGAAAAAATAAAGTCTATATACAGTGTGTGCAAAAGGCATGAGGTAGGCAATAAATAGGCCATAGGAGTGAATAATTACAATTTAGCAGATTAACACTGGATTGATAAATGAGCAGATGATGTGCAAGTAGAGAGACTGGTGTGCAAAAGAGCAGCAAAGTAAATAAAATGAAAAAAGTATGGGGATGAGATAGGTAGATTGGCTGGGCTATTTACAGATGGACTATGTACAGCTGCAGCAATTGGTTAGCTGCTCAAATAGTTTATGTTTAAAGTTGTTGAGGGAAATAAAAGTCTCCAACTTCAGTGATTTTTGCAATTCGTTCCAGTCACTGGCAGCAGAGAACTGGAAGGAAAGGCGGCCAAATGAGGTGTTGGCTTTGGGGATGATCAGTGAGATATACCTGCTGGAACGTGTGCTATGGGTGGGTGTTGTTATCGTGAACAGTGAACGGAGATAAGGCGGAGCTTTACCTAGCATAGACTTATAGATGACCTGGAGCCAGTGGGTCTGGTGATGAATATGTAGCGAGGTCCAGCCGACTAGAGCATACAGGTCGCAGTGGTGGGTGGTATAAGATGATTTGGTAACAAAACGGATGGCACTGTGATAGACTGCATCCAGTTTGCTGAGTAGAGTGTTGGAGGCTATTTTTTTAGATGACATCGCCGAAGTCAAGGATTGGTAGGATAGTCAGTTTTACTAGGGTAAGTTTGGCGGCGTGAGTGAAGGAGGCTTTGTTTGCGAAATAGAAAGCCGATTCTAGATTTGATTTTGGATTGGAGATGTTTAATATGAGTCTGGAAGGAGAGTTTAAAGTCTAGCCAGACACCTAGGTACAGTGGGGCAAAAAAGTATTTAGTCAGCCACCAATTGTGCAAGTTCTCCCACTTAAAAAGATGAGAGAGGCCTGTAATTTTCATCATATGTACACTTCAACTATGACAGACAAAATGAGAAAAAAAAATCCAGAAAATCACATTGTAGGATTTTTAATGAATTTATTTGCAAATTATGGTGGAAAATAGGTATTTGGTCACCGACAAACAAGCAAGATTTCTGGCACTCACAGACCTGTAACTTCTTCTTTAACCTCTACTGACTCCCCATCCCGCATGCGGGAGCGTAATCATCGCCTGAAACTAATTAGCATAACGCAACAGACATAAATATCCCTAGAAAATGTTCCTATTCATGAAAATCACAAATGAAATATATTGAGACACAGCTTAGCCCTTTGTTAATCACCCTGTCATCTCAGATTTTCAAAATATGCTTTACAGCCAAAGCTAGACAAGTATTTGTGTAAGTATATCGATAGCCTAGCATAGCATTTTGTCCAGCTAGCAGCAGGTAACTTGGTCACGGAAATCAGAAAAGAAATCAAATTAAATCGTTTACCTTTGATGAGCTTCGGATGTTTTCACTCACGAGACTCCCAGGTAGATAGCCAAAGTTAATTTTTTCCCAAATGATTATTTTTGTAGGCGAAATAGCTCCGTTTGTTCTTCACGTTTGACTGAGAAATCGCCCGGAAATTGCAGTCACAAATTTTTTTTCAAAATTAGCTCCATAATATCGACAGAAACATGGCAAACGTTGTTTATAATCAATCCTCAAGGTGTTTTTCTAATATCTATTCGATAATATTTCCATCGGGACAATTAGTTTTTCACTAGGAAGCCCGATTGGAGTAATGGCTACCTCTGTATTTTACGCGAGAGTCAGCCTGGGAGTCATCAGGTGACCACTTACGCAATGTAGCCGCCTACGGCTATTCTTCAACATAAATGCGTAAAACTACGTCACAATGCTGTAGACACTTTGGGGAATACGTAGAAAGCGTAAGCTGGTTGATAGCACATCCACAGCTTAATAGAGACTCATTGGAACGCAGCCCTTTCAAAATACGGGGCACTTCCGGATTGGATTTTTCTCAGGCTTTCGCCGGGAACGTTTCTTTTCCAAAAATGAAAATACTGCCCCTAGAAAGAGCTGTCAAAGGACACCAGGGACAAAATTGTAGACCTGCACCAGGCTGGGAAGACTGAATCTGCAATAGGTAAGTAGCTTGGTTTGAAGAAATCAACTGTGGGAGCAATTATTAGGAAATGGAAGACATACAAGATCACTGATAATCTCCCTCGATCTGGGGCTCCACGCAAGATCTCACCCCGTGGGGTCAAAATGATCACAAGAACGGTGAGCAAAAATCCCAGAACCACATGGGGGGACCTAGTGAATGACCTGCAGAGAGCTGGGACCAAAGTAACAAAGCCTACCATCAGTTACACACAAAATATAACTTTTTGGTAAAAACTCAACTCGTCTAGTTTGGAGGACAAAGAATGTTGCATCCAAAGAACACCATACCTACTGTGAAGCATGGGGGTGGAAAAATCATGCTTTGGGGCTGTTTTTCTGCAAAGGGACCAGGGCGACTGATCCGTGTAAAGGAAAGAATGAATGGGACCATGTATCGTGAGATTTTGAGTGAAAACCTCCTTCCATCAGCAAGGGCATTCAAGATGAAACACACTGCCCAGGCAACGAAGGAGTGGCTTCGTAAGAAGCATTTCAAGGGCCTGGAGTGGCCTAGCCAGTCTCCAGATCTCAACCCCATAGAAAATCTTTGGAGGGAGTTGAAAGTCCGTGTTGCCCAGCAACAGCCCCAAAACATCACTGCTCTAGAGGAGATCTGCATGGAGGAATGGGCCAAAATACCAGCAACAGTGTGTGAAAACCTTGTGAAGACTTACAGAAAAGGTTTGACCTCTGTCATTGCCAACAAAGGGTATATAACAAAGTATTGAGATAAACTTTTGTTATGGACCAAATACTTATTTTCCACCATAATTTGCAAATAAATTCATAAAAAATCCTATTATGTGATTTTCTGGATTTTTTTTCTCATTTTGTTTGTCATAGTTGAAGTGAACCTATGATGAAAATTACAGGCCTCTCTCATCTTTTTAAGTGGGAGAACTTGCACAATTGGTGGCTGAATAAATACTTTTTTGCCCCACTGTATTTATAGTTGTCCACATATTCTAGGTCGGAACCGTCCAAGGTGGTGATGCTAGTCGGACGGGCAGGTGCGGGCAGCGAACGGTTGAAAAGCATGCATTTGGTTTTACTAGCGTTTAAGAGCAGTTGGAGGCCACGGAAGGAGTGTTGTATGGCATTGAAGCTCGTTTGGAGGTTAGTTAGCACAGTGTCCAAGGAAGGACCAGAAGTATACAGAATGGTGTCGTCTGCGTAGAGGTGGATCAGGGAATCACCCGCAGCAAGAGTGACATCATTGATACATACCGAGAAAAGAGTCGGCCCAAGAATTGAACCCTGTGGTACCCCCATAGAGACTGCCAGAGGTCCGGACAACATGCCCTCCGATTTGACACACTGAACTCTGTCTGCAAAGTAGTTGGTGAACCAGGCGAGGCAGTCATTAGAAAAACCAAGGCTATTGAGTCTGCCGATAAGTCTGCCGAATGACAAATGGATGGGCAGTAATTGTGAACGTTACTTCACATTTTAATTTGAATTAGGCCTTAGTTAATGATAAGGAGGGTAAAGAGGTTGATTTAAAGAGGTTGATTTAATTTTCAAAGATAATGATGAGTTTGTGTTAGGCCTATTTATCAGCTCTGGTGCTCATGTTTATAGCAAATAATTTGACCACTCGAGTTGATATCATTTTCTTTCATGTTTTACTTTGCAAAAAGGAGCTGTTACGGGTTTTATTTACTATAACTCTATTACTAATCAAATGTATTGTAAAGGAAATGAAAACATGCTACGTGTTGCAGTAGGCCTTTAGAATAATGCAAAACATATCCTTGTCTCTGTCCGAGTCGTTGAGCGAAGGAAAGCAAACGATGCCAGTCCACCAAATGAACGACAAATGGATGAATGGGTGATAATTGTGCACGTTACTACACAATCAAATTTAAATTAAGCCTAACTGAATAAGGAGGGTGAAGAGGTGTAATGATGATACAACCATAGTGTACTAATACGTTTGTGTTATGCTTATTCATCATCGTTGGCACTCATGTTAATAATTTGATTGCGCGCCTTGCGGGTTGATACCGTTCTCGTTGACATTTTACTTTGTAAAAATAAGCTGTTACGATATTACTAATCACGTTTATTGTAAGGGAAACAAAAACAAGCTACATGTTGCAGTAGGCCTTTAGAATAATGCAAAACATCTGGGACTCTATCCAAGTTGATGAGCAAGGGGAAACAAATAATACCAGTTAGCCTAAACAGCTGGCCCATTGAAACTACACCCAAACTATACTGAAACTAATTTCTCACAAAATAAGAGTTAGCCTTTAGACAAGATTACATTTACAATAGTCTAATGAGTGACAGTATTATCAGTTGTCAAATTGTAATTGACAGATGCAGGGAAAAGAGCATCACTTTATCAAATCGTCTTTCAGAGTCACATGCAGGTAAAACATTTAGATTTCTGTATAGTATTAGAAAGAGCATATGCTGCAGTTTCTATGACACTTACCTTGGTCAAATAACTCAAAATTCAAGAGGTGCAGCTCTATTTCCAAAAGTCATTTTTTCCAAGAATATCTGCGCTGTCCATGCTTTCAGAATCATTATTTTGTTTTCTTTCTTCAACACATTTTCTCATTTCCACAATGCGTCTTTAGACCTGCGAAAACAAAATTATAATGGACTTCTTCGTGGTGGAGTTGAACTAGTGGTTTTCTGTTTTTACTTATAGCCTACAGTAGAGTAACATAAACTAATAAAATACTATTTTGTTTTTTAAAATAGTTTTTTTTTTCTAATGTTACCTAAGACCTTTATAAACACCACCAAATAATTATTATTCTAATAGCATATATACAACTGTCGAAAATTGGTTTTAGGCATACATGTTTCACTAGGACTTTGTAGAATTATACAAACATATCCTTGACTCTATCTAAACAAATACCTATTGTTGTTATACTTTTACATGGATATATTTCTTCATGCAATTCATACTCTACAATTGTTTATGCTCTATTTATCAAGCTTTGGTGCTTACAGTATGTTTGTGCACCCTGCAGGTTGATATGCATCTGATGCGTCTGCTAAATGGTATTCCCGGCAACGTTCTCTCGCGGGTACTTACAGGCTGAAAGGCCATGCGGTTCTAGTGTTAAACATTGGATTTGCCTATTTCTTCTGCATCCGTAGATACCAAGTCTGTGTGATTAATGGGGGCTGACCTAGAGCAGTATTTTTTGAGACAAGGGCAGATCCCGAAGGGGGCCGGGTCTTTTATACAAGATGTCTATTGAGTTCAAATGGTTTGAGCTACAAACTATTAAAAGCTATCTATGAAAATATGAGACTCTCACAAACAAGCACATGTAACACAAGTCATTATAAGGTAAGGGGTTGTTCTACATAGAAGATAATTGGAAATAACATGATATTGTTTTTATAATACTGTAATAAACTCACAATCTTCACACATTTGTCACTGACTAGTTGGATATGAATTTCGCATTTAGCAAATAATTGATGTACTTACAGCATTCATATAAATTCATTTTATTAGGTTTATACTTTGGCAGGCCTTATTTTCTATTGGCATTTGTCAATAAAACGAATTTATGCAACTATCTATGTCAAAATGTTTTGTGTTCTACTTGTTCTGAAAATAAAATGGTAAAACACCTAATTGTTAGGCTAAATATAAGGGCTAGACATGCAGATGAATGAAAGTCAGATAAATTAAAAGACCATTTTTGCTGGAATCTCGGGACTGATAGTGTTGGTGGTGTGCTTTGGGAAAGAGTCTTTGTCGATGTCTCATTAAGTCAGAAAACACCACAGTGCAGTACACCCAGATTGAACGTGCTGCTTACAACCAGCTGCTTTTCCATAATGGTTTACTATAATCATACATAAAAACAGACTTAAAGCAGGCAGGTAGATATTCTCAGATTGTCAGTAGCAACTGTTGGGCTTTAGAGAAGCGCCTGGAATTTCAAGCCTTGGAGGTAATAAATTGTCTCCTATCGTGATGACCTTGACTGGCAGTAGTGGATTACAGTACGATGGTTGTAGTTTCCTAATTTCCCGTGATAAATTGTAACATTTTCAATATCTGACTTTCTATGGGGGGGATACAATATAAATTACCACCGTGGCTTGTCAAGGTAATGTCATTTTTGGATGATTCATCCTATTCATCATTGGAATATTCTCAAGATTGTGTGATGTCATAGTTAAGTCACTGTAAAACATAAGTAAGTAGCAGGCAGGATAAATAATAACATGAGTCAAGTAGACAGTTGTGACGCTCATGACTTCATGCATGCAAGTTGACGTTACCATGGACTGAGATGATCTTTGCAGGCAGTTCCTGAGCATTTGACACAGGGAAAACACAGTCAATGTCTCAGGGCCCTCAAGAATCATGTATGTCTGTTACTTTGTCAAGATGGTGGATGACTACTTCTTTAGAAATCAATCTTTACTTGCCAAGAGGAAAATTGATAAGCCATTGATGATTAAAACCATGGCTGAAATGTTGTCCAAGTTGCAATAAACAAGTATGTCCTTGCTCTAAATGGTGTATTGACGCCAAGGATAGTGAAGTGGTTGTGTTCTGTAAAAGCGATCACTTTGATATGCTATTACGGGCTGCTTTGTAGATGGACAGCGGTGATGACTTGTCTAGCCGAGACTCAGAGCCACTGACATGACAACCCAGGGGAACTATACACCACCCATCCTCCTCTCCCTTCCTGAAGGGATAGCAATAGATAGCTTTTGACAGTTACACTCCCTCAATAATATATATACACATATATATATATATATATATAAACTCAGCAAAAAAAAAACGTCCGTTTTGCAGGACCCTGTCTTTCAAAGATAATTAGTAAAAATCCAAATAACTTCACAGATCTTCATTGTAAAGGGTTTAAACACTGTTTCCCATGCTTTTTCAATGAACCATAAACAATTAATGAACATGCACCTGTGGAACAGTCGTTAAGACACTAACAGTTTACAGATGGTAGGCAATTAAGGTCACAGTTATGAAATCTTAGGACACTGAAGAGGCCTTTCTGCTGACTCTGAAACACACCAAAAGAAAGATGCCCAGGGTCCCTGCTCATCTGTGTGAACGTGCTTTAGGCATGCTGCAAGGAGGCATGAGGACTGCAGATGTGGCCAGGGCAATAAATTGCAATGTCCATACTGTGAGACGACCACGTGTTACAACACCTGCACAGGATCGGTACATCCAAACATCACACCTGCAGGACAGGTACAGGATGGCAACAACAACTGCCCGAGTTACACCAGGAATGCACAATCCCTCCACCTGTGCTCAGACTGTCTGCAATAGGCAGAGAGAGGGTGGACTGAGGGCTTATAGGCCTGTTGTAAGGCAGGTCCTCACCAAACATCACTGGCAACAACGTCACCTATGGGCACAAACCCACCGTCACTGAACCAGGCAGGACTGAAAAAAAGTGCTCTTCACTGACGAGTTGTGGTTTTCGGATTCACGTTTATCGACGAAGGAATGAGCGTTACACTGAGGCCTGTACTCTGGAGCGGAATCAAATTGGAGGTGGAGGGAACGTCATGGTCTGGGGCGGTGTGTCACAGCATCATCGGACTGAGCTCATTGTCAGTTCAGGTAATCTCAAGGCTGTGAGTTATAGGGAAGACATCCTCCTCCCTCATGTGGTACCCTTCCTGCAGGCTCATCCTGACATAACACTCAAGCATGACAATGCCACCAGCCATACTGCTCGTTCTGTGCATGATTTCCTGCAAGACAGGAATGTCAGTGTTCTGCCATGGCTAGTGAAGAGCCCGGATCTCAATCCCATTGAGCACGTCTGGAACCTGTTGGATCGGAGTGGGAGGGCTAGGGCCATTCCCCCCAGAAATGTCTGTGAACTTGCAGGTGCCTTGGTGGAAGAGTGGGGTAACATCTCACTGCAAGAACTGGCAAATCTGGTGCAGTCCATGAGGAGGACATGCACTTCAGTACTTAATGCAGCTGGTGGCCACACCAGATACTGACTGTTACTTTTGATTTTGACCCCCCTTTGTTTAGAGACACATTATTCCATTTCTCTGAGTCACATGTCTGTGGAACTTGCTCAGTTTATGTCTCAGTTGTTGAATCTTGTTATGTTCATACAAATATTTACACATGTTAAATTTGCTGAAAGTCAACTCAGTTGATAGTGAGAGGTTTCTTTTCTTTGCTGAGTTTATATATATGTCCTTCCTTATTGTTTTGTCAAAGTCAGTGAGTTACAGCTGTGAAATAGAGTAATAGGAAATTATGGTCTGGAAATTGCGTTCACTTACAGTGGGGAGAACAAGTATTTGATACACTGCCGATTTTGCAGGTTTTGCTACTTACAAAGCATGGAGAGGTCTGTAATTTTTATCATAGGTACACTTCAAATGTGAGAGACGGAATCTAAAACAAAAATCCATCAAGATTTTTAAGTAATTCATTTGCATCTTATTGCATGACATGAGTATTTGATCACCTACCAACCAGTAAGAATTCCGTCTTTCACAGACCTGTTAGTTTTTCTTTAAGAAGCCCTCCTGTTCTCCACTCATTACCTGTATTAACTGCACCTGTTTGAACTTGTTACCTGTATAAAAGACACCTGTCCACACACTCAATCAAACAGATTCCAACCTCTCCACAATGGCCAAGACCAGAGAGCTGTGTACTCATCCTTCTTCTTCCTCCAAACACGGCGAGTGGAGTTTAGACCAAAAATCACCATTCTCCATAGTCTCCATCCTCTCCCCAGAGTCCAATAATCCACTCTCTCCAGTGTCACAGATGGTTATCCACTCTCCCCAGGGTCACAGATGGTAATCCACTCTCCCCAGGTTCACAGATGGTAATCCACTCTCCCCAGTGCCACAGAGGGTAATTCACTCTCCCCAGTGTCACAGAAGGTAATTCACTCTCCCCAGTGTCACAGATGGTAATCCACTCTCCCCAGTGTCACAGATGGCAATCCACTCTCCCCAGTGTGACAGATGGCAATCCACTCTCCCCAGTGTCACATATGGTAATTCACTCTCCCCAGTGTCACAGATGGTAACCTTTTACCTTTGGACCTTCCTGAATCTACTGATGTGAGATGGATAGGGCTGGACATAACTTGTGCTTGTTATCACCGGATGATTCATTGCCTCAACACAGAACACAGCGATGGCACCAAAAATCTGTTTCCAAGCACAATCCGCCCGCCGCCCTTACCATGATCCATCACTACTACCCAGCTGCAACCCTGCCCACAGTGTTAATCAAAGTGGCCAACTATAATTAAGCATTTCCAATTCTGTTTTCAGCACTAGAATTTTAAACACAAGTATATGTCTCAGCACAGCTATCCAAAAAGAGTCTCTATCTCAATTAGACTAGCCACAATGATAATGAAGGTCGCTGGTGTTGATTGCTTAAGTGGCGTCACTTGGAGGTAGGGAACTCTTCATTTTGGGCACATAAAGTAGTACTACAATAGCAAGGTAAGTGTTAGACATTGAACAGAAGACTCAAATCCAACTCAATTGCAATGCAACCTAGCATGTCCCCATGCTGGTTTCGCGCTGGTTTTGCTATTACAGCAGAATCAACATGGGGATATTTTGTTATCCCAGAAGATATTATGTGATCCTTTTTAAGGAGGATATATTATTTTTCATTATTGTATACCACTCAGTGTTGGATTTCCCTCAATTATCCATAAGATGTGTTGTTAATCTTTTAATGCAAAGGGACACTGCTTACATTTAATGTTAGCTCATCATGACTTCCAAATTCATCTTACCAAATGTCTACAACATATTATGAAAACCAGGGCAGCACACATTTGTCTGTTCATTATTTATATTGATCAACATTAACAAATCCTACTTAAGAGGGATGTAAATTAGAAACATATATCAAAAAGTGATTCATTCTAAGATGAATGTTGGATCTAGGGTTTGAAAAATAACTTGCACTCATGCATGACATAAGGTTCTGTATTTATGTTCTTGTGTCAACCTTGTGTTCTGTTTCTTTGTGTTCTTGAACATATCCCTGTCTTTCATTGTTCATTGATTTCACCTGTGTTAGTTACTCACCTGGTCTCATCAGCTCCTTATTATGTTCAGTTCATTCTGTTTGTGCCTTTGTGAGGTATTGTTCATTTTGACTCTACTAAGCCTTTTTCTAGCTCGTTTGCGAGAACGAGTTATAGCCTTCAGTCCTAGTTTTGATTCACCTGCCTGTTTGCCTACCTGTGTAGGACCATTGCCGGCCTGGGACCACGATTCCTGCCTTCTGCGAAGGCGAAATAAACACATGCCGTGCTCTGTCCGTGAATCTACACATTTTTCTCCCTGAATATTCATTACAGAAATGGTGCTAGACTTCCATCTGACCTTTGTACTGTATGTATTCATTTCTATTAAATACTTTTTGAATGAAAGGCATGTTGATTGTAGAATTAGCCCTGTCTCAAGAATGGGACTAATAACTCAGATCTCAGTGCAGTTATAAAGTCAATAAAAGCTCAGCACATACAGTGTATTGGCTTGTGGTTGTTTCCAGTGTGGATATGAACACATTTTCATTCAGACAAGAATGAATGAATAGTACGTTGCTCACCACCTACTCTCTTTTTGATTTTCTTGTACACAAAGATGCACCATCTTGTCTTGGTGATGAGATGCAACCAATGGATGTGATCAGATGCAACCAGCGGTGCAAAATGTCCCAGGAAATCCATAGAGTTCAGGGCAATGTGAAGCTGTGAAGACCCCAAAGGACCCGGTGGATGGGGGCAAAGGTGGCTGCGGTGATGCCTGTCTTGGTCAAAGGGGTCCCAGGAGTTTATCTTGGTTACTGTTCAGTCTTATCATTCCTCCTCTCTGACTGTAGAGCAGCCACCGTTGGCCTCCTGTCCTCTCCCAGTGCCCCTGTATGTGACTCTTCAATTCCCTTTTCTTCACAATAACATCGTGACAAATTGAGCCTGCCATTGAACGATCTATCATTGCCTTACATCTCATCCTCCTTTGCCCTCTGCTCTCTCCCCCGCTCCTTCTTGCAGAGTTTTCCTTTTTCCAACAGATGGCTCTTAATGTAATCACCCTGTTGCAGGAGAACTTTCCTGCATGCAAGAAATGTAAAACTTATGGTGTATTTGTAATTTCAGAATTAGATTTTTTATCAAACCCAACAAAAATGGCCGTTAATTATAATCCACATAATAATTCACTTTTCCTGTTGCTGCAGGATTATTTTCCTGCTGTAGAAAACTGGCTCAAATTAAGATTCCACATCTGTACATTCTTCAGAATGGTTTCATGTGTCGCCCTCTGTGCTTTGTATATTTCCCCTTCAATATTGTGATATTGTTTTGACTCTCGTCTCCTTTTGTATCAAACTTTCTCATATCCCTCTCTCTCTCTCACCCTCTCTCTCTCTCGCTCTCTCTACACCTCTCTTTCTCTTGCTGTGTCTCTCGCTGTATCTCTCTTACTGTCTTTCCACATACATTACTGCATATTATACCACTCTCTACCTCTCTATTTCTCTCCCAGTTTCACCACATCTCTATTTCATTCTCTCTCTCTCTTTCTCTGTCTCAGCACCCCCTTTGGCCTCAATAAAACACGATAAGACAAGGTCAATCTCTATCTCACGGTATAATATGTGGTATTCATCATCTTGCACACTGTAACCTGGGGAGAGGCTGACATAAAGGGAGTAGAAAAGACACACAGATAAAAAAAAAATGCAGACATTGTGGAAATCAACCTTTGGCCTCCATTAGTTTCAGCCTTCACCATTCTGAGAGAAAAACTATTTACTTCCCCAAAATGTTAAAGTCCATTATGCTTGTTCAAGAATAATGGATTTTTGTTTCCATTTATATCTGAGTGGGTGTCCAGTGTCATATAATTCTACCTGAGTCCTGCGGATATTATCAATACCCTAACATGTGGTGTAAATATAATTTTATAATTATAATAATTTCTAATAAAGCAGGAGTTGCCTATCTGCATGATATAGACAGTCAAGTTGTTAGTTGCATAGTCCCGTGTATAAAAATATGAAATGAACATTCTCCTATGCTGTTTATTTCTCAAGTGGGGAGCTATAATCAAGAAAAATGATAGTATATTCAAGTTCTGGTATTAAAATGGAAATGGCTGCAGTTGGAAAGCTGTTTACATGATGGATTGCTATTACTTATGGTATTATGAATCATATGGGGAAGTAAAATAACTTTTCATAAATAATTTGCCTTTTCTTAAGTAATCTCTTAGAACTGCGTGAGAGGCCTGTTTCATACTGTTCATTTAGGGGAAAGGGTGTGGCCAAAAGCATGATCTTAATAGGACAGGGGACACTTCAGTGACATATGTTATGGCTTATCATCATTACGTTGTGATGATGGTGATTTGTAGCAGTAGAAGTTATTTTGACATGTTGATTTTGTTCTGTTTCACCCTTAGACATACCTGTTATACTAACTGTACTGCCCCCCATGTGTCCCCATTGATTATGGCTTCCAGGTATTGTTTATGGGAAGGAACTAGTGCACCAGGGGGCAAAGACAATTTTCAACCATCACCAGTACATTACAGTGATATACCAATCTTTTTTTTTTTAATGTATATCACTCAATGGGATCTCACTGGTCTACAACCACCATTTTCATCCATTAAGTCACATACAGTGCCTTCACAAATTATTCATACCCCTTGACTTATTCCACATTTTGTTGTGCTACAGCCTGAATTCAAAATGGTTCAAATAAATAAAACGTCTCTCACCCATCTACACACAACACCTCATAATGACAAAGTGTGAACATGTAGAAATATTTGCACATTTATTGGAAATTAACAAAAATCTATGTAATCCATTTTGAATTCAGGCTGTAACACAACAAAATGTGGGATAAGTCAAGGGGTATGAATACTTTCCAAAGGCACTGTACCTGGTCCCTATTTTAGAGATATCTGTCATATCATAAATCCTCTTTCATAAAGGGAGGGGTAAATGTCACCCCGTCCTATATCACAGTGTTCAGTGCACAACATGAACTCATGTCCGGTGAATTGAATTTGTGCATCTCCATGGCGATAACCAAAAGGTATTCACATCTTGACAGAGGGTGATACATTCTCATGGATGTGTGTGATTTCCAGACATCCTTAGTGTTATTCTTAGTGTTACCTCTTGGACACCTTTTCTTTATTTTTTTGAACCAGGATGGACCTTCACAGTCAGCACCAGTGGCGGATTTAGGTATAGGCGACATGTCGGCTATACCGACACGTCAATGATATCATGTAACCGTGTGGGATTGTGGGTCAATTAACCTTGTGGGTGCCCTGATTCTAGTTTGTGAGCTAGACAGGCTACTGCCTGGGAAGGTCTCCCATTCAGAATTACGAGATGGGGAGGGGGCCGGGGGTAGGTTGACCTCAGGTCTCTCCACTGAAAGCCCGAGGTAGGGGGAGCGGGGTAATATATCAAATAGAGCTCCTCTAACTTTGTACAGTACTAATGCAATTAGTGAAATCAGTTACACTACGAAATGCTACCAAAAAACACACAATTCATTCATAATACTGTGAATATATAGTTTCACAGACATATTGTTGCATTTTTTTCTGGTTTGTGCGAAATCGTAAAGAATAATATAAAATCAGCTTTAAATGTTATGATTATTTATTTGTGTTGTTCCAAATGTCTGAATAAAAATGACAGTTAGTGCAGAATGGTGCTTTGTTTTTGTTAAGTGGGAGACTCAAAGTAAGAGTTCTCAGGGTAATTGCTAATCTAACCATTTGGTCCCTTACTACTACATACTCTGAGCTCGTAGGAAAAAGGTAGAATCAGTTGAAGGTCACTACAGCTACGGAATAAAATAAAGACTTGCATTAGATGAGATCTACTCTCTACCACCAGCTTTGATTCTTCTATTGATGTTTAAAGTCTGTTATTTCTTGTTAGTTAAACATTTCTGTGAAATTTTTCTCAAACATTGCTGTATCAGAGACCGTAAGATCCCTATGTAGAGGGAATATAACACTACACCAAATCGCCAAATGTAATTCAGTCATATCATAACTTATTGTACCAACATCTTAATTCCCCGAAATTACACTAATTTGATAACACTCCGTTATTTAAAAACTGGGAGCTTTCCCATAGAATCTCTAGAATCAAATGATGCTCATTTTCACTTGGGTATGGCTGCTTTGTAAGTAAATGAAGATGAGCTGTGCATAGCGGATGATTGAAATCCTTAATTGGTCTCCATGAAACTCTGATTCCAAGCCTCATGTGTGTGAGAAACACGGTAAATGCTGACTGTGTGAGCCAGAACTTAAATTCAGATTTATCACACTCAGTATATAAAAGTAAGCTTAGATTGTGATACCTTAAGTTCCCTTAGGTACCTTAAGCTACTTGTAGGCTACGACTGTGATTATGGCTGGTCTTTGACGTTTATTTTTGACATTGTTCAATCTGTGCAGACAGTTCATAAGCATTAGTTATAGTTTTGAGGGCTTATGAGGACATGGCATATGAGGTTTGCTCACTTATTATTAAGATCGTGTGTGTGTGTGTGTGTGTGTGTGTGTGTGTGTGTGTGTGTGTGTGTGTGCGTGTGTGCGTGCGTGCGTGTGTATGTGTGCGCGTGTGCGTGTGCTTTACTGTAGGTAGGGAAAGTCGTGCTCAAGATCTATGATATTCTCATCAACTCACCCACTCACTCACTCAGGTCACATGTTCTGGAAAACCTCCTG
Organism: Oncorhynchus nerka; assembly: GCF_034236695.1. NCBI lineage: Eukaryota > Metazoa > Chordata > Actinopteri > Salmoniformes > Salmonidae > Oncorhynchus > Oncorhynchus nerka. Next base: position 25,515,246 of record NC_088405.1, on the reverse strand, counting down.
GCCCCAGAAGACATTAGAAACACGACAAGAAGTCTAACTCCTCAACCCTGTAATTTAGCTTAAGCATACTCCTAACTTGGAAATGTCCAGGGATCATGCAAACAATGCAGAAAGGATTGCAAAGGCTCCGTCCGAATCATTTTCAGTGTGGTTTGTTACAATATTTTTTTTCCAGGACCCCCACTTAAGACTTGCTAATACACTAATACTGCACACTAGCCGCTGGCTGTTCCACACTCCTTCTCTTAAAACCAATCAAAACAGTTAGGCATGTAAGTCCCTAATTTTGAGAAGTAGAGTACAGTAGTCCCCTGCTATTGTAATGTTTTTAGAACAGCCTTATTGTTTAAGGCAACACTATAGAAGAAAATGATATGTCATGTGCCACTTTTCTTTTTAATATGCAGGAAACAGTATGTCAATGTATGTCACTCAACATTTGTTTACATTTATGCCATTCAATATACTGGTAGGAAGGTGAGATGGTCAAACTACCTTTGGGAAGGGGGTATAGTTGGATGGAGGGATGAAGACTTTGTGGGCGATGGAGAGATGGTTGAAAAGGGAAAGCATTCTCTCCAGGATGCCCTGTAGACTCTCCTCCAGATACTGTACCTCTCTCCAACAGGCCTTTTCATTCCCCCATTCAAAAAGCTGTAATTGCATCATTTTTCAAGGCCCTTGCCTCTGTCTGGGGACTATGCTGGCCCCATTAATCAAACTAATGGAGAAGTAAGTGATTTCAAAATATAGGCTTTGATCATGTTTCCCTCAGCCCACCCTCCCATCACTCACTTTCCTCTGTCTCGTCGTATGCCCCTCATGTATGCGTGCTGAAGCGCTTTTATAAAGTCTATATGGGTTGTCATTAAAAGGGAGATCATATGGTATGCTATGCTTTGACAGCACCATGTTTCTCTGGCTTGATGGGAGTCTCTTCCATGGCTGTACGCTGTTGCATAGGCTTCACAAAATCACTGTCCTAAAAGCACAGTGCAATATTAAAGAGCATAATGTCCCCGAGAGCCACAATTCAGACCCTTTTATTGATCATGATGAGAAAGGTTGAATGAAAGTGCTCCTCAGGTGTATTGAAACGTTCATTGCTAGCAATAAAGCCTTGTAATCATTACTTACGGCCTCTTCTAGAGCATACTGGAAATGAGATTCTGCACAAGCAGGCATTGGACCACAGTTCAAGAAAAACTATATATCCTACTGTTTTTTGTCCTCTCTTTCTCCCTCTCTCTCTCTCTCGCTCTCTCTCTCTTACACACACACACGTGGAATAGATACTGGATGGCCACTGTTTTGCAAGCTCTGACCCAGCTTTACTATTTTGTGATTCTTTCGTCGTTTATGTTTACTTTACTTTCACGGAATGTGACCCACCTCCTCGATTCGGTACTATGTAGCAAAAAATGTTTTTATTTTTATTTTTACATTGGATAAAAGTAGAGACACAGAGCTACAAAATGGTATATCATACACTGCAGTTGAGGAACAATGGGGAAGTAATTCTACTTTTAAAGTTGATAAACTTGTAACCCTACATTTGAGAAAATGGCACTAGAATTATTGGGTACACCTACTGGAGAGCTCGTCTTTGTCGACACCCATTCAGCATCGTTTACACCCTCTTAAGCCTTAGCCCCACCCATGTCTTTAAGGATTCACGTGAGGCCATGTGCTAAACACAGGGAGTAAGGTAGTGTAATAAACAACCTAAGATTATGACTAGAAGTGGTGAAAGTAGTAGCCTACAATAAGGCAAAACTCCAGGTAAAAATGCACTTGATCTAGTACCTTGACTATATCTTAATCTGACTTTGGTGCAGGTCATGTTATTCTTCACATTACAGTCTCTGTAAAAACACACTATATCAAATCAAATCAAAGTTTATTTGTCACATGCACAGGATACAGAAGGTGTCAACAGTACAGTGAAATGGTTACTTGCATATTTGCATAGGAGCAATATCAACAATATAAAGTGTCCAGATAAAATATTTTATAAAAATGTTATAATTACTAGATGATGCCTACCCAGACACACTTGTCTAAATTGATGGGTCATGTTGAAAGAAATACTGTAACCAACCCCCAGCCACATGTAAGTGGATGGGTCTCTACAGAAGGTGTCAACGGTACAGTGAAATGGGTACCTGCATATTTGAATGTGTATAAAGGCACTGCAGATAGTCCAGATGACTGGGAACTCGGCCCCAGTAATTATCTGGTCCGTCAGTTCCATGCATGAACAAGGGAATCTAAACTCAGCAATTAAAGAAACGTCCCTTTTTCAGGTCCCTGTCTTTCAAAGATAATTCGTAAAAGTCAAATAACTTTACAGATCTTCATTGTAAAAGGGTTTAAAGTTTAAACTCTGTTTCCCATGCTTGTTCAATGAACCATAAACAATTAATGAACATGCACCTGTGGAACGGTCGTTAAGACACTAACAGCTTACAGATGGTAGGTAATTAAGGTCACAGTTTATGAAAACTTAGGACACTAAAAAGGCCTTTCTACTGACTCTGAAACACACCAAAATATTGATGCCCAGGATCCCTGCTCATCTGTGTGAATGTGCCTTAGGCATGCTGCAAGGAGGCATGATGACTGCAGATGTGGCCAGACTTGTTGTTAATCCCACCACAGTGTCCGATTGCGATTATGTTAGCACCTAGTCACAGAAAAACACAGCCATTTTTCCAGCCAAAGAGAGGAGTCACAAAAAGCAGAAATTAATCACTAACCTTTGATGATCTTCATCAGATGACACTCATAGACTTCATATTACACAATACATGTATGTTTTGTTCGATAAAGTTCATATTTATATACAAAAATCGGAGTTTATATTGGCCTGTTATGTTTAGTTCCAAAACATCCAGTGATTTTGCAGAGCCACGTCAATTTACAGAAATACTTATAATAAACATTGATAAAATATACAACTATAAAATATGGAATTATAGATACACTTCTCCTTAATGCAACCGCTGTGTCAGATTTCAAAAGAGCTTTACCGGAAAAGCACACCATGCAATAATCTGAGTACAGCGCTCAGACAACAAATCAAGCCATACAGATATCCGCCATGTTGTGGAGTCAACAGAAGTCAGAAAAAATATTATAAATATTCACTTACCTTTGATGAACTTCATCAGAATGCACTCCCAGGAATCCCAGTTCCACAATAAATGTTTGATTTGTTCGATAAAGTCCATCATTTATGTCCAAATACCTCCTTTTTGTTTGCGCATTTAGCCCAGTAATCCAAATGCACAATGCGTGATCGCTTAGTTCAGACTAAAAGTCAAAGAAGTTATATTACAGTTCGTAGAAACATGTCAAACGATGTATAGAATCAATCTTTTGGGTGTTTTTATCATATCTTCAATAATGTTCCAACCGGAGAATTCCTTGTCTTCAGAAATGCAATGAAACGCAAGCTAACTCTAACATGAACGCGCATGACCAGCTCATGCCACTCTATCAGACCACTGACTCATTCAGCTCCCATTCCCCCCTCCTTCACAGTAGAAGCATCATACAAGGTTATAAAGACTGTTAACATCTAGTGGAAGCCTTAGGAAGTGCAATTTGACCCCATTTCCCACTTCCTGGTTGGATTTTGTCTCAGATTTTTGCCTGCCATATGAGTTCTGGTTTACTCACAGACATCATTCAAACAGTTTTAGAAACTTCAGTGTTTTCTATCCAAATCTACTAATAATATGTATATATTTGCAACTGGGCCTGAGTAGCAGGCAGTTTACTCTGGGCACCTTATTCATCCAAGCTACTCAATACTGCCCCCAGCCATAACAAGTTAAACATAGATGGGACCTGGCTGCATAGGGTCAGAAGGATAACGCACCTGCAAACAACAACAAAAGAACATTAGAGAAATGTACATTAATTGTCAGCCTACACAGGTCATTGAAAGATGTATACTGATTCTCATTTATAAAAATGGGAAGCAGGCTCGCGTCAGGGAGTCAAACTGAGACCAATGTCTATTTTGCAGATCAGCCCTGGATTACAGAAATAACTGAAAATACACATATCAATATAAATACTAAATGCAAGCAGGAAGAAAAACACTGTCATCAAAAAACAAACACATTCATCCGTAATAAGGTCCTCAATTAGTATAAAGGAGAAAATGTTGCTTACCTGTTGAGCAAAATCAAAGCTGTAATTGCTGGGTCAGTAGGTCCCCCCAGAGGTAACCATCTTCTGGTAGACAGGCCGCTCACTCAGAACAAGCAGGAGATACTGCTCTTGCTTCTTTAGCTTGGCTGATTTAACAGCTTCTGACAGATTGGCAGATCTGAAGACCTGATAGTTGTTCCTCTGGCACTGCCAGCAGAGGTCTGTCCTGGGCTTAGTGTTTGAGATGTGGGGCAGCAATTTTCTCCACAGATTCCTGAAGACAGCATGACTGCACATTCCTCTGAAAATAATGTAAGATCAATACAAGTAGTGCCAATCATGTCGGAGGTAAATTAAATAATACATAACGTGTTGTTTATGCTAATAAATACCAAATGTTGTCATTGATTCCTTGTGGAGACGCCACACCGCTACTATTGTCACCTGAGATGTCAGAAGCTTTCCACCAAAGTGTCACGTTTTGACCTTTATTTCCTTTGTTTTGTCTTTATTTAGTATGGTCAGGGCATGAGTTGGGGTGGGCAGTCTATGTGTGTTTTTCTGTGTTGGAGTTTTGAGTTCGGCCTAGTATGGTTCTCAATCAGATGCAGGTGTCGTTAGTTGTCTCTGATTGAGAATCATACTTAGGTAGCCTGGGTTTCACTTTTGGTTTGTGGGTGTTTGTTTTCCGTGTGTGTGTTTGTTGCCACACGGTACTGTTTCGTTTTTTTGTTCGCGGCACGTTTATTGTTTTGTAGTGTTCAGTTTATGTCTGTAAATAAACATTATGGACACTTACCACGCTGCGCATTGGTCCTCCGATCCTTCTCCTCCTTAGAGGAGGAGGAATGCCGTTACACAAAGTGTTTGTGTTCTGGGTGGCATCCTGGTAATACTATTGCATTATCCTCTGGATAGTTGTTGTTGAAGTTCACAACTCGCTGTAAGTACTCATGCTTCAAGTGTAAACCTGTGCTTGCTTGGGCCGGCTCTCTTTTTGAAGGGAGGCATTAGACCATTCTCCTTGTATGACTGGTGGAGGAGAGTCTGGCCACTAGCCGAAAGGGTCAAATATCAGGTAATATCTTAATCGCTGTATATTCAGATAAAATAAGTTTTTATTAGAAATAAGGACTACACATGCTTCAGATACGCATGTCCTTCATTTCATATATTGAGATAGGATGTTCTCTGTAAATACTCTGCATGATTTCAATTCGAACCTCAGAAATCTGCCTTCTACCGTATGAGTCCAAGGAGATATCTGGGGTGAGATCCCTTCAAGACACGCCCCATGCACCACTTACATATTTATAGAATATTTGTGTCAACATGCTGACATATCTAAGCCTTTATACATAGGCATGAACAAATCCACATACCTACAAGGCAGAGAAAAGCAAACATCCTCATATTTAGTCCAAAGCACGTCTCTGCTATTTCTGTTTTAAAAATGAAGCATAACAAATCCAGAGCTCCAATCACATCTGTTTTCTGTAAAGATGCAAATGTTGGCCAATCTTTGCTAAAAATGCATTTGAATTATTTAACAGAAAATAAAAGTTGCACATCAATACCCCTGCCGGCACTTTGTTAAGGGCGATGGATGCAGATTGGGTTGTCAGCGGCGCCGGGGCAGTCACTCGCAGTCCAGACCAAACGTGGTTGTAGTTTTGGTCTATGATCCACTCCAAACTGTCAATGCATGCGTAAATCATTAATCAAAATTGTGTTAATATTGGAAGAAAATAGCTGTAATTTCAGGTAACCATACCACAAGGTAGCTACTCTACCTGCTTCATTCATGATGAGAAAATTGACTGAAACAAGCTACCTATCCAATTGGCTAGCTAGCTATATTATTCACCTCATTTTCAACAGAAATATGGGTGGGGTCTGTATTTTTTTTTGTGTTTTTTTAAACTTCCGGTTAAGCACTTCCGACCAATAGTTTGCAGCTAGCTAGCAATATAACTTAGTGTCGCTTCTCACAACTTTCCAAACATGGATTCATGTAAAACAGACCAAGAGGGAAGACCACTATTTACGAAATGCCAGACTTGTTTTCTTAATGTGTGCCATTGAAAACCAAACCCACAATAAAACTGAATGTCACACCCTGACCATAGTTTGCTTTGTATGTTTTGTTTGGTCAGGGTGTGATCTGAGTGGGCATTCTATGTTGTGTGTCTAGTTGGTCTGTTTCTGTGTTTGGGCCTGATATGGTTCTCAATCAGAGGCAGGTGTTAGTCATTGTCTCTGATTGGGAGCCATATTTAGGTAGCCTGTTTTGTGTTGGGTTTTGTGGGTGATTGTTCCTGTCTTTGTGTTTGTTACACCAGATAGGGCTGTTTTTGGTTTTGCACGGTTCTTGTTTTTGTATGTTGTTCAGTTATCTTCATTAAAGATGTATCAAAATAACCACGCTGCGTTTTTGTCCGCCTCTCCTTCAACAGAAGAAAGCCGTGACACTGAAAACACATTTGAAACCCTTAGACATGCTTCCTCGTCCTTCATTTGAAAATGTTAAGTATCAAAGAAAATGTCAACAAAGTTGAATTTCTTAGTGTTTTTATAAACACCATTTGCCAAGTGCAAGATGCATTATGGTATGCTTAGATAAGTTCAGGAAGTGTCATATGAAAAGCGCTATACAAGGTACAATAAAAATATTCATAAATCATAAAGGTAGGTATCCGTAGGCATTAGCTGTACAAGAAAAAATAAAAAACACCAAGAATTATGCAAATGTTATCAGGTAAATGTGCATATGAAGAGAACTGTGAAAGACCACACCAATCAAGAGTTATGCTTAGATACTAAGGTAGCGATGACAGAGCTTTACAAGGCACAACATATAGGAACTATTTAAAAACACAAGTATTAGGCCACTACATACCACATAGATTAACACATTTGGAGCACAGAATTAGTCTGCCTGACTGGAACTCATCTACTATCCTTGTTAGCATATGTGTGAAATAGAATGGCTTCAGTTTAGGGATAACATCAGCACAGAACTTCACATCAAAAGGCACATCAATAAAAACCTGCTCGGAAGAAGCCCTGACAAGCAGTTTGCATCTCTCCAGTCCTGTGCAGAACATGAAGATTTTCACCTGCATGTAGTACCCACTGGCTCATTAGGTTCCAGCTGAGGAACCCCATCCACCAGCTTTACGTCAGTGAATTTACCAGAGAACAGTTCAGTCAGAGACACACTTCTTACTCAGAACAGGACATTTGATATCTAGAAGTTCTTGAGAGTTTAACACTCCATCTGGGCTTGGAGAAAGCCATGGCTCCTCGACACTCACTACATTGCCTCTCTTCCCAGACTAAACCCACAACTCTCCATCCATGTGTAGGCCACCTGTTTGTTCTCCTTGCCATATGACATATGGCATATGTGGTTGCGGAGTTCCCATGGAACCTGGGGATAAGATGCTTCCTCACAAAGTTGTTGGGATTTGTTGAGGTGCACACAGGGACCTTCTTTGCTGAGCTAGCAGTGATCCAAAGTTTATGCGCATCATACCACGCATGGGAGGCAATCTGTGCTTTTTTTATTTCTCCAAACTGGCAGAATTATACTCCTCCAGCTTAACATAAACGTCATAAAATGACAAGCATTTCTGACACGGCATGCTGATGCCGTGTTCACCATGAGGCTGCTGTAGAAGGCTCCCCTTCCAAACTCTTCTGAAATGCGTTGTGGGAGTGATACGCAGCAGTTGGAGGTAGAGATGGAGAAGCGGCTGGGGTGCTGTCAGAGAACTCATCACTTGGTTTGTGACGTTTGAAACACATCTCGCTCAACCTTGGCATTGCACATCTGTACAGACAGGACACCCCTGTCAATCCTCCATACACAGCATTCTGTACCTTCAACAAAACACTACTGTTAGAATAGTCAATTATAGCACAGAGCACTAGTATACATGGTGTTCACAGCTGACTCGTTTACACAGTTTCCTTTTAACTAGTAGGTTTAGGTTATGTTGGTATTTTCCTATTTGATTGTAAAACTCACCTTGATTCTGTACCTACATCTTTGCCATTTGAGATTGGACTGATATACTTACAATGAGCCATTGAAACCAAAAACTGTGTGTGCCTGTTGTAATAGTTAACATTATCAGTTCTGGTCAGTGATTTGGTATCATCACAATTAGCTAGCTAGATAAGTAACTAGCTAACGTTAAACGTATCAGTCATAGGAAGGGTTATGATAAACAAAAAGCCAGCAAGCTAGCTACCTTCCATAGTATTGCAGCTGCATGACTGCAAGACTTCCCCTGCCCTGCAACACAAGAAGACCCTGCCTTCTCTACCATGCCTACAGATGATACAAGAATCCCGGCAGAATGATGGTGTGTTTTGCTCTGACTGAGCTGGACATCTGCTTTGAAGAACATCAGGTGTCATCCTCAAGATAGTGAATAAGCACCCGCCAAAATAGGCCGCTGTGGAGGTATTGATATGCCTCTATGCTTTTGTAGCTCCTCCGCGAGATGAGACTAAATAATTGAAGATGTCTTCGAAGGTGGTGTGTGGCCATTTTTTCATATTGTCCTCCCACTCTTGAATAATCCGCGGATGTTGCACAGACTTGCCATTTGATTTTGAAAGGTTTTTCTTGGTATGATCCCACAACATTTTGAGCTAGCTAGCTAACGCTCGCAAAATGGCAAGAGCGCCATAACAAAAATCCTCCACAAAACATAACGTTCGGACATTGTTTTGTTTCAGGGTTCTTAAATAAGGTGAATATGAACCAGTAATATAAAATACACCCAAACGTTTTAAAACGTTATATGTCACATTGAGGCTTGTTAGCTAGCTAGGCAACACTGCTATCAAGCCTAGCTGGCTAGGTATCCCTACTGGCTGCTGGCCAAATTAGCTAAACATTCTTGATTCGAGTTACTAAGATAATTAAAACATCTCCAATTAGCTACTCATTTTAGCGTTAACCTCTGAGGTATTTTCTGAAAATATTCTCACCTCTTTGCTTCTCCAATTGTCAGTTCGAACTCTAATTTGTGGCATCCAAATTAAAAAATAACAGTTGGAACTCCACAGCAGAAAATATGTGATTCTTGTTTCTAGGCCACCGGTTACAGTGCTTTTAGCCTGTGGTTTGCACGTGCCTTTATGCAGATGGAATACAAACATTTAGCCTATGTCTGAATTAATTATATGGATTTAATATTTGTCAAATTATTGAACATGTTCTCAAAACTCAAATATACATAAAAAATGTACATTTGCCATATAAAATGTAAATTTTTTAGCATATCAGAAAGCAGTGGTGGAAAAAGTACCCAATTGTCATACTTGAGTAAAAGTAAAGGTACCTTAAAACCTGTTATGGCAAGGCGATCCCCGAAGGGAACTCCACCCCCCCATTCGGCTGAAAAGGTGGCGCAGGGATTTCAAAAAATATTATTTTGAAATATTTAACTTTCACACATTAACAAGTACAATACAGCAAATGAAAGATAAACATCTTGTTCATCTACCCATCATGTCCGATTTTAAAATGTTTTACAGCGAAAACACAACATATATTTATGTTAGACCACCACCAAATCAAAGGAAAAACGCAGCCATTTTTTCCAGCCAAGGATAGAGTCACAAAAGCAGGATTAGAAATAAAATGAATCACTAACTAATCATCAGATGACACTCATATGACATGTTACACAATACATTTATGTTTTGTTCGATAATATGTATATTTATATCCACAAATCTCGGTTTACATTGACGCCATGTTCAGAAATGCCTCCAAAATATCCGGAGGAATTATAGAAGCTACGCCAGATAACAGAAATACTTATCATAAACTTTGACTAAAGATACATGTTCTACATATAATTAGAGATACACTGGTTCTTAATGCAACCGCTGTGTCCGATTTTTAAAAAAACGTTACGAAAAAAGCCTACCATGCAATAATCTGAGACAGCGCTCAGACGTAAAAGTATTTCTCCGCCATGTTGGAGTCAACAGAAATACGAAATTACATCATAAATATTCCCTTACCTTTGATGATCTTTCATCAGAATACAGTGCAAGGAGTCCTAGTTCCACAATAAATCGTTGTTTTGTTCCATAATGTCCAATACTAGTGTCCAATTAGCTGCATTTGCTATCACTTTCAGCTCACGTGCCCAAAAGCTGACGCTGGTCCAGGACAACTCGCACGAAAACTTCAAAAAGATATATTCCAGGTCGAATAAACTGGTCAAACTAAGTAGAGAATCAATCTTCAGGATGTTATTTTCATATATATCCAATAACGTTCCAACCGGATCATACGTTTTCAGCTGCAGCCAAATGGAACGACGATGGCACCAACACAGAAATGCATCACAGGGAAATTGTATTCTGCCAAGACCGTGACTATTTCCCCTCCCATTCGGTCAAAGTTCACACCAAAAGCTCCATTCCACGTGCAACTGAATGAGGACATCTAGTGGAAGGCGTAGGAAGTGCTACGAGATCCATATCTTGTTGGGAAAGGAAGGGGCGATGACGTCAAAGTTGACCCACATTCAGAATTTCACTTCTTGTTTGGAAGATTGCCTGCCCTATGAGTTCTGTTATACTCACCGACATAATTCAAACAGTTTAAGAAACTTCAGAGTGTTTTCTATCCAGTAGTAATAATAATATGCATACATTAGCAATCTAGGACAGAGTAGGGGATGCAGTTCACTATGGGCACGCAATTCATCCAAAGTGAAAATACTGCCCCCTATCCTCAACAAGTAGAAAAGGACTTAATGGAAAATCACACAGTAAAATATTACTTGAGAAAAAGTCTAAAAGTATTTGGTTTTAAATATACTTTTAAATATACTTAAGAAGGAACCTGTCTTTTTCCATGGCTAAACCAACTAGGCCTGTAATTTTTCCATTTTATTTTTATTCACAAATGGCATACACGTTTCTTATTAAGGCACATGAAAGTTCACATGTTCCAGAAGACATTTCTGCTGAAAAACGAATTTTGTTCAAAAATGAAAAGTTTACGTTCAAATGCCTCTCCTTTGTAGTGCAGTGCAACACATGCCAAGCTTGCTGAAACGGGTCACCAATGTATCCGCTATAATTTCTTACAACCGACAATAACTTTTGAACATCTGATCGGCAGTTTCTTTACCTCAATTCCGGCTTCAACTTCGACTCATCTGCCCTGGGCTCTTTCTGTTATTCTGACCCAATTTTCGGGCTACCCGATAGGAAACGCCAATTTTACAGAGGCAAGAGAGGGGGATCCTGGCGAGATTAAGGCAATGGGAGAACAGGCCACCTCTTCCTTCCATTTTACCGGCCAGTCACTTGATATGCCCTCCAATAACGGATTTGCTACCAACGGGATTCTCAAATCTGCAATATTCTCTGCTTTTTTGAAACATGGCTCTTAAACAAGATACACCCCATGGCCATCCAACTCGATGCACTCTCTAATCACCGTGCGGACAGGACAGTGATGTCGAGGAAATCGAGGGGGGAGGGGTTTGCCTCTTCATCAACAAAAACTGGTGTGCTGACTTGAGAGCGGCGGAAGTGTCATTCCATTGTTCACCTTTCTTCTTTCTACCTGTTAGTCAAATGCAGACCCTTCTTCCTCCCGAGGGAGTTTTCATCTGTTATTGTTACTCTTGTAAACATTCCAAATCAGGACAAGAAGAATGACAAGCTGGCACGAACGGTACAAGGCTATAACCAAGCAGGAAAACCTTTTTGGGTTCTTTGTAGAACCCTTTCCACAGAGGATTCTACCTGCAACCAAAAAGGGTTCTCCTATGGGGACAACTCAAGAACCCTTTTGTCACGCCTGCTCCCGCTCCCCCTCACTGGAGTTCTAGGGTGCCAGGCTACCCATCATCATACGCACCTGTTACCATCATTATGCGCAGCTGCGCTCATTGGACTCACCTGGACTCCCTCACTTTGTTGATTGTCCCTGCATATATATCTGCTCCTCTGTTGTTCCCAGTAGTAACATTGTTTGTCATGTCTTGATTATGTACAGATGCTGTTCCTGTCTCGTTGCAGGTCTGTCTATATTAAATGGTTCACTCCCTGTACCTACTTCTCATCTCCTGGATTGGGCGCTACACTTTTGGATCCATTTTTTCTAAGAGTGTAGGGCTGGAGAAATGTAACCACTCTCAAATTCATAGACAGCTATGGATGCAAGGACTGACCATCTTTGATATCAAAAGTGTAGTTTTAACCATGTTGAGGCTATGCATTGTTTGTTTACATTGACTTTGTTTGCAAAGTGTTCTGATGGGTTGCGTCAGCTGAACTAAGCTCCTGAGGCATTCATACTAGAGGTCGACCGATTACGATTTTTCAACGCCGATACCGATGTCGATTATTGGAGGACCAAAAAAAGCCGCTACCGATTAATCTGCCATTTTTAAAAATATATTTGTAATAATGACAATTACAACAATACTGATTGAACACTTATTTTAACTTAATATAATACATCAATAAAATCAATTTAGCCTCAAATAAATAATGAAACATGTTCAATTTGGTTTAAATAATGCAAAAACAAAGTGTTGGAGAAGAAAGTAAAAGTGCAATATGTGCCATGTAAAGCTAACGTTTATGTTCCTTTCTCAGAACATGAGAACATATGAAAGCTGGTGGTTCCTTTTAACATGAGTCTTCAATATTCCCAGGTAAGAAGTTTTAGGTTGAATTTATTATAGGAATTATAGGACTATTTCTCTCTATAACATTTGTATTTCATTAACCTTTGACTATTGGATGTTCTTATAGGCACTTTAGTATTGCCAGTGTAACAGTATAGCTTCCGTCCCTCTCCTCGGTCTTACCTGGGCTCGAACCAGGAACACAATGACAACAGCCACCATAGAAGCCGCTTTACCCATGCAGAGCAAGGGAAACAACCACTCCAAGTCTCAGAGCGAGTGACGTTGAAACGCTATTAGCGTGCACCCCGCTAACTAGCTAGTCATTTCACATCAGTTACACCAGCCTAATTCTAGGGAGTTGATAGGCTTGAAGTCATAAACAGCTGCTGGAAAACGCACGAAAGTGCTGTTTGAATGAATGCTTATGAGCATGCTGCTGCCTACCATCGCTCAGTCAGACTGCTCTATCAAATCATAGACTTAGTTATAACATGATAACACACAGAAATACGATCCTGAGGTCATTAATATGGCCGAATACGGAAACTATCATCTCGAAAACAAGACGTTTATTCTTTCAGTGAAATACGGAACCGTTCCGTATTTTATCTAACCGGCGGCATCCATAAGTCTAAATATTCCTGTTACATTGCACAACCTTCAATGTTATGTCATAATTACGTAAAATTCTGGCAATTAGGCGGCCCAAACTGTTGCATTTACACTGACTCTGCGTGCAATGAACGCAAGAGAAGTGACACAATTTCACCTGGTTAATATTGCCTGTTAACCTGGATTTCTTTTAGCTAAATATGCAGGTTTAAAAATACATACTTCTGTGTATTGATTTTAAGAAAGGCATTGATGTTTATGGTTAGGTACACATTGGAGCAACGATACACACCGCATCGATTATATGCAACGCAGGACATGCTAGATAAACTAGTAATATCATCAACCATGTGTTGTTAACTAGTGATTATGATTGATTGATTGTTTTTTATAAGATACATTTAATGCTAGCTAGCAACTTACCTTGGCTTCTTACTGCATTCGCGTAACAGGCAGTCTCCTCGTGGAGTGCAATGTAATCAGGTGGTTAGAGCATTGGACTAGTTAACTGTAAGGTTGCAAGATTGAATCCCCCGAGCTGATAAGGTAAAAATCTGTCGTTCTGCCCCTGAACGAGGCAGTTAACCCACCGTTCCTAGGCCGTCATTGAAAATAAGAATGTGTTCTTAACTGACTTGCCTAGTTAAATAAAGATAAAATGAAGGTGTACATTTAAAAAAAAGAAATCATCCAAATCGGTGTCCAAAAATACAGATTTCCGATTGTTATGAAAACTTGAAATCGGCCCTAATTAATGGATCATTCCGATTAATCAGTCGACCTCTAATTCATACGATATTTTCTTCAACAATCAATGGTCATGTTTCATTAATTCAGACGTAAAGAAAAATGGATGAAGCCCCTTTAAGGTGTATTTGAAAGATCTTCTCCAGTCTACTCTCTGACTGACATGCTTTTGGCAAGTCACCTGAAAACACTTGAATACATTAAAAACATCAATTTTATCATTCATTCCGAAGGAGAAATTAAAACAAAAACACTTAAATATCAGCCATGTCTAAGGGTGTTATCTGTGGACTTGGTTTGGCATTTTGCTGGCAATATGCTATCACCTGACCTCTTCTCTCCCAAAACTCCCTGCTTGGCCAACTGTCAGCTCAGTTTCATATTACCAGTGGGAAGAACTCTAGTTTTCACACTCCCACTCTCCTCCAACACCCACAACTTGTGCTTTTCACACTATCCTTGCATCTCGCCCATACAACTGTATGTAATTAATATCAACTTATTGTTGAACTTTGGTCCCCCACCCTGCTACATCATTTCCTCTGTACTTGTTAAACCCACTCATCCATATGTAGCGAAGCCCACCATCCATATGGACAGCATGTCTTCTCTGGGGGAGCAGAACAACTAGACCTGAAGGCCACGCTGTGTTGATCTATAGTACACAATAGTTTAATTTAATCTGGAGGACATTTTAAGAGAGAAAAGCAGAACATCATGTTCTCAGTCTACCTGTTCATCAAGCATAATGGACACTACTCTTTAGTATCTGCATCTTAATGTTCATTTCATTCAACCAATATTGGGTGTTTTTTCCACCGAAATGGCCTTGTTTGTGTTATTGCCGACTATAATGGCTATTTTGAAGTAGAGTTATTCAGTGCTCTGTTCTAACTCCTCTTAGCACTGCCTTTATAGGTGTGATGGAAGACACTATAGATGGTTCATACACAGGTGGTTCAAAGGAAGTGTTGAAAAGGAGAGAGAAAAAGAGGTGGTGGGGACGCCAGGAGTCGTCTGAGCCTTAGGAGTCTGTCTGACGCTGTTCTACTCATCACACCCTGACAAGGCTGTCACAATTTAATAGCACCTTCCCTTTTCCCTCTGTGCTTCAGCTCTGTGCTTCAGCTTTGTTTTTCCTCTGCCTCTCCTGACAGCTCTATGTGGTGCATTGACTTCTTGGCAGTCTCACTAGTGAGAGAGTGTGAGTGTGTGAGCCCATAGCCTGCGGCAAAGATTAGAAGACTACCTATGCCTACCTGGTGGGTAGTGTTGTCTCCTCAGAGGCAATGTGAGAACTGTCCCCCAGTGCATGATGGGATTGAAAGGCTTCGACAGCCACAAGTACTCTACAATGACACAGAAGCACAGGGGGGCTTTGAATCCCCCACATCACTGCAATGAAAAAACTCCCCAATGTTGCCGCTAGTATCTTCACCGACACAAGCACGAGGCAAGTAGGCACATTTTAGTGCTGATTAAATGTAGGAATGGAGTGAGACTCTAAATTGGTATTAGTCAAAACTTTTCTATTTCATTAGCTATACCAGTGTTGTTCAACTTTCTGCAGAGCAATCTCTTTGTCCATTGGGAATCTATCCCATGCCATTCTTCACTGAATGCTGTTGTGTCAATTAGAATGCTGTTGTGTCAATTAGTTGTGTCAATTAGATAGCGTAACATCCTTATAAAACCTTTAGATTACTGTTTATCTGCCATAAGCTTTTTTAAGAGGCTTCTCATGTGTATTACCCGCCATCCCCCACCCCCCCGGCAGTTTCAGGAGAAGAAGATGTCTTTGTACCGCTGATCCGTTATTCCAGATGAATGGCTTTAAAATAGGGAGAGTGCCTGGGAAACAATTACAAGGATCAACTCACCTGAAAGCACTCCACCAGTTCTGTATACTGATGGTAGAACATTTCATTTTAGCCTGTTGTTTTTCTGTTGTCTATGCTGCTGCCGTTGTTGCTTTGTGGCAGTGAATGCTCATGATTACTTTTTCTTGTGAATCGTGAATGACTGAGCAAAGTCATTGTGTTTGTTTGAGGCTTGCTGAACGACCATTTCATTGGTCACGAAGATAAGGCCTTTACATGTAGGTATGTACAGTATGGAATCACTATATGTGATATCAGCATCATATTTATTGGGTAATTTCGTAACACTTGTAACTAGCTCCCCTATGTGTAGCTGTCACGTTCTGACCTTTATTTCCTTTGTTTTGTCATTATTTAGTGTGGTCAGGGCGTGAGTTGGGGTGGGCAGTCTATGTTTGTTTTTCTATGATTTGGGGATTTCTATATTTCGGCCTAGTATGGTTCTCAATCAGAGGCAGGTGTCATTAGTTGTCTCTGATTGAGAATCATTCTTAGGTTGCCTGGGTTTCACTGTGTGTTTGTGGGTGTTTGTTTCCGTGTCTGTGTTTTTCACCACATGGTACTGTTTTGGGTTTCGTTCATTCCACGTTTATTGTTTTTGTATTCAGTTGTTCATGTGTACTATTTCTTATTAAAGGAACCATGGACTGTAAGGGATTTCCTCCTCTTCTTCCGAAGAGGAGAGGCGAAAAGGATCGGAGGACCAATATGCGGCGTATTGGTCCTCCGATCCTTTTCGCCTCTCCTCTTCGGAAGAAGAGGAGGAAATCCCTTACAGTAGCATTATATCCTTTTCAAACTAATTACAGATAAACACAAGGTATTGGAGTATTAATGTGTAAACCCATCAATTTTTTCAATAAAAATTCAATTGATGTAGCATCATAGATTCACAACATAAACCCCTTGCCGGTGTAATGCAAAGTTTATGTTCCAGCTGTACGAAAAGGCACCTTGTTGATGTGTTATGTCTATCTTCCTACTGTGCCAAGACACTTTACATGTTTATCTTCGAGGTAAGTCTGACACTTTACATGTTTATCTTCGAGGTAAGTCTGACACTTTACATGATATCTTTGAGGTAAGTCTGACACTTTACATGTTTATCTTCGGGGTAAGTCTGACACTTTACATGTTATCTTGGAGGGATGTCTAAGACACTTTACATGTTTATCTTCGAGGTAAGTCTGACACTTTACATGTTTATCTTCGAGGTAAAAGCCTGACACTTTACAGGTTATCTTGGAGGTATGTCTAAGACACTTTACAGGTTATCTTGGAGGTATTTCTAAGACACTTTACATGTTATCTTGGAGGTAAGTCTAAGACACGTTGTTAAAATGCAACGTATGTTCTTGTTGCTACAGATCAGCAAGTTCGACTTGACATTGAAGTCACAGCAGCACACGTTTTACACCATTAAATAAAGAATTTGACAACAGAGGGGTGCTAAATGACTGCGGTCATAGATATGAGAAGATCGAATTTCAATATTGAAACTATGTTGCAAATGTCGAGTGACAGACAGCAATGTTTGTACAACCCAAACGAAATGTTAGGCTAGAAGCAAGGGGGAATAATGTCTAGATGCCTGTTACAGTGGAGATCAAGTTAATGAATTGGCTGGATGGGAAAGTGGATGACCAGGGATTTCTCAGATGGAACAGAAAACCAGATTCCCATTTTTGTATCAATTTTTAGTATAGCTTAAAACGCGTCTTGTTTTGACCGACTCATTGTAGAATGATGTTTAAGGACGGCTCTGTGTTTGATATACAGCCTTTCTCTTGTCACGTATGCAGAAATGATCCTTAATAATGTGCTTGGAGGGTTAGAAGGCACACATGGTCAAGACTTTTGTTGTGGCATGCATAAACAGTCATATCGGTGTTCAATCTGCCCACAAACACGCAGCAATCAACTCAGTGTTTGAGATGCAGTTTTCTGACTGTGTGCGTATCAGAGGAGATCGGGGCTTCTCTTTCGCCACCATAATTGATCACTATTGTGTTTATTGAGGGAACATTTGTTATTGTATTATCGTCCTTTTTGTTTCCACTGCTCATGTTGTTTATCATGAGAGGGGCTTTGGTTTTCATTTTGAGGCTGACCTGCCAACAGACAGGTCTCTTGTTACTGCATTGAGAGCAGAGCATTAGGGATTCAGCTCAGGTGTAGCGTCACGAGCTACAAGCTGAGGGGAAGAATGCCTGAATGCAATGACAGATGGGAGCAGTGATTCTGTTTAATGTCACATGTGCACACTCTTCATGGGAGGCCTGGGTGGTCTGGAATACTGACAGGGAAGGACGTGGGTTGTCGCCACAAGTAAGCTATCACATACAGTGCCTTCAGAAAGTATTCACACCCCTTGACTTTTTCCACATTTTGTTGTGTTACAAAGTGGGATTAAAATGGATTTAATTGTCATTTTTTTGTCAATGATCTACACACATTCTTTGAACAATGCTTGGGTCAACATACACGTTAGTCCAGCTTCTCTCACATGAATGCCATTAGAAACGAACACTCGTTCCTCCATATCAAACGTGAATCTTCATCACTGCCAGCGGGTTGTCCTGACTTCCTATGTGCCAAACATTTCTGCTCTTTCCCAATCTAAAAGTGCAATTAGAAGAGAAGCCCTTGTGTGTGTGTTTCTTATGTTGAAAAGGTGTAAGACAGGAAATAATTAAATGAATAGATATAGAACAGAATGGCCATAATGATGGTCATTATGGCCAAACAGTTATATTTTTGTTTCATCAGACCAGAGGACATTTCTCCAAAAATGTCTCTCTTTTTATGGTGGTTGTGGAGCAGTGGCTTCTTCCTTGCTGAGCGGCATTTCAGGTTATGTTGATATAGGACGAGTTTTTACTGTGGATATCGATACTTTTGTACCTGTTTCCTCCAGCATCTTCACAGGGTCCTTTGCTGTTGTTTTGGGATTGATTTGCACTTCTCGCACCAAAGTACGTTCATCTCTAGGAGACAGAACGCGTCTCCTTCCTGAGCGGTAGGGCGGCTGCGTGGTACCATGGTGTATTGTTTGTACAGATGAGCGTGGTACATTCAGGCATTTGGAAATTACTCCCAAGGATGAGCCAGACTTGTGGAGGTCTACAATTCTTTTCCGAGGTCTTGGCTGATTTCTTTTGATTTTCCCATGATGTCAAGCAAAGAGGCACTGAGTTTTAAGGTAGGCTTTTAAATACATTCACAGGTACAACTCCAATTGACTCACATGATGTCAATTAGCCTATCAGAAGCTTCTAAAGCCATGACACCATTTTCTGGAATGTTCCAAGTTGTTTAAAGGCACAGTCAACTTAGTGTATGTAAACTTCTGACCCACTGGAATTGTGATACAGTGAATTTTAAGTGAAATAACCTGTCTGTAAACAATTGTTGGGAAAATTACTTGTGTCTTGCACAAAGTAGATGTCCTAACCGACTTGCCAAAATTATAGTTTGTTAACAAGAAATTTGTGGAGTCGTTGAAAAACAAGTTTTAGTGACTCCAACCTAACTAAATCCGTCTGTGCGCGTGCCCCATTGTGCGCTATCGTGCATAAAATAAAATAAATCCCCTTACATCAAACGCGATCACGATACGCAGGTTAAAATATCAAAACAAACTCTGAACCAAAGACATTAATTTGGGGACAGGTCGAAAAGCATGTATAGCAATTTAGCTAGTTAGCTTGCACTTGCTAGCTAATTTGTCCAATTTAGCTAGCTTGCTGTTGCTAGCTAATTTGTCCTGGGTTATAAACATTGAGTTGTTATTTTACCTGAAATGCACAAGGTGCTCTACTCTGACAATTAATGCACACATAAAACGGCCAACCGGATCGTTTCTAGTCATCTCTCCTCCTTCCAGGCTTTTTCATCGTTTAACTTATATGGCAATTGGCATCTAAACTCATAGTTTTACCATGACAACCGTCAACAGTTTGTCTTTCAATCACCCACGTGGGTATAACCAATGAGGAGATAGCACGTGGGTACCTGCTTCTATAAACCAATGAGGAGATGGGAGAGGCAGGACCTGCAGCGCGATCTGCATCATAAATAGAACTGACTTCTATTTTAGCCCTTGGCAACGCAGACGCTCATTGGCGTGCGCGAGCAGTGAGGGTACAATAATTGAATAACATGGATTACTAAATGTATTTTGTGACGCACGCGACCTGTCCGGTCTGGTCAGCATGTAAGTGTATGTAAACTTCCAACTTCAACTGTGTGTACATGTTTACATTATTATTTTGATTTTCGACTGTTTTCTAAGTCAGAAGACATCCATCTAGAGTTTTCTATGACCGTGTAGTAGTGTGTCCCCCCCATAACTACTACTGTACATTAATAAAATATCTCTTGCTGGGATTAATGACTAAAACCATAGCGAAACAGTGCAAAACGACTGTCAGCTCAACTTTAAAGCACTTCAAATTTAATTTTCATAAGTGTTTTTTTAGATTATAATTGTGTTTGTGCATTGTTTTTTATACCAGTCTTAGGAAGAGTAATCAATCCCAAATGTGTGTCCCCTGTAATTAAATAGTTGAATAGCCCTGCGCTAAGTTAAATAGGCTTTTCACTATACTAATGGAGATGAGTAGGCTCAGGTCTGAGCTCGTTTCCACAGCAACAGAGGACTATAGGAGATAAGGCCAGGGTCCCAACCATTGTGAGTATTTCATGAAGGGCCTCATTACGGCTTGGGTGCCTTTGTAAGACTGGCACAGAATTAAACAGTGAGCTTTTGACAACTCATCCTGGTCTATCCTTTCAAACGACTGTCTGATCTAAAGTTCTCCTGAACCCTTGGGATCACTGAATGGCTTCATTCAATAGAGAGATCCTCTCATTTACATTACATTTACATCCTCTCATTACTATATAGCAATACCAACGACCTATGTTCCAATTACTAGTAATACTGGTTGTGCCGTGTTACAGCGCATCATTACAAAACAGTTCTCACACAAAATCTACATTAATATGATAGGAGTAACACAGTTCACGTGCCGTAGAAGAACCATTTATTTTATACCAAGCCTAGTATCCTAATGTGTATTTTTTTTTACCAACAGTACTAACAAAACGTTCATTATAACATGTTGTCAGAGTAAGATGGATTTTTTTTGCCTGTTGAATGCTCCAAATGAGGCGGAATACCTCTTAGCTCAAGGTGGAGACCATAACCCTTTATTCCAAGAATATTCTAGGAATATAACAATAACCTCCCTGGCTTGATTTATAAAGGTCCAGTAAATCCATTATTATACTATCATTATTATCATATATTATCATTATTATACTTCCAACATGAATAAGCTTACTGTGCTGTAATGTGCCAGATAACAAATAAATAAAGAAGTAAACGTGTTAAACTTTATAAATTGTTGTTTGAGTCTAGACTGTGTATTCATACAAAAAAAAGGATTCACAACAGATCCTAATTTGAGCTAATAAGAAACTTTAAACAGTTTGATTGACACCATATGGGAAAGCAAAACATGTTATTTCCACAATTATTGCCAATTAGACCATTTGTTTTGCTAATTGCCAATAATGAAGGGAAACTGTGCTTGTCTCTATGTGTGAAACAAAGAAAAACAAACATTTTCCCTGCTTTTGGCAGGTAGTTTAATAAGCTCTGAGAACAACAAATGTTGCTGCTGAAATGCATCTGTTCTGACACTAAATAGAAAGTATGCAGCAGAGTTGTGCCCTTTGCCTTTTGTTTAATCAGGTTTCCTCTCAACCATGGGATGCAGTGATCCAGTTTCATTTGTAGGCATAATGACTTGTTGCACTTATTGACCAAAAGCAAAACACAGACAGCCTGAGTGATTCTGGCTGTGTTTACAGATTAGACAAACAATCTGGCAGGGTTTTGTTTTTATACTCAAACAAGGGATCCACAAGACACAGAGACATTTAGAATGTACAGTACATTCGCTGCATTTACATAGGCAGCCAAGCTCTGATCTTTTGCCCAATTAGATCTCATTAGTCAATAGACCAATTAGTGGAAAAGGTCAGAATTGTGCAGCCATTGCATAGTGAATATGGACACAATTGAGGATTCCGTACCATTATATTCAATGTGAAGATGCTTCATATATAATGTTATAGCTTCACTCACCAACCTTTGGGAATTCATCTCAGTGCATTATTCCATAAGGAGGTCAAATACATACAGAAATGTGAGTTACCATCCAACTCTGAAGAACAATAAATATTTGCTTTCCTGAGACCTTATATCCTCAAATGCTCAAATCCGCCGAACATTAATTCTCTTTTTAAATCATGGAGTTCTATATGATGTTCTTCTTAGTGTTGACTAGGTGTAAAGCCAAGCCTCAGAGCCCTCACTTATGTCACTAGATCTAACTGTGAAACTCAGTTACATTAACATTATAGCATATAATCATTCTCTGATGTTGCTTCTCCTGAGTATGCATTTTATGCCAAAACCTTATTTCTCTACAAAGCTTAATTTAGAATAATTTCCTCAAGTGGATGGAAAAATGTAAAACACAACTGAATTCTCGACAAGATGTGTTGCTGAGATGTGACGGGTAGGTCACTAGTTCGTGTTGTTGCCATAGTGTGATAATGTGTGAAACTAATCAAACTGACAGTATAAAGGACAAACCACATAATGATGTTTGAGTCCTAGTTGAAGTTATATAGACAAACAGCTGTCAATCCCACACAGATCATTTGTCCCCCAAAAAGTCCATGAACCTCATAACCTTTTAACTTGATGACGTCAAATTCCTGGTGTGACTAAGGTCGACGTTGTTTACCATACTGTTGCTATTGCTGGAGCTGAACTGAGGCTAAACTAGGAGGACCGTTTGCCCCAATCATAACCTTTACCCAGCTGGCGCACTAACATAGCCCCCTTCACTTTGTTATTTACATTATAGAATGTGACAGTTTTCATAAGAAAAGTACAAAGAACTGTCTGCTCGTTCTAACATCAAGGTTATCCTTGGGGACCAGACCAAGGCTTTTGCTGCCAGGCTTTCATACGCACCAAACAGTATGTATTGCATGTGCCTAAATGGATTACTCAGATGCACAAATGGGTTTGTTGATTTCTTCTATGGTAAGGACTGTTTCACTGCAATTTATGTTTTTCCTTCTGGAACACTCGAGCATTGTGAAATCACTTATATTGTCTGGTGAGTAGCATTGTGCTGTGTAGGTCAAACTATGAGAACCTATGTGATAATCTACCTGCCTGTTCCAAGACCCTATTGCCTACATCTGGGTGGGAGATAGTTTGGCTCCAACTCTCAGACACAGGATATGATCCAATGACACAATGTTCATTGTTTGTACATTGCTGAATAAGTCTGTAGAGAGTCACTAACTCCAGCAGCTGTTTGCTATATTTCTTGTGTTTCTATCGATAGCGACGGGCTGTCTGTTTGAATGCAGGTGTGTTTGAATGGCATATGGCCCGTTAATTTCAGAGTGAGTAAGAGGCAGACCACTTCAATCGTGTAGGTAAATATTACTCTTGTGTTCAGGTGTCTCTGCAATATTCACAGAGACCAAGCTGGAAATGAGGGACATTAAAATCAAATTATGACTCTTGCAAGGTTAGAAGATCGATCGGCAGCTTTCGGGCTGTGCTGGGTGCTGTTATTGATGAGCACACTGTTGTTAGGTAAAATGGTGAAAGCTTTGCAGTTATATGTAAGGATGATATGGGGCTATCAATCTTAGTTGCAGTATAGCAAAGGGGATCATTTGGAAGCTAATGACAGCAATTTACAGAAGAGGACAAGCGTAGAGATGGTAACCATGACAGATGTCATGCGTGAATAGTCATGTGATATGTGATAGAGCCATTACGACGGAGCACTCACATTATGAGTGCACATACAGAATATTGTGAAGAGCCTAAGTAACGGGGAATGAGTAACCATGGTGAACCATTTGAGCATATGCACTTGAGTTCGGACTCACTACTCTTATAGTTGTTAAAATAATATTTTGTGAAACACAGAAAATATTAATGTCCCCCCCCCCTTCTTCTCTCTGTATACAGGCTGTGGAAACCAACCTGGCATCAAAGGACAGCCACTGGGTTTATGCCAACGAGGTGAGACCAAAACCAATACAGCATATTTATACATTTCATATGGATGAAAATCAATAATGCTCTCACTCTGTTCTCCTCCATATTTAGACTCATAAACAGCATTAAAGCTCTCACAACATGCCACTTCTCTTCTGTCTTTCTGAGGACATTTATACAATATTGACACAATCACTCTTGTTTATTGCGTATTCACAGCACTTTGGAAGCCAAAGTCGGTTTTTACATGTTATTTGTTGATATGAGATTGGCCTAAATGGTCTTCCAAATGGACTTTAACATCACTAAATGCCAAGCACTTTGTGACTGCTAAACACTCTCTATCCTGCCTGAGAGCAGCTGGGTACATTGATTCAGGCTGATTTGCAGATAAGGACCATAATCCATCTGATGTCCCAATGCTAATGGGAAAAAACATGTTCCTACCATACCTGGATGTCTTTTATTAGCATGTATGTACTTACAGAGTACACTGTAAAATTGACCTAACCACAAAACCACAGTGAACTCACCCACACATACACATGAGCACACACATGCACACACACACACACACACACGTGTTCTTGCGTGCGGACGCACGCATGAATGCGTTACAAATAAAGTAAAACAGGAGGTTAGTAAGCACCTTAGTTGGATAGGAGGGGCTCGTTGTAATGGCTGGAGCAGAATGAGTAGAATATCATCAAATACATCAAACATATGGTTTCTAGGTGCTTGACACCATTCCATTCGCTCCATTCCGGCCATTATTATGAGCCATCCTCCTCTCAGCAGCCTCCTTTGTTATAAACATTGACAAGGTGCACAAACGGGCTGATCTTCATCATTATACGAATGACAAGTCCTTATCTTGCAACTCGACTCCAACATCCTAATCATGATGCATGTATTGATCTTACATTCATCTTGTGAATTTGATTTATTAATGTACCTCATAGTATCTTCCTATTTAGGCTGCCGTAACTCCTGTTAGACGAAGTGGTAAAAAATTAAAAGTTAATCTGTTATTTATTTTGTGGCAGGCAAACACATTCCTTTTTCCTTTAAGACAATTATGATAGTGTCACCACCAAGACATTAGATTTAATAGCATCAGACAGCAGAATGTATGAGCTAATTGCATGTTAATTTCTCCATCACTTCCTTAATGATTGACACGATGTGGCATATTGTTGAGTTATCACTCCTCACTATATTAATGAATAGGACAGGCTGTACCTGAGTACTTTGAAATGACACCCCCTCTTTCTTTCTCGATGAAAGTCAAGCGTACACTACCGTTCAAAAGTTTGGGGTCACTCAGAAATACAGTGTAGACATTGTTAATGTTGTAAATGACTATTGTAGCTGGAAACGGCAGATTTGTTATGGAATATATACATAGGCGTACAGAGACCCATTATCAGCAACCATCACTGTTCCAATGGCATGTTGTGTTAGCCAATCCAAGTTGATAATTTTAAAAGGCTAATTGATCATCAGAAAACCCTTTTGAAATGATGTCTGCACAGCTGAAAACTGTTGTTCTGATTAAAGAAGCAATAAAACTGGCCACCTTTGAAAAAACAAGTTTTAATGACTCCAATCTAAGTGTATGTCTTCCGACTTCAACTGTAGATATTCCGTTAACAATCAGCAGTTTCCAGTTACACCAGCCATTTACAACATTTAAATTTTATTTTACCTTTATTTAACTAGGCAAGTCAGTTAAGAACAAATTCTTATTTTCAATGACAGCCTAGGAACAGTGGGTTAACTGCCTGTTCAGGGGCAGAACGACAGATTTGTACCTTGTCAGCTCGGGGGTTTGAACTTGCAACCTTCCGGTTACTAGTCCAACGCTCTAACCACTAGGCTACCCTGCTGCCCCATTAACAATGCCTACACTCGGAAATAGACTATTATGCTATTTTAATGGACAAAACGGTAGTGTATCTGATGCCGCTGTGATCACCTTGAGGAGGGAACGACAAAGGCAAACTATTTTTCAATCGGCCTTGTTCGATGCTGGCAATGTATTTTAGCATGGAGTACACAACATGTTCAACTTGGAAGAGAAAAAAGGAGGTGGTGTAATACTGAATACTGTAATACTGACGTAAAACCTGTAAAAAATACAGTGATTGGCTATTTACCCCAAAAATACCATATGATTTGATTGACCTTCTAATTAGGAGAGTGGGAGCTGAAATGGTGCACTTAATAAGCCTACTTATAGTTCACTCTCAATCACTATATACAGTGCATTCTGAAAGTATTCACTTAATAAGCCTACTTATAGTTCACTCTCAATCACTATATATAGTGCATTCCGAAAGTATTCACTTAATAAGCCTACTTATAGTTCACTCTCAATCACTATATACAGTGCATTCCGAAAGTATTCAGACCCCTTCACCTTTTCCACATTTTGTTACGTTACAGCCTTATTCTAAATTGGATTAAATCTTTTTCCCCCCCATCAATCTACACACTATACCCCATAATGACGAAGCAAAAACAGTTTTTTACAAATGTTTGCATACGTATTACAAATTTTAAAAACTGGAAGACTTGTCCCGAAGCCACTTCGCGTTGTCTTGGCTGTGTCTTTAGGGTCGTTGTCCTGTTGGAAGGTGAACTTTCGCCCCAGTCGGAGGTCTGAGGACTCTGGAGCAGGTTTTCATCAAGGATCTCTCTGTACTTTGCGCTGTTCATCTTTCCCCTAATCCTGATTAAAATATATTCCCCATGCCCCAGTATGATTACTATGTGTTGTGACTGGGCGGGGGCAACCATTTTAGCCAGGCAATCTCCAGGCCCTGTGTTCTACGCTTCTGTGTTCCACTGGTCCCTGTGATGCATTTAAGCCAGACAGGCTGGCATCAGGAGAGGAGGGGTTGTCTCTGTCAGTTCTCTGCCCCCTGGGCCTCGGCGCTAACTAGGACATGGAGGCTGCAGCGAGGTCTCATCAGCCACCACAACCAGCTATGATAATCTATTGTCACTGCTAACAAAAGTCCGTTCAGAATGAGTTCATATGAAGAGTTAAAGGCCAATGCAGCCATTTTTATATCAACATCAAATAGTTTCTGGGTAACAATTAAGTACCTTACTGTAAGGGGCGGCAGGTAGCCTGGCGGGTAGGAGCATTGGGCCAGAAACCGAAAGATTTCTGGATCGAATCCCCAAGCTGACAAGGTAAATATCTGTCATTTTGCCACTGAGCAAGGCAGTTCACCCACTGTTCCCCAGGCGCCAGTGACATTGATGTCAGTTAAGGCAGCCCCCCGCACTGCTCTGTTCAGAGGGGTTGGGTTAAATGCAGAAGACACATTTCAGTTGAATGCATTTAGTTGTTCAGCTGACTAGGTATTGTATTTCCCTTTCCCAATTGGATTTAAATTAAAATGGGCTTTTTAGCAAAATACTATTTCTCAAGCAAGGATTTAGCTAGCACTGTCTGGGAGTATTCTGAGTGGGAAGGGGAAAACTGAAAACAAGCTGTTATTGGCAGAGAGTTTTGGAACTCTTTTGTTATTGGTCTAATCAATTTAACCACGTGTCGATGTCACCATGGAAAGCCGAAACCCATGCAAACCTGCTGATTTAGAAGGTCCTGTGTAGATTGTATTTTCAACCAGCAACTATCAGGAAATTACACTTATACCTTTACAGTGTTAGTTTCATCAGCTGTTGTACAATATGATATAAAACACAGGAAAAACTGAATTAGGACTGCACTGGGTCTTTAACTGGTGAGAAAGGCACTGATAGGAGAGCTGAAGTAGAGAATGGATGGAGAGGAGAGAGGGAGAGAGAGAGAAAGATAAAGAAGAACATTTACTGAAAAGTTTTGAGAATTATAAAAAGAATGGTGCAGAGTAAAAGAGATGGTTTGTCATGTTATACTTCAGCAATTGTTGATACCAAATTTGGTCAATCTTCCACTTTCTTCACCACAAGACAGGATCAGTTACAAATCATTGATTGATGTTTGTGGGAGGAAGTAACAAGGCATCCTTCTCTCTAAATCATCAGCCAAACCAGGGTGTGATGTTGGCACAGGGGAGGGTGGTTGACACTCTCTGGTGGTTCTGTCTGGATGGATGGATGACGCAGTCAAACAGGATTTGTTTTTTTTCACAAAAAAAGAGAGGAGGTGACACCTGAGTCTGTGTGTGATGGATTAGAGTCACGCGGCGTGACAGCCAGAGTCAAGGAGGACAGGGATGATATGACTGATTGTCCGTGGTAACTGCCCGATAATAATGTTGACACTATCTGTGAAACAACAGTGGGCATAGTAGAGGGAAATAAAACAAATTCTACTATCCAAAGACATTATTTTTTTATTAGGTATGTGTATTTTACATTAACATAGTTAGACAAAAAAACTGTAATAAATCATTGAGTCGGAAATAGACAAGCACTTTAGTTAACCATAGTAATGTATGCTCCATTACATACTGTAATTATCCACTGCTTTGAGTTGCACAATATATATATATATGAGAGAGAGAGAGAGAGAGAGACTAGGGTTGAGGGATCATCCTGGCTAGGTTAAGAGTACATCCCAGAGATCCCCTCCCAGTCCTTCCCTTAGTCTCTGAGCTGCTCAGCATACATGTCTAAAGTTGAAGAACAAAAAGCACCTTAACTCCTAATTAAATCTCCATGGTGATTACCAGGATTTCTTTATTTATATATCTTGAAAGATTAATAACATGATTGAGCGGCTTATTGAGGATAATTTAGCTGTCAGCCAGGCTTGATTTGATTAATGTATTTAGATGATGTGTGTCATTGAAACTACCCTCTGTTGAATTTTGGGTTTCCTGTCTTGACTAGGTCAATTTACCTAGGTCATTTCTAGGTCATCTGAATGTTGCTATTGTTTTCCCCTCAAAGTGTATGTCCACACTGAATGCATAAACAGCTGATCTCTCTCACATTCATCCATTCTGCTATGTATTAGCTCTCTAATAACGGTTTTGACCTGTACTGAAATTGTATTACAGAGTAACACGATAGTGGATGTTAGTCACATTGTGTTAGAGTGGTGCCATACGAATCAACAAACTCAAAGGGTAACCCACCAATGTTCTTTCCTTGCATACCCAAACTTCCTCCCACCCCGTTAAAAATACTAAGACCTTGCCATTTGAAGCATAAAGCGGCGATCAGCAGTGGAAACAATAGCAAAGCGTTTCCCTGCACTTGTTTGGGTAAAAAGCTGAGGGACGGGGCTGGAAAAATGGAACCGCTCATCAATTCATAGACAGAGCTATTGATGCAAGGACTGACCATCCGTGATATAAAAATTAGAGTTGTAACCATGTTGAGAGGCTAGATAGTGTGTGTTTACATTGACTTTATTTACAAACCTTAGAGTAAAACAAGCCGTTTTACAACAGTTGAACTAAGCTCATGAGGCATATATAATAATCGCTTGTTTGTAAACAATCAATATTTTGGTTCTAATGGGGTACAACACTTGGACTAAGCTCATGAGGCATTTATCATTTATATTCTTCATTAATTAATGGGTACATATCATTCATTTATAAGTCCAAAAATGGACAACTGAGTGCCCCTTTAATGATCCATGCATTTATGTAAAACCCCTAATCTATGGTCATTGTTGTCTTGTTAGTAAAATGGCTTCATCAAGGTCACTGCAGTGTCAAGTGATGTCACAGACGTAACCTGTGGTGGTGGTGGAACGTTCTGACAGGTCAGGACAGGAAGGACGGCCCTGAACGTGAAGTCATACCTCCATCGATCCTGCGGCATATTCCACCCGATTAATGCAACACAGCACCTCATGAATAGCCATTGTTTACAGTTGACTGGCTGTCAAGAGGAAACTTAAACACTTAACACCTACAAAATTCTGTTTGTATGACTCATAGTGTAGTGTGTTTGTGCTGTATAAAAATACATGTACATCTTTCTAAAAGCAGTAAAGTACACAACCAGTAAATTATTGATGAGGTTGTATGCTTGTTGCATAACAGTTATGCATTTCTCGAAGGAATGAATGAGCTTGGATGGTGAGATAGAGAACAAAAGGCCAAGGAGAGCGAGATAAATCGACACAAAGTTAAAAATAAAAAAAGGGAGAAAGCGAGACAGAGAGACAGCTAACGGGAAACAGAGGCTTGGAGATGTCTGAGAGAGAAAAATTTGACTTGGCCAGATCGAGAGCGAGAGAGAGACGGAGAAGCACAAATACGTTTGAACTGTCAGTTGCCTCATTACTGTGGTGTTTGACCCCAATGCTGGTTGATTGGCAAATCATTGACTGCTGTCCTGCTCTGGCTCTCATTACTATTGATCTGACCCTTCATAGGTCATCCCCTGTCTGGCCCTGTACTCATTCCTCTCACCCATAACTGTATCACCCCTGTCTGCATACATGACTTATGAGTTTCCTTCATACCCACAGCTGTTTGGTGTATGCTCTATGATTCTAAGAAATTGAAGGAGTGTTGATGTTTATTTGTCAATTGATCAAAGCAGTGGTTCCCAAACTTTTTATAGTCCCATACCCCTTAAAACGTTCAACCTCCAACTGTGTACCCCCTCTAGCACCAGGGTCAATGCACTCTCAAATGTTGTTTTTTTGCCATCATTGTAAGCCTGCCACACACACACAATATAAGTTTGTCACAACCCAGCTCGTGGGAAGTGATAAAGAGCTCTTATAGGACGACGGCACAAATAATCATATAATAATAATCAATAATTTTGCTTTTTATTTAGTCATCTTCGATATAAAACTTTATTTGTTATTCGAAAATTGTGAATAACTCACCACAGGTTAATGAGAAGGGTGTGCTTGAAAGGATGCACATAACTCTGCAATGTTGGGTTGTATTGGAGAGACTCTCAGTCTTAAATCATTTCCACACACAGTCTATGCCTCATGCTAGTGAGGGCTGAGAATCCACTCTCACATAGGTACATGTTTGCAAAGAGCATCAGTTTCTTAACAGCGCGATTTGCCAAGGTAGGATACTTTGAGCGCGGCCCAATCCAGAAATCTGGCAGTGGCTTCTGATTAAATTCAATTTTCGCAGAACCGCTTGTTGCAATTTCAATGAGGCTCTCTTGTTCAGATATCGGTAAGTGGACTGGAGACCGGGCATGAAAGGGATAACAAATCCAGTTGTTTGTGTCATCCTTTTCGGGAAAGTACCTGCGTAATTGTGCACCCAACTCACTCAGGTTCTACGCTATATCACATTTGACATTGTTCGTAAGCTTTAGTTCATTTGCACACAAAAGAATCATACAATGATGGAAAGAACTGTGTGTTGTCCATGTTAATGCAGACAGAGACAAGCTCCAACTTTTCTTGATCATAGCCTCAATTTTGTCTCGCTCATTGAATATAGTTGCAGAGAGTCCCTGTAATCCTAGATTCAGATCACTCAGACAAGAAAACACATCACCCAGGCAGGCCAGTCGTGTGAGAAACTCGTAATCATGCAAACTGTCAGACAAGTGAACATTTTGGTCAGTAAAGAAAACTTTAAGCTTGTCTCTGCTTTAACGAAGTTAACCATTTTCACTGTAGTGTCCAAAATGTCTTTCAAGCTGTCAGGTATTCCTTTGGCAGCAAGAGCCTCTCGGTGGATGTTGTAGTGTACCCAAGTGGCGTCAGGAGCAACTGCTTGCACGTGCGTTACCACTCCACTGTCTCCCTGCTCCAACAGTACAGCTACCAACACATCTTGACCACCAAAGTCCATTTGATGTCACAAAGCTGTCCAGTACATACAAAATATCCTCTCCTGTTGTCCTGGTTTCCAGTAGTTTGCAGAAGAGGATGTCTTCCTTAATTGACCCCCCACAATAGTATGGGGCTTGCCTGTCCTAGCCACTCGGTAGCTCACCATATAAGACGCTTCTAGCCCCTTCTTATTAATGGTATCTGTTGCTTTTATACATGTCTTCCTACTCGGAAGTCATCTTAATTCTCGCTCCAAAAACCCCTGTGGCTTATTTTTCAAGAGTGAAGGTTTCATCGAGTTGTGAGGTAGTACTTTTGCACATATAACACACTGTGGATGAGGAAAGGCACTACTCCCAAGATAAGTGAACCCCAAATCAATGTAGTTCTCATCATATTTGTGCCTCTTTGATGGTCCGACGTTCCTGTCTGTTGTTCGGTGCTTTCCCGGGTAAGGGGCCAGTAGCTCTTTGGCTGCATCAGATTCACAGCTGTCAGTGTCCATGCTAGCTGGGCTAACAACAAATGTAGAATTACTGATGTTAGCTTTGGACGTGCTCGTGGAAGTAGAACAACTTGTGTCGTCGACAGGTGAAGGTGTAGTACTGCTGGTAGGAGCAGTACTACCAGTAGAGCTGGAATGTGTCTCTATGGACGTGGGCCTTACTTTTTTTTTAAACCAATGTTCAAGCAAACGGAATGAGCAGCAGCTACGTTTGGCTACATGCGGACCGTTAGTGGAATTCCCGCGAGAGAGTAAAGATTAATGTGGTTGGATGTTAATTATTTGACTAGGCTACCTGTATTTGACATTGTGTTGTTATTTCTCTGAACACTAGATCATTTTTTATTTTTTGGGGCAGTGAAACGAGGCTACCAAAATGTATAGCCCAATGTATAGCCCCATTGGAAAATATAAAAGGACTGTCTGAAAATGTGAATCACATTTTTATTTGGCACCCCCCTGAACGCATTGTGCATACCCCAGTTTGGGAATACCTGGATCAGAGGAACGGAGAGATATCAGACAGTGATGATCCCAATCCATATTCAGCTGAAAACTAATTGAAAACCTGACTTTGGAAAGAGTGTTTATTGCTTGCATTTATTGATTGGTCTATTGATTAATCCTACTAATATTCAACTGTTACACGAACTGGTAACAAGATTCACTTTATAATCAATACCTGCACTATGGTTACCATGTACCTAGTCCTATAATGAATGTGTGAATAGACCGTTTTTTAGACCACTTTCTACAGAGTGTGAACGTTTTAGTAAATTATTAGATTTCTTTTCATGGTTTTGACCATGAACCCTCCTACCCCATCCTCTCTTCTTTGCCGCAGGAGGTGAGTGACACAGAAATCATGGAGTTGGTCCACAGTTCATTGGGCCGGATGACCGTCATACGTCAGATCTTCCCTCTGTGGAGAGACACCAACATCCGCTGCATGAGGAACAACCACCGCATCTCGTCCCTGCTCTGTGACCCCCAGGAGGGCTACCTGCAGTCCCTGGAGGTCAGTGTGACTGAGATTACTTTATTAATGACCGTCAGCCACACCATATATCCACACCATCAGTGAACTCCACAGAGTACTTTGTCATTCACCCAATATCACCCCACGTACTGATGAAACATGACCATGACCAAAACAATACTGAAGGGCGACCAGAGCGAGTTGCCTGTCAGCGCCATGACAACATTGAACGCTGTCATCATTCTAACACGGTGTCATTTCCTTCAATGTTAAAACCCTCAGTCTGTCACCATCACCAGATTACACAGGGCTGCACAGCCACACAGATTTCCAACATTACAAATGTCTTAGAAATGTTCTCTGTATTCCATCTAGTGTGCAGTGACCGTGACTTACTATGCAGGCTCCATAGCTAGTGTAGAACACTGTTTAGGACAGATAGTAGCCAGGCTATATACAGTAGCAAGGCTATAACAGTAGCCAGGCTATATACAGTAGCAAGGCTATAACAGTAGCCAGGCTATATACAGTAGCAAGGCTATAACAGGGGCCAGGCTATATACAGTAGCAAGGCTATAACAGTAGCCAGGCTATATACAGTAGCAAGGCTATAACAGTAGCCAGGCTATATACAGTAGCAAGGTTATAACAGTAGCCAGGCTATATACAGTAGCAAGGCTATAACAGTAGCCAGGCTATATACAGTAGCCAGGCTATAACAGGAGCCAGGCTATATACAGTAGCAAGGCTATAACAGTAGCCAGGCTATATACAGTAGCAAGGCTATAACAGTAGCAAGGCTATAACAGGAGCCAGGCTATATACAGTAGCAAGGCTATAACAGTAGCCAGGCTATATACAGTAGCAAGGCTATAACAGGAGCCAGGCTATATACAGTAGCAAGGCTATAACAGTAGCCAGGCTATATACAGTAGCAAGGCTATATACAGTAGCAAGGCTATATACAGTAGCAAGGCTATAACAGTAGCCAGGCTATATACAGTAGCAAGGCTATATACAGTAGCAAGGCTATATACAGGCACCGGTTAGTCGGGCTGATTGAGTATGTACATGTATGTTTAAAGTGACTATGCATATGTGATAAACAGAAAGTAGCAGTAGCGTAAAAGAGTGGTTGACAGGTGGTGGGTGGCAGGACATACAGATAGTCCGGGTAGCCAATGTGTGGGGTCACCGGTTGGTCGGGCTAATTGAGGTAGTATGTACATGAATGTCTGGTTAAAGTGACTATGCATATATGATAAACAGAGAGTAGCAGCAGCCTAAAAGAGGGATTGGGGGGCAGGGGACACAATGCAAATAGTCCAGGTAGCCATTTGAAAACCTGTTCAGGAGTCTTGTGGATTGGGGGTAAAAGCTGTTGAAAAGCCTTTTGGTCCTAGACTTGGCGCTCCGGTACCGCTTGCCATGCAGTAGTAGAGAGAACAGTCTGTGACTGGGGTGCCTGAGGAATGGTGGCATTCAGCAAATATTTCTCATGTTGTTGCTGTTCCCTGCCATTCATACATGCCATTGTTGGTGTCCCTCATATCGAAAGCATGCTGTGGACTCAGGCATCCATTGCGCCTATTTGTATACCAACTGAAAATTCCAGGGAACGTGTTTGGGCTCGTCTTTGTCCAGTGTTCCTTCAATAAATCCCAATCACAATTTCCTACAGACAAGTTAGAAAAGCTGGACCACAAATGCTCTGTGGCATTTCAACAGACATGTATTTTTCTATCATAAAAAAACTTGTGGTCTTTCATATCTCTTGTCTGTAACATAAAAGCTGTCGTTGCAGTGTCAGACCGGGTGTGTTCTGCTCCCCAGGTGAATAGCACCATGGGTCTGTCTCTCCCTTTCATTCTGTGGCCATGCTGGGAAAAGTGTATATTCCCTACTGAGAACTTAATTTCCCCAAAACCTCACAGGGGCAGTGGCAGAGAGGAGCCGCTTTTATGTTGGTCTTGTCAACCTTCACACGGTTCAACAAGTACTTTTGAGTATCTCGTTTTGGGAGTTTTTCCCTACAAAGTCTCAAACTAGGATAATAGTTGCGTGTCACTGCTGATTCTGCTCAACACCTTTCATAGAATATATTTTGATGTGTTGTTTCTCCCCAGGTCTCCAGCTTGTACCTGTATGACAGTGTGCTGATGTTGGCCAACGCCTTCTACAGTAAGCTGGAGGACAGGAAGTGGCATAGCATGGCCAGTCTGAACTGCATGAGGAAGTCCACCAAGCCTTGGAATGGAGGCTGGTCTATGCTGGACACCATCCAGAAGGTAGGGCAACACACGACATTGCAGACTAAGTCATATTACATAGAAATGGATTCCTTTCGTTCTCATGTGGCATTCTTCTCACATGAATCTAAGCTCTTTGAAAACAGATATACAAGCAGAATGATTCTGTCTTTTGAGTTGATCCAAATTAAGAAAATATTGGAACAAAATATACTTGATTACATCAATTTAGAGGCTGTGATTTAAAACTTCATAAAGTGAATAATTTATAAATTAACAAAAGTGTTTTCATGAAAATGTTTAAAAAAGTCAACCACTTATTGTAATAATAATGGTTCTCTTTTGAAGTCATGATGACTAATCACAATTTCACTCAAACACTCACTTCCAATTTAGTCATTTAGCAGGAGCTCTTATCCAGAGCGACTTACAGTAGTGGGGGCATTCATTGGTTTGTATTGGTCCCCCATGGGAATTGAACCCACCACCCTGGCATTGCAAGCACCATCAAATCAAATGTTATTTGTCACATGCACCTAATAGAACAGGTACTGTGAAAACTGTTAAGACGACTTTTGGACCTAGACTTGGCGCTCCGGTGCCACTTGCTGTGCGGTAGCAGAGAGAACAGTCTATGACTAGGGTGGCTGGAGTCTTTCGCAATTTTTAGGGACTTCCTCTGACACCGCCTGGTATAGAGGTCCTGGATGGCAGGAAGCTTGACCCCAGTGATGTACTGGGCCGTTCGTACTACCTCTGTAGTGCCTTGCGGTCGGAGGCCGAGCAGTTGCCATACCAAGTGGTGATGCAAACAATAGGAATGCTCTCGATGGTGCAGCTGTATAACCTTTTGAGGATCTGAGGACACATGCCAAATCTTTTCAGTATCCTGAGGGGGAATATTTTTATTTTTTTATTTTACCTTTTATTTTACTAGGCAAGTCAGTTAAGAACAAATTCTTATTTTCAATGACGGCCTAGGAACAGTGGGTTAACTGCCTGTTCAGGGGCAGAACGACAGATTTGTACCTTGTCAGCTCGGGGATTTGAACTTGCAACCTTTCGGTTACTAGTCCAACGCTCTAACCCCTAGGCTACCCTGCCCTCTTCATGACTGTCTTGGTGTGTTTGGACCATTCTAGTGTGTTGGTGATGTGGACACCAAGGAACTTGAAGCTCTCAATCTGCTCCACTACAGCCCTGTTGATGAGAATGGGGGCGTGCTCAGCCCTCCTTTTCATGTAGTCCTCGATCATCTTTACCACTGAGCCATTTTCACTTACTTTGCACATCATCAAACGCACATCATTTTGCAACCCAGTAGATGTCCTTATCAGCACATGTTCTTATCATTGACTTACAATCAGGTTCTTAATGTTATGTATGGGGATTGAGCTGGTAACCTTGGTCCAGCTAGTAGTAGCTATATTATAGGCTGTTCAGTACGAGTGTATAAAGTATCCTGGCCAAACCACCTCATTTGAATGGTTCTTGATCCATTGGTACTAATGCATAGGTTGTGTTGTAGTGTACTTCACAGAAATGTTAAACAATCAACTTAGATGATTGCTGAACATGTTATAGACTTCTCAAAGCATATTAAAGCGTTGAACTTTCCTAGGTTCCTGCCTTCTAGGAAGGCATTGCTTGGGGTTTTAGGCTGGGTATCTGTAAAGCACTTTGTGACAATTGCTGATGCAAAAAGGGCTTTATAAAATACAGTACATTTGATTTTTGATTGTTTGATTAGAGACCACTTAAAATATCCTTGTTATTATGTTGTTGCCATAGAGACGGATCACCGGGCTCACAGGAATGATGGACTTCCGTGCAGGAGGTTCCAACTCCCACGTCCAGTTTGAGATCCTGGGGACCAGCTACAGTGAGACGTTTGGTAAAGATGTCAAACGGGTGAGTCAATATTGAACAACACAAATGGACATCCTGTTTCACTCGCAGTTTGTTTGTCATATTGATACGTTTTGTTTCGTTTCATGAAAGAAAATACGCAATCAGTGCCTTCAGAAATTTTCCACACTGCTTGACTTTTTACACATTTTGTTGTGTTTTATAGCCGGAATTAAAAATGTATTCAATTAAGATTGTTGGCATAGACACAATACACCATAATGGCAAAGTGGAATTATGTTTTTCAAATGTTTTACAAATTAATTACAAATGAAAAGTTGAAGTGTCTTGAGTCAATAAGTATTCAACCCCTTTGTTATGGCAAGCCTAAATAAGTTCAGGAGTAAAAATAGCTTAACAGGTCACATAATAAGTTGCATGGACTCACTCTGTGTGCAATAATAGTGTTTAACATAATTTTTGAATGACTACCTCTTCTATGTACCCCACACATACAATTACCTGTAAGGTTCCTCAGTCGAGCAGTGAATTTCAAACACAGATTCCAAGAAGACAGTGAATGTTCCTGAGTGGCCAAGTTACAGTTTTGACTTAAATCTGGTATAAAAACTATGGAAAGACCAGAAAATGACTGTCAAGCAATGATCAACAACCAATTTGACAGAGCTTGAATAATTTAGAAAAGAATAATGAGACTTACCCAGAAAGACTCACAGCTGTAATCACTACCAAAGGTGCTTCTACAAAGTATTGACTCAGGGTTGTGAGTACTTATGTAAATGAGATATTTCTCGATTTCATTTTCAATCGAATTTTGAATTCAGCCTGTAACAGCAAAATGTGGAAGAAGGCAAGTGGTATGAATGTAGTTGTCAAGTGTCAAGAGGAAGAGTGCCCTCTACTGGAGATCTCCATCAGGCAATAGAGTGGAGCTGAGACCAAGACAACGAAACCAGCTTAAAGAGATACATACTATGTTGTGCAGATACAGTGTGGTGCAGTGTTTCAATAGCTATCACAGATTTACTTCTGATACTCATTAGTGGGTCAGTATCTCAATTGGAAGAGCCACAAGAGGAAATTAGACAGCATTCATTTGGAGACCAAACGTCAAGGTGTGTGTGTGTGTGTGTGTGTGTGTGTGTGTGTGTGTGTGTGTGTGTAGGGAGCTCTTTCTGAATATTTTTTTCAATCCCATGGTTACCTTTGTGTCTCTTAACTGGGATAAAACGATGTGACGGTGTGCGAAAACGAACTAACCCAAACCAGAAAATTGTATGCTTTGTTTGTGTGTACTGTGAGAGTTGTTTGCTGTTGGTTCAGTCATAAAATTACTGCAGAATAAAGAGGAAATTAGTTTACTGGCAATCTATGTGGAGCAGGGAGAGACTGGGCGCTGTAATGAAGATTTAATCACTAGACTACCTAACTGGAGTTATGAAGCCAATTCATCATAATATGGCCATTAGCAAATGCGGAAATCATACACACTCACACACACGCTCACACACACACACACACACACACACACACACACACACAGTATAGGTAAAAAATATATACCTATATTTCTATTTAATGCACTTTTGAGATTATTCTGTATAATGAAATGCGCTTTGCAAATGTAATCAATTATTATGATTATTATTGTTACATGCATACTACACACATGGTCAGATGAGGACACTACCTGTGCTGAAAAACAGGTGCAGACACAAAAGAGACAGCATGCAGAGAACACACAAACACTGGAACACTGGTTTCTTGAAATCATTAGAGGCAGGGCACGGGAGGGTCAGCTAATGGTATGCCAGATGCATTCAGTGTTGTTGTTCATTATCAGTATTCCTGTCTGCCTTCCTCTAGCAGCATGACCATTTACTGGGGACAATAGACACAAACACAAGTAGCTCTCCTCTTTCCCCTTTAATGGCCTGTTCATATGTTCCTGGGGTCTCATTTGTCAATCATGCGTAGGCAATCATTTGTACGTAAAACATGCGTAGGATAATTTCCATGCAAAGTGTGAGATTTATGAATATGAACGTTTGCATGAGAGTGTGCATAAATGCATGCACAGCCATGACCATACGCACTCACAGTGCAAAGTGATGGAATAGGGGAATGGCTTGTCAAGCGTAGGATGGGGTAAATACAGTGCATTCGGAAATTATTCAGACCCCTTGACTTTTTCCAAATGTTTTTCGTTACTCTCTCATTCTAAAATGGATCAAATACAATACCCCATAATGACAAAGCAAAAACAAGTTTTTAGAAATGTTTGCAAATGTTTAAAAAAAATATTAATTTAAAAAAAAAAAAACATATTTACGTAAGTATTCAGTCCGTTGCTATGAGACTCTAAATTTGGCTTAGGTGTATCCTGTTTCCATTGATCATCCTTGAGATGTTTCTACAACTTGATTGGGGTCCACCTGTGGTAAATCAAATTGATTGGACATGATATAGAAAGACACACGGACTTGAACCCAATCAAACATCTCTGGAGAGACCTGAAAATAGCGGTGCAGCGACACCCATCCAACCTGACAGAGCTTGAGAGGATCTGCAGAGAAGAATGGGAGATACTCTCCAAATACAGGTGTGCCAAGCTTGTAGCGTCATACCCAGGAGTACTTGACACTGTAATCGCTGCCAAAGTGCTTCAATAAAGTACTGGGTAAAGGGTCTGAATACTTATGTAAATGTGATATTTCAGTTTTGTATTTTTAATACATTTGCAAAAATGTCTAAAAAACTGTTTTTGCTTTTGTTATTATGTGGTATTGTGTGTGGATTTAATCCATTTTAGAATAAGGCTGTAACATAACAAAATGTGGAAAAAGTCTGAATACTTTTCAAATCACTGTATATATTGAAAATGTAAAAAAGAGTAAAAATTTAATAATATTTCAAATTCATTGTATTTCCATTGTGAATTCATGCAACATACCTTGACAGTCATATCATTTGACCACATCAGTGTATTTCTTACAATAATAATCCATATAAAGTACAGTATTTGTTAAATTAGAGGCACATGTGAAAGTGAAACACCACTATAAAAGACTGAGATAATGGGATATCGAATGAGAGGCTGATCTTGCTCTGTTGGAAGATTTGGCACACTCTGCATTTCACAGAGAGAGGGTTTTTAGAGACAGGTGAGACTTTTTTTGCAGAAAGTATAGATTGGCTCATCAGATATTGCTTCCCAAAACCAATCTACTAGGATTTTTGCGAGGGTTTAAGACCTACGTATGCCATTCCGGTGCACATCCAAGTGATCTCCACCCTCAGGTTTTTGGCAACAGGCACTTTTTAGCGGGGGTTTGCCGGTCGGCATCTCACAGCCCTCGATTAGCCAATGTTTTGGATGCCATACACCAAGTCCAGAGGAGTTTCTTTGCCATCCAAATATGAACGGAGCAATAGACGACACCAACATCACCATAAGAGCACCATCCCAAAACGAGTTCAACAGAACAGGCCACTCTTAATGTGCAGGTGATAGGTTATGTGATGCGCAAAAGATTGCAAATGGTGCTGTTGAACGTGGTGACAATGTGGCCAGGTGGTACGCGCGATTTGTTCATTCTGCAGATCAGCAAAATCTGCCTTTTTTTGTTTGCAACTTTGTATTTCATCGTAAGGCGTTGTATATTCCCCACATGGTTTAAAGGGAGGATTTATAGCATAAATTATTAATTAGGGGTGTTTCGAAATGCAAATAGCCAAGGTTGCGCACAGAGCACCAAGGCTGAGAACAATTGGTATTTAACAATGGTTATCTCTTGCCTGTGTGGGTGTGACGCTCACAGGAATGTTTGATACAAAATTCTAAATTCCATTCACAAGTAGTATTTTAAAATAGTTTCTACACAATATTGGTAAAGAGGCCCCTGGTGATGAGTGTGGGACTGATTCAGCTTTCTCATGTCGGACATCACAAACAACAGTCTCACTTTGGAAAATAATATTGAGTAGGATCTAAGGACATTATCATGTTACTTTTCTGGTCCTCTCGGTTACCTCTCCTACATCATCATGTATCTGCATTCAATCCATTGCTTCAATGACCTGATGCCTCTCAGTTGAAGTAACTATTGGGGTCTGAACCAAATGAAGAGTGAAATACTATTTCCTAGTTGCTATATGTACACTTAGTTTCCTCTAGCAATCGCTCAGTGCTGCTGAGCGATGTATGTTGTGGTTCTTGGTTCAGTCAGCAGATTTAGTTAATGAGTTCCTACTCATGTTTCTCATTTAAAAAGCTATTCATTTGTCTGTTAGTCCTCCTGAATACATATCGTACACAGATAGAAATAGACAGGAAGAGAAACAGATGAAAAGAGAGAGTGAGTGTAAGAGAAAGAAGTCCCTTAGGTAACATAGGACTTCCATCCTAGCCATATGCCATGACCCTCATTGGCTCTTCTCTGAGCGATGTAATCTTTGCAGGGAAGTCGATAGGTAATCTCTCTTTACCACCCTCTCTTTCTCTCTCTCGCATTCCTTCCCTCTCTTATTCTCTATTACCATCTAACGCAGAGATAGAGTAGTGGAAGCTCGTGGGAGGCTAGAATGACAGACAGGCACCACATCTGCCTGTCTCTGCTTTGGAGCTCTTTAAAATGTAATTTTGTACGCTAAGATTGTTTATCATATATTCCAGGGGGAGTGGGGTAAAGCTTCAGACCCCGCCCCATCGTTTTATCCCAGTTAAGGGACACAAAGGTAACCATGGGACTAAAAATATTCAGAAAGACCTCTCTACGCACACATACACACTGCACGGCAGACTACGAGGGAGTAAGAATTTTGTGGTAAATTAGGATCTTGGTGGTGTGATGGGGATGTCGATATGTAAACATCAGGCTTTTGGTGCTGATGGTGGAAATTGCTCAAACAAGGCAAACTGTTTTAATGAGGCCTTTTGGAGGGGACTGTGAAAATGAACAGTATATTCACTTGCCAACTTGGAACTGATGCTGAAGATCATTATGTAGTTTTGAGTGTAAGGTGTTTTGACATCCTTTGCATAGTTCAGTGTTGTGGAGTTCTGTTATGGATAGTTATAAACTAGATAAGCCTGCAGTTACCATATCAGTGTCAATAGCTGTCATAAACTATAGTCGTCACAGCAGCATTTCCTTTCCAAGAAGAAGAACATTACAAAATCATTAGTCATTTATTCATTTGTGTTTCTCTACTTTTCTCAATTCAAAAGGCAATCGCACACCTCAGTAACCTTCGTTGCAGGTGCATGGTAACAGTTGAATAAGATGAGAAAAAATAAGAAACCCGCACACTACTCTTGCTAGTATCACTGCTCTTCATTAAGCTTTACGTATCGGCCTCAAGGCCTTCGTCAGAGCTTTTCTTGAAATACAATCCTATATGGAGAAAAAATCATGCTAGGTCAAAGTGTAACGATCTTCGTCTTCATCGGATGAGGAGTAGGAAGGATCGGACCAAAACGCAGCGTGGTAAGTGTCCATGATTATTTATATTCACAGAACACGAAAATACAAAATAACAAAGTGAATGTAAGAGATGAATATCGAAACAAACAAAACAGGAAACAACTACCCACAAACACCAGGTGGGAAAAGGCTACCTAAGTATGGTTCTCAATCAGAAACAATGATAGACAGGTGCCTCTGATTGGGAACCATACCAGGCCAAACACATAGAAAAGAAAACATAGAAAAACAACATAGAATGCCCACCCCAACTCACGCCCCGACCAAACCAAAATAGAGACGTAAAAAAGGAACTAAGGTCAGAGCGTGACACAAAGTTAGTCATTTTGTGTTGATCTCTGCACTAAGACACACGCGGGCATGCAAGTGCAC
This sequence comes from Oncorhynchus nerka, assembly GCF_034236695.1. Lineage (NCBI taxonomy): Eukaryota > Metazoa > Chordata > Actinopteri > Salmoniformes > Salmonidae > Oncorhynchus > Oncorhynchus nerka. Next base: position 25,471,839 of record NC_088405.1, on the reverse strand, counting down.
TCTAAATGTATTGTAAAGTGTTACAAATAAACAAATCTAATTGAAAATAGTTTTAGACATTACAGTACATCTTGTAGTCTTCTTATCTCCTTCATGTGTTATCTGCATGTCACAAAGGACATGGTTGTGTTCTTTTGTATGACCTTTGTATGCGGAGCTTTGTGTAGTAGAAGTCTTTAGTAAAGGGCCTGGAGAGAGTTCTCTGTGGTACCCAGAGGACCTGCCCACTCATGGGGAAAATAGCCCCATGTGAAGCAGGGAGAAAGCAGTGACATTTAGCGTAAACACACACACACACACACACACACACACACACACACACACACACACACACACACACAAGCACACACACAAGGACCAAATGAATACGGACGTGTTAGACTAGATTGTAATAGACATTGACCAGGTGCAAAGACAAGCTGATCTTCATCATCATACTTTTTAATGACATTTTTTTACAATTATTTCACCTTTATTTAACCAGGGAGGCCAGTTGAGAACAAGTTCTCATTTTCAACTGTGACCTGGCAAGATAAGCAAAGCAGGGCAACAAAACAACAACACAGAGTTACACATAAACAAACATACAGTCAATAACACAATAGAAAAAATCTATGTACAGTGTGTGCAAATGTAGAAGAGTAGGGATGTAAAGGCAATTAATAAGCCATAGAGGCAAAATAATTACAATTTAGCATTAACACTGGAGTGATAGATGTGCAGATGATGATGTGCAAGTAGAGATACTGGGGTGCAAAAGAACAAAAAGATAAATAACAATATGGGGATGAGGTAGTTGGGTGTGATTGGCTGTGTACAGGTACAGTGATCGGTAAGCTGCTCTGACAGCTGATGCTTAAAGTTAGAGTTTAGAAGACAACCGAATGTTGCTTTCTGGCATGTAGCTTAGCGATTATGAGCGTTAGGCCAATAACCATCCCTGAGCCGACTAGGTGGAAAATCTGTTGATGTGCCCCCGAGCAAGGCACTTAACCCTAATTGCTCCTATATGTCTCTCTGGATAATGACTAAAATGTCTAATATCCCACCCACACACCAAATGAATTCCCTATAGAAACACAGAAAGATCATTACACTGTCTTTGGAAGTCAGAGAACCAATCAGACTTTCTTTGTACAGTGATTAAGTATGAGTAAGAGAGTCCCCTGTTTTGCAGCATAATCTGAAGGTCTTCAAGAAGAAGCAGAGGCTGGACCATGAGAACGGAGTTTTGAGGGATAAAGGAACATCAGATCATCACTATCCTGTTGTCTGTCGTTTCTATTTGGACATACAGTAGTGTTTGTACACTCACAGAGTATGTTCTGTCCTGAATGTATTGACATTGATCGCTAGATGTTTCTGTTTAGGCTTACATTGGCGGTAAATGATAAACAAAGGCTTCTCACAGAATCCACATTACTGGCATTGATCCTGCTTTGTACACTGCACAGTAGGCATATATAAACAAATGTGTTTACCCAAAGTATACTTTCATTGAAACATTCTTACCATGCTTTCCACAACCACTGATACAGTATACAGTGCCTTCGGGAAGTATTCAGACCAATGGACCTTTTCCACATTTTGTTACGTTACAACCTTATTAAAAAAAAATCTCAGCAATCTTCACACAATATCCCATAATGACAAAGTAAAAACAGGTTTTTAGAATTTTTTGCAAATTTATTACAAATAAAAAACAGATACCTTATTTACATAAGTATTCAGACCTTTTGCTATGAGACTCGAAATTCAGCTCAGGTGCATCCTGTTTCCATTGATCATCCTTGAGATGTTTCTATAAGTTGATTAGTCCACCTGTGGTAACATAAATTGATTGGAACTTGATTTGGAAAGGCACACAACTCTCTATAAAAAGTCCCACGGTTGACAGTGTATGTCAGAGAAAAACCAAGCCATGAGGTCGAAGGAATTGTCTGTAGAGCGTTTTGTCTGAGATAGGTTTGTGTCGTGGCACAGGGAAGAGTACCAAAAATGTTGGCAGCATTGAAGGTCCCCAAGAACACAGTGGCCTCCATTATTCTTAGATGGAAGAAGTTTGCAACCACCAAGACTCTTCCTGAGCAATAGGGGGAGATGGGGGTTGGTCATGGTGGTGACGGAGAACCCGATTGGGGATAGGAGAATCTTTCAGAAGGACAACCATCTCTGCAGCACTCCACCAATCAGGCCTTTATGGTAGAGTGGCCAGACAGAAGCCACTCCTCAGTAAAAGGCACATGACAGCCTGCTTGGAGTTTGCCAAAAGGCACCTAAAGATTCTCAGACAATAAAAAACAAGATTCTCTGGTCTGATGAAACCAAGATTGAACTCTTTGGCCTGAATGCCAAGTGTCATGTCTGTAGGAAACCTGGCACCATCCCTATGGTGAAGCATGTTGGTGGCAGCATCATGCTGTGGGGATGTTTTTCAGAGGAAGGGACTGGGAGACTAGTCAGGATCGAGGCAAAGATGAACAGAGCAAAGTACAGAGTGATCCTTGATGAAAACCTGCTCCAGAGCACTCAGGACCTCAGACTGGGACGAAGGTTCAACTTCCAACAGGACAACAACCCTAAACACACAGCCAAGAAGAAAAGCCGTGCAGGGACTCTCCCCATCCAACCTGACAGAGCTTGAGATGATCTGCAGAGAAGAATGGGAGAAACTTCCCATATACAGGTGTGCCAAGCTTGTAGCATCATACCCAAGAAGACTGGAGGCTGTAATCGCTGCCAAAGGTGCTTCAACAATGTACTGAGTAAAGGTTATGAATGCTTATGTAAATGTGATATTTCAGTTTCTTATTTTTAATAAATTAGCAAACATTTCTAAAAACCCGTTTTTGCTTTGTCATTATGGGGGTATTGTGTATAGATTGATGATTTTAAAAATTCTCTAGAACAAGTCTATAACCTAAGAAAATGTGGAAAAAGTCAAGGGGTCTGAATACTTTCCGAATGCACTGTATACACAGCATGAAAAACCTGTCTTTTCAAACTACGCAAATAGATGTTTTTTCCTTCGTCTTTTTTTCTCGCTCTTTCAAACCCAACAAATCATGTTCAATTTGAGAGAAAAGGAAACAGGGAATGAGCGAGGGAGCACTCAATATTTCATAACGCTATCAGCGTTCAAAGTTTAGAGTTGGGCTTGTGATGAAACCCCAAGTATTAAAATAACCCATGGCTAAGAGTTTTGATCTCCCATTCCTCTTTCTTGTTCTCCTCTCCAGGGTTACTGAAGTCCTTTGTTGTGAATGGAAGTTGTAAGGTCTCCTGCACTGGGAGGTCCACTCTGTTGCACAGGATTTTACACAATCCAGACAATAGACAACACCACAGTATACGATTGTGTGTCATATTAAAGCAGGGAAGGATCTCTTTTATTGGCACAGAACAAAGACTCCCAAGGTCTTAACTGACCTTTTGTATTAATGGGTTTGTGTGAATAGTGGACTACTGGGAATAGTGCTAAAAGGGATTAACTGTGTGAAATTAAGTTTTACTGTAATGAGTTAATAAATTAATTTAAATTTCCTGGTCTGATAGAAAGTGGAAGAAAGTATGTGATTGGAACAAACCCAACAAACCAAATAACATTTTTTATAAACATGATTTGAAACAAGCTAATAAGAAAAGTGTTTTATATTAGTTTTGAAACATTCAGCCCACCATTATTGTAATAGGCTGTAGGCAGCAGGACGGCCATGAGAGAGGGCATGCTGCATATGGAAGACTGAGCTATGCTCTGTGTAGATACAGTCCTGGTGTCTGGCCTGAGGCCAGCTCTCTTGTCCTGTCAGCTTGGTCCCTGGGCTGCTACCAAAGAGCTGTCAGTTCTTTGTCCAGCTAGCAACTGTGATTAAGAACTTAACAGTAAAGACAACTTCTACTTCCCCAGTGAGGTGCAAAGGTAGCCAGAATAGAGCGAGGGTTGATATTCGTGAGGGGATTGGGATTCGGTGAGGTGGTTAAACCAATGGGATGTGTGTTATCTGCTTTCATTAGCTGTCATTCTGTCAAACTGACATTCACGTCGTTGTATTAGTTGCATAATACATTGAGTTGCACTAGCTGAAGCACATTGAAGGACAAGGATTTGTTTCCATAAAATATTTGAGAAATAACTTTTCACACAGCAGATGTTGTATTTTTTTCTCAGATGAACATAATAATGTTTCTGTTTTATTTGTAACCCTTGCAGTGCATTGTTGTTGGCACCACCGTCAAGGTCTACATCATTATCTCCATTCCCATCATCATTATCATCATCAATGTCATCACCACCAACTCTAGCAATCAGCATCTATTGCCATGATAAGTTGCTCAGTCCGTACTCCCTCAGTATGGTTGCAAGCTGTGCGACTGATGTAGCATTTAGATAGAGGACCCTGTTACTGTGCTAGAGGCAGCTCTTGTTGCCTTGGTGACCAGCTCATCTATTTGTATGGCCAGTTCCCCGTGCTTCTTAAAAGTGAGTGAGTCATGTGTGCCAACTACGGTGATTAGATTTGTCATCACACACCAATTTGTGTTTTCATTGAAGATAATAGATTGTTTAATTATATTGCTGACACTCCCTCTCCCTTCTCGCCTCACTTTCCCTCTCTCTCTCAGTTGGCAACTTGGGACTCAACTCGTGGGCTGAACGGTAGTCTAAAGGAGAGTCGTATAGAAAACGGCATGCAAGGAGTGACGGTCAAAGTGGTAACATTACTGGTAAGTGCCTTCTCCCTACCAACTCACTGCCATCTCCCTACCAACTCACTGCCTTCTCCCTACCAACTCACTGCCATCTCACTGCCTTCTCCCTACCAACTCACTACCATCTCCCTACCAACTCACTGCCTTCTCCCTACCAACTCACTGCCAACTCACTGCCTTCTCCCTACCAACTCACTGCCAACTCACTGCCATCTCCCTACCAACTCACTGCCAACTCAATGCCATCTCCCTACCAACTCACTGCCATCTCCCTACCAACTCACTGCCAACTCAATGCCATCTCCCTACCAACTCACTGCCAACTCAATCCCATCTCCCTACCAACTCACTGCCAACTCAATGCCATCTCCCTACCAACTCACTGCCAACTCAATGCCATCTCCCTACCAACTCACTGCCAACTCAATGCCTTCTCCCTACCAACTCACTGCCAACTCAATGCCATCTCCCTACCAACTCACTGCCAACTCAATGCCATCTCCCTACCAACTCACTGCCAACTCAATGCCATCTCCCTACCAACTCACTGCCAACTCAATGCCTTCTCCCTACCAACTCACTGCCAACTCAATGCCATCTCCCTACCAACTCACTGCCAACTCAATGCCATCTCCCTACCAACTCACTGCCAACTCAATGCCATCTCCCTACCAACTCACTGCCAACTCAATGCCATCTCCCTACCAACTCACTGCCAACTCAATGCCATCTCCCTACCAACTCACTGCCAACTCAATGCCATCTCTCTACCAACTCACTGCCAACTCAATGCCATCTCACTACCAACTCACTGCCAACTCACTGCCAACTCACTGCCAACTCAATGCCATCTCACTACCAACTCAATACCAACTGTCGACTTTGATGCTATACTCCGCCTGGTCACTATGTCATTTCTTGTGTAGTAGGATTAGGACATAATGTGAGGTCTTCTTCTCAATCTGGCTCTGTAGATCTTACGAAAAGGCCGGCCCTAACCCTTTGAGGGCCCGAAGCAACATTTTAGTGGCCAAAAATTGTCATCTTGACTTATGGTAGAGAGACATTTTTGCACTTTTATAGATAATTTCCTGCAGTTATTCTACTAATTTTGCAATGACTTATGCCATGTTAATATGATATCTGAGTGAGAGTGACTAACAAAATCAATGGGGGACCTCCGGAGGTCAGGGCCCCTGGGCACGTGCCCTGCGTTCGGAATTCAACCATCATTACTACAAGTTTGTGGCGAAATCCTGCACTTCTGCACATCCTGCACTACTTTAGGAACACACGAGCTGTCAGGAAGGAGGAAATAAATATCGCTCTTCCGTCTCTGTGTAATAGCTCTCGGTTGGCGCGGCAGTTTTGATGGTGTGCGCAACTGTTTGCAGAAGTCTTGTTTATTTTCGCCACACTTCGTTTCTGAACGTTTTAAGTCAGGTCGCCGTGTACAGCTCTACTGTGTGTTTAGAATCTGTTGGGACCACTCTTTCCATTGATCGCATGGATCGTTAGCAACATTGTTGTGGAGTTTTTATGAGACAAACTAAACTAACCAAAGTGTGTGTCAGGCGGAGGAAGGTACGAATGAAGCTTCAACACTGGAGTAGCCTTCAACAGCTAAGCCCTCTCTCGCTCTCTCTATTTCTCTCTTCAGTCCTTTACACTGAAAAATGTTTTTCTCTCATTGTGCTGTGCTCCTTTTTTTCTTGTGCTGCTGTGGATCTTTTGCACAGCAGTACTTACTGTAAGGGAGGTTGCGTGTGAGTTTATCATTTTTTATACTTTTTTGAACTGTATTGATTTTTTGTGGGACTGCTGAAATTTGGTTTATACAGTCATGCCCCACTCACTCCTCCACTGGCAGGTAATACAGATTATTGCAAATCCCGTATGGTTGATAACTGGGTTCTTTCTGGTTGTGTCTATGAAGTTGCCTCTGAGTTGCTCTAACATTCTTATTGTATGAGGTATTATTGGTTGGTTTACCTCTGTGCTGTGACTGGTGTTCATGTGGTGTGTGTTATCCATTCTCTCCACTGGCTACCTGGCAAACAGGTAGGGCCAGTGACTGACATAACTAGAGAAAAACTGCTGATGTACAACCAAATTTCGAAATTGTGTATTCTACCAATCTAACCCTCAACAGTAAATTGAAGCCCCGACTGAGTTCTTAAAAACTAGCAGCCACAAGGGCCCTAAGCAGTCATTTATGTCACTTAGTGGCTAGAGCCGGCCCTGATCTAGGACATCAGTAAGACATAAACTCCAACCATACAGCTCTTCCTTAGCTGCTGGTCCAGTAACATTCTGTTCTCTCTCTTCACACAAGATTTACCTGCTCCATATTTATTCAAATAAGTTCTGCTCGGCTTCCTCTTGGCAGTGCCATTTAATCATGTCGTTTTTCCAGTCCACCCCAGCAGCTTTCCTCCTCAACTCACTTTTCCACCCATTCAGTTCAGCCCTGACATTCTCTCCCATAAAGAAGAGCCATGGTTTACCGCAGTAAATTTAGAGTGGTATTTTCTGCCTGATGAAGTGTCACATATCCACAGTAATGGGTGTTACAGGTCAACAACCACCCAGAAGACTTGTTATGAAGATGAAGTTTGACTTAGAAACTGCATCTAGTCTTCAGAAAGTTGTCACACAAAAGTCCTAAATGACAAAAATACTGTTCTACCTGTCGGTTGAATTGGACCAGTTAATGAAACTAGGCTGGCCTTTTGGCAAATGATGGGACTGTGATTTAATGCACACAGACACAATTCTGTAAAATGTACAGTAGTGTTTTAACTTTAGGCTACACAAGGATGTTGAGCCAAGTCATGTAGTTAAAGTTAAGTTGTACTTCTAAGACCAACTGATGTCTTGTTATTTACGTTATCCAACAGGAGGATCCCTTTGTGATGGTAGCTGAGAACATCCTTGGGCAACCTAAACGCTACAAAGGCTTCTCCATCGATGTTCTGGATTCTCTGGCCAAGATTCTGGGCTTCAAGTATGAGATCTACCAGGTGGCTGATGGAAAGTATGGCTCTCCTACCTCAAATGGCTCCTGGAACGGCATGATCGGAGATCTCATCAGTAAGGTAAGTCTGTCAATCACAACTGGAGTTTGTACTGTTGATCGATGGTTTGCTGTTGACTGCTCTGGGGACATCATCTTGCATATTGCTGCAGTTCTCTCAGCCCTTGGAAGCTGACTGTAGTGGAGTAGAGTCCATTAGAGTTTGGGCCTTCTTGGAAAGATACTTCACCGCACATGTTCTTCAGTGTGATGGCTCGCTTTTTTGACAGATCTGTTATGGCCAAATTATGTTTGCATCAGAGTGGGTCACTATAGTCTGGCCATCAGGCTGACAGTCAGGCTGCTCCAGACAAAGCAGTCCCACCAGTGCAGGAGGGACTTCAACTCAGCAGGCGGACAATGCTAACAGTAGGGGAGTAAGTGGGCAGGGGGGGAGTGAGTGTGCAGGGGACAATTATATCACCCAATGGAGTAGAGAATAACCAGTAGAAATAAGACTGTTGTTGGCTTTTTTACGATCGTTTGCACAATGTGCAAGTCCCTGTCATTTCCTGTAAGTGAGCTTGCTGCAGAGAATGTAGTCCAGGTGGGCTACTTTTCAGCCCTTCATGCTAACGATAATCTGCGGACAACATCACTTAATGGAGGGAGAACTTATCTTTGATTATGGCCTTGAGTTAGAGAACTAGTGTTTAACCCAACAATCCAGACATATGATTTGTGTCATAGGGTCCCACTCTAGCGGCAGGTGTCCAAAACCATGCCATTACCAGAGTGGTGACAATGCTGTGAAATGAGGGGAAAACATGTACACCACCACTGGATACGAGCAACATATGATAGTGTACTGTAACTCTGTCATTTGAGATCAAATTTTACAATAAAGCTTTACAATAAAATGATTTAGTTGTTTTCCATGTGGAATGTCTGACCTCTAAAGGTCTGCGTTAGGGCCAGGGACCTCATTATCACAATACTTAGGTGCCAATATGATATGTATTGTGATTCTCACACTTCTATATGTATTTTGATTCTCACACTTCTATATGTATTGTGATTCTCACGCTTCTTTATGTATTGTGATTCTCACACTTCTATATGTATTGTGATTCTCACGCTTCTTTATGTATTGTGATTCTCACACTTCTATATGTATTGTGATTCTCACGCTTCTTTATGTATTGTGATTCTCACGCTTCTTTATGTATTGTGATTCTCACGCTTCTATATGTATTGTGATTCTCACACTTCTATATGTATTTTGATTCTCACACTTCTATATGTATTGTGATTCTCACGCTTCTATATGTATTGTGATTCTCACACTTCTATATGTATTGTGATTCTCACGCTTCTTTATGTATTGTGATTCTCACGCTTCTTTATGTATTGTGATTCTCACGCTTCTATATGTATTGTGATTCTCACGCTTCTTTATGTATTGTGATTCTCACGCTTCTTTATGTATTGTGATTCTCACGCTTCTATATGTATTGTGATTCTCACACTTCTATATGTATTTTGATTCTCACACTTCTATATGTATTGTGATTCTCACGCTTCTATATGTATTGTGATTCTCACACTTCTATATGTATTGTGATTCTCACGCTTCTTTATGTATTGTGATTCTCACGCTTCTATATGTATTGTGATTCTCACACTTCTATATGTATTTTGATTCTCACACTTCTATATGTATTGTGATTCTCACACTTCTATATGTATTGTGATTCTCACACTTCTATCTGTATTGTGATTCGATACTGCATTTTTTTTTGGCAATATGATGTTCCAAACTTATTGCTCACTATATGTCTGCTGAGGAGAGATGAGAGAGAGCATGAGAAAACATGGTCTCATCAGTAGGGAAATAGAAGTGCTGAAAACATGTTGGCTCACTGTTTAAAAAGAAGATGGAGAACAAGCTATAGGATGACAAATACCAGAGTTTTGACGCAGGTACAGCTGACTAGCGCTAACTAACCCTACCTATAGTAGAACTTCTATAGTATAACCCTACCTATAGTATAACTTCAATAATATAACCCTACCTATAGTATAACTACTATTTGCATACCACCCTGACTTGCTTCTGAAGCTAAGCAGGGTTGGTCCTGGTCAGTTCCTGGATGGGAGATCAGATGCTGCTGGAAGTGGTGTTGGAGGGCCAGTAGGAGGCACTCTTCCTCTGGTCTAAAAAAATATCCCAATGCCCCAGGGCAGTGATTGGGGACACTGCCCTGTGTAGAGTGTCGTCTTTCGGATGGGATGTTAAATGGGTGTCCTGACTCTCTGAGGTCATTAAAGATCCCATGGACTTATCGTAAGAGTAGGGGTGTTAACCCCGGTGTCCTGGCTAAATTCCCAAATCTGGCCCTCAAACCATCACGGTCACCTAATAATCCCCAGTTTACAATTGGCTCATTCATCCCCCTCCTCTCCCCTGAAACTATTCCCCAGGTCGTTGCTGCAAATGAGAACGTGTTCTCAGTCAACTTACCTGGTAAAATAACAGATAAATAAATATAGTATAACCCTACCTATAGTATAACTTCTATAGTATAACCCTCCCTATAGTATAACTTCTATAGTATAACCCTACCTATAGTATAACACTACCTATAGTATAACTTCTATAGTATAACCCTACCTATAGTATAACTTCTATAGTATAACCCTACCTATAGTATAACTTCTATAGTATAACCCTACCTATAGTATAAATTCTATAGTATAACCCTACCTATAGCATAACCCTACCTATAGTCTAACTTCTATAGTATAACCCTACCTATAGTATAACCCTACCTATAGTATAACCCTACCTATAGTATAACCCTACCTATAGTATAACCCTACCTATAGTATAACCCTACCTATAGTATAACCCTACCTATAGTATAACTTCGGAGGATTTTTTATTTTTTTATTTTATTTTATTTGACCTATTTTTATTTATTCATTAAATACAAAATGATACTTGGAGTCAAATATTGACATAATATCATCCACAAATAATATTGCGATATATAAATGTATCAAATGTTTTCCCATCCTTTTCTGCACGGCCTTCTGTTGTGTGAAATAGAACAAGTGTGAAAGAAAGAAATAACAGAGGGCAAAATCTTGTCGCTTTCATTTCAATCCCATACAAAGAACAAACGAAAAAGCCACAACACAGACATTTTACAGTGTTATTACATCCACTTTTTTCTGTGACTTTGGCCTCAAGATAAAATGAAATGGCAAACATCAACAAACAGATTATTATCTCTGAACCAACATCTTAAATGTCATGGTTGTAACTGATGTATCTCTCTATCTATCCACAGCGAGCAGACTTGGCAGTATCAGCCATCACCATAACTCCAGAGAGGGAGAGCGTGGTGGACTTTAGCAAGCGCTACCTGGACTACTCCGTGGGGATTCTGATGAGGAAGTCAGAGGAGAAGATCAATATTTTCTCTCTCCTGGCGCCCTTCGACCTGGCTGTGTGGGCGTGCATCGCAGCCGCCATCCCCGTGGTTGGGGTCATGATCTTCATCCTGAGGCGCGTCCAGTCAGTCCGCTCCCAGAATCCCCCAGGAGGACACCAGGCCACCTCTGTGTCCACCTCCCTCCAGAGCGCCATCTGGATTGTCTACGGAGCCTTTGTACAGCAAGGTGAGCTTGGTAATGGGGCATCAAAAGAAAAATAAATAGGGTACACCAGCATCTTGCAGCAAAGTTGCTTCATATATAGTGAAATGCTTACTTGTTACAATATCACCAACAACAAGACAGCGACTTTTTACCATTGTGGTTCCTCAGTCCGTTGGCAGCAATATGACACCAACATAGATAGATCCATAGATGGCTAGATGTATATATATACAGAACCTGTCAAAAGTTTGGACACACCTACTCATTCCAGGGTTTTTCTTAATATTTTACATTTTTCTACATTGTAGAATAATAGTGAAGACATCAAAACTATGAAATAACACATATGGAATCATGTAGTAACCAAAAAAGTGTTAAACAAATGAAAATATATTTTATTTTAGAGATTCTTTAAAGTAGCCACGCTTTGCCTTGATTACAGCTTTGCACACTCTTGGCATTCTCTCAACCAGCTTCATGAGGTAGTCACCTGAAATGCATTTCAATTAACAGGTGTGCCTTCTTAAAAGTTAATGTATGCATTAGTTTTGTTGTGACAAGGTAGGTGTGGTATACAGGAGATAGCCTTATTTGGTAAAAGACCAAGTCCATGTTATGGCAAGAACAGCTCAAACAAACAAAGAAAAATGACAGTCCATCATTACTTTTAGACATGAAGGTCAGTCAATCCGGAAAATTTCAAGAACTTTGAATGTTTCTTCAAGTGCAGTCTCAAAAACCATCAAGCACTATGATGAAACTGGCTCTCATGAGGACCGCCACAGGAAAGGAAGACCCAGAGTTACCTCTGCTGCAGAGGATAAGTTCCTCAGAGTTACCAGCCTCAGAAATTGCAGCTCAAATAAATGCTTCACAGAGATCAAGTAACAGACACATCTCAACATCAACAGTTCAGAGGAGACTGCTGAATCAAACCTTCATGGTCAAATTGTTGCAAAGAAACCACTACTAAAGGACACCAATAATAAGAAGAGACTTGCTTGGTCCAAGAATCATGAGCAATGGACATTAGACCGGTGGAAATGTGTCCTTTGGACTGATAAGTCCAAAATTGAGATTTTTGGTTTGCAGAGTATGTGAACGGATGATCTCCGCATGTGTCGTTCCCACCGTGATGCATGGAGGAGGAGGTGTGATGGTGTGGGGGTGCTTTGCTGGTGACACTGTCTGTGATTTATTTAGAATTCAAAGCACACTTAATCAGCATGGCTATCACAGCTTTCTGCAGCGGTACACCATCCCATCTGGTTTGCGCTTAGTGGGGCTATCATTTGTATTTCAACTGGACAATGACCCAACACACCTCCAGGCTGTGTAAGGGCTATTTGACTAAGAAGGAGAGTGATGGATTGCTGCATCAGATGACCTGGCCTCCACAATCACCCACCCTCAACCCAATTGAGATGGTTTGGGATGAGTTGGACCACAGAGTGAAGGAAAAGCAGCCAACAGGTGCTCAGCGTATGTGGGAACTCCTTCAAGACTGTTGGAAAAGCATTTCAGGATACTACCTGATTAAGAGAATGCCAAGAGTGTGCAAAGCTGTCATCAAGACAAAGGGTGGCTACTTGGAAGAATCAGTTTAACACTTTTTTGGTTACTACATGATTCCACATGTTATTTCATAGTTTTGATGTCTTCACTATTATTCTACAATGTAGAAAATAGTATAAATAAAGAAATACCCTTGAATGAGTAGGTGTGTCCAAACATAACTGGTACAGTGCATAACCAGACATAAAATAAATCAAAGTAGCTTTTGTTATGTCCCTATGAATGCCACACATACAGACAGCAGCACAGAGGGGTTTCATTTGAAGCATGGAGCCCATTTTCCGCTATAGCATTTTTAGGGTTCCTTTGACTGAAGGAATATCAGGTATTTGAGTCTGATCTGGATCCAGGCATCTAAGATATGAATAACCGACTCCTTCAGCAACCCCTGTCAAACCCTCAACAACATCTATCAAAGTAAGACACTTTGCCGGCAACCTTTTTAAGCCGAATCGGCAACTATATTTTAGGAAAGCTGGATCCTTGCATTTTTTCCTTTTCACTTGTTGACCTTGGGCACTTCTATTGGCACTTTGTGTTTCACTCAGGGGCATGGCATATCTGTCTCTCTTTAGAGAATGATGCAATTGTGTTGATAAATATGGATTCTACTGTAGAGTGGAGGATTGTGACAAGGTGTAAATCTTTATAATGTCATTCTAAATCTTGGCAGAGCTTTCTTGTAATATATATTTTATATATATATATATATATATATATATATATATATATATATATATATATATATATATTACAAGAAAGCTCTGCCAAGAATAGAATGACATTACTTTTGTATATATAGTGTGTGTATACAGTGTATATATATATGTATATACTGTATATATATATATATACTGTATACACACACTATATAAACAAAAGTATGTGGACACTCCTTGAAATGCATTCTCTGGAGTGATGAATCACGAATCCATATCTGGCAGTCCGATGGACAAATCTGGGTTTGGAGAACGCTACCTGCCCCAATGCATAGTGCCAACTGTAAAGTTTGGTGGAGGAATAATGGTTTGGGGCTGTTTTTCATGGTTTGGGCTAGGCCCTTAGTTCCAGTGAAGGGAAATCATAACCCTATCGAACACCTTCGGGATAAATTGGAACGCCAACTGCGAGCCAGGCCTAATCACCCCACATCAGTGCCCAACCTCACTAATGCTATTGGGGCTAAATGAAAGCAAGTCCCTGCAGCAATGTTCCAACATCTAGTGGAAAGTCTTCCCAGAAGATTATTAATTATTATAGCAACAAATGGGAGACCAACTCCATATTAATGCGCATCATTTTGGAATGAGATGTTCGACGAGCAGGTGTCCACATACTGGTCATGTCGTGTGTGTATATATATATTTATAAATATACATTTTTACATTTAAAAATATATATATTTGACCCTATGACATTGTGCCTTTAGATCATGTTCCACAAACGCCTCTCGGAGACAAATCTCCTGGAACCTCTTGACCTTGGCATAAGTGCCTCAAAGCCAATTTAATTAAGCTCACTGAGGCTTGAACACAATATTACTCCGGATGTGTCTTCTTTTTATAAACAGTTCTAAGGTATATCATTGATAGTGACACTTGGAGTCAAATTAATGGGCTTTTTTTCTCACACCCTGAATCTCTCAGATGACATTTCTGTGGTTTTAATCTTCAAAATCAGAATTCACATAGATATTTCCTCATTTTCTTCCTGTGTAGTTAAACAGAGTGCTTAGACGTCTGCTACAGGGAGAGAGAGAGACGGATATGAAAAAGCTTGTCTCGTAGATGGATCTTCCTCTAGCTGCCTGGGCAAACAGTGGTATTGTGAACGAAAAGCCGTTGGTAGATGGAGGGTTAAAGAGAGCAAAATTGAGACAGAAATGGACAGAGAGAGAGAGATACAGTGAGACGTTTAGAAATAGTGAGATGAAGTATCTTGATACAGAGACAGGTGAGAGAGAGAGCAGAAGAAATTATTGACATTTTCAAGGGGTCCTGAAAAATACAGAAACATTATAAATATACACCAGATCAATAGAACCAACAGGCTAAAATATAACCGACAGAACAATGGTGCAATAAGTTGCGATATCACAAACAATACATCTAATCAGCATAATGTTATTGTTCAAGACTTCATACAGTACAATATATCTTATGTTGTTGTGTTCCTAGGGGGAGATTCCATCCTGGGTTCTGTGGCGTTGCGTATCGTCATGGGCAGTTGGTGGCTCTTCACACTCATTGTGTGTTCCTCCTACACGGCCAATCTGGCAGCCTACCTCACTGTGTCCCGAATGGACAACGCTGTACGGTATGTTATCAACAGTTTTCAACTCTGTTGCTCAGTGTATCCTTCCATATTCAAGACTCCGTGTCTGATGTCATGATTTCCTGGTGGTAGGATACTGGTATGTCTTGCCTTTTCAGGCATTGCCCTGAACTCCCAATTCCCTGGTGTTATTTGTCTTTGTGGGTTAGATCTCACCCATGTATGTGGATTTAGACATGCCAAAAACTCAAGTTGGGCAGGCTGTTGACATAAATTTGGACTAGGGCTGCATCTAGACAGGCAGCCCAAATCTGATCTTTTTTTCACTAATTGGTCTTTTGACCAATCAGATCAGCTCTGATAAAGATCTAATGTGAGAAAATCTGATGTGATTGGTCAAAAAACCAATTAGTGAACCAAATGGCGGAAAAAAAGATCAGAATTGGGCTGCCTGTCTAAACGCAGCCTATGACACACAATTGTAATTCATGACCCACTCCTTATAACAAGTTTGCCCTCCTCAGTCCAAATGTTATTTGTCAATAAATCCAATTTAGCACACTCCTTTCCTGAAGGGCAGGCGGAGAAGTGTTTGATTGTGTTTAGTCTGTCCGGTGTCGAGCAAATAGCACATGTGGGTTACGGGGAAGAATGCTAAATAGATATTTTATATAATGGCTTATTGTTCAAGAATCTGTACCCACAATCACAGTGCTCATTAGTACAAGACTGGAATATTAGTGGACAAAGTCTTTCTTCTGCTCAGATGTAATGAGTGTGTTTCTGTACAGATGTGGAGAGTGGAAGTAACACAGTCAGAAGATGGATAAGATTACAGAAGATATATTTATATTGTCTTGGGGCCAAATCCAGTCTCGAGACGGCAGGAATGATTTCAACAATAAATGCTATCAGCCCCATCAGCCAACATTTGCTCGCTTTAATCATTCCATAAACTCAATGTAATGAATATTGGTGTGATAATTCCCTCGCGTTCTCTATTGAAAGAAGATAGACTGTAATCACCATGCCTCAGGGTGAAGAGGTGACATTAAAGGACTGGGATTCAATTTATCGCTTCAGATTGTTGTCGCTCTGCAGAACAATATGACAAACTCTTCTAATCTTCACACTAATTGACTAATTAACTCATGTATCATAGTAACCAGGGTTTGTTTGTTGGGCAGACAAACATATAATAGACAGTTGGCAAGTTATTAGCTCTGGGCTTGAGTACAATCAAATATGCACTGAGGAAAATCTGCACAGCAAAATGTCCCTTTGAATCAACCCTTAGAGAAATCACACCAATATAAATAGTATTGTGTCACTTCATGATAGCAACATGGTCAAGAATGTTTTTGCCAAAACATTTCCTTAATGCTCCTTTAAGGAATTGAGACGCAAGTATTCAGCGGAGCCCATCTCCTGATATTAGCACATCCATAAAAATGTGCACTACAATTGACAACCAATTTATAAAATCATCAGCACCTAGACAAGCACCTTTAGACTAGAGCCAGAGATCACAGTAAGTCATTTAGCACTGTCAAGCTGATGTGATTCCTACAACACATCAGAAGGCATTAATGACATTAGAGACAAAGACATAGGAGGAGAGGGTGAGGGGGAAAGGGGGAGAGAATGTAGCAGTGCCCCCCTGAAATGGATTTGAATCTCCACTCAACCATTACACCTAATGACGGTGTCTGCTGTATTCATGTTGGCTTCAGGGGGGGGCTGAATGGAGGGGAAACAGGGAGTGCATTAGGAAGTGGGCATAGGGCGTATCAGATATATGTGCCACACCAAAAAAAATCAGACACACAATAGGTGTTCCATTAGCAAACTGTCAATCACTTTCCATAGTGTTTTTAAAGGAAGCATGCCCACAGTCCATTGTTTGACGATTCAGTTATACAGTATGTAGGCATACGTGTGATATCATTAGCAAACTACACATGACATTGAATTGTCAAAATGAGAGAGAAGCAAAATACACTTTCATGTTTTTGTAATCTCTCGTGTTGCTCTCACCTGTCCAGTTCTCTTACTGTAGATCCTGGAGAGGGGGGGGGGGGGGGGGGGGGCAAGGTCAAGAAGGCCACAGAGAAGGGAAGAGAGATACTGGATTTGATTCCACAGTCATTGTAGCTAATAATTCTGCCTTATCTGAAGGATCTCAGTTTTTCTGCCAATGATGTACTGTTCATGTTATAGAACTCTACGTGGAGGGACATGGAACACAGAAGCAACAGTCCAATCCAGACTCTCGTTCATGAATACAAACTGAAAATAGAACTGAAATAAACTACAATGCAGCCTATCAGGTCTAGTGATAGGGATTAAGAAATACGTCAGCATCCTTGCCAGATAGTTGGTCTAATGTCGTAGTCTCGAAATGTGCAAATGGATTTGCTGGTTCTTAAGTAATTGGAGGGAACACAATTAAATATGCTTAGCCTAGCTGAGACACATACAAATGTGAGTGTTGGTCACTAGAGTTTTGAAATGCACAAACAATTCTCAATGCCTCATACATTGCATAACGTAAATTCTCAGGTAACATAGTCAGTATGTTAAGTATACAGTATACATGGATATCAGCATGAAGAATAATAACTATGATAAGCAACACAAAATACACCCACCTTCTTAAGAAACGTAACATTAATTGGCAAAGGCTGTTAACCCTTGGCTGGTTATGTAGGCAGTTACCTATGGTGCCTTATCAAGGTTCATCAACACAATTAACACATTATGTGGGTTATATGGTCAATACTGGCCATGGTCATAAAATACAATGTTTTGTTTATTACCTTTATCTCAGGGGAAACACTGAAGACAAAGCAACAGTCTGTTCCTCTGGTGATTGTACACGATGCAGCATAACTGTTGCATTTTAAACTCGCCATGAAATACTGCACTGTAGATAATCGTCATTTTTGCGTATTTCTATTGATCTTGCCATTTTAAAGAGTGCTGCTTCAATGCATTGTCAGAATGTTACGTAGCAATGTGTTTTGTTTGGGGGTGGAATTGGCCATCCAAAGCAATTACGGCCTCACAAAGCCATTACTGTGAACGGTTTAGTGATGCTAGACAGAAATAAATGTGACTATAACATGAGTAAATCTGTGTCACATTTACTGTACAGACACTCAAATGAGCTATTTTCGATCAATTATAATGAAGACATTACTTAAAAGAACTAAGGAATGTAATATTTCCCAGATGTTCCCAGACGTGTTGCACAATAAACCAACAGTAAAATGAAAATACAGTGAAGTCATATTCCATAATAACAAATGCTAACTAAATGTCACTGTGACATGTTTTAATTCTTGTGACCTGTGCATCAATCTAAGTAGCATAATAAAAAAATCCCCCAAAATCCCCATCAAAATCCGTCAGTTTAAGCTACAGATATCAGGACGTCTGCATCTGTGGTGGCAGGTGGTGCCTGTCAGACCATGAGACATCCTGAAAATCAGTCTTCTCACAAAAACGTCTGTAGCCTCTGAACGGTTTGGCCTACAAACCACAGTATTGTGAAAAGGGGAGACTCTCACAAACACGATGGTGTTCTCTGTTTTGCTCTACGACCCCCACAAGTGTCACGGGACTCGTCTGAAGTCGGTAATGCTGATGTGCCAACTTCTGACTATAGGGTCTGAACCGTTTGAGCTACAAACTAATATGACCCCACTATGGAAAGGGGAGATGCTCATGAACATAATGGTGTTCAATCGTTTTGTTCTATGACCCCCAAGTGTCACAGGACTCGTCCGAAGGTAATCCATAAAAACAAATGGAAGTGTGGAGGTAGTTTTGTGCCAACAAAAATAAGGGGTTAAATATATGTGGGTGTTGTTTAGCACTCTCACAATTCATTGTGACAGTAGCTCTTATTTTCAGCAGTGTTTTTATTTCTGCCACCGCAACAGGCCAGCAAGAGAGTGAGTTGTAGTTACAATCTAACAAAGAAATCATTATTAACATTGAAGAAAAAAGTCAGTAAACATGGACAGTCATGGACACGTGTTCCTAGGCCGTCATTGAAAATAAGAATTTGTTCTTTAACTGACTTGCCTAGTTAAATAAAGGTCAAATAAAAAAATTAAAAGGTGGTACTGGCAAAGGGCTACTTCCCGAAATTCTCACATGATGTGCCACCAAAAACAAAAGATGAAACCATGTGTTTGATGTGCCAATACCATTCCATTTATTCCATTCTAGCCATTACTGTGAGACTGTTCTCCCCAATTAAGGTTCCACCACAGCCTGTACTACAGCAACACTTAATTATAGACTGAAGCAAGTACATGGTTGCTTTAGGCAAGGTGTTGGTGCATTCAGAAAGAATTCAGACCCCTTGATTTTTTCGAAATGTTGTTTGATTCGATTAAATAGTTTTTTCCCCGCATCAATCTACACACAATACCCCATAATGACAAAACAAAACAGTTATTTTTGTATATATTGTTTTGCAAATGTATGAAAAATAAAAACTGAAATATCACATTTACATAAGTATTCAGACCCTTTACACACTACTTTGTTGAAGCACCTTTGGCAGCGACTGCAGCTTCGAGTCTTTTTGGGTATGACTGGGTATGACGCTACAAGCTTGGCACATCTGTATTTGTGGAGTTTATCCCATTGCAGATCCTCTTAAGCTTTGTCAGGTTGGATGGGGAGCGTCACTGCACAGCTATTTTCAGGTAAAAGTCTGGGCTCTGGATGGGCCACTCAAGGACATTCAGAGACTTGTCCCGAAGCCACTCCTGCATTTTCTTGGCTGTGTGCTTAGGGTCATTGTCCTGTTGGAAGGTGAACCTTCACCCCAGTCTAAGGTCATGTGTCCACTGGAGCAGGTTTTCATCAGGGATCTCTCTGTACTTTGCTCCGTTCATCTTTCCCTCGATTCTGTCTAGTCTCCCAGTTCCTTCCGCTGAAAAACATCCCCACAGCATGATGCCTCCACCACTTTGCTTCACCGTAGGGATGGTATTGGCCAGGTGATAAGCGGTGCCTGGCTTCCTCCAGATGTGACGCTTTGCATTGAGGCCAAAGACTTAAATCTTGGTTTCATCAGACCAGAGAATCTTGTTTCTCATGGTCTGAGAGTCCTTTTGATGTCTTTTGGAAAACTCCAAGTGGGCTGTTATGTGCCTTTTACTGAGGAGTGGCTTCCGTCTGGCCACTCTACCATAAAGACCTGATTGGTGGAGTGCTGCAGAGATGGTTGTCCTTCTGGAAGGTTCTCCCCTCTCCACAGAGGAACTCTGGAGCTCTGTCAGAGTGACAAAAGGATTCAAATCATTGCACCCAAACTGCTCGCGTGCATCAGTGAGCGTCTTCGTGTCCATACGCTAAAATAGAAATTGGTTATATTTGTGACGCTCAATGTGCTGCATGTCCGGCCTCTCAAATCAAATCAAATTGTACTGGTCACATACACATGGTTAGCAGATGTTAATGCGAGTGTAGCGAAATGCTTGTGCTTCTGGGTCCGACAGTGCAGTAATATCTAACAAGTAATTAACAATTTTACAACAAATCCCTTATACACACAATGTAAGGGGATGGAATAAGAATATGTACATATATTCTAAATATGGATGAGCGTTGGCTGTGCGGCATAGGCAAGATGCAGTAGATGGTATAGAGTACAGTATAAACATATGAGATGAGTAATGGAGGGTATGTAAACATTATATAAAGTGGCATTGTTTAAAGTGACTAGTGACTAATTTATCACATCCAATTATTAATTATTGAAGTGGCTAGAGATTTGAGTCTGTATGTTGGCAGCAGCCACTCAATGTTAATGATGGCTGTTTAACAATCTGATGGCCTTGAGATAGAAGCTGTTTTTCAGTCTCTCGGTCCCAGCTTTGATGCACCTGTACTGACCTCGCCTTCTGGATGACTGCGGGGTGAACAGGCAGTGGCTCGGGTGGTTATTGTCCTTGATGATCTTTTTGGCCTTCCTGTTACATCGGGTGATGTAGGTGTCCTGGAGGGCAGGTAGTTTTCCCCCGGTGATGCGTTGTGCAGACCGCACCACCCTCTGGAGAGCCTTACGGTTGTTTGCGGAGCAGTTGGCATACCAGGCTGTGATACAGCCTGACAGGATGCTCTCAATTGTGCATCTGTAAGAGTTTGTGAGTGTTTTTTCTGTGACAAGTCACATTTTTTTCAGCCTCCTGATGTTGAAGAGGTGCTGTTGCGCCTTCTTCACCACGCGGTCTGTGTGGGTGGACCAATTCAGTTTGTCCGTGATGGGGACACAGAGGAACTTAAAACGTTAATCTTCTTTCATCACCTTCTCCACTACTGACCCGTCGATGTGGATAGGGGGTTGCTCCCTCTGCTGTTTCCTGAAGTCCACGATCATCTCCTTTGTTTTGTTGACGTTGAGTGTGAGGTTATTTTCCTGACATCACACTCCGAGGGCCCTCACCTCCTCCCTGTAGGCCGTCTCATCGTTGTTGTTAACCAAGCCTACCACTGTAGTGTTGTCTGCAAACTTGATGATTGAGTTGGAGGCGTGCATGGCCATGCAGTCGTGGGTGAACATTGAGTACAGGAGAGGGCTGAGAATGCACCCTTGTGGGGCCCCAGTGTTGAGGATCAGTGGGGTGGAGATGTTGTTACCTACCCTCACCACCTGGGGGTAGCCCGACAGAAAGTCTAGAACCCAGTTGCACAGGGCGGGGTCGAGACCCAGGGTCTCGAGCTTGATGACGAGCTTGGAGGGTACTATGGTGTTAAATGCCGAGCTGTAGTCGATGAACAGCATTCTTACATAGGTATTCCTCTTGTCCAGATGGGTTAGGGCAGTGTGCAGTGTGATTGTGATTGCGTCGTCTGTGGACCTATGGATGCGGTAAGCAAATTGGAGTGGGTCTAGGGTGTAGATAGGGTGGAGGTGATATGATCCTTGACTAGTCTCTCAAAGCTCTTCATGATGACAGAAGTGAGTGCTATGGGGCGATAGTCATTTAGCTCAGTTACCTTAGCTTTCTCTGGAACAGGAACAATGGTGGCCCTCTTGAAGCATGTGTGCACAGCGGACTGGGATAGGGATTGATTGAATATGTCCATAAACACACCAGCCAGCTGGTCTGCGCATGCTCTGAGGACTCGGCTGGGGATGCCATCTGGGCCGGCAGCCTTGCGAGGGTTAACGCACGTTGGCCACGGTGAAGGAAAGCCCACATGTTTTGGTAGCGGACCTTGTCAGTGGCACTGTATTGTCTTCAAAGCGAGCAAAGAAGTTGTTTAATTTTACTGGGAGCAAGATGTCGGTGTCCATGACGGGGCTGGTTTTCTTTTTGTAATCCATGTCTGAGCTGTTGAATTGCGACTCTACTTTGTCTCTATACTGACGCTTAGCTTGTTTGATTGCCTTGCGGAGGGAATTGCTACACTGTTTGTATTCGGTCATGCGTTTGCGTGAATGCTGCCATCAATCCACGGTTTCTGGTTAGGGAAGGTTTTAATAGTCACTGTGGGTACGACATCACCAATGCACTTGCTAATAAACTCGCTCACTGAGTCAGCGTATACATCTGTTGTCTTAGGATATCCGGAACATATCCCAGTCCACGTGATCGAAGAAATCTTGAAGCGTGGAATCCGATTGGTTGGACTAGTGTTGAATAGACCTGAGCACGGACGTTTCCAGGTTTAGTTTCTGTCTATAGGCAGGGAACAAAATTAAAAAAATGGAGTCGTGGTCAGATTTGCCAAAAGGAGCGTGGGGGAGGGCTTTGTATGTGTTACGAAAGTTAGAGTAGCAATGATCCAGAATTCTGCCAGCTTGATTCGCGCATTCAATTTGCTGATAAAATTTAGGGAGCCTTGTTTTCAGATTAGCTTTGTTAAAATCCCCAGCTACAATAAATGCAGCCTCGGGATATATGGTTTCCAGTTTACATAAAGTCCAGTGAAGGTCTTTCAGGGCCGTCGAGGTGTCTGCTTGGGGGGGGATATACAAGGCTGTGATTATAATCAAACAGAATTCTCTTGGTAGATTATGCGGTTCTATTTGATGGTAAGGAATTGTAAGGAATTCTAGGTCAGGTGAACACAAGGACTTGAGTTCCTGTATTTTGTTATGATTACACCACAAATCTTTAGTCATAAGGCATACACCCCAGCCCTTCTTCTTACCAGAGAGATGTTTGTTTCTGTCGGCGCGATGCGTGAAGAAACCGGGTGGCTGTACCGACTCTGATAACATATCCCGAGTGAGCCATGTTTCCGTGAAACAGAGAATGTTACGATCTCTGATGTCTCTCTGGAAGGCAACCCTTGCCCGAATTTCGTCTATCAAGAGACTGGACATTGGTGAGTAGTTTGCTCGGGAGCGGTGAGCGATGTGCACGTCTATGGAGCCTGACCAGGAGGCCGCTCTGTCTGCCCCTTCTGTGGCGCCGTTGTTTTGGGTCGGCTACTGGGATTAAATCCGTTGTACTGGGTGGTGGTCCAAACAGAGGATTCGCTTTGGGAATGTCGTATTCCTGGTCGTAATGTTGGTAAGTTGACGGTGCTCTTATATCCAATAGTTCCTCCCGGCTGTCTGTAATAAGACTTAAGATTTCCTGGGGTAACAATGTAAGAGATAATACATTAAAAAAACAAAATTCTACACAGTTTCCTAAGAACGCGAAGCGAGGCGACCATCTCTGTCAGAGCCATCATGAATGAATTCTTGGTCACCTTCTTGGTCACCTCCCTGACCGAGGCCCTTCTCCCCTGATTGCTCAGTTTGGCCGGGCGGCCAGCTCTAGGAAGAGTCTTGGTGTTTACAAACTTCTTCCATTTAAGAAATATTTTGGTACCCTTCCCCAGATTTGTGCCTCGACACAAACCTGTCAATTGGCTCTACGAACAATTCCTTCAACCTCATTGCTTGGTTTTTGCTCTGACATACACTGTCAACAGCAGGAAGCCACCCAACAGCCTGCAGCAGGTAGCCTAGTGGTTAGAGCATTGGACTAGTAACCAAAAGGTTGCAAGATCGAATCCCTGAGCTGACAAGTTAAACATCTGTCGTTCTGCCCCTGAACAAGGCAGTTAATTAATCCACTGTTCCTTGGCCGTCAATGAAAATAAGTATTTGTTCTTAACTGACTTGCCTAGTTAAATAAAGGTTAAAAAAATATATATTGACAGGTGTGTGCCTTTCCAAATCATGTACAATCAATTGAATTTACAACAGGTGGACTCCAATCAAGTTCTTGGAACACCTCAAGGTTGATCAATGGAACCAGGATGCACCTGAGCTGAATTTCGATTCTCATCGGCAGATGGTCTGAAAACTTATGAAAATAAGTTATTCAAGATTTGTTTTTTGCAAGAATTTCTTAAAACCTGTTTTCGCATTGACATTATGGGGTATTGTGTGCAGATTGATGAGGAAAATGTTATATTTCATTCATTTTAGAATAAGGCTGTAACGAAACAAAATGTGGAAAAAGTGAAGGGGTCTGAATACTTTCCAAATGCACTGTACATATATTTGCAATAATCCTGTCCAATTGGCGTTCTTAACTTTTCCTGTCATGTATCTGAAAATACATTTATTGTACAGTGCACAAACAACACTGGAGAACATACATTATTGAGTCTTATTTTTCAATTCTTATTTTTCTTTGACAAGGCATCAACACGGCATTTAACATCACCTATGCATTATTTTCTTCATCCCCTTCCAGCAAGTTAGAGGACTTGAAAAGATACAGAGGCACAAGTTCAAGTGCTAAAGGCGATATTTGTCTGTGTGGTTAAATTCCAGTTTCAGTTTTCTACTGGTATGCATTTAGAGGTGCTGTGTCCAAGTTACCCTGAAAATAGAACGTTTGCATAGCTGAAGTAAGAGAACATGTGCATACCTGAAGTTACGCATTAGATCACAAATGCATGTAAGAAGCATAACTGGGGTGAGTTGGTTTACAATGAATCCAGTGCACTGTGTATTCTTGAAAACTAAAAATGTATTGACAAATGCATCATTCTGGTCGCATAGGGCGACCTCCAACAGCACATGACTACCTTACCCCACAGGTAACCCATTTCCTTTGCTCCCTTCCATAGGACGTTCCAGGACTTGTCCAAGCAGATGGACCTAGCCTATGGAACAGTGAGAGACTCAGCCGTATACGAGTACTTCAGAGCCAAAGGCACCAACGCTCTGGAGCAGGACAGCACCTTCGCTGAGCTCTGGAGAACCATCAACAAGAACAACGGACATGAACACTCAGTCTCCAGCCCCTCTGAAGGCATCCGCAAGGTGAGCTCAGGAACAGCCATGTCTGAATTCATCGATTTCAGCAAAGTGGAGCCTCCTAACAATGTTTTTCCAGATGAGTGAAAATGATTGGTAGACGTTTTATTCTAAATCATTTCAGCTATACCAGGGAAAGTACTTTCAGGACGCACACAAAAACGGAACTATGCAGGGCATATTATGATGTCCGTAGAGAGACAATAGAATGGTGTGGCTTTTAAACATTTTCCAGATTAAAGTTAATGGTTCAGCTGAAATGAATATCTCAAAGCCTAGCACAAACATACAGCAGTACACAGACAAATCAACCTTAGAAATGTTTTAGTAATTAAACAAATGAGTTATAACAGAGTCTAGTCACACACGCTTGTCATTAAACATCAGGATGTTTTGAGCTGCTAATTGGAATTTGTTCAGCCAAAACCCGTAGTGTTCTGCAGATACTTGGTGTAATGGTCAATTAAACCAGATTCTTAGTGAGGGAAATTGCTTAGTGTTTTTTTGTGCTTAAAATTAAATTATTGATATTTGTGTTGACAAGAGTAGAGTAATTTAACCAAATGTATAAGAGTCATTTGAACTGAGATGAAGTTCAGTGTGAATGGTAATTCAGAATAATCACAGTAATAAACAGACACACACACACACACACTCCCAGCAGGACACAGACAGAGTATCCTGAGGTATCTTCCATGAATTAAACCAGCAGAAAAACGTGTAGTGTGTTCAAGGTTTAAAAATACTTCTTAAGTTTGCCCAACCAAAAAATGTATCAACCCCTACAAAAAATGTCCATTAATTGTAATCCACATAATAGTTCACATCACAGGAGGTTGGTGGCACCTTAATTAGGGAGGACGGGCTCGTGGTAATGACTGGAGCGGAATCAGTGGAATGGTATCAAATACATCATACACATGGTTGTTTGATGCCATTCCATCCGCTCCGCTCTGGCCATTATTATGAGCCGTTCTCCCCTCAGCAGCCTCCACTGGTTCACATTTCCTGTTACTGCGGGATTATTTTCCTGCTGTAGAAAACTGTTTCAAATTAAGATCCTACATCTGTATAGCCATTAAACCAAAAAGTATCTTAGTGATTTGAACTGAGATACTGTTCAGTGCGAATGGTAAATGAGAAGATTTAAGAATCCGATGGGAAATTACTTTTTTCTTTTGGAGTTTAGTTTTGGAGTTTTCCTTCAGGACCTTGTGCAGTTCAACAAATATGTCTACAGACAGGCTGCTTAGATTTCTATTTGGGAAATAATGACATTACCTTGAAATATCTGGGACTATTGGGAAAGCGCCAGGATAAACAGAGCAAAACAAATTCACACTCAGCAAGAATTTAAGAGATTCTGTTGCTGTTCTTGTTAGTCTGGATAAATTTCATGGTCAAGCGATCTGGCCAGACTACCGCTTTGTACCCTGACAACGCAGATGTGCCATGATCACTCCTACTGAAAACTACTTTGTTCACATTAGCTAATGCCAAAGTGAACAGCACTGACTGGCTATGACTGACTGTCATGGACTTGAAAATAGACTCTGGTTAAGTTTGTGCTTAAGGCTGGTGATGCATGTGTGTTTCTGTGTACATTTCTGTTTCCCCCATTTAGTCCGATCTCCCCTCAATGTAACCCCTGTGTATATCCTTCCCCAGGCAAAGAGAGATTCCTTTGCCTTCCTGTGGGACATGGCTGTGGTAGAGTATGCTGCTCTGACAGATGATGACTGCACCCTGACGGTGACCGGCAACAGTATGAGCAGTAAGGGCTATGGCCTGGCCCTGCAGCACGGCAGCCCCTACAGAGACCTCTTCTCCCAGAAGTGAGTGCCCCCTTCCACCCAACCCACCCTAACAGCCACCTACAGAATTTCTGTTGCTGTACTGTAGATTGGTGCATTTGATGTCCTTGTGACATTATATGTGTAGTTTTTCATAAACACTCAATTTAACAGTTGGATTACATACATCTATGCTATAACAAAGCTAAACCATGTCACAAATTCCAATGGTAGTTTTTCATTCAAATAAAGGCAGAGACTGCAGTTCTGAAGGAAACCACCCCATTCCCTGTCTCGCCCCCCTGGAAGCCACTTCCCAGAGCAAATCTGCAATCTGTATCAAGTTCTGCGCATCATGTTTCTTTAAATCCGTATCATGTTTCTGTCAAGTTTTTCCAGTGAAAAGTCCACGCAGCATCTTCATGCCAAACATTTGATTTTAATCAGTTTCATTGGATTAGGCATTTAGATCTTCAGTTATGTACAGTCAATCAATCAAATGTATTTATAAAGCCCTTTTTACATCAGCCAATGTCACAAAGTACTGTACAGAAACCCAGCCTAAAACCCCAAACAGCAAACAATGTAGATGTATAAGCACGGTGGCTAGGAAAAACTCCCTAGAAAGACCAGAACCTAGGAAGAAACCTAGAGATGAACCAGGCTCTTCGGGCTGTGCCGGGTGGAGAGTATAACAGAACATGGCCTAGATGTTCAAACAGTCATAGATGACCTGCAGTGTCAGATAATAATAATCACAGTGGTTGTAGAGGGTGCAACAGGTCAGCACCTCAGGAGTACAGTGTTGTTTCAAAGTACAGTGTTGTTTTAGTTATGTACTGTGAGCAAATTTGAGCGGAGATTATGTTAACTGACATGCCTAGTTAAATAAATGACGGTGGAAATGTTGATTAAAATCTTCCTAGAAGTTAGACAAACATGATGTGGGACATGCCAAATTGGTAAACTAATTTAACTTGAAGGAGTGGCTGTGGAGTGGAACCCTTTTTGATTGCAAAAAATCCTAAGCTTCTGCACGGCATGTTCGGAATTCTCAACTTTACACACGGTCTACTTGTTCGGCTTCCGAGAGAACAAGCCACTCTGGCGAATTTCAGCGATGAATGGAGAATGATACTCAGTAAATAAAGTTAGGTCAATGCTGAATTAATGTCTGTAAGATCACATAATGATAGTATTCTACATAACAGAACATAATATAATAGCATAATATAACATTACAGTAAGACAAAAAAAAAAACTTAATTTCTTATGAGATTTTAGGATGATTGTGTGAATGGTCGCACAAAAGTCAACAGTGCGTCACTAGGCAAAATATGTACTTTGATTAAAACAAAACACAGTTATTCTATAGTTTGTTAAGTCAGTTCTTATTTACAATGACCACATATCCTAGCCAAACCTGGATGACACTGGGCCAATTGTGCACTGCCCTATGGGACTCCTAATCACAGCTGGATGTGATACAGCCTGGATTTGAAGCAGGGACTATAGTGACACCTCTTGCGCTGAGCTGCAGTGCCTTAGACCGCTATGCCACTCAGGAGCCATCATTGTAAAGCCCTAGTTATTTTGGGGAATTGCCTAATTTATTTCTAAAGGTGATTATTTATTTTATGTGATTAATAATAAATGTACATTTTTCCTTCAGGTTTAAGGGCAACCCTGTTACGTAAACTTAAACGGATAGTGCAAGATTTTGGCAATTAAGCCCTGAACTGATAGATAAATAGGGTATGTTTCTGCTTGCAGTTTGAAGTAAGTTAAAGGTAGTTTCGCGAGCCATTTCTGACTAGCATTAGCACAATGACTGGAAGTCTACCAGGACAGCTAGAATGCTTCTTTAAAAATTAACATTGAACATCTTATAGTCAAGTCATAGTGTAAAAGCCGGGGACTGGTGCTACTTTTTTTTGTGCAAATTTCTGGTGTTTTGTGGTGAGAAACTGAGTGGATTGAGCATAACACACCAACCCTGTTACCCATAGGTAGATAGGCTAGAAATGTTTTAAACTAAGACGGTGGCCTGGAAAATGGTGACTCTTTAAAATGAATTGGTTTCGAAACGAGTTAAACAAGCACTGCCAGCCTGATGATGAAAGACTACAGAGAGCCCATTAGTAAGCTTACAGTATAGTTGAGAATGGATATAAGAGAATAATGGCAAAGTGGCTGAAACGTGAAGAAAGACAGTTAATCTCTCCCACCCAAGGTGATGGCTTCTCACAGGATCTTTATTTATCCCCCTTCACATCCACACACACCACATAAGCTAAACTGAACTGAACTGTATATGCACACTTACCTGTGTCATTCCACGAATTCAGTGCCTTTTAGGTAGTATATTGGTAGTGTAATTGTATCAGAATCATCTATTTATTTCACCTAATTTGAATATTCTATCATAAAGAGTATATGTTCAACTTCATAACAAACATGTTTTCCCATCTCCATAGGTATAAAAACATACTATAACAGACAACTATTAAAGTGACATGGTTTACCATAATAGAGTTGGTAATTTCACCTTAAATCAGCAATAACTCCCCTTGTGACAGAGGGGACGGGCGTTTGATGTGAGCAACAGGGAGGGGAAATTGAATGCAAGCTTAACACAAACATTGACCTTGCTAAAACATTTAGGACTATTGTTAATCTTCTCATATGGCCAGTATGATATAACACAACATGGTTTTTACACTGGGTACAGTTTAGGGGTAGGTTAAGGGCTGTTACGGTGACCGTATTACCGCCACACCGGCAGTCATGACCGCAGTCAAATTCCATGTGAACTTTTAGTCATGGTAAATAGGCTTCTCCAAGCTCTGATGCTGCTGATGGTCATAGTAGCCTACCTACTAACTGCCTGGTACTCAGCACTCTATTGTCCCACTAATCACTCTGACATCAATGAAAACATAATCGAAAATCAAATGAAACACTTCATGAGAGCCTATGAGCTCATGCTCTTGCAACATTTCTATAGGCAATGCAGTTGCGTGAGAAAACAGAGTTTGATGGCCTCTATTAAAAAGAGGAGGATCCCATCAGCTTTCTATAGTCTAGGCCTACGATATTTATTTCTCAACTTTCTTAATATTAAGCACATTGCTTCGCTTTACAACAGGAGTATATTCTACCTGGCTGGCATGAAAATTAACAACAGGTTAAGTGCCCTCCATTCGCTATTTAAGTACATAGATGACAGTATTTTTCCCCCTGCCCCTGTTCCGAGACAGGTGCATGAAAATGGTCCATTCTAAATCAAAACTAATTCCACACATATATTATTTAGTACATTAATTAAAGAATGGTCTGATGGCTTACAATTTTAGCCTTTTACTTGAAGGATGTAGCCTTTCATTTAAATGGCTATTATGTCTTGTGAATTATGTCCAGCCTGAGGCAATAAAGAGTGCATGCCTTTTTTTGCTACTTTTTCAAATCATAGTCGCACACCTTATGTAGCCTAGCCCATAGGCCTATATGTTTTAATAAGGTTTGTATCACAACTAAAGTGCCCAATAACTTCTTAAAATTAAGCACTTGAATCGACTTTACTACCGGTGTAGAGCCTAACTGGCATACATAGGTGGCGCGTGAGTTTCAAGTTAGGGGAAAATCCTTTTCACCATAAAAATGCACCTTTATAATAAAGCATTACATGCATAATCGCATTTGCGGTCACTTTTGAGTGATTTCCCTCTAATTGATTGCACTTTGGAACATTTGGGCTTATAGCCTACTGCCTGATGAGCATTGCTGTTCTTATAGTTGTGAAGAAATAACCTACTAGTTTATCAACATTTTAAGATAAACAGTCTGATCTGTTGCATCAGTCTCATTGCTTTTAAAATGTTTTTTTGATGCGAGTGGAGTGTATTAATTTGGGCCGACTCATCTTGTTGGCTGACAAAAAGTGAATGTGGACAGTTCTTCTAACATCTTCAATATGCGCCTTGGAATTCAATAAGATGGATGCAGCAGTTGCATCCCCGATGTGTCTGTCTTCACTTGTAGTGTACTTAAGATCTCAGATGCCTGTGAGAAGGACCCGATCACATGACGGGCACTGGCTAATAGGAATTGAGATATCTGAGAGAGCCATGTGAGTGAGAGGTGCTTCGGAGCACAGCGATTCGCAGCCGGGAGAAGGGAATTATAATTATTATATTATGCCCTAGGGCACAATGGCCACTTTGGCCGCTAAAGGCGTGGATTTTTTTAGGGGGCAATACAGCCACTCAAGGGGGATGCCGCCAGAAAATTCAAGGCCAGGTAAGAATATTATCAAGTGCTTGTCAACTTGGGAATGAGAGACTGATGAGGTGTGCAGCCTACGTAAGAAACAAAGCAGAGCTCATTTCTTTCAAGTCACTTTATTCAAATCATCATTAGAGTCACGTCATGCAGCCTTAGAATGTTTTAAAAATCAAAACAAGTAGCCCAACGTTTGTATCACAACTAAACAACTCTTAAATGAAGCATAAAGGAGGACCTGTTTGTCTGTTAACCGCTCAACACAGAATAGCCACCGCATATGAGCACTTCCTCAGAAATCATTTGGAGAAAATATCCTTTCTATTTGATTCAGCTATGTTCAATTGTATTTTTCATGCTATAAAATAATATAAAATAATGCCACGGAATTCAAAGCAAATCTTGTCTGGTAAATGAACTAGTGTAGCCCACAGCCAAATGGCATTGCCAGATTAGGGCCTAACATAAGGACAACTCGTGACTTGTTATTCTGAAATAGACTACATTTTATTCATATCATGCTTTTTAAAATGTAGATGTTCCAACGGTCTGCATCAGTGGCTAAATGTATTAATGTTAATTAACGGTCAATTACCACGAGGTCGGCAGTTATTTGCTTGACAATCACCGGCTGACCAAATTTCATGACTGCCACAGCCCTAGGTAGGTTACACAGTAACTTCTCCACATTGCATTATTTTACATGAATTAAACATCCCTACTGAGCAACCACTGGTTGAATTTACATTGTTTAAACATCATTTCAATGAAATGACATTGAAGCAACGTGGAATAGACATTGAATTGACGTCTGTGCCCAGTGGGTCTCCTCTACCAGTAATCTGTCATTTTCACAACTGAGTCCAATGTAATTCTCTCTATTTAATTTAATCCTATCACAACTGTTTGAATAGGGAATTCGCTCTAGCGTGCTACTCACCCAAGTGCTTTCAGTGCAGACAAAGAACAATAAAACTCTTCTATCTGTGTTTGTCAGGATCCTGGAACTGCAGGAGAAAGGGGACCTGGACATCCTGAAGCAGAAATGGTGGCCCAGGAAGGGCCGCTGTGACCTGGACAGCCACTCAGAGGCCCAGCCAGAGGGCAGGGCTCTGAGGCTCCACAGCTTCGCTGGGGTGTTCTGCATCCTGGCAGCAGGGCTGCTGCTGGCCTGCCTGGTGGCCGCACTGGAGACCTGGTGGAGCAGCAACCACTGCCGGCGAGAGCAGCCCAAAGAGGTGACCGAGAAAGCAGCCCCGACCCAGGGCCCAGACTCACTGCTGCCCCTCCCCAGGCCCAGGCCGAGACCCAGACCCCCGGGTCCCCCGGTCCTGCCCAGAGATGCCACTGCCACACTCTACTTTATGGATCCAGGCACAGACACCAGCCACGATTTAGTAGAGCTCCAGTACACACAGTTATAGGTGTGCCCTAACAATAGTCCAAATTGATGTGATCGTTTCATCTTGTCTTTGGGTGGGAGAGAAGTCAGTTTGGGTAGCCTGTTTGAAGCGCTTCCTCTCTCCATTTTTTGTATTGCAAAAGAGCCTTGGAGGGATTATTCAGAAACGTAAACATGCAATTAATTGCTTGTTTCTGCTGAAAAGTGAGAATTCATTATCATCATCATTTTCATGGATGGCAATAATGATGACAGCAAAAAAATGAAAAATGACAACAATTATGTTGGTCAACTGATTCAACAACGTTGTACTTCTGGGTAGATATGTGCTGCCTCAGTCATGCAAACGCTCCCTTTAGCTCATCCATTCAAGTCTTACTGCTTTCAAATAGCTTTATCAAAGCACCTGCAAGAGACTGAACAGCCTCTGTGGATATGGTGTCCAGAGATCAAAGGCTTGACATGGATCCCTAAACTAAAGTGTGAGCAAACAAGATGCTAGCTTTGACTTGTCTGTTTGATTGGACGATACAATAATGCAACAAGAGAACATTAAAAAAAGCACTTAATGTAAGAATATTGTTATGATTGCTACATATTATTAATGGAGTATTAGATTAAAGAGTGATGACCTAAACGGTCCCACTTTATTTGAAGTGCATCATATGAAGGCTTCACAAAGCATTCATATAGGCTTTATAAGCACTACTACATAAATGGGTCACAAATAATTTCTAACTGTATTTCATGCTCTATACAGGATTTCTAAATGTGAACAAATAAATGGATGGTTATGTCACACAGTTATGCCACATTATGAATCTTTATAGAGCATTGTAATGTAGCATGGCCTTTTTAATAAGAAGGTCACATTCAAGATCCCTGAGCGAGAGTTAAAAAAACGAGGCTCTAGGTTTGATATGTATCACTGCAGTTGTTCAGTAAAGCAATATACTTACTTTGGTATCAAAGTGTGAGTGTTCAGTCATTACAAGCATGATATACTGTTTGTGGTGCTTTATGAAGCCTTCAAAAGATGCACTTCAAATAAAACGGGACTTTTAAACATTACCCATTTAATGTCCGATAGTGTAATACTCCATTATAAATTTGCCATGAGATGTCATAACCTATCATGACCTTCAATGGCAGGTGTTCTTTCAGTCTTATGACAGCGACAGCATATGCAGGCAATATGACAACAATTTGCAGTACATTGTGCCCCGGTACATAATAATCCCTGGTAATTCTGAGTGACGTCTTATTGCAATTATATGTCAATGTCCGGATTCACAGCCATGCTGGTTATTTACGTACTGTATGATTGTCTGTGATCCTGTACAGGTCACTAAGGACTACAGTCTGGAAAGGGTTTCTGGTCCATTGACATATAATGGTATTACAAGTGCTTCACCGGAAGGCAGGCGTGACATGTGGACAGACAGAGAGAGAGACTGGGAGGAGGCAGAGACTTTTGACACAGGTCAGGAGAGACCTGAGATATATGGGGCACTGTATGGGGTTGGGGAAGTGGGGGGTCAGATAGGGTTGGGTGGGGCATGGGCAATGGATAGGAGTAGATATGTATCGCTTCACCAGTCATCTCACTCCATGGTCTCTCCTGTTGTTTGGTGTTTCGTCTTTTTGGTATGATTTAACATCGTGAGAAATGTTGGAACAATGAGAGGAAGGAGAAGCAGCCAAGAGGCCATATGTTTGGCTGTGTTTTCCTGTGCAGTAGATTTTTCTGCAGAATCTATTACCCTTAACATTTCTTTTGGCACTTGTGGCGGCTTCTCACCCCCAAATTACACATTACGGAGTATTGAATGACAAAAAATACAGTCAGACTTTCAACAAATGATTTATTGAAATGATTGAAAGTCCTTAGTCATTTAGTCTCTCCTGTTCCATAAAGTGTGATGCATTGACATTGTACAGTATGACCATCTGAACCAGTCATTTTATAAGGATGCTTTCTGTGCAGTAGTGTGCTGCATAGATACATGCATTTCAAGAAAGGCTTTCTACTGGAGGAGACATGTTTAGAAATTACACATTAAATCATTTGGTTTTATGTTGTACCATTACGCCTTGATTTTGCAGCTTAGCTTGTGGTTGTAGCATAGTGTTGACGTTGAATAATATGGATTTGAAGTAATTCAACATTCAAGTTCATAATATTCAAATTGGAAATGTAGTGTCAACAATGTGGATAATTAATCATGTTGTTAAATCAAACAATTTCTG
The DNA here is from genome assembly GCF_034236695.1 of Oncorhynchus nerka. NCBI lineage: Eukaryota > Metazoa > Chordata > Actinopteri > Salmoniformes > Salmonidae > Oncorhynchus > Oncorhynchus nerka. The sequence continues at coordinate 25,436,572 of NC_088405.1, read as the reverse complement.
ATCACTGCTTCTTTTTTTCTCAACCCCATCTCACTTTTCACATTTCTTGCACTTTTCATCCCTTACAACCTGTGTATCTCTCTCTCTCTCTCTCTCTCTCTCTCTCTCTCTCTCTCTCTCTCTCTCTCTCTCTCTCTCTCTCTCTCTCTCTCTCTGTCCCTCTCGTTCTCTGTCCCTCTCTCTCTCTGTCCCTCTCTCTAGGACAAAGAGGTGAATCTAGAGCAGGTCCACCAGCGTTTGAACAGCCTCCTAGACGAGGACATGGCGCACAAGCAGCTGGCGGGCCAATCTATCGAGATCTCTGCCCTGGACATCAGCAGCATGCAGCCCAGCAAGTCCCTGGAAGGCCTGCCTTCACGGGACCACTACCCAGGCCACCACAGGGGGTCGCTCTCTGTGACCACCTTCCTCCAGGAGGGACATGGGGCAGGAAGGACACTCGGCAGGGGCACTGGCAGAACCCTCCCCCTACCCCTCAGCAGCGCCACCATGCCCTCTATCCGCTGCAAACACAGGGCGCCCAACGGGGGGCTCTTCCGACAGAGCCCCGTCAAGACGCCAATGCCATACCAGTCAGTGCCCGGAGGACCCATTCCAGAAGCCATTGATGGAAACCACGGGACTTCCATCTGAGCACTCAGCCTCAGCCCAATCACAGACACTTAAACCCCATTCATATCTGGTTCTAACATGCATTCTTTGTTCTGATGCTGTCCACATTCTGATTGTGCCTACATTTTTAGACAGGTGTAGACGATTAAAAGACACATTGAGATCTGATCGTGATCTGGATATCTTACAAATGTAAACAGATCTGGACAGTGTCTTAGAATTAAAAATATATATATTTTGAAAGAATATCTGTCATATAATTTGCTTACATGGAGGGTCCAGGAAGTCTGGTCACAATGCAGACACAGTGGATGGATAAGAGACACATTTTAACACCATGTGTAGATGCATGTCTGAAAATGTGGGTCCAATCAGAATGTGGACAAGATCAGGACACAGGACGCATGTTAAAACCAGGTATTAATGGGGCTTCAGTCTCGGCTGTGGTGAGCTATACAGAGTGAATGGTGAGAGGGAATGTAAATATGGATGGCAAGAAAATGTTTTTTTACCGCTGAAGAAATATGTAGGAAAACAATTTGTGGAAAATGACTTTCATGTACATATTTGTAATTATGGACATCAAGAGTTGAGGTAAAAATAAAAAATAAAGTGTATTTTGAATATTCTCAATTTTTTAAGTTGAGTTTAAAAAACAGATACAAAAGTATTAAAACATGACTGTTTGAATGGATTTGTAAATTTTGTTCTAAATTAATAAAGGTGATAATTCCTTGTGGTTGTTTTCTAAGTGCCAAGTTCAAAGATGTTTTCTTTCAAATGAACATTATATGAATGTATCCAATTTATGAAAAGACACTAACTTCACACTTCAAAGACAGTGGAAAGAGTTGATTTGTTTAGTATGAAAACAATAAAAAAACATGATAAAGTTCAAACTGTGTAGGCTACTTTGAGCCGTGTTAAGCATGTTGTTTTTTGTAAAATCATAATTTATGAATGTATTTATATATGTATGAGTGAGTGGCCATGTCTGAATACCCATACCTGCATTCCATATAGTAAACATTTTAAGTAGGCCTATGTGAAAATATTACGTTTTATAGTATATTACATGCATAGTAAATACATTTTTTCTCAATAAAGTAGCTATCGCCACCTGACTGTCAGAAGGGGGGAAGGAGAAAAGTAGTTGAGTGTCATCTGCATAGAAATTATAGGAAAGACCATGTGAGGATGACAGAGACGAGTGACTTGGTGTATATAGAGAAGAGTGGAGGGCCTATAACCAAGCCCTGCGGGACACCAGTAGTGGGAGTATGTGATGCGGACACAGATCCTTTCCAGTTCACCTGGTAGGAGTGGCCTGCCAGGTAGGATGCAATTCAAGAGTGTGCAGAGCCTGAGACGCCCAGCCCTGAGAGGGTGGAGAGGAGGATCTGATGGTTCAAGGTGTTGAAGGCAGCAGATAGATCTAGGAGGATGAGAACAGAGGAGACAGAATCAGCCTTGGCAGTGTGGAGAGCATCCGTGACACAGAGAAGAGCAGTCTTGTTTGAGTGACCCATCTTGAAGCCTGACTTGTTTGGGTCAAGAAGATCATTCTGAGAGAGATAATTAGAGAGTTGATCAGGGACAGCACACTCAAGTGTTTTGGAAAGACAAGAAACAAGGGACACGGGTCTATAGTTTTTGAAGTCAGATAAGTCGAGTGTTGATTTCTTGAGGAGGGAAGTGACTCTGGCCATTTTGAAGGCAGAGGGGACGCAGCCAACGGTCAGGGAAGAGTTCATTTGTAAGTCGCTCTGGATAAGAGCGTCTGCTAAATGACTTAAATGTAAATGTAAATGTTAATGAGGGAAGTGAGGAATGGGAGAAGGTCTCCAGTGATGGTCTAGAGGAAGGAGGGGGGATGGGGTCGAGCGGGCAGGTTGTCGGGCAGCCAGACCTCACCAGTCACAGGATTTCATCTGGAGAGAGAGTGGAGAAAGAGGTCAAGGCATAGGGTAGTTCTGTGTGAGTGGGACCAGTGGATTCAATAGGCTGAGTGAATGAGGAGCCAATGTCGTCAACCTTCTTTTCAAAGTGGTTGACAAAGTCGTCCGCAAAGAAGGAGAAGGGAGGGCAAGGGTGTGTAGGAATAAGGAGGGAGGAGAAGGTGGATAAGATTTTCCTAGGGTTAGAGTGATATAAAGTGGCTTTAGCAGTGTATACAGAGGAAGAAAAGATAGAGAGCTGGGAGTAAAAGGATGATAGGTCCTCTGGAAGTGTAGTTTTCCCTCATTTTCACTCAGCTACCCACAGCCCTGTTCTGTAAACTCTCAATGAGTCACTCAGACATGAGGCAGGAGGAGAGGGTCGAGCCGGCCAAGAGGAAATGGGACAGTGTGAGTCATATGATGCGGAAAGGCAGGACAGTAGGGTCAAAGAGGCAGAATCAGGAGACAGTAGGGAGAAGGATTTAGCAGAAGGGAGAGATATAAGAGTAGAGAGTAGTGGGGGAGAGAGCCCGAAGATTGCTATGGCACATGACCATCTAGATAGTGGCAGAGTGGCTAAGGTTGGAGGAAAGTGAGACCTGGAGGGGGTAGGGGCTGAGTGGCTAGGGTTGGAGGAATGGGAGACAGAAAAGCAAACAAAGTAGTGATCAGAGACCTGGAGGGGGGTTGCAGTGAGATTAGTAGGTGAACAGCCTCTTGTAAAGGTGAGGTCAAGCGTATTGTCTGCCTTGTGAATTGGAGGGGATTGGGAAGGCTGAGGTCAAATGAGGCAAAGAGGGGAAAAAGAGAGTTGAAAAGAAATGAATTGAAGGCAGACGTTGGGAGGTTGAAGTCGCCAAGTACGAAGAGCGGTGAGCCATCGTCAGGAAATTAGCTTATCAAGGTGTCAAGCTCATTGAGGAACTCTCCAAGTGCACCTGGTGGGCAATAGATGACAGCAATGTTAAGCTTGAGTGAACAAGTGACAGTGACAGCATGGATTTCAAATGAGGAGATGGACAGGTGAGAGAGGGAGAAAATAGAAAATCTCCAGTTAGGAGAAATGAGTAGCCCTGTGCGAACACCACAACGACCAGATGATCTTGGGACTATGAGAGAAAAAGTCAGATGAAGAGAGAGCAGCTCCTTGTCTCTGGCAGGGCAAAAAAAGTCAAGGGACTGAAGGGCAGCACAGGCTGAGATGAACTCTGCATTCTTGACCGCAGATAGGCAGCTCCAAACACTGCCAGAGACCCGGAATTCTAATTGGGTTGTCCGCTCAGAGTACACTAAATTAGAAGAGTTGTAGCCAAGGGGTGGGAAGCGCCTGTAAAGCCTACAGGGAGAGGAGAGAACATGTATAGAACACACACACACATAGTTGCCAAAGCTACAAAAGAGGAAAATTAGATCACCTAAAAATAACTAGATAAGATACTCAAGTGATAGAGTGGCGTGGAGCCTTCCTCCCTTTCCTTCCTCGAGGAACTCCGCAGAACAACTCGGGGGGATGCACTGGACCCAAATTAACAAAGGCAGGAATCAACGCAATTGCACATTAGATGACACATTTGTAGGATAGGTAAGGCTACTATGTTGATATTTGACACTTACTGGATTCGCTTTATCTAAACAGTATGTTCTACAGTAAATAGTATGTAGTACAATTTGTAGGCTACACAGTATGTAGTAGGTGCCTAACTTGAAGGGGGGGTCATGACCCCCACAATATTAGAGGCCAGCCAATTTGACCCACTAACTAATATACAGTACCATGATGAATTTGATGGATTGGAAATTATTTTCCCACGGTAGCTACTGGCTTTCTGTGGCTTTACAGTATACAGTAATACTCCATTCATTCCTCATTTTATAAGTGATCCCCCCCAACCAACAATTATGCTTTTGGTTTTGCCCGGTCCTCAAAGGCCGTGGTTTGTGAAGGGAAAAAAGTTGAGCAAGAAGAACGGAGCAATAGTTTCACTCTGTCTTTCTCTCTCCTCTTTCTTCTTAACAAAGCCTTAATTCTGTGTGCTAACGTGTAACAAAAGGAAGTAAAGTCACATTTTACAATTCATAAGCACAAATAGTAATTATATAGAAAATTATATTTGGGGGAAAATATTTCTTTTGTGAAATGACTAGATGTGTAATCGTGTGGAAGCACTATTTCTCAAAATGAGCGATAATTGGTAACATTATATTAGCCTCATTTTTGTGAATTCAAAGACAACTTTGGTTATCCTTCCTGTTTGGCCCTGTCCGGGGGTGTCCTCGGATGGGGCCACAGTTTCTCCTGACCCTTCCTGTCTCAGCCTCCAGTATTTATGCTGCAGTAGTTTATGTGTCGGGGGGCTGGGGTCAGTTTGTTATATATGGAGTACTTCTCCTGTCCTATTCGGTGTCCTGTGTGAATCTAAGTGTGCGTTCTCTAATTCTCTCCTTCTCTCTTTCTTTCTCTCTCTCGGAGGACCTGAGCCCTAGGACCATGCCCCAGGACTACCTGACATGATGACTCCTTGCTGCCCCCAGTCCACCTGGCCATGCTGCTGTTCCAGTTTCAACTGACCTGAGCCCTAGGACCATGCCCCAGGACTACCTGACATGATGACTCCTTGCTGTCCCCAGTCCACCTGGCCATGCTGCTGCTCCAGTTTCAACTTCCACCTGACTGTGCTGCTGCTCCAGTTTCAACTGTTCTGCCTTATTATTATTCGATCATGCTGGTCTTTTATGAACATTTGAACATCTTGGCCATGTTCTGTTATAATCTCCACCCGGCACAGCCAGAAGAGGACTGGCCACCCCACATAGCCTGGTTCCTCTCTAGGTTTCTTCCTAGGTTTTGGCCTTTCTAGGGAGTTTTTCCTAGCCACCGTGCTTCTACACCTGCATTGCTTGCTGTTTGGGGTTTTAGGCTGGGTTTCTGTACAGCACTTTGAGATATCAGCTGATGTACGAAGGGCTATATAAATACATTTGATTTGATTTGGTAGTATTATAAACTTAGAAACAGCTACATAATTAGAGAAGGGCTGTTTCTCTGAACCTCAGGCAGTAGGTTCAAGCGAGCCTGTTTTTCTCCCCAGTCAGGTGCAGCCTGCCTGTCTCATAGACTCTGACTAGCAGCAGAAACCTATGCTCCTTATTTATTTAGAAAACAAATGCGAAAGCCCAAATTGTGGGGGGAAAGCACTCATCATGTTTATGCAACATAATAATCACCCTAACAACATTTCCAGGGCCACATTTATATTTTATTTTAAATCTACAAAATAAATCCCCCCCACCCTAGTCTTTAGTGATAGAGATGCATTTGTCATTGCACAGCAGTAAGCTGCTAATTTCTCCTTTATTTCATTTTTTTCTTGATTTCAATATAGAAGGGAAACCAGGTACTGGTGTTTGTATGTACTGTTTCTTGATGAGTAAAAGCTATTCTTATACCATCTTTTTTAGTAACAATAGTAGCTGTTCCTTCAATTGGGGGAGGTGAGGGGCTTGGAGGGGGTGCATGACTGAAAAGGTTTGGGAAGCACTGATCAACTTATCACAAATACAGATGGGAAACCCAAATCTTCAGCCTACTGTATTTATATATAGCCTTTATGCTTTATTAGTTGGGCTACAGGTGATTATGCTTATTGCTAAATAACAAACCAGTCTGATAATATACACCAATATTTAGTTAGGCAAATTTTTGGAGGGGGAAATTATATTTTAATGGTGTCACCAGAATTGTATTGTAATTCATTTCGGAGTAGAAAAGTCACCAGGGCTACGTTCAGTACAAAAAAAACATAATGCAACGTCCATTTAAATGCTGTTCTGAACGACCAGTTGAAAAATGGGGAGGGAATGGGTTGTGTGTTCAAAATGTACCGCTACCCTTCAAATATGTCACTCGTTGCTTCAAGCGACACCCTGCCACACCCATCAAACATAGGCTAACAAAGTCTGTTCAAGAACGTTGAAGAACGTTTTGGGAAAACGTGTCGTTCAGTACAAGCCATTACGCAATGTAGCAAAGGTTGAATGGAACTGGGCTCACCCCAGAATTGAGTTTCTCACAGTCATCCTACAAAAAAATTGTCAAGTAGACCAACAGTTTAAAGTAATGCAGAAATTATTGGTATTTCAGTTCTTATTTGGATATATTGACCAAATTATCAGGAAAGTTTAGGATGCGTTTTCCCTTTAAAAGATACCCCAAAACAACCATTTCATAGCTATATTTTTTTTTTGCATGTCCCCGGACCACCTTATGAGGTTGTTGACCCCGGAACCCTTTGCCAGCCCCCCAATATGCAACAGAATGTTATGACCTTCGTATACAGTTTTAGTAGTTAGTAAGACCGATTTCAGATATTGCCTATGTCTTCAAGATTGTGAGATGGGTTGTGATATCAGGTCTGTCCTCAAAATATCTCTTCATGCAACATGTTGTTATTTATTTGACCTTTATTTAACCAGGCAAGTCAGTTAAGAACAAATTATTATTTTCAATGACGGCCTTTAGGAACAGTGGGTTAACTGCCTGTTCAGGGGCAGAACGACAGATTTGTACCATGTCAGGGGGTTTGAACTTGCAACCTTGCGGTTACTAGTCCAATGCTCTAACCACTAGGCTACCCTGCCAAACATAAATGTGTTTTAATTTAGATCAAGGTTTAATATTCATAGCACCACCAAACAATGTGTTTCTGTCCTATTTACAGTATGTCACATTAATCGGCTCTCAGAAGCTGTCCAAATATACATCATGATATCGCTTTTCTATGGGTGTATACATTTTATTTCACACATATGGCTTTTCTATGGGTGTATACTGAACACGTACACGTATGTACGTATTCAGTATACACCCATAGAAAAGCCATATGTGTGAAATAAAATGTTGAAACCTATACATTTTTGCACTCAATCTGCTGTAAACAATATTGTACTCAATACAGAGGCAATACTGTACACACTGGAGTGTGAGAGTGGAGCTGCATTCAGGTATTTGAGAATGGTTTCAGCATGAGCAGCATTCCACTATATCCAATTATCATCAGTACTCATCAATATAATGGGTAAAAGGCAAACAGTTTACCATACCTGCCTTGGAATTTATACAAAAAAGTTTCTAGCTATGTGCATTGATCCCCACTGCATGTGGAAGTTTTCTTCAACTACAGATGGAAAAGATTCAACGGTAGTGATATGGGAACCGAACGGCTGAATGGCTGTTTACCAATGTGGAATGGAAAGTCCTTGAGGAGTAAAACATTCTTTAACTGTCAGTCAAAGAGGAAAACAACATGTTCTCATTTAGAAATCCATTAGAGGGCCTTGCTTTACAGTAGTAAGGAGTAGTCCCCAGTCTCCACCAGTTTCAATGGGATGCTTTGGCAAAAGTCTATTTGGACATAACCCACATTAGTGAGGGATGAAAATATGGAAATCATGGTGTACTTTTGTACAGGATATTGGTTAATGGTTGCTTTATCCATTTAAAGTGTTATTGGGAAATAGGGCCTTGGCGAAGGGAAAGACTCAATGAAATGAAGAGAACACATTTATCTGATTTCTTAGAACCATCCATCTAGTATAATTTAGTCTAGATAGTTTCCATGGGGACATAACATTGGACAGGGATGTTCAACTCTCTCTGAGACCTGAAGGCAACTCTTATTATAACAGGCTACAGTATTCAACTGACTTTGGTGCACTTAACCTCTAAACTGCACAGTGTGGGTGGTGGTGGATGCATGGGATCGACCCAGGCAGGGTCATATTGTGTGTGTGTGTGTTGTTGTTGTTGATTTGCCCTTCCTGACCTCAGGCTGATTCTGTCAATCAGAAGTGCAGCTGACTCCAACTCAGAACTTTATTTTTTACATCTTGAGGGATCAGTGACGCAGTGTACCCTGTCACAGATTGGTTTCCTGCTTTCGCCAAACACAAATGCTCCATCGCCACCACTGTGTAAGGAGAGTGTCCCCTCTCACCTCTGGGTTGAATGCCTGGAATATTGATTATTTGTAACCTTTATTTTATCAGGGAGTCACACTGAGACCAATATCTCTTTTACAGATGAGCCCTGAATTACATCAATTACAGAAAATACACACAAAATGCAAGCAGAAAGAAAAACACTGTCAGTAATAAGGTCCTCAATCAGATTTCTGAAAAACATCAAATTTAAGAACATTTTGAAGATTGTTCGACAAATAAGGTGAAAGGAAACAAAAAGCTGATTTGCAATAACTAAGTAAAGAGCAAATAAATGTCCAGAGTTAGCCATCCCTGAGACCACGTGTGGTAAAGTTCAGTAATGATGTTACGGACAATGGGACCTTTTGTAAAAGTGCTTTATAAATGAAAATATAGCAATGTATCAACCTACAGTATGTGACATCAAAGAGGGCCAACCAACTTTCTGGTAGATAATGCAGTGATGAGTGCTAAAACTGTCTCCCTTAGTAAAGCTGCATCTAACTGCTTTAATGAAGTGGCAGCTGCGTTCATATAGATGATGTCATCATAGTCTAGGACCGATAGGAACGTTGACTGAATAATCTGCTTTCTACTATTTAGTGAGATGCAGGACCTATTTCTATAGAAGCCCATTTTTATTCTCAGCTTCTTAACTAACTCATCAATATGCTTTTTAAGAGACAGCTTTTCATCTATGAAGATGACCAGATATTTGTAAGCAGGGACACAATCAATATGGACACCATCCAAAGTACATGTGCTTAAATCAGAGATATTTTTATACGCTCTAGAGAACAACATATACTTAGTTTTACCTAATTTCAGGTCAATAAAGGTTTTCTGTAATACAATGAATGCAGACTGTAGTTCAGGTAGAGCCTGGTTAACAGTGGGGGCAATAGCACAAACAGCAGTCTCATCGGCATACAAGTGCAGGTTAATTTTTTTTTACAGACAAGTCGATATTGTTAATATAAACAGTAAAAAGTACAGGACCCAGAATCAACCCCTTGGGGACACATTTCGTAATATTCAGGAAACCTGATTTAACACCATCAGTGGATACTGTACACATTGAGTCAAGTAAACCAGTTACATGCAGCCTGGTCCAGGCCAATTGAGGAAAGCCTCTGAATTAGCATCGAGTGATCAACAGTATTGAAAGCCTTTGACGGGTCAATGAAGAGGGCAGCACAACATTTTATTCACACAGCTAATGCCATCATCTAACGCCACCAACTAGCGATGCAGCAGCTACAGTGCTAGGACCTGGTCTAAAACCCAAATGATGTACAGTACCAGTCAAAAGTTTGGACACACCTACTCATTCAAGGGTTTTTCTTTATTTTCTTACTGTTTAGAATAATAGTGAAGACATTAAAACTTTGAAATTACACAAATAGAATCATGTTGTAACCAAATAAGTGTTAAACAAAGCAAAACATTATTTATTTGAGATTTCCACCGGTCTAATTTCCATTGCCCGTGTTTCTTGGTGTCCTTCAGTAGTGGTTTCTGTGCAGCAATTCGACCGTGAAGGCCTGATTCACACAGTCTCCTCTGAACAGTTGATGTTGAGATGTGCAGTTAACTCTAATGAACTTATCCTCTGCAGCAGAGGTAACTCTGGGTCTTCCTATCCTGTAGCGGTCCTCATGAGAGCCAGTTTTATCATAGCGCTTGAAGGTTTTTGCCACTGCACTTGAAGAAACTTTCAAATTTCTTGGAATTTTCCAGATTGCCTGACCTTCATTTCTTAAAGCAGGGGTGGGCAACTCCAGTCCTTGAGAGCCTGATTGGTGTCACACTTTTTCTCCATCCCTAGCAAACACAGCTGATTAATCAAACTGCATTCTAAACTGACGATCCTAACTGGTGATTATTGGAGTCAGGTGTGTTAGCTGGAGTTGTTGCAAAACTGTGACAACAAATCAGGCCCTCGAGGACTAGAATTGCCCACCCCTGTCTTAAAGTAATGATGGACTGTTGTTTTTCTTTGCTTATTTGAGCTGTTCTTGACATAATATGGACTTGGTATTTTACCAAATAGAGGTATCTTCTGTATACCAGCCTTACATTGTCACAACACAACTGATTGGCTCAAACACATTAGGACGGAGAGAAATTCCACAAATTACCTTACTACAAGGCACACCTGTTAATTGAAATGCATTCCAGGTGACTACCTCATGAAGCTGGTTGAGAGAATGCCAAGAGTGTGCAAAGCAGTCATCAAGGGAAAAGGTGGCTACTTTGAAGAATTTGATTTGTTTAAGACTTTTTTGGTTACTACATGATTCCATATGTGTTATTTCATAGTTTTTATGTCTTCATTATTATTCTACAATGTAGAAAATAGTACAAATAAATAAGAAACCCTGAAATGAGTAGCTGTGTCAAAACTTTTGACTGGTATGGTAAATGCATCAGCCTACTAATTATACAATTAGGTCCTATTATATTTCAAAATTGAAATCAAATTTGCTAGTCTAACTTTGTTGGCAGCATGTGCTCCTTTAGATTCAAATGTTCTCTTTTGCTTAATCATGGTTTGAACGATGTGATTCCAATCTATAAAATACAGGACAATACAATATAGTACAGTAATACAGTTCCAACTCAAAACTATTAGCCTACTGGAGCTTGTTTCATTCATTTATTCAAGAGAGCATATAGCTAGCTATATCTATGGACTTTTATGTTTTTCTGTAATGCTTAATGTGCAGTAGCCTATCATTGTCACGCCCTGACCATGGAGAGCCCTCGGGGTTCTCTATTGTGTAATAGGTCAGGGCATGACTAGGGGGGGTTCTAGGTATTATATTTCTATGTTGGTGTGTATGGTTCCCAATTGGAGGCAGCTGATGATCATTACCTCTAATTGGGGATCATACTTAGTGTGTCCTTTTTCCCACCTGCGATTTGGGATATTGTTTTGTATGAGTTCCTATATGCGCTCACGATCGTTATAACGTTGTTGTTTGAAAGTTTCACTATCATTAAAATGTGGAACTCTACTCATGCTGCGCCTTGGTCCAATTATTCATACGATGGTCGTGACAATCATATACAGTATGTATTGGATAACGGTACAGTCATTTGGTATTTTGGGGGGCCTGGGCTCCTTAAACATTGTTAATTTAGGGCTCGTAAAAAGTATTTAATTATATGGCTCATGTAGCATCAGGTTAGAATTTTCATACTAATCAAAGCCTTAATCAAATCCAGACATATGTATATGCTTTTGAATGACACTTCTGTTTTTGGAGGGAAATACAGTGTTACCCAGGAGAAAAGTGATTTATTCTAGGGATGGAACATTTCTAAAACACCGGGAAAATATTCAACCGTAGTTTGTATGGGCTAATAGCAGGTGTACATTATCCTGTACAAAAAATGTATTCTCTAATATAAACTTTCCATTGGATTCCATCATTAATAAAAAAGTCTGGTTTCTCATCAGGTCTGTGGAGTGATAGGAGTAATTACAGGCTGTGAAATGGGGATGTGGGACTCTTTGTAGAGCGGATGGTGGTTGCTGAGAAATTCCTGCTTTAGCTCATGTAGCTCCTTCTGCAGGTCTTGAATGCGGCTGGTGTTGACTGTTCTGGGCAGTTCCCTTCTAAGTCTGCACACTGTCCTCAACATTTTTCATTGCACACTACAGCGCCTTGATCTCATCCCTATGCTGTGATACTGCAGGTGTCACGTGTGAGAGACTCATGCTCAGGGCTGTGTCTGCTGCAGGCTAGAGAGGGACACTGGGGACTACATATTGGGGCACAGAGGGTGTGGAGGCTGTTGTAGGTTGTGACAGTGTAGAGGTTTTAAGTTCAGCAACAAGAGGTTTTATCTGGTCAAAGTAGTGGAAAAATTGATCCAGTCTGGCCTCTGAACCTTGAATCATCACAGTGCCAATATTATAAATATTGTAATGAAACAGCAGGGAGCAGGTCTCGAACCCTCGACCTTCGAGCCCGAGGTCTGGCGCGCTATCGACTGTGCCGCAAAAGCATGCTTGTGCGGCAGTCGATTTCTGCGCTTATAAACACAGGGTCATTACAATATTAACATTACATTTGTGGGTGAAATTAATGTAAAATTGGGTCATTGTTCTGTTTTCTGACATTTGAAGTTCCTTGTTGATCTTGTGGAGAGCTGTGTGCCAAGTATTAGGCTCATCTGTGTAGAACAGAAGGTCTCATTTTATTTCTTTGTTCGCTTTCAGGAGGAAGTTTGCCCTCTGAGTCTCTGGGGATTGTATTACCAATTTATTTTTGAATTAATTTTTACCTGACTCAAGACTTTTTCCTTGTAGCATTTTTAGGATAGGTGATGGCAAGGTCTCTGAAACAATGCTTAGAGAATGCATCCATCTTCATCTCCATGGTGACCTGTTTACACATTGCACTCTGTTCTAGAATGATATGCATGTGCCTCTAGATGAAAGCACTTATTTAAATAATGCACCTATAAGTAAATGTGACTTTTAATGTGCAGAACACAGCAATGAACTAAAAATAACTAAACTGTTAACATATAAAATAATTTTAAAAGAAATTGCAATTTAGGTAGGAGCTCTGAAGTGCTGCTGCTTGTGAATTGGTTGCTAGGAGTTTTTGTTGCACAGCAAGTACTCTATTATTTGGTTTTAATAAATAAGAAAGGAGTTAAGTGATTTGAATGCTAATTTCTCCAACTCAGAAACAGTAGGAACAGACTCAATACGTAAAACATTGGCTATAACATGTACTATTATCAGATTAACATATTTTTAATTATGGAATCTACCAGATCAGTTGCATCCATGGTCTGTATAATTACAGGGTGGCAAGTAGCCTAGCAGTTAGAGCGTTGGGCCAGTAACTGAAAGGTCACTGGTTCAAATAACCGAGCTGACAATGTGCCCTTGAGCAATGCACTTAACCCTGATTTGTTCCAGGGATGACATACTACTATGGTTGACCCTGTAAAAACACATTTCTCTACACCAATCTGGTGTATGTGACAAAACCTGCTTTATTGGGCACCGTGCAGCAATCTGATGAAAAATGGCACTCATTGTCTCTCTGGGATAGATCACCTACAGTACCGTCTGTCACTTCTGCCTTTAACTGACCAGGGTTCAGTTAACCTAAAGCTTCGTAGCTAATGTTGCTCATAACAACCCCAGACCAAGACTATATGTAGTAAGCAAAGTGCTTCATTTGGGGAATTTCATTCAAACTGTGAGACTGGGTTTGTATTATTTTTTGAGCCCTAATAATTCATATTAATTTATATTCATATTATTTGAAAAACTGTTGTTTCTCATTGAGGCTGTATCTTGAGTTTGAGTTCATTTTATTTTTACAGGGACAGTGCACATTAATCAACTTTTCAGTAAAAGTGCCGGTTTTAGCCAGCCGGCTAATTTTCAACCGCAGTCCCTGGGCAGGTTATTAAAAACAATTACAATATAGACAATCACTGAGCAGTGAGCACACGCAGAGCAACATAGGACAAGCAAGACGTAGCATATAGACAGAGCAACATAGAACAAAAAGCAGCAAGACAAAATTCATTAAAGCAGCAAAGTGTTTCCACACCTCACAAGCTACAGACAACATGGAAAGTGGCAATACACAGCTAGGGATTATGATCACAAATCTGATTGACCTTTAGCCATGTATTCATACATTTTGTGAAAGTGTGATAGGTGGTGCAGTTGTGTGTCTGAAGGCAGTGTATTCCAGACATGGGAAGCTCTCACAGAGAAAACAGATTTACTAAAGGAGCTTTTCCTTAAGGGAACTATACATTCACCTCTCATGGCAGAACTTGTGGATCTGCTGCCATATGTTTGGGGTTTCTGTTTAACAAAAACACTGAGTGGAGGGAGAGCCAGGCCATTTAGGATCTTGAATACAAGACATACGTCGGTGTAATTCACAAGATTTTCCCAACTCAGGAGCTCATGCTTTCTGAGGATGTAACAGTGATGATGGCTATTGGGCTTCCTATCAAGCACTTTGAGAGCCTGTTTGTAGACAGACTGAATAGGTTTTAATGTTGTACAGCAAGCTTGGGCCCAACTAGTCAAGCAGTATGTTAAGTGGGGGAGTATCATAGATTTGAAGTACAGTTTTGCTACCTCTGTAGTCAAACAATTTTGTAAAAATCGGAAATGAGCTAGGTTGAATTTGTTTATCTGAATGACCTTTTTTCACATGCTTTTTAAAAGAGAGGTTGGAATCAAGTATGATGCCAAGGTACTTAAAATCAGATACCACCTGGAGCTTCTCACCTGACACATAGACATCTGGTTCAGTAGCATCTGTTGCCCTCTTTGTGAATAACTTCCAAACAGTTTTTTTCACATTGAGATGCAAACACGAGTCACTGAACCATTTTGTAACTTACAGTAGTGAGTTCTTGTGCAGCTTATTGTTTGCTCTTTGCATGCACATATATCACTGTATCATCTGCATACATTTGAACTTCAGACTCAGTACAGACAGAAGGCAGATCATTAATGTGCAGGCTGAACAGGAGGGGCCCCAGTATTGACCCCTGGGGCACACCCACATCATAGCTAAGAGTGGGCGACAGCTGATTGCTCACTCTGACACACTGAGTTCTGCATTCAATGTATGATTTTATCCATCTCAAGGCATTGGGGGAAAAGTTGAACTTGGATAATTTTGTGATGAGAATCTCATGGTTAACCTCTCTAGGGTAGGTGAGACGCTAACATCCCACCAACATCGGGTGAAACTGCAGAATTCTTGTGAATACATGTATTTTACATCATTTAAAAGATGAACGTCTTATTAATCCAGCCGCTGTGTCAGATTTCAAAAAGCCGTTACTGCGAAAACAAACATGCTATTTTCTGAGGACGGCGCCACGCACACACAAGTATTACTGCCATTTTCCAACTAAGCATTAGCGTCAAGAAAGTCAGAAATAACAAAATAAATTGCTTACCATTGAAGATATTCCTATGGTGGCAATGCTAATTGTCCTAACTACACAGTGAATGTTCGTTTTGTTTGGTAAAATCAATTTTTATAGCCTAAAACGAAACATTTGTAAACCACTTGCGTCATGATTTCCTTCTCATTCAACTTTGGACGATGTGTTCGTGGTTTACACACACCAAACAAACGTTTATCCAGTCATGGTTGGTTCCATTGCAATCCTCTGGTTGTTATTAACACAACCATACTTGATGGTTATTTTCCCGGGACGTATTGACCGAAACAAACCGATTTGAAGACACCAATCAATGACATCATTGCGCACCAATGGTAGGACCGGTCTATCGTTGATTGACTGTATTTTGGCCCAATGACCACTGATCATCTAGCTTGGAAGATAGCCAAAGAGCTGAGGTAAACGGCAATATGTAATGGTTATACGTTTGAAGACCAGCCTTTGTCGTAAACTATGGCGTAAAAGAGGTTCATTCGCCATTGCAAATCCTACTTGACGGAGCCACGGGTGTTAAGCATAGCAGTACATATTTAATAGCATTTTCAACAAGTTTATATATTTAAAATATGGCGGATAAATCAGGAAAAGCTAGAACAAAGTCTAGGTATACAAATTTAACCCAAATTTATAGAGGAAATAGATAGACACAGCGAGACCGAGTTGCTTCAGGAGGATGAATCTTTCAGCGAAGCTAGTTTTGACTCCCAGGCAGAAGACATGTTTCTGCATGGCGAGGATGCCATGCTGGATTGGTAAGTTCTAATGCTAATGTCATTGTTTGAAATTAATAATATCAAATATTCTATTTGTAATATATAAAAATATCATCTGTAATGAAATGTGTAAAGTACACATTGGCTATACTGTGTGTGTGATATATTTTTAAATGTATTTTACATAAACATGGAATGGAACAGCCCTTCAACACTTCACCATAGTGATTATGTTCCCTGTACTCTATATATATCTGTTTATTTTACGTGTTGATACAGGGCTCACACGTGAAAGTATTGTTACTGATTTTTTTAAATCTTTCACAGTGGCAGTGATTCTGATTATGAGCCGCCAATGTCAGGGTGTCCATCTCCCTCTGAAGCTGGTTCATCCAGCCGGACCCCCGCTGTGTCCGGCTCCACATCTACCTGGCCATCTAGAGATGTGAAGTCAGTGACAAAGAAGTGGAGGTGGAGAAGAGAGAAACCTGCAATGTTCTCCACAAGACCATGAAATGGTACAAGACATTTTTCTATCATTTCATTGACATTGCTGTGGTGAATGCCTTTATCCTCCAGAAGGAAATGGCTAAGAGCTGTGGACAGCCCCCCATCTCACAGCTAGCCTTCAGGGAGCTGCTCATAAGGGAGCTTGCTAGCTACAGCAAGACCACTGTAGCACGTTCTGTCCCCTCTACCTCTGTCCCTTCTGCTCCAACCAGTGGTGTTCACCTGCCCAGATTCAGCTCTGCAGGCATGAATGTGCCTCAGGGCAAAAAGTGCACAGTAGGGAGACGTCGTTGTGCCCTTTGTCACAGGAAATGCCCCATCACCTGCACCACCTGTTCAGTAAGCCTTTGCTTTACAGCAGAAAGAGACTGCTATAGGCCATGGCACCAGCAGCACAATATTGTGTAGAGGACTGAGGGTCTTCACAATATTGTAAATAGAAAATATGTAAATAGTTACCCTTGTTAATTGTTTGTATTATTATTTATTTTTTAAATATTTTTTTTATATATAAAGTATTTAGTCAGCCACCAATTGTGCAAGTTCTCCCACTTAAAAAGATGAGAGAGGCCTGTAATTTTCAACTATGACAGACAAAATGAGAAGAAAAAAATTCCAGAAAATCACATTGTAGGATTTTTTATGAGTTTATTTGCAAATTATGGTGGAAAGTAAGTATTTGGTCACTAACAAAAGTTTATCTCAATATTTCAAAATCAATATCTCAATACGTTTTCTGTAAGTCTTCACAGGGTTTTCACACACTGTTGCTGGTATTTTGGCCCATTCCCCCATGCAGATCTCCTCTAGAGCAGTGATGTTTTGGGGCTGTTGCTGGGCAACACGGACTTTCAACTCCCTCCAAAGATTTTCTATGGGGTTGAGATCTGGAGACTGGCTAAGCCACTCCAGGACCTTGAAATGATTCTTACGATTCGTACTCCTTCGTTGCCCGGGCGGTGTGTTTGGATCATTGTCATGCTGAAAACCCAGCCACGTTTCGTCTTCAATGCCCTTGCTGATGGAAGGAGGTTTTCACTCAAAATCTCACGATACATGGCCCCATTCATTCTTTCCTTTACACGGATCAGTCGTCCTGGTCCCTTTGCAGAAAAACAGCCCCAAAGTATGATGTTTCCACCCTCATGCTTCACAGTAGGTATGGTGTTCTTTGGATGCAACTCAGCATTCTTTGTCCTCCAAACACGACTAGTTGAGTTTTTACCAAAAAGTTATGAGCTACGAATATTTTGGTTTCATCTGACCATATGACATTCTCCCAATCTTCTTCTGGATCATCCAAATGCTTTCTAGCAAACTTCAGACAGGCCTGGACATGTACTGGCTTAAGCAGGGGGACACATCTGGCACTGCAGGATTTGAGTCCCTGGCGGCGTAGTGTGTTACTGATGGTAGGCTTTGTTACTTTGGTCCCAGCTCTCTGCAGGTCATTCACTATGTCCCCCCGTGTGGTTCTGGGATTTTTGCTCACCTTTCTTGTGATCATTTTGACCCCACGGGGTGAGATCTTGCATGGAGCCCCAGATAGAGGGAGATTATCAGTGGTCTTGTATGTCTTCCATTTCCTAATAATTGCTCCCACAGTTGATTTCATCAAACCAAGCTACTTACCTATTGCAGATGCAGTCTTCCCAGCCTGGTGCAGGTCTACAATTTTGTTTCTGGTGTCATTTGACAGCTCTTTAGTCTTGGCCATAGTGGAGTTTGGAGTGTGACTGTGAGTTTGTGGACAGGTGTCTTTTATACAGATAACAAGTTCAAACAGGTGCCATTAATACAGGTAACGAGTGGAGGACAGAGGAGCCTCTCAAAGAAGAAGTTACAGGTCTGTGAGAGCCAGAAATTGCTTGTTTGTAGGTGACCAAATACTTATTTTCAACCATAATTTGCAAATAAATTCATTAAAAATCCTACAATGTAATTTTCTGGATTTATTTTCTCATTTTGTCTGTCATAGTTGAAGTGTACCTATGATGAAAATTAAGTGGGAGAACTTGCACAATTGGTGGCTGACTAAATACTTTTTTGCCCCACTGTATATGCTTTTGGGTGTATATAGTTCTTTCCTTCAAAATGTATCACTGTACCAATTCGGCCACTTGGGTACATTTAGGTACATTTGTGTGGGACACCTGGGTGACTTCATGCTCAATGTCATGTAGCTCGCTCATTTTTTAAGTTATCTGTCCAAAACTCTGCTCAGCTATTGTTGCCATCTTATGTTCTTCATTTAAATAATCCACAGCATCCTATCTGTATGTTTGGCTGTTCTTGGTCATTTGAAAGATGATGCAGCAACAATAAAAAACAGAAAACGTATGTTTATTTCCTTGTATTGTCTTCTACCATATCTATTGTGTTATATTCTCCTACATTCAATTCACATTTCCACAACATTCAGAGTGTTTCCTTTCAAATGATCCCAAGAATATGCATATTCTTGCCTCTGGGCCTGAGCTACAGGCAGTTAGATTAGGGTATGTCTTTAGGCAGAAATTGAGAAGAAGGGGGGGGTACCCCAAAGAAGTTAACAGTATCAAAAGCCTTCCTTAGGTCCAGAAACACAGCCCCAACAACGCCCCCTTTGTCCATCTTGGATATCACATTTTCCAGAAGAAAGCAGTTGGCTGTTTCTGTGGAGTGTTTCGCTCTGAAGCCAAACTGCATGGAGTGTAATGTGAAGGAGCTGTTGTTGAGGTGGGCAATCAGTTGTTCTGCTACACACTTTTCAACATCCTTTGACACCACAGGTAGCATACTAATGGGCCTGTAGTTACTCAAGTCAGCAGGGTCGCCCGATTTAAAGATGGCCGTTATTATGGCCGACTTCCATACCCTTGGAAACACCGCGAGACCAATAGATGTGTTGGTGACCTTAGTAATGGGGCCAATGAGTGACTCTTTTGTAGTTTTTAACTTCTTGGATTTAGGGGCGAACATTTTTGGGATGAAAAATGTTCCCATTTTAAACAAGATATTTTGTCACGAAAAGATGCTCGACTATGCACATAATTGGCAGCTTTGGAAAGAAAACACTCTGACGTTTTCAAAACTGCAAAGATATTATCTGTGAGTGCCACGGAACTCATGCTACAGGTGAAACCAAGAGGAAACTCAAACAGGAAATGAGCAGAATTTTTGAAGCTCTGTTTTTCTATCGTCTCCTTATATGGCTGTGAATGTGCCGTGAACGAGTTTATGCTCTCTGCCGTTCGTCCAAGATGTCTGCAGCATTGTGACGTATTTGTAGGCATATCATTGGAAGATTGACCATAAGAGACTACATTTACCAGGGGTCCGCCCGGTGTCCTGTGTCGAAATTATTGCGTAATCTCTAGGTCCATGTGCGTTCCATTTCTTCAGAAGAGAAAGTCAACTGCCACGATGGATTTATCATCGATAGATATGTGAAAAACACCTTGAGGATTGATTCTAAACATCGGTTTGCCATGTTTCTGTCGATATTATGGAGTTAATTTGGAAAAAAGTTTGCGTTTTAATGACTTAATTTTCGTTTTTTTTCTTACCCAAACGTGATGGAGAAAACGGAGCGATTTGTCAACACAAATAATATTTTTGTAAAAACTGAATATTTGCAATCTAACTGAGAGTCTCCTCATTGAAAACATCTGAAGTTCTTCAAAGTTCTTCAAAGGTAAATGATTTTATTTGAATGTTTTTCTGGTTTTTGTGAAAATGTTGCTTGCTGAATGTCAGGCATAATACTATGCTAGGCTATCAATAGTGTTACACAAATGCTTGTTTTGCAATGGTTGAGAAGCATATTTTGAAAATCTGAGATGACAGTGTTGTTAACAAAAATCTAAGCTTGAGAGCTAGCATATTGATTTCATCTCATTTGCGATTTTCATGAATAGTTAACGTTGCGTTATGGTAATGAGCTTGAGGCTGTATTCACGATCCCGGATCCGGGATGGCTCGTCGCAACAGGTTAAGAAAGGTAAAGTCCAGCCCAAACACATCTTTGGTTTTAGAGTTCTTTAGTGAGCTAATCACCTTGTTCACCTTTGACTCAGAAAACCTCCCTTATGATGAAGACATCTTAACCCCTCTGCGCACGGAACCCGCTAGCGCCTGAAATTCCACAACATACGGTTATCGCTACATAAATAGTCATATTAAACTAGAGTAAATTGGCGCACCCATGAATCACGCGGTGACTTCATTTTAAAAATTGAATATTGTGTTTATGCTAGAGACTTACCTTTTCTTCTAGTGGCTGCAGCTCAATCTACTCTTTATATAAAGTGTATGCCTATTCCACAACATGGGGCTACACACGAGGATCCGGACAAGAAAATGTCTGCGGTGGATACTGCTAGCTAGCATGAGGATGAAAATGGCAGTTTCCGGGGAAAATTAGTAGCCTTTTAATCTTCTCGATAGAGCAGTGTGGCTAAAGGTACAATTTAGAGTACAGTGGCATATCCCATCCCGCATTGAGGTATGTTTTCTGATCTATATCTTGCAATGGCTCCACTGTGTCTTACAGTAAACTTCTTCAGTCTAGGGTCTATTTTTCTCCACTTCCTGTCTGACTGACGTGCCCAAAGTAAACTACCTGTTACTCGGACCCAGAAGCCAGGATATGCATATAATTGGTACCATTGGATAGAAAACACTTTGCAGTTTGTAGAAATGTTAAAATAATGTATGAGACACACAATTGATATGGTAAAAGAAAATCCAAAGAAAAACTGATGGTAATAGAAGCTGTGCAACCAAATCAGATTTTTTTTTTGAGAGCCCATGCTCTTACAATGGAAAGCTATGGGTTATATGCAATTCCAGCTCCCAGATTGCAATTCCTCTTGTTTCCACTAGATGTCCACAGTCTTTGTTCAAGGTTTCAGACTTGGTTCTTCCCAAGCGAGGAAGAATTTTGAGTTTTGGTATTGGGAGTCAGAGTTGCTTATTTTGCTTTTCTATTGAACATACTTCTTTCTGTATGAAATATTACAGGTTAGTTACATTTTAGGGTAGCTGAGGATTAAATCTAAATGTATTTTGACTTGTTTTAACAAAGTTTAGGGTAGCTTTTTGGATTCCTTTCTCTGCGTGTTGAACGAGTGGATTACTCAAATTGATGGCACCAACTAAACAGACTTTTTGGGATATAAAGAAGGATTTTATTTAACAAAACTACAATGCATGTTGTAGATGGAACCCTTTGGATTGCAAAACAGAGGAAGAATTTCAAAAAGTAAGTGAATATTTAATCGCTATTTGTAATTTTATGAAGCCAGTGCTGGTTGAAAAATATTTTGATGTGGGGTGCCGTCGTCAAACAATCGCATGGTATGCTTTCGCTGTAAAGCCTATTGTACATCGGACAATGTAGTTAGATTAACAAGAATTGAAGCTTTTAACTGATATAAGACACTTGTATGTACCTAGATGTTTAATATGCATAATTTTTATGATTATTTATTTGAATTGCGCACCCTCCAATTTCACTGGAAGATGTCGACTGTCCCCGAGAGGTTTTTAATGTAACCTTGATTATGTTCCAACCTCAGTCTAGGTCAGTGGAAATAAGCATAACGGTAGGGTCGGCATCTTCTGGCAATAAGTCTAATAATTCCCCACTATTCAATGATGAAACTCTCATGAACACAACAGTGTTGGTTGTTTCGATTTCCGGCAGTCGTCTGAACTCTCTATCACGGACGTTCTAATTTCAAAAGAGGTCTTCTCGCAAAACTGACTGAAGGTAACCCAGTACCAGGCTGTAAAAATGTGTCATGAATAACGTGACCAAACACGGGTCTATAGGACAGACACTTCAAAACCTTATTCCTTATGATTTGACTGTATGTTTTGCTGTGTACAAAAGTTATTCAATGTGTTTCTATGGGCTATGGCAGTAAAGGACAATTTCAATGTTTAATTAAATAAAGACATATGTTATACTTTTATACCAATACTGCTCCTAAAACTCTAAAACAAATTCTAAAACAAATGGCTAAATTATACAATTTTAAAGTACAGATACCCCCAAAAATGATTTAATTAAGTACTTTACACCACTGAAAAAAGTAATTAAATACTGAAAACACTTGTAGTTTAAATCACTAGTTGAACTACATGTAGTTCACTACTCACCAACACTGCATTCCTTGTTATCTGTCTTCTAGTTTTGTGAACAAATGTGTTGGAAATTGAGGTTCTGTCTCCCATTGTAAGTTTGTCTCCAGCTAGTCTGTTGCATGCATGAAATGTTCCTCAGGTATTACATTTGAAGAAATGTAGATATAAAATTTGTTTGAAGATTCACCATGGGAGAGGCTTCAATTCAAAAGGAGCAATGGAGCAAAGTACAGTATATGTAGGAAATACTCAAAACACAGCATGACCAGTGTATTTCCAATTCCAGGCACGGGAAACATGAGAAATGTTGTAGATGAGTATTACTTTTGTATATTGTACACATGTTGAATGCTACCGTAAGGCAATCCGGAGAAAGGTAAAGGGGGGTGACACATAATATCTCCTACAAAGCACTGACAGCTCTTCTCAAGTCCTCTGACCTTGGGGAGTAATTTTGCGGATCAATATTTGCCCGTATAGAGTGTGTGGACTGAGAGAACACACCAATACTCAAGATATGATGGGAGACAGAGACAATCTCAAGGACTAGTGGAGGGGAAAGTATTGGTTTTCAAATCATGTTTGGGTGAAACAAAACGTTTCTATGAATGTGCTAAAATATTTATGATTATGTGCGCTTCTACCGGGAATGTACACACATGGTTTAATAAATAAAAGAGTTAGTCGTTGTTCCTGTAAGGGCAATATCATGGCACAGAGGACTTTGTTATGCTGGTAATAATACCCCATAGGCTTCCTTAACATACATATCAAATCACCCTGTGAAATGGTTTCTTTACTGTGAGGGGAAATGCAGTATTGGAATTCAATACACCACAAAGTGGTTGAGAAATGAACTCTTGCATTGGTGATACTTGTAGTCTCAAAGCTTACCGTATGCTTCCCAGTCGAAACAGTTCCCGCATATATTATGACGAAATGTTGTGACGTTTTGGTCATTTGGGCTAGGGCAGGATTTGCTGTTCGCATTTTGTTTATTTTCTTGAGGAAAGTCGAAATTCGGTAGCCCTTCATTTGTGATTGGTCAACAGTACTACTCCTACCAGGAGTGGGAATTATGGATGGGATCCTTCAATTAAGTGTTTGTTGTCATCCACTTGAGAAATAACTGCACCAAACATTTTAGTTAGATGTAGAAAGACCTCTTCAAAAAAGTTAAAATTAATTACAGGTTTCTTGATTTATCTAAGATTAATTCAGACTATTTTGGGAAGTGTTTCTGGCTATGTTGTTGCTATGGTGACTAAAGCAAAAGTTTTTAGGGAGTATGCGAGCACAGACGGTCGCTTCGCCTAGGAGAAAAACCTAACCTATTTATGAGGACACCTTTAGATGTGGCATTTAGTTGACCTCTAACTTCTCACCACCTTACAGGATCACACTTTATTATGGATAGTCCAGATTGCCCATCTGTCATAGTATCAACAAACTATCTGTTGATAAGCAACTGCTTTGTAAGGTTACAGTTTTGGTTACGGTTAAGTTTAGAGTAAGGTTAAGGGCCAAGGTTAAGGCTAGGGTAAGGGTTAAGTTTAGGGTTTGGATAAGGGTTAGGGTTAGGGCTAGGGTTAGGATTAGTAGCAGTGGAGGCTCCTCAGAAAAAGGACTATCCTCAGTGAATTTCATAAAAATGTAAATTGTAAAACATTTTAAAAAGTTATCCTTTTTAGATAAAACTATACTAAATATGATCACATCACCAAATAATAGATTAAAACACACTATTTTGCAAAGAAGGTCTACAGTAACCTCAACAGTATTCTGTAGGGTAGCACCATGGTGTAGTCGGAGGACAGCTGGCTTCCGACCTCCTCTGGGTACATTGCCTTCAATACAAAACCTAGGAGGCTCATGGTTCTCACCCCTTTCCATAGACTTACATAGTAATCCTGCAACCTATCAGAGTTCTTGCAGCATGAACTGACATGTTGTCCACCCAATCAAATGATTAGAAAATGTTGTGTTAGCTAGCAGGCTATGACTTTCAAACACAACACTGGAACTCTTTCAAGTCAAGGAAAGCTTTTGGTTTTACTAATTTATTGCCACCGAGGCCCACTGGTGTAATTGCTTACTGACTGTACACTGTAATTTTACTGCATGATTGTAGTGGGTATAGTAACGCGTTAGTTCTATTAGCTATGGTGACAATCACATTACTAATATAGTGACAACGATGTAGGCTGTGTATAGAAGTTCGGCTTGGAAAGTTTTTTTTGCCTGGTCACATACAGCTGATGTATTGTTCACAAGCAAAGGGAAGAGGTGAGAGGAGGAGAGCGCATAGATGCGAGAAGGAATACAACGTGGCTGCTATGAAAGTGAACTGTGTTTACACTTGATCAGGGGTGTATTCCTTCTGCTGATTTTGTTGAAAAACATTTCGTAAACAGAAGCAAACGGAACAAAACAGGGATAAAAATACCCGAATTTGTCCAATGGAAACTCTTGTTTGCAACTGTTGGACTAATGATTGCACCCTAGATCAACTAGATTCATGCAAGAGTGTGCAAGGCGGTATTGAATGACACAGTTTGGCCGTGTCACTGTCTGTCACCTCAAATTTGTCTATCGACCTGTGTGCACCTATGTTGTAAACTGTCATTCATAGGCTAGGTTGTAGCAACCTCATGATGGGTACAGTGAAAATTTGAGTAGTAGCCTAAACCTATCGCTGTTACAATATGAATGACAGTCATCCAATATGCCATAATAGAAATAAAAATGTTGTCCTCCCTCATCTTAAATGGCACTGACCACCACTGGTTAGTAGATAGTTGAAATGTTACTGATAGCCCTTGCATTTGTTGAGGCATTCCAAAAAGGTTAATGTAGATGGATGATATCAGTTTATGTGCAATTATTGGTCAACTAAGTTTAGCAAAAATGCTGTAAAGCTACAGTTTCATTTGAACAACTGCAAACACTGCCCAGAAAGCTTTAAAGAGAAGCCACTACAGCCCTCAACTGAACTTTCAACTCTCAGTACAGACAACCAAGATGACACAGGATCAACATCTGAGTCAGCAGCAACTACCCATGGTATTGATTGGCACACCAAGCAGAAAGCAGATTAATGCCTGGCTTGAGCCATCTTTGCCACTTCTGTCAACATGAAGTGCTTAGAGAGGCTAGTTAAGGATCATATCACCTCTACCTTACCTGACACCCTAGACACACTTCAATTTACTTACCACCCCAATACATCCACAGACGATGCAATCGCCATTGAACTGCACACTGCCCTATCCCACCTGGACAAGAGGAATACCTATGTACGAATGCTATTCATTGACTATAGCTGAATGAACAGGCTGCCCGCAGGTGGTGAAGGTAGGAAACAACACCTCCACTTCACTGATCCTCAACACAGAGGCCCCACAAGGGTGCGTACAGTCCCCTCCTATACTCCCTTTTCATCCATGACTGCATGGCCACACACGCCTCCAACTCAATCATCAAGTTTGCAGATGACACAACCATAGTAGGCCTGATTACCAACAATGACGAGACAGCCTATAGGGAGGAAGTGAGGGACCAGGGGGTCTGCGTTGCCAAGGGCTAAAATAGATATCAGTTCTATTTGTGACGCAGATCGCGCTGCAAGTCCTGCCTCTCCCATCTCCTCATTGGTTTATAGAAGCAGGTACCCACATGCCATCTCCTCATTGGTTATACCCAAATGGGTGACTGAAAGACGAACGAGGTCAGTGGCGATAATGCACCTAATGTATGAATGTTGCCAATCGCAATATAAAGTCAAGAGAAGAAAAAGCCTGGAAGGAGGAGAGATGACTAGAAACGATTCGGTTGACTGTTTTATGTGTGGATTAATTGGCAGCGTAGAGGACCTTGTGCATTTCAGGTAAAATAACAACTCAATATTTACATCCCAGGACAAATTAGCTAGCAACAGCAAGCTAGCTAAATAGGTCATATTAGCTAGCAAGTGCAAGCTAACTAGCTAAATTGCCATAAATGTGTAATGCTTTTCGACCTGTCTCTAAATTAATATAATTGGATCAGAGATTGTTTTGATATTTTAACCTGCGTGTCGTGATCGTGTTTGGTGTGGGGGGACAAAATACATTTATGCACGATGGAGCACGCACGCAGCCGGTTTGGGTGCAGTATATGTAATGTATATGCAGTGTATGTCAACTTCCGACTTCAACTGTATATACTGTATTCTATTCTATTGTATTTTAGCCAATGCCACTCTGACATTGCTCATCCGAATATTTATATATTTCTTAATTCCATTATTTTCCTTTGAGATTTGTGTGTATTATTGTGAATTGTTAATTAGTATTGCACTGTTGGAGCTGGGAACACAAGCATTTCGCTACAACCACAATAACATAAGCTAAATATTTGTATGTTTCCAATAGAATTTGATTTGATAAAGCAGAATGTATTGCTGTGATCTCTGATGGATGGTACAATGTACGTGGTGAAGGTATTTTCAATTACATTGTCTGCACTCCCCAGCCAGCGTTTTACACAAGCAAATTAATTGCAGATGAGCTGATCAAGATCATCAATGAACTTGGTTCCCCAAATGTTTTTTTTTGCCATAGTTACTGACAGTGAGGGAAATATGAAAGCTTGAGGTCAAGTCGAAGTAGCCTTCCCTCACTTCACTCCAATCGGCAATGCAGCTTATGCTCACAATCTTCTCCTGGGAGACATCATGGGCCTGATAACCATGCGGATACTGTACAATAAAGCCAAGTTGGTGGTGAAATATGTCCAAAGGAAATGGGTGGCCTCAGCCAAGTTCAGAGAAAAACACCTCTCACAAACAGCCTTGTAAAACCAGATGGGGCTCTTCTGTAATAATGCACTGTCGTGTCCTTGGCTATGCCGGATTAAGTGATATGACATGCTATTCTATAAAATAATTTCTCCGTAATTAATATTACCTGATTGAGCTAATCATGTAAATGTAATTAACTAGAGAGTCGGGCACCACAAAATAATATTTATAGAGCTGTTATCTTCCGAAAAAACTCTTAAAGACCTTGTAATATTTTACATCAATAGCAGTCAATATTAATCGTCATCTTAATTCAGTCTCATCTGAAAGTTGTAAATTCTTAGTTATCTGCACGAACCCTGGCTAACAAGTTGAATCAGCAATGCATAATTGGGTTTAATTATTTATTGACTAAATACCTAACTAATCACACAGAATTACACATACCCAATTAATCATAACTTGATTACAAATTACGTCATAAAGGAAAACATCCCTGGCGGGCGGAACAGATATGACAGCTGGTTACACAAAAGAAAAGGGGCTGGGTTTGAGTGAAAGAGCGGGAAGACTGAGGAACAAAGGGCGAAGCTGTGCTATCGGAAATACAGTATCTTATGCATTCTAAATGACCGCCCGTTTGGAAAAGGAAAATGCAATAAATATTTACTCTGACATGCGCTTCGGTAGGTTGGTGGTAGATGGAAGGCCGTGTTGCCCAACCGAGTCCTTTGTCCTTTGAAGAATGTCTCTGCTGGTAATTGAGTACGTTGTAGTAACGTCGTTGTGTGGTAGACGGGATATTCTGTCTGTTCCTTCCTAACCCTTGTTTGCAGCGGCTGTTGCTAACTCAACAGCTAGGAGGTATCACTTCTGTAGTGAATAAGAGTTCAAAGTTCATACCATTCGCAACCAAAGCTCACGCTGATGTTGGCATCGTTCTGTAGTTATTATCTGAACCATTCTGACATCGGACCGTCGTCCTCACATCCTCAGAACAGGAGGTTATATTGTCGTCAAGGGCTTATATAGGAAGGGAGAGGAGGGCGTGTTTGAAAAGTTTTATAGCCCATGTCCCTTCACAGGGGCGTGCCACTGATTGATCAGGGCCCTATCTTCTGAAAACCCAAATCTCACATTTTAGAAGCTAAAATCACATTTCAACCCATCACAAATAATTTCATATTCAAACATTTAAATTAAACAACAATTCCACATGAATCCGATAACTCTGATGTGTAGACTTTCCACTGTAGAGTTTGTGTCATCTTATCATTGATGAGAATGTCTCAGATGACAACCGAAGTGACATCATATTCATTAACCTGTGGTGACGCCCAGCCCGTGAACGGGACCGTTATCATCATCTGACACTAATTAACATAACGCAACGGACATAAATCTTCCTAGAAAATGTCCTATTCATGAAAATCACAAGTGCAATATATTGGAACACAGCTTAGCCATTTGTTAATCACCCTGTCATCTCAGATTTTCAAAATATGCTTTACAGCCAACGCTAGACAAGCATTTGTGTAAGTTTATCATAGCCTAGCATAGCATTATGCCTTGCTAGCAGCAGGCAAACTTGTCACGGAAATCAGAAAAACAAATCAAATTAAATCGTTTACCTTTGATGAACTTCGAATGTTTTCACTCACGAGACTCCCAGGTAGACAGCCAAAGATCTTTTTTTCCCAAAATATTTTTTTTAGGCGAAATAGCTCCGTTTGTTCTTCACGTTTGGCTGAGAAATCACCCGGAAATTGCGGTCACCACAACGCCGAAAAATATTCCAAATTAGCTCCATAATATCGACAGAAACGTGGCAAACGTTGTTTAGAATCAATCCTCAAGGTGTTTTTCTAATATCTATTCGATAATATATACGTCGGGACAATTCCTTTTTCTCTAGGACCGATTGGAGTAATGGCTACCTCTGCACTTTACGCGAGAATCTCTCTCTGAGCCACCATGTGACCACTTACGCAATGTGCCCCCATAAGGCTATTCTTCAACAGAAATGCGTAAAACTACGTCACAATGCTGTAGACACCTTGGGGAATACGTAGAAAGTGTAAGCTCGTTGATGGTACATTCACAGCCATATAGGGAGTCATTGGAACGCAGCGCTTTCAAAACCTGGGGCACTTCCGGATTGGATTTTTCTCAGGCTTTCGCCTGCAACATCAGTTCTGTTATACTCACAGACACTATCTTTACAGTTTTGGAAACGTTAGAGTGTTTTCTATCCATATGCATATTCTAGCATCTTTTCCTGACAAAATATCCCGTTTAAAACGGGAACGTTTTTTTTCCAAAAATGAAAATATTGCCCCCTAACACCAAGAGGTTATTAAGTACCACCGCATATATGTTCAATTGGTCGGATTACCAGAATATTGTTAATTTCCCCCCACCTTCTGATGTTCCC
Organism: Oncorhynchus nerka; assembly: GCF_034236695.1. Lineage (NCBI taxonomy): Eukaryota > Metazoa > Chordata > Actinopteri > Salmoniformes > Salmonidae > Oncorhynchus > Oncorhynchus nerka. The sequence continues at coordinate 25,406,491 of NC_088405.1, read as the reverse complement.
AGAATCTCTATGTTAACCAAGGGTTTGCAAATGCAACATCAGTAGGGTAGAGAGAGGAAAAAGGGGGGAAGAGGTATTTATGACTGTCATAAACCTACCCCCAGGCCAACGTCATGACAGTACACAAGCCTTCTAGAAGGCAATGTCCCTGTAAGAGTTCACCTTCTCAGTGTCCAAAGAAATGAATTCAACCATCAAGAAGACATTCCTTGAAGATGTGTTTTGGGAGCATGTTGGCAACTACCTGACCTTATTCACCCCAATTACGTCAGCCATTAACCAGGTGGAGGGAGATGGGGCAGTCTTGTCACAGATCTGCGTGAGAAGGATGAAGCAGAAGAAGAGGCAGTTTTGGAAATTATTCACAAAAGGCAAGACTTCTGCGCCAAGCTCATCCATGCAGCTTTTTGCTAAATCCAAAATGTGCCAGAAAGCCTCCAATCCTATCTGCGGAGCAGATAATGTCAGCATACGACATGACTTCAGTCATGGCACACCACCTTCAACTGGATGAGGGGAGTGGGGAGTTTGGCCAAATTCAGGACGTAGGATGGCTTGTGGAAAGATGATGGGATTTGGACTTCCGCTGAACACATCATCAGTGTGTCAACCTGGTAAAAGATACTCAGCAGCTTTTAAGCCCTGACCTCCATTGTCTCAGACATACTGCAGATACCACCTACATCTGCCGTGTTGGAGTGCAATTGGTCACTCTATGGGATTGCGCACACCAAGGTAATTTTTCTTTTTATAATGCATTGATGATGTCCCGGTTTTATTGTCTCTGTGTATTTAGTGGTGTATATGTTGTATGCATCTTCTATTAAGGTGTGCGATAGGCTGACCAACAAAAGGGTCTAGCAAATGGTGGCATTTCGTTCTGAATTTGAAACTGTTTGAGCCAATAACAGATGTCACAACACAAGATGAAAGTGGCTCAGAATAATATAAGTATGACGGCGGCCAGTTTTCCATTCAAGAAAGAGTTAAGAAAATATTTACCAAATAAAGTAAAGTAAAAAATAATAAAAAGGTACACAATAAATAACAATAACGAGGCTATATACAGAGGGTACCGGAACCAAGTCAATATGCGGGGGTACAGCTGAGTTGAGGTAAATTGTACATGAAGGTAGGGGTAAAGTGACTATAAATAGACAATAAACAGCAAATAGCAGGGGGGGGTCAAAGTAAATAGTCCAGGTACCCATTTGATTAAGGGTTCAGCAGTCTTATGGCTTGGTGGTAGAAGCTGTTAAGGAGCCTTTTGCTTCAATACTTTGTGCTCTGGTATCGCTTGCAGTGCGGTAGCATAGAACAATCTATGACTTGGGTGACTGGAGTGTTTAACAATTTTGGGGGCTTTCCTCTGACACAGCTTAGTATATACAGTAGGTCCTGGATGGCAGGAAGCTTGGCCCCAGTGATGTACTGGGCGGTACGCACTAGCCTCTGTAGCGCCTTATGGTTAGATGCTCAGCAGTTACCATACCAGGTCAGGATGCAGCTGTAGAACTTTTTGAGGATCTGGGGACCCATGACAAGTCTTTTCAGTCTCCTGAGGGGGAAAAGGTGTTGTCGTGCCCTCTTCACGACTGTCTTGGTGTGTTTGTATCTGCTATAGTTTATGCTTGTAAGCACGAATCAAGAGGATAGAACTATGGTCGGATTTGCCAAATAGAGGGCGATGGTAAGCTTTGCATGCATCTCTGTGTGTGGAGTAAAGGTGGTCTAGTATTTGTTTCCCTCTGGTTGCACATGTAACATGCTGGTAGAAATTAGGTAAAACGGATATGTTTGCCTGCTTTAAAACTGGTTAAGGATAGCCCTCTCCATTTTCTCAATTTTTGTTTTGTGAAAACATACCCTAATCTAACTGCCTGTAGCTCAGGCCCAGAAGCAATGATATGCATATTATTGGTATCATTTGAAAGAAAACACTCTGACGTTTGTGGAAATGTGAATTGAATGTAGGAGAATATAACACAATAGATCTGGTAGAAGAAAATACAAGGAAATAAACAGATGTTTTCTGTTATTTTACTGTTGTTGCGTCTTTAAAATAAACAAGAACAGCCAAACATTCAGATATGATGCTGGGGATAATTTCAAATAAGAACATACGTAGGCAACAGTATTTGACCAAAGTTTCAGACAGATACCTTCAGGAATTAGTGAGGTACATGCCATTGAGCATGAAGTCACCCAGGTGTCCCTCACAAGTTTCCCAAATGTACCCAAGTGGCTGAATTGGTACAGTGATACATTGATGCAAATAACTATATACAAAATACAAAAAATGTATTCTAACATACCCAAAATGATATATATTTGAAGAATTTGAAGAAAAAAATGAATATTTCAAAAAATGTAAAATAACAAGGGTAACTATTTACACTTTCAATTTACAATAATGTGAAGACCCTCAGTCCTCTACACAATATTGTGCTGCTGATGCCATAGCCCATAGCAGTATCTTTCTGGTGTGAGGCAAAGGGTCACCGAACAGGTGATGCAGGTGACAGGGGATTTCTTGTGGCAAAGAGCACAATGAAGCCTCCCTACTGAGCCCTTTTTGCCCTGAGGCACATTCCTGCCTGCAATGATGAATTTTGGCATGTGAACACCACTGGTTGGAGCAGAAGGGACAGAGGTAGAGGGGACAGAAGGTGCTACAGTGGTCTTGCCGTAGCTAGCAAGCTCCTGGATGAGCAGCTCCCTGAAGGCTAGCTGTGAGATGGGGGGCTGTCCACAGCTCTTAGCCATTTCCTTCTGGAGGATGAAGGCATTCACCACAGCAATGTCAATGAAATGATAAAATAATGTCTTGTACCATTTAATGGTCTTGTGGAGAACATTATAGTAGCCTATCAGGGCATCTGACAGGTCTACACCTCCCATGGTCTTTTTGTAGTCCTTCACAGCAGCTGGAATGGGGACATTTTTGGTGGTCCATGCCCCAGTAGGGCCCTTCACACGCCTGATGACTTGATCACCACTGAAGGACTTGTGGATTGTTGTGCACATCATCACCTCTCTGGTATCCATCCACTTCACAAAGAGCAGGACATTTTCACAGATCCATCGCATGGTACCCCGATCAGACCGCTTAGGCATCGCATGGTACCCCGATCAGCTCGCTTTGTCTCGTTGTCCTCATCAACTTTTGGGTCACTGATATGAAGCGCCAGTGAGATTGTCAGAAACCTTTTGCATGACATGACCGTGGTAGGAAAAGGCAGTTGATGGGGTGCAGTTTTTCAGTAGTCCTTCAGGGTTTTTAGCTTTACAAGACCCATGTAAATGACTATAAAAAGGTAACAAAAAAGATCTGACATGGAAATGGCCTTCCATGTCTCTTTCTTGCCTTCCTGCTTCTTAGCTCTGTACTTATTTGTGTTCAACACCAGGGAATCAACAACTGCCGAGGTGAAAAACAACTGAACAAGTTGCATGGGGCTGTACTTGGAGGTCATGTCCAGCTGAGGTCCTGGTAGCCTTTTTGGTCTGAATATTGGAGGTGGTGGGGCCACATCCTCCTCCAGCACAGAGTGCCAACGACCCTCCTCCGCTCTGCCAGCAGGTTCCACACTTCCCTTCCTCCGCTTCTTTGTCACCGACTTCACACCTCTTGATAGCCGGGCGGGGGTAGTTGTGGTGCCGGAGACAGCAGGGGTCCGGCTGGATGGACTAGCTTCAGTGGAGGATTTGCACCTTGGCAGTATGGGCTCCCAATCAGAATCGCTGGGACTGTGAAATAAAGACACAGACATTATATATAGAGTAGGGAACCCAATCACTATGGTGAGGAGCTGATCCATTCCATGTTTAGATAACATACATGTAAACAATATCTAATATATACAGACACACAGACGTCCACCCACCTACAATGTAGATGTACTTTACACATCTCATTACTGATTATATTTTATATATGGCAAATAAAATAAAAAATATCTCCAAAACAACTCAAATGAATAATATTTGATATTATTAATTTCAAACAAAGTTACTCACCAATCCAACACAGAATCTTCTCCATTCAGGAACATCTCCTCAGATTGAGAATCAAAAGTATTCTCACTGTCCGAATCATCTTGGAGTAATTCACTGTCACTATCTCTGTCAATTTCTTCAATAATATCGTGTAGATCTGTATATTTTGTCTTTGATTTTAAAGATTTACTCGCCATAATTATTTTCTGAGAATGCTCTCAAAACAGAAATGCTGCGCGTAACCAAATCAAATCAAATGTTATTTGTCACATACACATGGTTAGCAGATGTTAATGTGACATTAGACATCGCGCACCAGCCGTTATTGACAACTAGACACACATCCCTGCCCCTCGTCTTACCAGACGTAGCTTCTCTGTCCTGCCGATGTATAGAAAATCCACCCATCCATATTAGTTCAGCCACGACTCGGTGAAACATAAGATATTACAGTTTTTAATGTCCCGTTGGTAGGACAGTCTTGATCGTATATCATCCATTTTGTTTTCCAATGATTGCACGTTGGCCAATAGAACAGATGGTAGTGGAGGTTTACTCACTCGCCTACGAATTCTCAGAAGGCATTCCGACCTCCACCCCCTTTTTCTCCATCTTTTCTTCAAGCAAATGACAGGGATTTGAGCCCGTTCCCGGGAAATCAGTATATGCTTTGTGTCGGAATCGTTAAAGAAAATATATTTGTCCAGTTTGAGGTGAGTAATAGCTGTTCTAATGTCCAGAAGTTATTTCCGGTCATAAGAGACAGTAGCAGTTAAAAACAACTTTAAAAACGAACAAAATAGCACAGTTGGTTAGGATCCCTTAAAATGTCAGCCATCCCTTCCGGCACCATTATATAGGGGTTATTATATAGTGGTTATTATAGTGGTCTAAGCCACTAGCGATTCTGGGTTCGCGACCAGGCTCTGTCGCAGCCGGCCGTGACCGGGAGACCCAAGGGATCGTCCAGGTTAGGGGAGGGTTTGGCCCGGCAAGGATGTCGTTGTCCCATTGTGCACTAGCAACTCCTGTGGGCCTGGTGCAGTGCATGCTGACACATGCTGACACCATACCAGGTGTATGGTGTTTCCTCTGACACATTGGTGTGGCTGGCTTCCGGGTTAAGTGGGCAGTGTGGCTTGGCTGAGTTGTGTTTCGGAGGATGCATGGCTCTCGGTCTCCACCTCTCCCAAGTGTGTATGGGAGATGCAGCGACGAAACAAGACTACAACTACCAATTGGATACCATGAAATTGGGGAGAAAAAAGGGGTAAAATATATATATATTTTTAAATAAATACCTATATATTTCTAAAAGCTATTTTTATTTTACTATGTCAATGCGCTGAATGTACAAAACATTAAGGACACTTTCCTAATATTGAGCCCTTTTCCATCAGAACAGCCTCAATTTCTCAGGGCATGGACTCCACAAGGTGTTGAAAGCGTTCCACAGAGATTCTGGCCCATGCTGACTACAATGCTTCCCACAGTTGTGTAAAATTGGCTGGATGTCCTTTGGGTGGTAAACCATTCTTGATACACACGGGAAACTGTTGAGAGTGAAAACCCAGCAGCGTTGCAGTTCTTGACACAAACCGGTAAGCCTGGCACCTACTACCATACCTCGTTCAAAGGCACACATATTTTGTCTTGCCCATTCACCCTCTGAATGGCATACATACACAATCCATGTATTCAGTTGTCTCAGGGCTTAAAAAATATTATTTTAACATGTCATCTTTCAACCTGTTTAACTTTGATTCATCTACACTGATTGAAGTGGACTTAACAAGTGACATCAGTAAGGGATCATAGCATTCACCTTGATTCACCTGGTCAGTTTGTGTCATAGAAAGAGCAGGTGTCCTTAATGTTTTGTACACCCAATGTATATCTTTGTTGTAAATGCTTTGGGGTGGCACTTGTGGCAGTTGAGAAAAATAAATAAAAATGTTTTTTATTTTAATTCATTATGTTCTCAATGATCTTTCCAATAAGACAAGATTATTTTTATTATACCTTTATTTAACTAGAAAAGTCAGTTAGAAACAAATTCTTATTTTCAATGACGGCCTAGGAACAATGGGTTAACTGCCTTGTTCAGGGGCAGAACGACAGATTTTTTACCTTGTCAGCTCAGGGATTTAATCTAACTAACCGCCCCAGTGTGGCAGGTAGCCTAGGATTGACAAAGATGTAAAGAATGTGACGATTAAATTTGAATTACCAAAATTACAACATATTACCATAAATGTCATGTTAATTACCAGTTACTGAATGTTCCGTTAACTTTGGTACACTACCAGTAGCGTTGCAACTCTACTCCTGACTATTTATCTCTTATCATTTTATGACAATAGGCTTCATCCAATTCAGTCTAAATGGATATGATTAATATGAAAGAGAAGCATAGCATGGGAAGTAGGGGTGCTGAAGGTGGTGCAGCAACCTCTGAATAATAATAATAATAAATAAAAAATACAGATATTTTCTTATAATTATTTTATTATAAAAGTGGTGCACTGGGCCTTTACTAGTCCAGTAATAGCAGACCAATATAGCCATCTGAGGCACTGGCAAAGATGCTTTGTTGTTGTTTTTTATATGACTTTCCATTCAACATCAGTCATATGTCAGTCACCATTATGTCACCGTTATGGTGGGCCACAGGAGGTTGGTGGCTTCTTAATTGGGGAAGACAGGCTCTTGGTAATGGCTGGAGCGGAATCAGTGGAATGGAGAAGGGTATCAAACACATGGATTCCATTGCATTCGCTCTGTTCCAGCCATTATTATGAACCGTCCTCCCCTCAGCAGCCTCCACTGATGGTGCCCCAAGTATAACACAGAATTGTGATGGAATTCTGTATTGTTGGCTTGCTTTGTTTTTCATATGTTCACAAAACCGTGTTTAATGTTTTCTATCTGTGTTGTGTCACAATACAGGGTTACTCTCTCCACAGTGTATCACTGTCATATTCTAATTTCTACCACATACAGAATGTTATTTGAGTAGAACCAGAAGAAGTGCTCACGACTGCACTGCATTCATTGTGTTATCTTTGTCTCATACTTCTGTTGAATGAACAAATGAACATGACACTTCCATTCTTCTACTTTGCTGTTGGTGAAAAGAAATTCAAATTCAGTGTGTGGCCTATATTGAACGGCATCCTTCTCTTACCTGAGAAGAACAGTATGATCAGTGTGATAAACAACTTCTCTCTATTTGATAAATAATCCAGGAGAAACACAGCATACCGACAGAGCCATGAAATGTTTATGCCGTCCTCTGCAAAACCCTTCAGAATATCAAGCAAAAAGAACCAAGAGTGATGAAAAGACACTGGAGAGAGTAGACCTGTATTACTTACATATTTTTTTCATAGAAATGGAAGTACTCTTACAGAAAAAAGCCATCAAGTCCTCTGACTCTGCTGCTGTCGCACAGGGTGACCCCCAGAGCAATGTGCTGGGCCCCTTACTCTTCATTATCTACAATTTAACCTTGACTACCACACCGAGATCCACAGAGCATTCGGAAAGTATTCACACCCCTTCACTTCTTCCACATTTTGTTACGTTACAGAATTATTCTAAAATATATATACAGTATATCACAAAAGTGAGTACACCCCTCACATTTTTGTAAATATTTGAGCATATCTTTTCATGTGACAACACTGAAGAAATGATACTTTGCTACAATGTAAAGTAGTGAGTGTACAGCTTGTATAACCGTGTAAATTTGCTGCCCCCTCAAAATAACTCAACACACAGCCATTAATGTCTAAACCGCTGGCAACAAAAGTGAATACACCCCTAAGTGAAAATGTCCAAATTGGGCCCAAAGTGTCAATATTTTGTGTAGCCATCCATCATTTTCCAGCACTGCCTTAACCCTCTTGGCTTGACAGGATGCCACTGGAGTCCTCTTCTACTCATCCATGACGACATCATGGAGCTGGTGGATGTTAGAGACCTTGCACTCACTCCTCCACCTTCCGTTTGAGGATGCCCCACAGATGCTCAATAGGGTTTAGGTCTGGAGACATGCTTGGCCAGTCCATCACCTTTACCCTCAGCTTCTTTAGCAAGGCAGTGGTCGTCTTGGAGGTGTGTTTGGGGTCGTTATCATGTTGGAATACTGCCCTGAGGCCCAGTCTCCGAAGGGAGGGGATCATGCTCTGCTTCAGTATGTCACAGTACATGTTGGCATTCATGGTTCCCTCAATGAACTGTAGCTCCCCAGTGCCAGCAGCACTCATGCAGCCCCAGGCCATGGCACTCCCACCACCATGCTTGACTGTAGGCAAGACACACTTGTCTTTGTACTCCTCACCTGGTTGCCGCCACACACGCTTGATACCATCTGAACCAAATAAGTTTTATATTGGTCTCATCAGACCACAGGACATGGTTCCAGTAATACATGTCCTTAGTCTGCTTGTCTTCAGCAAACTGCGGGTTTTCTTGTGCATCATCTTTAGAAGAGGCTTCCTTCTGGGACAACAGCCATGCAGACCAATTTGATGCAGTGTACGGTGTATGGTCTGAGCACTGACAGGCTGACCCCCCACCCCTTCAACCTCTGCAGCAATGCTGGCAGCACTCAGTCTATTTCCCAAAGACAACCTCTGGATATGACGCTGAGCACGTGCACTCAACTTCAAATCAAATCAAATCAAATCCAATTTATTTATATAGCCCTTCGTACATCAGCTGATATCTCAAAGTGCTGTACAGAAACCCAGCCTAAAACCCCAAACAGCAAGCAATGCAGGTGTAAAAGCACGGTGGCTAGGAAAAACTCCCTAGAAAGGCCAAAACCTAGGAAGAAACCTAGAGAGGAACCAGGCTATGTGGGGTGGCCAGTCCTCTTCTGGCTGTGCCGGGTAGAGATTATAACAGAACATGGCCAAGATGTTCAAATGTTCATAAATGACCAGCATGGTCGAATAATAATAAGGCAGAACAGTTGAAACCGGAGCAGCAGCACAGTCAGGTGGACTGGGGACAGCAAGGAGTCATCATGTCAGGTAGTCCTGGGGCACGGTCCTTGCTCAACTTCTTTGGTCGACCATAGCGAGGCCTGTTCTGAGTGGAACCTGTCCAGTTAAACCGCTGTATGGTCTTGGCCACCGTGCTGCAGCTGATACCTTGTAACACTAACGAGTCACATAACACCGGGGAGGGAAAATGGCTAATTGGGACCAATTTGGACATTTTCACTTAGGGGTGTACTCACTTTTGTTGCCAGCGGTTTAGACATTAATTGCTGTGTGTTGAGTTATTTTGAGGGGACAGCAAATTTACACTGTTATACAAGCTGTACACTCACTACTTTACATTGTAGCAAAGTGTCATTTCTTCAGTGTTGTCATATGAAAAGATGTACTCAAATATTTACAAAAATGTGAGGGATGTACTCACTTTTGGGATATACTGTATATTTAAATGTCCTCATCATTCTACACATAATGAGAAAGCGAAAACAGGTTTTTAGATTTATTTTTTATTTTTTATTTTGACAAAAATGAAATACTTTATTTACATAAGTATTCAGACCCTTTGCTATGAGACTCGAAATTGAGCTCAGGTGCATCCTGTTTCCATTGATCATCCTTGCGATGTTTATACAACTTGATTGGAACCCACCTGTGGTAAATGTAATTGATTTTATTTGGAAAGGCACACAGCTGTCTATTTAAGGACCCACTGTTGACCTTATGTGTATCTTTTTGTCAATAACACTTGGTGCGCGATGTCTAATATTAAAGAAGTCTCGAGGTATTGCTTGCCTGAGGTAGAGTACCTTATGATAAGCTGTCGACCCCACTATCTACCAAGAGAGTTATTCGTAGCCATCTATTTACCACAACAAAGCAAAGCTGGCACTAAGACCGCTCTCAACCAACTCTATAAGGCCAAAAGCAAAGAAGAAGATATTCACCCAGAAGTGGCGCTCCTAGTGGCCGGGGACTTTAATGCAGGAAAACTTAAATAATTTTTACCAACTTTTACCAGCATGTCACATGTGCAACCAAGGCTGAAAAAAATCCTAGACCACCTTTACTCCACACACAGAGATACAAAGCTCTCCCACGACCTCCATTTGACCAATCTGACCACAGTTCTATCCTCCTGATTTCTGTTTACAAGCAAAAACTAAAGCAGGAAGTACCAGTGACTCACTCAATACAGAAGTGGTCAGATGACGCAGATGCTACACTACAGGACTGTTTTGCTACCACAGACTGGAATATGTTCCGGGATTCATCCAATGGCTTTGAGGAATACCTCACCTCAGTCATTGGCTTCATCAATAAGTGCATCGATGACGTCGTCTCCACGTTGACTGTACGAACATATCCCAACCAGAAGCCATGGATTACAGGCAACATCCGCATCGAGCTGAAGGTTAGAGCTGCCACTTTCAAGGAGCTGGAGACTAATCCGGACGCTTATAAGAAATCCCACTATGCCATCAGACTAACCATCAAACAAGTAAAGTGTCAATACAGGATTAAGATTTAATCATACTACACTGGCTTTGATGCTCGCCGGATGTGGCATGGCTTGAAAACTATTACGGACTACAAAGGGAAACCAAGATGCGAGCTGTCCAGTGACACGAGCCTACCAAACGAGCTAAATGCCTTTTATGCTCCCTTCGAGGCAAGCAACACTGAAGCATGCATGAGAGCACCAGCTGTTCTGTATGACTGTGTGATAACGCTCTCAGTAGCCGATGTGAACAAAACCTTTAACCTCTTGCTTCTACTCGGGACGCTTGCGTCCCATCTAGAGCTCTGGAAATGCAAATGCGCTACGCTAAATGCTAATAGTATTAGTTAAAACTCAAACGTTCATTAAAATACACATGCAGGGTATTGAATTAAAGCTACATTTACATTACATTTAAGTCATTTAGCAGATGCTCTTATCCAGAGCGACTTACAAATTGGTGCGTTCACCTTAAGACATCCAGTGGAACAGCCACTTTACAATAGTGCATCTAAATCTTTTAAGCGGGGGTGAGAAGGATTACTTTATCCTATCCTAGGTATTCCTGAAAGAGGTGGGGTTTCAGGTGTCTCGAAAGGTGGTGATTGACTCCGCTGTCCTGGCGTCGTGAGGGAGTTTGTTCCACCATTGGGGGCCAGAGCAGCGAACAGTTTTGACTGGGCTGCGCGGGAACTGTACTTCCTCAGTGGTAGGGAGGCGAGCAGGACAGAGGTGGATGAACGCAGTGCCCTTGTTTGGGTGTAGGGCCTGATCAGAGCCTGAGGTACTGAGGTGCCGTTCCCCTCACAGCTCCGTAGGCAAGCACCATGATCTTGTAGCGGATGCGAGCTTCAACTGGAAGCCAGTGGAGAGAGCGGAGGAGCGGGGTGACGTGAGAGAACTTGGGAAGGTTGAACACCAGACGGGCTGCGGCGTTCTGGATGAGTTGTAGGGGTTTAATGGCACAGGCAGGGAGCCCAGCCAATGCAGTAATCCAGACGGGAGATGACAAGTGCCTGGATTAGGACCTGCGCTGCTTCCTGTGTGAGGCAGGGTCGTACTCTGCGGATGTTGTAGAGCATGAACCTACAGGAACGGGCCACCGCCTTGATGTTAGTTGAGAACGACAGGGTGTTGTCCAGGATCACGCCAAGGTTCTTAGCGCTCTGGGAGGAGGACACAATGGAGTTGTCAACCGTGATGGCGAGATCATGGAACGGGCAGTCCTTCCCCGGGAGGAAGAGCAGCTCCGTCTTGCCGAGGTTCAGCTTGAGGTGGTGATCCGTCATCCACACTGATATGTCTGCCAGACATGCAGAGATGCGATTCGCCACCTGGTCATCAGAAGGGGGAAAGGAGAAGATTAATTGTGTGTCGTCTGCATAGCAATGATAGGAGAGACCATGTGAGGCTATGACAGAGCCAAGTGACTTGGTGTATAGCGAGAATAGGAGAGGGCCTAGAACAGAGCCCTGGGGGACGCCAGTGGTGAGAGCGCGTGGTGAGGAGACAGATTCTCGCCACGCCACCTGGTAGGAGCGACCTGTCAGGTAGGACGCAACAAGCGTGGGCCGCGCCGGAGATGCCCAACTCGGAGAGGGTGGAGAGGAGGATCTGATGGTTCACAGTATCAAGGCAGCCGATAGGTCTAGAAGGATGAGAGCAGAGGAGAGAGAGTTAGCTTTAGCAGTGCGGAGCGCCTCCGTGATACAGAGAAGAAGTCTCAGTTGAATGACTAGTCTTGAAACCTGACTGATTTGGATCAAGAAGGTCATTCTGAGAGAGATAGCGGGAGAGCTGGCCAAGGACGGCACTTTCAAGGGTTTTGGAGAGAAAAGAAAGAAGGGATACTGGTCTGTAGTTGTTGACATCGGAGGATCGAGTGTAGGTTTTTTCAGAAGGGGTGCAACTCTCGCTCTCTTGAAGACGGAAGGGACATAGCCAGCGGTCAGGGATGAGTTGATGAGCGAGGTGAGGTAAGGGAGAAGGTCTTGAAATGGTCTGGAGAAGAGAGGAGGGGATAGGGTCAAGCGGGCAGGTTGTTTTACGGCCGTCACAAGACGCGAGATTTCATCTGGAGAGAGAGGGGAGAAAGAGGTCAGAGCACAGGGTAGGGCAGTGAGCAGAATCGTTTGACTTAGCAACGAGGATCGGATGTCGTCGACCTTCTTTTCAAAATGGTTGAGAAGTCATCTGCAGAGAGGGAGGAGGGGGGATTCAGGAGGGAGGAGAAGGTGGCAAAGAGCTTCCTAGGGTTAGAGGCAGATGCTTGGAATTTAGAGTGGTAGAAAGTGGCTTTAGCAGCAGCGACAGAAGAGGAAAATGTAGAGAGGAGGGAGTGAAAGGATGCCAGGTCCGCAGGGAGGCGAATTTCCCCCATTTCCGCTCGGCTGCCCGGAGCCCTGTTCTGTGAGCTCGCAATGAGTCGTCGAGACACGGAGCGGGAGGGGATGACCGAGTTGCCGGGAGGATAATAGAGAGTCAAAGGATGCAGAAAGGGAGGAGAGGAGGGTTGAGGAGGCAGAATCAGGAGATAGGTTGGAGAAGGTTTGAGCAGAGGGAAGAGATGATAGGATACGGGGGAGAGAGAGCAAGGTTGGGACGGCGCGATACCATCCGAGTAGGGGCAGTGTGGGAAGTGTTGATGAGAGCGAGAGGGAAAAGGATACAAAGACTTGGAGGGGAGTTGCAGTGAGGTTAGTGGAAGAACAGCATCTAGTAAAGATGAGGTCGAGCGTATTGCCTGCCTTGTGAGTAGGGGGAAGGTGAGAGGGTGAGGTCAAAAGAGGAGAGGAGTGGAAAGAAGGAGGCAGAGAGGAATGAGTCAAAGGTAGACGTGGGGAGGTTAAAGTCGCCCAGAACTGTGAGAGGTGAGCCGTCCTCAGGAAAGGAGCTTATCAAGGCATCAAGCTCATTGATGAACTCTCCGAGGGAACCTGGAGGGCGATAAATGATAAGGATGTTAAGCTTGAAAGGGCTGGTAACTGTGACAGCATGGAATTCAAAGGAGGCGATAGACAGATGGGTAAGGGGAGAAAGAGAGAATGACCACTTGGGAGAGATGAGGATCCCTGTGCCACCACCCCGCTGACCAGAAGCTCATAATGAACACGTGGGCGGACGAAGAGAGAGCAGTAGGAGTAGCAGTGTTATCTGTGGTGATCCATGTTTCCGTCAGTGCCAAGAAGTCGAGGACTGGAGGGAGGCATAGGCTGAGATGAACTCTGCCTTGTTGGCCGCAGATCGGCAGTTCCAGAGGCTACCGGAGACCTGGAACCCAAGCCACGCGGTGTGGAGCGTTTGTATGGTCTGTGCAGAGAGGAGAGAACAGGGATAGACAGACACATAGTTGACAGGCTACGGAAGAGGCTACGCTAATGCAAAGGAGATTGGAATGACAAGTGGACTACACGTCTCGAATGTTCAGAAAGTTAAGCTTACGTAGCAAGAATCTTATTGACTAAAATAATTAAAATGATACAGTACTGCTGAAGTAGGCTAGCTGGCAGTGGCTGCGTTGTTGACTTTGTAGGCTAGCTGGCAGTGGCTGCGTTGTTGGCACTGCGTTCATCCACCTCTGGCCTGCTCGCCTCCCTACCACTGAGGAAGTACAGTTCCCGCTCAGCCCAGTCAAAACTGTTCGCTTCTCTGGCCCCCCAATGGTGGAACAAACTCCCTCACGACGCCAGGACAGCGGAGTCAATCACCACCTTCCGGAGACACCTGAAACCCCACCTCTTTAAGGAATACCTAGGATAGGATAAAGTAATCCCTTCACCCCCTCCCCTTAAAAGATTTAGATGCACTACTGTTCCACTGGATGTCATAAGGTGAATGCACCAATTTGTAAGTCGCTCTGGATAAGAGCGTCTGCTAAATGACTTAAATGTAAATGTAAACAGTGCTGCTATTCGGGGCTAGCTGGCTAGCTAGCAGTGTTGATTACGTTACGTTGCGTTAAAAGAACGACAATAGCTGGCTAGCTAACCTAGAAAATCGCTCTAGACTACGCAATTATCTTTGATACAAAGACGGCTATGTAGCTAGCTATGTAGCTAGCTACGATCAAACAAATCAAACCGTTGTACTGTAATGAAATGAAATGAAAATGTGATACTACCTGTGGAGCGAATGCGACCGGGTTGTTGAGTGAGGAAGTTCTATTCGGTAGACGTTGGCTAGCTGTTGGCTAGCTAGCAGTGTCTCCTACGTTAAGGACGACAAATAGCTGGCTAGCTAACCTCGGTAAATTAAGATCATCACTCTAAGACTACACACTCTAAACTACACAATTATCTTGGATATGAAGACAGCAAAGACAACTATGTAGCTAGCTAACACTACACTAATCAAGTCGTTCAGTTGAGTGTAATAGTTTTTTACAGTGCTGGTATTCGGAAGACGGTGGATGTTTGCTAGCTGGCTAGCTGGCTAGCTGCTGGGCAGATAGCAGTGTAGACTACGTTAGGACGACGAAATACGATAATTACGCAATTATCTTTGATACAAAGACGGCTATGTAGCTAGCTAAGAAGAAATTGCTAAGATTAGACAAATCAAACCGTTGTACTATAATGAAATGTAATGAAATGTAATGAAAAGTTATACTACCTGCAGACCAAAGCGCTCGGATGCGACCGCTCGCTCCAACCCGGAAGTAACAAGCTACACTCGTTGTGAATCCAGGCAACAAGTCAGATTTTTAAAATGCTTTTCGGCGAAAGCATGAGAAGCTATTATCTGATAGCATGTAACACCATGTAAGACCCGCAGGGGACTTAAACAAAATAATTAGCATATTCGGCGCTACACAAACCGCACAATAAAATAGAAAACATTCATTACCTTTGACCATCTTCTTTGTTGGCACTCCTAGATGTCCCATAATCACTATTGGGTCTTTTTTTCGATTAAATCGGTCCATATATAGCCTAGATATCGTTATATGTAGACTGTGTGATCAACGAAAAAAAACAGCATTTCATAACGTAACGTCATTTTTTAAAATTCAAAAAGTCGACGATAAACTTTCACAAAACACTTCGAAATACATTTGTAATGCAACTTTAGGTATTAGTAAACGTTAATAAGCGATCAAATTAATCACAAGACGAAGTATATTCTATAGCTGTCCGTCTGGAAAAATGTCCGGCTAGAAACTCAACCAAAATATCCGGTCCTAGACCTGAAGAACTGTGCTGCCTTGTATCTGTTTGACCAAGAAACAAAGAGTAGGCAAATGACAAGACTCTAGACACCGTGTGGAAGCTGTAGGTACTGCAACCTCACCCCCATTAAATGCGGTTCACCTTTATCAATGGGTTCAAGTCGCGCAGGGATATATTTTTCCATTTTCAGTGATCAGTTTTTCCTGCGCTTTCCGATGAAACGCACGTTATGTTATAGCCACAGTCGTGATTTAACCAGTTTTATAAACGTCTGAGTGTTTTCTATCCACACATACTAATCATATGCATATACTATATTCCTGGCATGAGTAGCAGGGCGCTGAAATGTTGCGCGATTTTTAACAGAATGTTCAAAAAAGTAAGGGGTAGGAGTAACAGGTTAAACAGGTCAATATTCAGAAAGATGCTGGGCCCGGCGGATTACCAGGACGTGTACTCAAAGAATGCGCAGACCAACTGTCAAGTGTCTTCACTGAAATTGTCAACCTCTCCCTGAGTCTGTAATACCTACATGTTTCAAGCAGACCACCATAGTCCCTGTGCCCATGGAAGTGTAGGTAACCTCTCTAAATGATTCCCGCCCGTGGCACTCACGTTGGCAGCCATGAAAGGCTGGTCATGGCTCACATCAACATCATCCTCCCGGACACCCTTGACCCACTCCAATTCGCATACCGCCCCAACAGATCCACAGATGCCGCAATCTCTATTGCACTCCACACCGCCCTTTCTCACCTGGACAAAAGGAACACCTATGTGATAATGCTGTCATTGACTACAGCTCAGCGTTCAACACCATAGTACCATCAAAGCTCATCACTAGGCTAAGGACTCTGGGACTAAACACCTCCCTCTACACATGGATCCTGGACTTCCTGACGGGCCACCCCAGGTGGTAAGAATAGGCAACAATATGTCTGCCACGTTGATACTTAACATTGGGGCCCCTCAGGGATGTGTACTTAGTCCCCTCCTGTATTCCCTGTTCACACACAATTGCGCGTCCAATCACGACTCCAACACCATCATTAAGTTTGCTGATGACACAACGGTGGTAGGCCTGAACCCCCGACAATGATGAAACGGCCTATAGGGAGGATATCAGAGAACTGGCTGTGTGGTGCCAGGACAACAACCTCTCCCTTAGTGTGAGCAAGACAAATGAGCTGATCGTGGACTACAGGAAAAGGCAGGCCGAACAGGCCCCCATTTACATCAACGGGGCTGTAATGGAGCGGGTCAAGAGTTTCAAGTTCCTTGGTGTCCACATCACCAACCAATTATCATGGTCCAAATATACCAAGACAGTCGTGAAGAGGGTACGACAAAAACTTTTACCCCTCAGGAGACTGGAAAGATTTGGCATGGGCCCCCAGATCCTCAAAAGGTTCTACAGCTGCACCATCGAGAGCATCCTGACCGGTTGCATCACCGCCTGGTATGGAAACTGCTCGGCATCTGACCATGAGGCTCTACAGAGGGTAGTGCGAACGGCCCAGTACATCACTGGGGCCAAACTTACTGCCATCCAGGACCCATATAATGGGCGATGTCAGAGGAAAGCCCATACAATTAAAAACTTTTTATTATTACTTTTTATTTTAGCCTACATTTTAGCCTATATTGTCTTCTTCTTGAACTGCACTTTTGGTTAAGGGCTTGTAAAGTAAGCATTTCACGGTAAAGTCCACACTTGTTGTATTCGGCGCATGTGGCAAATAAAGTTTGATTTGATTTGAAAGTGGATGTCAGTGCAAAATCCAAGCCATGAGGTCAAAGAAATTGTCCTTAGAGCCCCGAGACAGGATTGTGTCGAGGCACAGATCTGGGAAAGGGTACAAAACGTCTGCAGCATTGAAGGTCCACAACAACAGTGGCCTCCATCATTCTTAAAATGGAAGAAGTTTGGAACCACCACGACTCTTCCAAGAGCTGGCCGCCCGGCCAAACTGAGCAATCGGGGGAGAATGGCCTTTGTCAGGGAGGTGACCAAGAACCCAATTGTCCCCCTGACAGAGCTCTGGAGTTCCTCTGTGGAGATGGGAGAACCTTCCAGAAGGACAACCCATCTCTGCAGTACTCCACCAATCAGGCCTTTATGGTAGAGTGGCCAGACGGAAGCCACTCCTCAGTAAAAGGCACATGACAGCGCGCTTGGATTTTGCCAACAGACACCTAAAGGACTCTCAGACCATGACAAACAAGATTCTCTGGTCTGATGAAACCAAGATTGAACTCTTTGACCTGAATGCCAAGTATCACGTCTGGAGGAAACCTGTCACCATATCTACGGTGACGCATGGTGGTGGTAGCAAAGTACAAAGAGATCCTTGATGAAAACCAGCTCCAGAGCGCTCAGGACCTCAGACTGGGGAGATGGTTCCCCTTCCAACAGGACAACGAACCTAAACACAGCCAAGACAGCGCAGGAGTGGCTTGGAGACATGTCTCTGAATGTCCTTGAGTGGCCCAACCAGAGCCCGGACTTGAACCCGATCGAACATCTCTGGAGAGACCTGAAAATAGCTGTACAGCGACGCTCTTCCATCCAACCTGACAGAGCTTGAGAGGATTTGCAGAGAAGAATGGGAGATACTCTCCCCAAATACAGGTGTGCCAAGCTTGTAGCTCCATACCGGAGAAGACTCGAGGCTGTAATCGCTTCCAAAAGTTCTTCAACAAAGTACTGAGTAAAGGGTCTGAATAATTTTTTAAATATGGTGTTTTTATTTTTATACATTTGCAAAAATGTATAGAAACCTGTTTTTACTTTGTCACTATTGGGTATTGTGTGTAGATTGATTGATTTATTTTATAAATACATTTTTAATAAGGCTGTAACATAAAATAATGTGGAAAAAGTCAAGGGGTCTGAATACTTTCCGAATTAACTACCACCCTTCCCCCAATTGGAGTAAACTAATGCACAACAACACTTGACTAAATGGTCTAGTACTCTGTCATACAATACATGCTTTTATTTTTGTTGCCCTTGACTACCTGGCTAAGTACTTGCTCGCTAGCCTAACTTCCATTCATCTGCAACGTTAGCTAGTTAACATTAGCCTTGTACATCTAGCTACATATTGAAATTTCTCCCTCTCAGGCCAGGGGCACAATGTATTAATTCATGTTTAAATTTTTTATTTTTTTTTACCCCTTTTTCTCCCCAATTTCGTGGTATGCAATTGTTGTAGTAGCTACTATCTTGTCTCATCGCTACAACTCCCGTACGGGCTCGGGAGAGACGAAGGTTGAAAGTCATGCGTCCTCCGATACACAACCCAACCAGCCGCACTGCTTCTTAACACAGCGCGCATCCAACCCGGAAGCCAGCCGCACCAATGTGTCGGAGGATACACCGTGCACCTGGCAACCTTGGTTAGCACACACTGCGCCCGGCCCGCCACAGGAGTCGCTGGTGCGCGATGAGACAAGGACATCCCTACCGACCAAGGCCTCCACAACCCAGACGACGCTAGGCCAATTGTGCGTCGCCCCACAGACCTCCCGGTCGCGGCCAGGGACTCTGATGGCACAGCTGGCGCTGCAGTACAGCGCCCTTAACCACTGCGCCACCCGGGAGGCCATTAATTCATGGTTGGTTCAGAATTGCCGTTATAATCATTGGCCAGAGAATTAAGAAACAATTCCTATCTCCATCCATGGCTAATTTAGGAAAGGAACAATTTTAGCTAGCTAGCTAGCCACCGGAGGACAACAACACAACGAGATGGAAAAATTCAAGTGGTTTCTGTCAATGACGTGTTCCCTCAATGCAATTGGCTTTTATTTGATACTTTTTTATCAACGGAGGCCAAATGACTTCCCTTACATTCAATGCTACAGGTGGCAACAATGTCATACTCTTTTCGATCAAACAGCATCAGATAGATGGCCTACACACAGTGACAGAGGGGCGCTGTTTAGCTCAGATGCTTTCTCCGGTGAGATACATTCAGCCTCTTGTGAATTGAATGAAAATTATGAAAACACAGAAACAAAATATACATTATTTTTCTAATTTTCTTAATACATTTTAGGGGGAAGCCTGGCTTCCCTTGGCACCCATGAATACATACCACTGCTTAAATGTTCTGGTACTTGGTAGAGTTCATGATGCCATTGACCTAAACAAGGGCCCCAGGTCCAGTGGAAGCAAAACAGCTCCAAGACCCACCACCATGTTTTACAGTAGGTATTAGGTTATTTTCTGCATATCATATGCATCCTTCTTTCGATGCCAAACCCACCACTGGTGCGCATGGCCAAAGAGCTCTATTTTCGTGTCATGTCACCATAGCACTGGTTCCAATCTAAGTGCCAATGCTGTTGAGAAAATTCCAGGCATTTACATTTGCTGTTTGTTCTCAATAAAGGCTTTTTTTTCTGGAACCCCTTCCAATTTACCGATTGGCATGGAGGTGGCGTGTAATTGTAGATTTGGACTCATGGTGACCTGAAGATGCGCCCAAGTTCTGTAATTCTCCAACTTTGGCCTCTGTGATTTTTCTTTGCGAACCATCTTCAAACCATCTTCCTCACTGTGCGTAGGGACAAGATACACTTGAATCCAATACCAGCCAAGTTTACCACTGTTCCAGTGGTTTTTAATGCCCTAATAGTGGTACAATTATTTGTAGCTATTTTTTGTACCCATTGCCTGATTTATGAAGGTCAACAACCATGTCTCTTTTCATTTGTGAGCTCTTTGCCTTTTCCCGTGGTGACAGATGACAAAAGTATTTTACATGCATGTTACCTAATTTTGATACCCCAGTGAAACATGAAGCTGTGGAAGGCCACAATACAATATATAGTTCTTTAAACTGAGATTAGATTTTTAAAAGTAGAATGTCAATGCAGATTTTTTATTGTTTTTTCATTTATAAGAATCTTCAGGGCTGCCAGTAATTGACAGCTACAGCATTCATTTTTTTACAATCTTTTTTGCTCATCTTTATCAAGGGTGGCAATAATTTTATATTACTGGTTTCCTTTAGGCACCAAAAACACAATTAGCTTAGTTGGCAACCTCACCCTCAACATTGATGACACCATTGTCTCTCCCTTCTCCCACTCACACAATCTTGGTGGAATCCTCCTGGAATCCTTCGAATACCAAATCAGACATACTGTCAAATTCTCATTCTTCCACCTCTGCAACATTACTAAAGTCAGGTCCTCCCTCTCCCATCCTGCCCCTCATACATGCATTCATCTCCTCCCACCTTAACTGTCTACTTTCCAGGCTCAACTCAAGCTCCCTCCATGAGTTTCAAATAATTCAGAACTCTGCAGCCCGACTTCCCACCCATAGGTCCTGGCAGCATTCATTTTTGTCACATACATCGGATAGGTGCAGTGAAATGTGTTGTTTTAGATGATCAGCCATAATAGTAAGTCACCCCTGGAGCAAGTTAGGGTTAAGTGCCTTGCTCAAGAGCTCAGACAGATTTTTCACCTTGTCGGCTCGGGTATTCAAACCAGCGACCTTTCGGTTACAAGCCCAACACTAACTGCTAGGCTACCTGCCGCCCTTGCGAACCCTTTATGGGAAAACATCTTTGTAACCATTTTTTGGCTCTAGGTACAACCCTTTCCTCCAGGGACAGCCGATGGAACCCTTTTCGGTTCTAGATAGCACCTTTTTTCTAAGAGTGAAGCTGGCACAGCCACAAAGTCTTAAAATCTGATTTTAAACCTAACCCTAACCACACTGCTAGCCTTATAAGTCCAAAAAGCACATCTTTGTTTTGATACATTTTTACAATATAGACAATTTTAGCTTTGCAGTTGGCCCATCTAGTGCAAAATCGCTCAGTTCTGCCTCAAGGACAAGACTCAACCTAATCAAATTTGATAAGTCTTTATGACAACATTATTTATTTATGTTTAGACCTTTCAAAACCTTAAATGTAGAAGATGTCTTGATTATCGAAATGCTTTACTTTTGTTATATGCCATCAATACATGTTACACTCAGCTAATGTTTATAGTGTAAAGGCACCTAATACAGATTTCCAACTAGTGAAGTTGTTAACAGACAAACAGGGATATTTGGCAAGTTATGTGTTGTGATTTTAAAGTACATTTGGCATTCAACCAGGCTTGCCAAAATATGTTTACATTTCTCCCTTAGAGTCTATGAAACGACAAAAATTGAGGCCTGCCTATTGTACTGAACTGTGACCGTAAACTGAATATGTAAATTGTGTGGCTTTGAAAACTGAAACACTTCTTATTGGGTGTCCAACTTATGGAGAACATTTTATCCCAGCACATGTTTCCTTATGTTCGCCTGCCATATCACCATAGTAAAACATGATAATTAAAACTCTCACAAATTAACTAGCTATCTCTATCAGTGACTGGGAGTCGGTGCTCTACTCGAAGAGGCTTGTTTTTTAAACACCAGCTGGCAGCTCAGCGAAACAGAGCCAATAAGTTGGAAAAATAACAAATCATGTAGTTATCCTATAACAAAGTGAAAAATAAGTGTTGCACATTGATTTGAATGACTGATATATCTGACTATCAGGGTTAGGGTTAACCTCTTAATTTCCGCCTGAAGACATACCCAAATCTAACAGCCTGTAGCTCAGGCACAGAACCAAGGATATGCATATTCTTGGTACCATTTGAAAGAAAACACTTTGAAGTTTGTGTAAATGTGAATTGAATGTAGGAGAATATAACACAATAGATCTGGTTTAGATAATACAATGAAAAAAAACGTTTTTTTTATTGTTGTATAATCATCTTTAAAATGAACAAGATAAAACAAACATTCAGATAGGATAATGGTGACAATTTCAGTGAAAAACATAAGAGGGCAACAGTACTTGTGCAAAGTTTCAGAATGATAACTTCCAAAATGAGTGTGCTACATGACATTTATTATGAAGTCACCCAGGTGTCCCACACAAGTAGCCCAAATGTACCCAAGTGGCCAAATTGGTGAAGTTATACATTTTGAATGGAATAACTACAGTGCCTTGCGAAAGTATTCGCCCCCCTTGAACTTTGCGACCTTTTGCCACATTTCAGGCTTCAAACATAAAGATATAAAACTGTATTTTTTTGTGAAGAATCAACAAGAAGTGGGACACAATCATGAAGTGGAATGACATTTATTGGATATTTCAAACTTTTTTAACAAATCAAAAACGGAAAAATTGGATGAAAGTACAACAATCTACAAAAACAAGAACCGTGAAAAAACCAAAACAGTCCTATCTGGTGCCACAAACACAAAGACAGGAACAATCACCCACAAAACCCAACACAAAACAGGCTACCTAAATATGGTTCCCAATCAGAGACAATGACTAACACCTGCCTCTGATTGAGAACCATATCAGGCCAAACATAGAAATAGACAAACCAGACACACAACATAGAATAGAATGCCCACCCAGCTCACGTCCTGACCAAAACTAAAACAAGGAAAACACACACGAACGATGGTCAGAACGTGACACACAAATAATATTTTATATTATTAATTTCAAACAACAATTAGCATGAGTAGAACTTACCTGCCCAAAACGATGTCCTCTCCATTCAAAAAATATTCCTCCAATAAGGGAATCACTATATGAATCGTCGATCAATTTCTTATCTGTATATCTAGACTTAGATTTAGCTTTCCCTTAGTCGCCATACTGATTTATATATAAACAGCTGAATATGCGCTTTACCAAAACAATGCTGTGCGCAAAATGCGTTGCTCCTTCCGGTATGAAACTTCAATGGCGAATGACCCTCTTTACCGGAGTTTACTACATGGGTTGGTCTTCCAACACATAAACATGACAACACATACCCCATGGGAAAATGTGTAGAATTCCAGGAATGTTGCTGTAAAACTGCAACCAAAAAAAGGCTCTGTAAAGCAAACATATTTGTTTACCATTTATTAATAACAGATAACAGAACATGCAACAATTTCTAAGATTTTACTGAGTTACAGTTCATATAAGGAAATCAGTCAATTAGGCCCTTAATCTATTGATTTCACATGACCGGGAAATGCCTTGAAAAAAAGTTAGGGGAGTTCATCAAAAAATAAGCCAGTATCTGGTGTGACCGCCATTTGTTTCATGCAGCGCGACAGATCTCCTTTGCATAGAGTTGATCAGGCTGTTGATTGTGGCCGGTGGAATGTTGTCCAACTCCTCTTCGATGGCTGTGCGAAGTTGCTGGAAATTGGCGGGAACTGGAACACGCTGTCGTACACGTCGATCCAGAGCTTCCCAAACATGCTCAATGGGTGACTTGTCTGGTGAGTATGCAGGCCATGGAAGAACTGGGACATTTTCAGCTTCAAGGAATTGTGTACAGATCCTTGCGACATGGGGCCATGCATTATCATGCTGAAACATAAGTTGATGGTGGCGGATGAACGCCATTACAATGGGCCTCAGGATCTCGTCATGGTGTCTCTGTGCATTCAAATTACCATTTATAAAATGCAATTGTATTCATTGTCTGTAGCTTATGCCTGCCCAAACCATAGTCCCACCGCCACCATGGGGCACTCTGTTCACAACTTAAACATCTGCAAACCACTGGCCCACACAACACCATAAACGCTGTCTGCCATCTGCCTGGTACAGTTGAAACTGTGATTAATCTGTGAAGAGTACACCTCTACAGCGTGCCAGTGGCCATCGTAGGTGAGCATTTGCCCACTAAAGTCGGTTACGACGCCAAACTACAGTCAGGTCAAGACCCTGGTGAGGACGACGAGCACACAGATGAGCTTCCCTGAGACTGTTTCTGCTGTGTGAGCAGAAGTTTTTCTGCTGGCTTGTCTCAGACCATTCCGCAGGTGAAGAAGCCGGATGTGGAGGTCCTGGGCTGGCATGTTTACACGTGGTCTGCAATTGTGAGGCCGGTTGAAAGTATTTTGGAGATGGCTTATGGTAGAGAAATTAACATAAAATGATCTGGCAACAGCTCTAGTAGACATTCCTGCAGTCAGCATGCCTATTGCACCCTGCTCAAAACTTGAGACATCTGTGGCATTGTGTTATGTGACAAAACTGCCAAATTTAGAGTGAATTTTCATTTCCCCCAGCACAAGGTGCACCTGTGTAATGATCATGCTGTTTAATATGCCACACCTGTTAGGTGGATGGATTATCATGGCAAAGGAGAAATTATTACAGGGATATAAACGAATTTGTGAACAACATTTTTTGTGAAATAAGTGTTTTGTGCGAATGGAACATTTCGGGATCTTTTATTTCAGCTCATGGAACATGGGACCAACACTTTATACGTTGTGTTTATATTTTTAGACAGTATATTAATATTAGAGTTTATAATCCTCGTGCTGAGTTAATGTGTGGCAGGTAATTGTATAGCTAATAGTCTATATGTTTGTAGATTGACTGAGGTGAATGAAGCTACAGCAACCAATATGATAACGACTAGGGACCTCACTCAAACTCATACCCTGGTTATGGCATAGCCTGGCTATGGTAAAATGTCAATATAAATCATTTATAAAAGCCTTTGATAAAGACAGGTAAACTAGATTATAGGTAAATAAAGCACATTTCTAAAAAATAAGTTCATGATAGGGGTTCATTCCCAAACAGTCTGAATGGAATAATAAATTGGATGTGTGTGTCAACTCTTCCACTAGTACCAAAATTGTGAGATAGTTTTGGAGTCAAATCTAACTTCACAATCATGGGCAGACAGGCAGACACTTAAATCTAATTCTCTGTTTAAGATGGATGTCAGGTAGAAGATGAGGTCTATGATAACTGTCCTGACAGCTGGACAGTCAGTCTGCTTCCATTTCAAAAGGCACCAGCACCAGTGTTGGCACGGAAGGCATGACAGCATAGCAGAACTAAACTTTTGTACGCTACAATAACTGCTTAGGAGGGATATGGTGTGTGCGTTTAGATGCAAGTTTAGTGTGAGACAACTTTTTTTAGATTATTCCTTCAGAGTGAATCAAATGCTGGTCTTAGTTGGAAGTGAGGCAAACATACTGGGTCCATACTTGCGAACAGGGGCGCAACTTTCACTGGGGACGGGGGGGACATTCTGAAATTGCATTTTTGTCCCCCCAAGTTTTATCATTGGAATGTGACACAAAACAAGACAATGGTGTGCAACAGGACCATGCGGACGCCTCCGAGTGTCGGGAAGGCTGTTCGGAGTTTTTACCCGACTGGATAAAAAAAAATTATAAACTAAAAATGATGTCTCCCAACTTCCAAAACCAAAGCTGCGCCCCTGCTTGCGAACATTTCAGTTTAACCTGGACCCCAAAATGGGCATCAGTCAATTACAATTGTCAACATAGTTGCACGTGATAGAGCACTACATTATATTGTAGCTGGTCCCATCAGATAACTGGCACATGTTAGCAGTATCCTAACTTCACCAGCTGACAGTAATTATTTCCTGTAACAAATTCTGCATCAGCCTATCAAAGATCTTGGACTTTATATCCACCAACCAGTGGCATTTATTAAAATAGGTCAACTTGGCCCCCAGAGGGATAATTAGAAATTCCAAAATCAACGTTTTTTTTGTTACACTAGGTCTGTAAACTTAAGTGTCCCAATATTGCATGAAGCGTCCTTGACAAAGCTACTAGCTACTAAGGGATAGTTAGAAATGTACAGAATGGGGACCTGGAGGAAAATGGAGGAGTATCATGCTATTTCAATTTCAGTCAAGTGGAGGGTTTAGTGTTTTTTTATCTAGTACAGGGGAGGGTCATGTCAATTGTAAATTATTAAATGTCTATATTTTCAGTGTTTTAGAATTAGTTACTTTTTATTTTATTTTTATTTCACCTTTATTTAACCAGGTAGGCTAGTTGAAAACAAGTTCTCATTTGCAACTGCGACCTGGCCAAGATTAAGCAAAGCAGTTTGACACATATATCAACATAGAGTTACACAAGGAAATAACAAACATACAGTCAATAATACAGTAGAAAAAGTATATATATGATGAGGTAGGTTAAGGGAGGTAAGGCAATAAATAGGCCATGGTGCCGAAGTAATTACAGTATAGCAATTAAACACTGGAAAGGAAGATGTGCAGAAGATGAATGTGCAAGTAGAGATACTGGGGTGCAAAGGAGCAAGAGAAATAAATAAATACAGTATGGGGATGAGGTAATCAGATGGGCTATTTAAAGATGGGCTATGTACAGGTGCAGTGATCTGTGAGCTGCTCTGACAGCTGGGGCTTAAAGCTAGTGAGGGAGATATGAGTCTCCAGCTTCAGTGATTTCAGTTTGTTCCAGTCATTGGCAGCAGGGAACTGGAAGTTAAGGCGGCCAAAGGAAGAATTGGCTTTGGGGGTGACCAGTGAGATATACCTGCTGGAGCTCGGGCTATGGGTGGGTGCTGCTATGGTGACCAGTGAGCTGAGATAAGGTGAGGCTTTACCTAGCAGACTTGTAGATGACCTGGAGCCAGTGGGTTTGGCGACGAGTATAAAGCTTATTAGGCTATATCTGTGATTCTCCACTGGGTGCTCAATATCAATTGAACCTATAGGCTATTTAGTGTGGTCTCAATCTAATGATACATAACCTATAGTTATATGAAGTGCATGCTTGGAGAAGCACAGAGCAAAGTACAATTTAGAAGAAAATGTTCTTCTATTTCAAATCTTTTGCACTGCTGGGAAGGTGTAAATAAAATTAAGCTGTATTACACACTGAAATGGATATTCCAAACCCGGCCTGCTCTGGCTGCCTTTTTTGTGTGCTGCCTAACCAATGACGGTGCTGTGTACGTCTTACGTGGCAGTTCAGGAGGAGAGTTCAAAATGGCACCCACAAACATGGCAGTTCTGCTTCTAGCTCCAAAGCAATTTTGCAGATTCTCGTTTTTTTGTGTGTTATTTCTTACATTATAATAGCCCAGAGAGTTTTTGTGTTATTACATACAGCCGGAAATAACTTTTGAATATCAGAGCGATGGTAACTCACCAGCATTAGAACCAGGAATACTACTTTCCTGAATTGGATCGTTTGTTCGTACCCCACTGGGCAATTGAACTTATCCCAGAGGCTGCTCCAAGAGGCTGCTCCACCGCTTCCGAGTATACTACTCGCTAATGTTCAGTCTCTGGAGTAGAAAAGTAGAGGAGCTCAGGGTGAGGGTCTCCTTCCAGAGAGACATCAGGGACTGTAACATACTCTGTTTCATGGAATCATGGCTCTCTCCGGATATATTGTCCCCTTCCATACAGCCAGCTGGGTTCAAAGTACATCGCACAGACAGGAATAAAGAACTCTCTGGGAAGAAGAAAGGCAGGGGTGAATGTTTCATGATTAACTACTCATGGCGTGATTGATAACATACAGAAACTCAAGTCCTTTGTTGAACCAACCTAGAATACCTCACAATCAGATGCTGACCTTATTACCTCCCAAGATAATTCTCTTTGATTATAGTCACATCCACGTATATTCCCCCTCAAGCCGATACCGCGACAGCCCTCAAGGAACTACACTGGACTTTGTGCAAACTGGAAACCACATATCCTGACTCCGCATTTATTGTAGCTGAGAATTTTAACAAAGCAAATTTGAGGAAAACACAACCGAGTTCTATCGGTTGTAATATTCACGCTGCTAAAACACTCGACCACTGCTACTCCAACTTCCAGGATGCCTACAGGTGTCACGCCCTGTTCTGTTTCACCTGTCCTTGTGCTTGTCTCCACCCCCTCCAGGTGTCGCCAATCTTCCCCACTTATCCTCTTGGTATTTATACCTGTGTTTTCTGTCTGTCTGTGCCAGTTCGTCTTGTTTGTAAAGTTTGTCCTGTCAGCTCCTGTCTTTTCCCAGTCTCTCTTTTCTCATCCTCCTGGTTTTTGTACCTTGCCTGTCCTGACCCTGTACCCGCCCCCCTGACCACTCTCCGATGTCTGACCCTGAGCCTGCCTGCCATCCTTGTACCTTTGCTCCACCTCTGGATTACTGAACTCTGCCTGTCCCTGACCGTAAGCTTGCCTTCTGTCCTGTACCTTTGCTCCTATGGATTATTGACCCCTGCCTGCCTTGACCTGTCAGTTGCCTGCCCCTGTTGTTACAATTAATATTGTTACTTCACACAGTCTACACTTGGGTCTTACTTTGATACCTGATAGTACCAACTGGCCATGCCTGACCCAGCAGACTTGGACTAGCTCCTCAACGCCATCTCCTCCCTAGGAGGAGTTGCTTCGCGGTCTGATGGAAGGGTTCAAGGCCATGGCTGAACGTCACGACCTAGCCTTGGACGCATTGTGGGAGCAATTCTGTGGGTTTTCTGCTAGGCAGCCTACCACAAAAGTAACCTCCCAGCCCCTCTGTGACCTGGCTGGTGGCAGTACCATCACCCCAGTTTCCTGAGAACCCCACTTACCTCTACCAGAGCGCTACGATGGCGATTCCAGAAGCTGCCGGGGCTTTATCTCCCAGTGTTCCCTCGTTTTCGAGCTGCAGCCTTCTTCGTTCCCCTCGGACCACTCGAAGATAGCGTACAATATTACACTGACGTCTGGGAGGGCACTCACCTGGGCCACGTTGGTGTTGGAGCAAGTATCCACCATCTGCCTGTATTTTTTGGTAGAGGTGAGAAAAGTTTGAGGCTCCGGTGTCCGGGAGAGAGGCTGCCTGGAAGTTACTCCAGCTTCAGTAGGACACACTCAGTGTGGCAGACTAAGCGGTGGAGTTCCGCAAGCTATCAGCAGAGGGAACCCGGAAGCACTGTTCGACACCTTCCTGCACAGATTATCGGAGGAGAAAAGGATGAGCTAGCAGCCTGAGAACTACCGACGGATCTCGACTCCCTCATCGCTTTAACCATCCAGATCGATGGTCGAACGTAGGAGAGAGAAGGAGGTCCGATTGCAGTCCCAATCTCTCACTTAGGGATCCCACCTTGCAGTTGTTGAACTCCGAAGTCCCCAGCGTCTACGTCCCCGAGAGGACCCGAGCTTACCCGAGTCCCTCCAAGAGCCTCCGGAGACTGCTGATTCACCTCTTCCTGAGCCGATGCAGCTCAACCGGGCTAGGCTGTCTCCAGCCAAACGCGTACGCAGACCTAAGACCCAGAGTTGTCTGTATTGTGGTACTGCCGGTCGTTTTGTGTCTACCTGTCCCTTCAAGAGATCTAGCTCATTCGTTGGAGTGAGTACACTGGTGGGTCTTAAAGATAATTGTTCTTCTCCCCTTAGTCACCCCCCTCTCCATCCCACCCTGCTGTGGGGCAACCAGTCCAAGTCTCTCCAGGTACTCATCGACTCAGGGCCGATGTGAGTCTCATGGCCGTTACCCTGGCGTCCGAGTTGGGAATCCCCACTCAACCCCTCTCCATTCCCATGGGTGTTAGAGCGCTGGACAGGAGCTCTATAGGCTGGGTCACCCACCAGACCACCCCTGTGAACCTATGAGTGTCGGGGAACCACAGCGAGACTATCCAATTCCTGCTGGCTGAGTCCCCGCAGGTTCCCATTGATATTGGGATTCTCTTGGCTCCAGCGACACAATCCCTCCATTGACTGGGCTACTGGTGCCATCGTGGGCTGGAACCCGTCCTGCCACCCTCATTGCCTGAAGTCAGCTCTGCCTGCCTCGGGATGTCTTCCTGGGGTCTAGGAAATTGCCCCGAACCTCTACGCCAACTACGCAGAGTATCAGGACCTCCGGGAGGGGTTCAGTAAGGCCCGTGCCAATTCGCTTCCACAAATTTACCCCCGCTCCAAGATCATTAGCCCCTCTGCTGTTCGTCCTCTGCTGCCCTGTACCCTCTGTATTTTTCCTACCTTTTCTGTGTCTAGAGTCAAAACCATGTCTGTCTGCCCCTTGTCTTCTGTTTCTAGGCCCATCCCTCCCCCCATGTCATTGATGGCCAGCCAGCGTATACAGGGAGACACCTCCTGATGGTTTGACCATGTGGCAGGGGTTTCCAGTGCCTGGGTGACTGGGAGGGTTATAGCCCAGGGAAGAGTTGCTGGGTTCTCGCTAAAGACATCTTGGACCCGGCCTTCATCGTCGATTTTCACCGCCGGCACCCCAGTCAACCAGGTATGCGCCCAGGTGGAACGCCAGGTGGCGTACCTAGAGAGGGGGGTTACTGTCACGCCCTGATCTGTTTCACCTGTCCTTGTGCTCGTCTCCACCCCCTCCAGGTGTCGCCCATCTTCCCCACTTATCCTCTGAGTATTTATATCAGTGTTTTCTGTCTGTCTGTGCCAGCTCGTCTTGTTTGTCAAGCTTACCAGCGTTTGTCCTGTCAGCTCCTGTCTTTTCCTAGCCTCTCTTTCCTCGTCCTCCTGGTTTTTGACCCTTGCATGTCCTGACCCTGTACCCGCCCGCCTGACCACTCTGTCTGTCCCTGAGCCTGCCGTCTTGTACCTTTGCTCCTACTTTGGATTATTGACCCCTGCCTGCCTTGACCTGTTGGTTGCCTGCCCCTGTTGTTACAGTTAATATTGTTACTTCACACTGTCGGCTCTTGGGTCTTACCTTGATACCTGATAAAAGGCCCTCCCCCACCCTCCCTTCAGCAAATCAGATCATGTCTACCTTTTGCTCATCCCTTCCTATAGGCAGAAACTAAAACACAAAGTACCCTTGCTAAGGTCCATTCACTGCTGGTCTGACCAATCAGAATCCATGCTTCAAGATTGTTTTGATCACGCAGACTGGGATATGTTCCAGGGAGCCGCTAAGAATTTATTATATTTATTTTTATTTAACCGTTATTTAACTAGGCAAGTCAGTTAATTAAGAACAAATTCTTATTTACAATGACGGCCTACGAAAAGGCAAAAGGCCTCCTGCGGAGAAGGGGGCTGGGATTAAAAATGTTAAATAAATAAAATATAAATATAGGACAAAACACACATCACAACAAGAGAGAAAACACTATATAAAGAGACCTAAGACAACATAACAAGGCAGCAAGACATGACAACATAGCATGATAGCAACACAACATGACAACAACATGGTAGCAGCACAAAACATGTTACAAACATTATTGGGCACAGACAACAGCACAATGGGCAAGAAGGTAGATACAACAATACATCACGCAAAGCAGCCACAACTGTCAGTAAGAGTGTCCATGAATGAGTCTTTGACAGAAGAGATAAAACAGTCCAGTTTGAGTGTTTGTTGCAGCTCGTTCCAGTCGCTAGCTGCAGCGAACTGAAAAGACGAGTGACCCATGGATGTATGTGCTTTGGGGACCTTTAACAGAATGTGACTGGCAGAACGAGTGTTGTACGTGGAGGCTGAGGACTGTAGTAGATATCTCAGATAGTGAGGAGTCAGGCCTAAGTGGGTTTTATAAATAAGCATCAACAAGTGGGTCTTGTGACGGGTATACATAGATGACCAGTTCACAGAGGAGTGCAGTGATGTGTCCTATAAGGAGCATTGGTGGCAAATCTGATGGCGGAATGGTAAAGGACATCTAGCCGTTCGAGAGCACCCTTACCTGCGATGTATAAATTATGTCTCTGTAATCTAGCATGGGTAGGATGGTCATCTGAATCAGGGTTAGCTTGGCAGCTGGGGTGAAAGAGGAGCGATTACGATAGAGGAAACCAAGTCTAGATTTAAGTTTAGCCTGCAGCTTTGTTATATGCTGAGAAAAGGACAGTGTACCATCTAGCCATACTCCAAAGTACTTGTATGCGGTGACTACCTCAAGCTCTAAACCCTCATAGGTAGTAATCACACCTGTGGGGAGAGGGGCATTCTTCTTATCAAACCACATGACCTTTGTTTTTGAGGTGTTTAGAACAAGGTTAAGGGTAGAGAAAGCTTGTTGGACACTAAGAAAGCTTTGTTGTAGAGCATATAACACAACATCCGGGGAGGGGCCAGCTGAGTATAAGACTATCATCTGCATATAAATATATGAGAGAACTTCCTACTGCCTGAGCTAAACTCAACACAAAAAAGAAACACCCTCTCACTGTCAACTGCGTTTACTTTCAGCAAACTTAACGTGTAAATATTTGTATGAACATAACACGATTCAACAGCTGAGACATAAACTGAACAAGTTCCTCAGACATGTGACTAACAGAAATGGAATAATGTGTCTCTGAACAAATTGGGGAGTCAAAATGAGAAGTAAAAGTCAGTATCTGGTGTGGCCACCAGCTGCATTAAGTACTGCAGTGCATCTACTCCTCATGGACTGCACCAGATTTGCCAGTCCTTGCTATGAGATGTTACCCCACTCTTCCACCACGGCACATGCAAGTTCCCAGACATTTCTGGGGGGGAATGGCCCTAGTCCTCAGCCTCCGATACAACAGGTCCGAGACCTGCTCAATGGGATTGAGATCCGGTCTCTTCGCTGCCATGGCAGAACACTGACATTCCTTCCTTGCAAGAAATCACGCACAGAATTAGCAGTATGGCATTGTCATGAGCCTGCAGGAAGGGTACCACATGAGGGAGGAGGATGTCTTCCCTGTAACTCACAGCGTTGAGATTGCCTGCAATGACAACAAGCTCAATCCGATGATGCCCCAGACCGGTAGACAGACCCTATACCTCCAAATCGATCCTGCTCCAGAGCACAGGCCTTGGTGTAATGCTCATTCCTTCGACAATAAATGTGAATCCAACCATCACCCCTGGTGACACAAAACCTCGACTCGTCAGTGAAGAGTACTTTTTGCCAGTCCTGTCTGGTACAGCGACGGTGGGTTTGTGCCCATAGGCGACGTTGTTGATGGTGATGTCTGGTGAGGACCTGCCTTACAACAGGATTACAAGCCCTCAATCCAGCCTCTCTCAGCCTATTGCGGACAGTCTGAGCACTGTTGGAGGGATTGTGTGTTCCTGGTGTAACTTGGGCAGTTGTTGTTGCCATCCTGTACCTGTGATGTAGGTGTGATGTTCGGATGTACCGATCCTGTGCAGGTGTTGTTACACGTGGTCTGCCACTGCGAGGACGATCAGCTGTCCGTCCTGTCTCCCTGTAGCGCTGTCTTAGGCGTCTCACAGTACAGCCATTGCAATTTATTGCCCTGGCCACATCTTAACAGTCCTTATGCTTCCTTGCAGCATGCCTAAAGCATGTTAATGCAGATGAGCAGGGACCCTGGGCATCTTTCTTTAGGTGTTTTTCAGAGTCAGTAGAAAGGCCTCTTTAGTGTCCTAAGTTTTCATAAATGTCACCTTAATTGTCTACCGTCTGAAAGCTGTTAGTGTCTTAACCTCTTCAACCTATGGGGGCGCTATGTCATTATTGGATAAAAAAACGTGCCCGTTTTAAGCTCAATATTTTGTCACGAAAAGATGCTCGACTATGCATATAATTGCCAGCTTTGGAAAGAAAACACTCTGACGTTTTCAAAACTGCAAAGATATTATCTGTGAGTGCCCCAGAACTGATCTTACAGGCGAAACCAAGATGAAATTTCAAACAGGAAATGAGCAGGATTTTTGACGCTCTGTTTTACTATCGTCTCCTTATAAGGCTGTGAATATGCTGTGAACGAGCTTATGCGCTCTGCCGTTCGTCCAAGATGTCTGCAGCATTGTGACGTGTTTGTAGGCATATCATTGGAAGATTGACCATAAGAGACTACATTTACCTGGTGTCCCGCCCGGTGTCCTGTGTCGAAATTATTGCGTAATCTGTAGGTCCATGCGCGTTCCATTTCTTCAGAAGAGAAAGTCAACTGCCACGAAGGATTTATCGTCGATAGATATGTGAAAAACACCTTGAGGATTGATTCTAAACATCGGTTTGCCATGTTTCTGTCGATATTATGGAGTTAATTTGGAAAAAAGTTCGCGTTTTAATGATTTAATATATATATTTTTTCTTTTTTTTTCTTACCCAAACCTGATGAACAAAACGGAGCGAATAGTCGACACAAATAATATTTTTTGTAAAAACGGAACATTTGCTATCTAACTGAGAGTCTCATTGAAAACGTCTGAAGTTCTTCAAAGGTAAATGATTTTATTTGAATCCTTTTCTCGTTTTTGTGAAAATGTTGCATGCTGAAAGACAGGCATAATCCTATGCTAGGCTATCAATACTGTTACACAAATGCTTGTTTAGCTATGGTTCAAAAGCATATTTTGAAAATCTGAGATGACAGTGTTGTTAACAAAAGGCGGTGGCCCGTTCCTGTAGGTTCATGCTCTACAAAATCCGCAGAGTACGACCCTGCCTCACACAGGAAGCGGCGCAGGTCCTAATCCAGGCACTCGTCATCTCCCGTCTGGATTACTGCAACTAGCTGTTGGCTGGGCTCCCTGCCTGTGCCATTAAACCCCTACAACTCATCCAGAACGCCGCAGCCCGTCTGGTGTTCAACCTTCCCAAGTTCTCTCACGTCACCCCGCTCCTCCGCTCTCTCCACTGGCTTCCAGTTGAAGCTCGCATCCGCTACAAGACCATGGTGCTTGCCTACGGAGCTGTGAGGGGAACGGCACCTCAGTACCTCCAGGCTCTGATCAGGCCCTACACCCAAACAAGGGCACTGCGTTCATCCACCTCTGGCCTGCTCGCCTCCCTACCACTGAGGAAGTACAGTTCCCGCTCAGCCCAGTCAAAACTGTTCGCTGCTCTGGCCCCCCAATGGTGGAACAAACTCCCTCACGACGCCAGGACAGCGGAGTCAATCATCACCACCTTCCGGAGACACCTGAAACCCCACCTCTTTAAGGAATACCTAGGATAGGATAAAGTAATCCCTCTCACCCCCCCTTAAAAGATTTAGATGCACTACTGTTCCACTGGATGTCATAAGGTGAATGCACCAATTTGTAAGTCGCTCTGGATAAGAGCGTCTGCTAAATGACTTAAATGTAAATGTAAAAAAGGCTAAGCTTGAGAGAAAATAGATTAATTTCATTTTATTTGCGATTTTCATGAATAGTTCATGTTGTGTTTTGCTAATGAGCTTGCGGATAGATTTACACAATCCTGGATACAGGTTTTTTTCGTAGCTAAACGTGACGCAGAAAACGGAGCGATTTGTCCTAAACAAATCATCTTTCAGGAAAAACTGAACATTTGCTATCTGAGAGTCTCCTCATTGAAAACATCCGAAGTTCTTCAAAGGTAAATTATTTTATTTGAATGCTTTTCTGGTTTTTGTGAAAATGTTGCCTGCTGAATGCTAACGCTAAATGCTACGCTAAATGCTACGCTAGCTATCAATACTGTTACACAAATGCTTGTTTTGCAATGGTTGAGAAGCATATTTTGAAAATCTGAGATGACAGTGTTGTTGTTGTTAACAAAAGGCTAAGCTTGAGAGCAAATAGATTGATTTCATTTCATTTGCGATTTTCATGAATAGTTAACGTTGCGTTATGGTAATGAGCTTGAGGCTGTAGTCACGATACCGGATCCGGGATGGCTCGACACAAGAAGTTAACGACCGCTCCACAGGTGCATGTTCATTAATTTTTATGGTTCATTGAACAAGCATGGGAAACAGTGTCTAAACCCTTTACAATGAAGATCTGTGAAGTTATTTGGATTTTTACGAATTATCTTTGAAAGACAGGGTCCCGAAAAAGGGAAGTTTCTTTTTTTGCTGAATTTATGTTGTTGAGGTAAATTTAGAAGAGAGTGAGGCCTAGGATTGTGCCTTGGGGTACTCCCTTTATGACAGGCAGTGGCTGAGACAGCCCCTTGTCTTCTGTTTCTAGGCCCAACGTCAAAGGTGTTATCATTGAGGACCTTTAAGGTTGCAGTGACACATCCATAACCTGAGCGGAAATCAGAACCTCCCCAGAAAGGAGAGATGGGTTCAAAAGGTTGGAGATAGGCTTGGCAATAATAGGGGCAACAACCTTAAAGATGAAAGGGTCTAAACCATTTGACCCAGATGTTTTTTAGGGTCAAGTTTCAGGAGCTCCTTTAGCACCTTAGACTCAGTGAATGCCTGCCTGGAGAAACTTTGTAGCTGGCAGGGTAAAAAAGAGGTAGAAGCATAGGGGATAGTCGCATTAGAACAGGTAGGAGATGAGGAAATGTTGGACGGGCAAGGAGGCATAGCCGAGTCAAATAGGAATCCTGACTTAACCTCTCTGCGCACGGAACCCGCTAGCGGGCTGAAATTCCACAACATACGGTGATCACTACATAAATAGTCATATTAAACATTCATGAAAATACAAGTGTCTCACATGTATCAAAAGCCTAGAATCCTGCTAATCCAACTTCGTTGTCAGATTTGAAAAAGGATTTACTGCAAAAGAATACGATGCGATTATCTGAGCATAGAGCCCCATAAAAAAAACTATTTCAACCAGCACAGGCGTAACTTAATCACAAACTGCATTAAAATAAATTGTTTACCTTTGACGATCTTCGTCTGTTTGGAATTCCAATGCTCATTGTCACACAATGAATGATCTTTTGTTTGATAAAATCCATTTTTATAGCCTAATACGAAACATTTTGTGAACCGCTTGTGTCGTGAATTCCATCTCATTCCATTTTCGACGACACATTCCAGGTAAATAACCCACACAGAACATGACTTTTCCAGTCATGTTTGGTTTCACTGCAATCAACTGGTTTGTTTGTAACACAATCAAACCTGATGGGCCATTTCGCGGGACGTATTGACTGAAATAAACCGATTTGAAGACAACAAGTCATGACATCATTGTGCACCAATGATTTGCCCGCTGTTTTGTTGATTAACTGTCTTTTAACCCAATGACCACTGATCGTCTTGAAATCTAGCTGGGTAGATAGCCAATGAGCTGAGCTAAATGGCAATACGCCATGTGTATGTGTTGCAAGACCAACCCATGTAGTAAGCTCCAGCATAACGAGAGTCATTCACTATTGAATTTTCATACCGGAAGGAGAAGCACATATTACGCACTGCATTGTTTGGTGAACGCACAGATTCAGCTGTTTATATATAAATCATTATGGTGACTAAGTCAGGGAAAGCTAAATCTAAGTCTAGATATACAGATGTACACACAATTTTAGAATAAATTGATTGGGAAGGTGACACAGAGATTGTTGTAGGACGCTTCATTTAGCGATTGTGGAGGAATATTTTTTGAACGGGAGAGGACATCATCTTGGACTGGTAAGTTCTTATCATGCTAATGCCCTTGTTTGAAATTAATAATATAAAATATTATTTGAGATTTCTTTTAAATTTTAGAAGCAATATATAAACATGTAATGTCATGAAATGTGAGATACGTGTGTCTGCCACCCCACCCCAACCCACATGAAATAGCCTATTTGAGGCTGTTGGGGAGAGGGCAGGACCACATCAATGGCCAAAGTGAAATGGAGACAGTAGATACAGCTGGTCTGTTGTAATATAATAAAGACAGTAGATCTAGTTGGTCTGTCATAATATAATAAAGACAGTAGATCTAGCTGGTCTGTCATAATATAATAAAGACAGTAGATCTAGCTGAAATGTCATAATATAAAAGAGACAGTAGATCTAGCAGGTAATAATAATATAATAATGTATTCAACCTAATATATTCAACCTTCAACTCTCTATATATATCTGTTTATTATACCTGTTGATACAGGGCTCATATGTGAAACTATTCTAACTGAACATTTTCTTTCACAGTGACACTGACTCCGAATGGGAGTCTTATCCGGTGTCCTGTGTGAATTTAAGTATGCTCTCTCTTATTCTCTCTTTCTCTCTCTCGGAGGACCTGAGGCCTAGGACCATGCGTCAGGACTACCTGGCATGATGACTTCTTGCTGTCCCCAGTCCACCTGGCCTTGCCGCTGTTCCAGTTTCAACTGTTATGCCTGCGGCTATGGAACCCTAAACTGTTCATTTTTACTCTTGAGGTGCTGTCCTTTTGCACCCTCTGCAACCACTGTGATCTCCACCCGGCACAGCCAGAAGAGGGCTGCCACCCCTCATAGCCTGGTTCCTCTTTAGGTTTCTTCCTAAGTTTTTGCCTTTCTAGGGAGTTTTTCCTAGCCACCGTGCTTCTACACCTGCATTGCTTGCTGTTTGGGGTTTTAGGCTGGGGCTATATAAATTGATTTGATTTGATAGAGGACTGAGGGTTTTCCAAATATTGAAAGTGTGTAAATAGTTACCCATGTTATTTTGTAAATGGATATATATATATATATTTCTTCATATATGTTTTAATCAATCATTTTTAAAAAATCATATTTTTTTCATGTTTTTTCTCCATTTCTTTTGGGGGTGGGTGTGTTAGAATACCATTTTGGTATTTTGTATATAGTTATTTGTTTCAAAATATATACCTTCACCAATTTGGCCACTTGGGTACATTTG
Organism: Oncorhynchus nerka; assembly: GCF_034236695.1. Lineage (NCBI taxonomy): Eukaryota > Metazoa > Chordata > Actinopteri > Salmoniformes > Salmonidae > Oncorhynchus > Oncorhynchus nerka. The sequence continues at coordinate 25,367,489 of NC_088405.1, read as the reverse complement.
GGATACTTGTGTGGGACACCTGGGTGACTTCATGATAAATGTCATGTATAGCACACTCATTTTGGAAGTTATCATTCTGAAACTTTGCACAAGTACTGTTGCCCTCTTATATTTTTCACTGAAATTGTCCCCATCATCCTATCTGAATGTTTGTTTTATCTTGTTCATTTTAAAGATGATGATACAAAAATACAAAAATAAAAACGTATGTTTTTTAAAAATTGTTTTATCTAAACCAGATCTATTGTGTTATATTCTCCTATATTCAATTCACATGCACATAAACTTCAGAGTGTTTTCTTTCAAATGGTACCAAGAATATGCCTGAGCTACAGGCTGTTAGATTTGGGTATGTCTTCAGGCGGAAATTGCTCAAAGTAGGGGTGGGGAGCTGTAAGAGGTTTTAATGAAGTGGTGATTAAACAGCTCGGTGTCACACCCTGACCATAGTTTGCTTTGTATGTTTTATGTTTTATTTGGTCAGGGTGTGATCTGAGTGGGCATTCTATGTTGTGTGTCTAGTTTGTCGGTTTCTGTGTTTGGCCTGATATGGTTCTCAATCAGAGGCAGGTGTTAGTCATTGTCTCTGATTGGGAACCATATTTAGGTAGCCTGTTTGGTGTTGGGTTTTGGTGGGTGATTGTCTCCTGTGTCAGTGTTTGTACCACACGGGACTGGTGTCGGGGTTTCACATTTATTGTTTTGTAGTTCATGTATAGTTTTTCTGATTAAAAAAACATGAACTTCAACCACGCTGCGTATTGGTCCGCCTCTCCTTTGACGGAAGAACCCCGTTACACTCAGCCATGTGTTTCTTGTCAGTAACAACCACATCATTAACATTAAGGGACATGGGCAGCTGTGAGGAGGAGGGTTTATTCTCCAGGTCTTTAACCATTTTCCAGAACTTCTTGGGCTTAGACCTACAGGGAGAGAACTGCTCCTTAAAGTAACTAACTTTGGCCTGCCGGAGAGCCTGAGTGCCCTTATTTCTCATTTGCCTGAACAAGAGCCAGTCAACCTGTTTGTAATTCTCATTTTCTTTATGGGGGCGTGTTTGTTAACAATACCACTGAAAATATTAAAAAAGAAGGTCCAAGCGTCTTCGACAGAGGGGTCAAGCTGATTCTATACCATTTTACAGAGGCCAGTTCCTGAAGGAAGGCTTGCTCAATAAAGTTTTTTAGCAAGAGTCTATGACAAATCAGGACAGGTCGTTTCACTGAGCAGCCATTATGAACCCAGGCTGTAAAACAGTGATCACTAAGGTCATTACAGTAAACACCAGCCTGATACCTATCAGGATTATTTGTGAGGATAACATCAAGGAGAGGAGCCTTCTGGTTTTTTGGAGTCATACCTTGTGGGATTGGTAATAATCTGAGAAAGATTTAGGTAGTCCCATTGCGTTAGGACTTGGTCAGGTGGTTTAAGCATGTCCCAGTTTAGGTCACCTAGCAGGACAAATTCAGACTTAGTGTAAGGGGGCCAGGAGAGAGCTTATGGCAGGTAGGGTACAGGCCGGTGCTGATGTAGGACGATAGCACCCAGCAACAGTCAACAAAGAGCTATTTCAAAGTTTAATCCTTATAACCAGCAAATCCAATTGTTTGTGGATAGACTTAGTAGAGACAACTAAGCACTGAAGGTGATCCTTGGTAAAGATAGCCACTCCCCCACATTTGAAAGATCTGTCTTACCGGAAAAGGTTATAACCAGAAAGGTTAACATCAGAGTTCAAAACACTCTTCCTCAGTAATGACCAACACATCTGGATTGGAGCTGTGAACCCACACTTTCAATTGATCCATTTTAGGTTATAAGCTTCTGGTGTTAACGTGCAGATAACCCAGTCTTTTATGAGAGCAGAAATCAGTGAAGCAGATATAAGAGAACAAATCAGAATTGGTGCTAGCAACAGTAGATGGGCCTGGGTGTACATGCACATATCCAGATATCATCAACAACAATACAATCAAGGCACAGTATAGGACAGGGAGTGCTCTGCAGTGCGGATTTATGACATCTGAAAGTGCATTAGATGGCAACAAAATCATATTATACAGCAATTTCATCAGCTAACATGAATACACAGCCGGTGAGACGTGGTTAGAATAGGATGGGAGGCCAGAAGTCTGTGTAACCAATAGAGAGCCAGAATCCCGAGTGTGGGAACAAACATAGTCTGACCCATGGTTGGGTAAAGAAAGTTCGTAGTCAACAAGGCATGCAGGTGTCATGAGGCAAATAGATAAATGCACAAGACATTTTTTAAGAGTATAATGACTTAGGCTAGCCATTGTAAGTTCAGAGTCACTTGCCCCAACAACGTGTGTGCTGGAAGCAAGCGAAAGTTCAGGAGGGGGGGGTACCTGTACCAGGCAAGGGGAGACAGGCCAGGACAGATTCGCCAGGTCGAATCAAAGCAACAGGAGTAGGTGTGTGAAGGTCTTTCTTCTCCCCACCTCTGCTGTTCTCGGAGAGACACAGATTCCAGGAAAACCTTTATCACAATGTTTGGCAACAAAACACAATGTGAGCATCGAGTCTTTAGATTTTCACCACGACAACATCAAAATAATCTTGTCTTTTCTTATCCGTTGTCATGATGTTGGTTTATGACAGTCATAAATACCTCTTTCCCCCTTTTTCCTCTCTCTACCCTACTGATGTTACATAAGCAAAATCCTTGGTTAACATAGAGATTCTGGGAATATCAGAAGGTGGGGGGGAAATTAACTATTTTCCGGTAATCCAACCAATTGAACACATGCGGTGGTACTTAATGAATATGATGTAAGTTCGGTTATCATCTGAGACATGCTCATCAATGATAAGATGACAAACTCTACAGTGGAAAGACTACACATCAGAGTTATCGGATTCACCTGGAATTGTTGTTCAATATAAAGGTTTGATCATTAAATTATTCGTGACGGGATGAAATGTGATTTTAGCTTATAAAATGTGAGATTTGGGTTTTCATAAGATAGGGCTCTGCTCAATCAGTGGCCCACCCCTGTGAAGAGACATGGGCTATAAAACTTTTCAAACACGCCCTCCTCTCCCTTCCTATATAAGCTCTTGACGACAATATAACCTCCTGTTGCGAGGATGACGGTCCGATGTCAGAATGGTTCAGATAATTACTACAGAACGAAGCCAACATCAGCGTGAGCTTTGGTTGCGAATGGTATGAACTTTGAACTCTTATTCACTACAGAAGTGATACCTCCTAGCCGTTGAGTTAGCAACAGCCGCTGCAAACGTGGTTTAGGAAGGAACAGACAGAGTATCCCGTCTACCACACAACAACGTTACTACAACGTATTCAATTTACCAGCAGAGACATTCTTCAAAGGACAAAGGACTCGGATAGGCAACATGGCCTTCCATCTACCATCAACCTACCGAAGCGCATGTCAGAGTAAATATTTATTGCATTTTCCTTTTCCAAATGGGCGGTCATTTAGAATGCATAAGATACTGTATTTCCGATAGCACAGCTTCGCCCTTTGTTCCTCAGTCTTCCCGCTCTTTCACTCAAACCCAGCCCCTTTTCTTTTGTGTAACCAGCTGTCATATCTGTTCCGCCCCCTAGGGACGTTTTCCTTTATGATGTAATTTGTAATCAAGTTATGATTTAATTATGTGTATGTGTAATTCTGTGTGATTAGTTAGGTATTTAGTAAATAAATTATTAAACCCAATTTTGCATTGCTGGTTCAACTTGTTAGCCAGGGTTCGTGCAGATAACTAAGAATTTACAACTTTCAGATGAGACTGAATTAAGATGACGATTAATATTGACTGCTATTGATGTAAAATATTACTAGGTCTTTAAGAGTTTATTCGGAAGACTAAGTTCATCAGGAAGTCTATAGCGGATGTTGTTCCCACGGTGACTATTAAAACCTACCCAAATTAGAAACCGTGGATAGATGGCAGTATTCGCGCAAAACTGAAAGTGCGAACCACCTCATTTAACCATGGCAAGGTGACTGGGAATATGGTTGAATACAAACAGTACAGAGACAGAGTGGAGTCGCAATTCAAGACGTATATGGCAGGGTCTACAGACAATCACGGATTACAAAGAGAAAACCAGCCACATCGCGGTGACCGGTGTCTTGCTCCCGGACAAGCAAAACACCTTCTTCGCCCGCTTTGAGGACAACACAGTGCCACCGACGCGGCCCACTCCCAAGGACTGTGGGTTCCCGTTCTCCGTGTCCGACGTGAGTAAGACATTTAAACGTGTTAACCTTCGCAAGGCTGCCGGCCCAGACGGCGTCCCTAGACTTAACCTCAGAGCATGCACAGACCAGCCGAATGGAGTGTTTACGGACATATTCAATCTCTCCCTATCCCAGTCTGCTGTCCCTACTTGCTTGATCGTGAACTTCAGGAAACAGCAGAGAGAGCACGCCCCTATCCACATCAACGGGTCCGCAATGGAGAAGGTGAAAAGCTTCAAGTTCCTTGGCGTACACATCACCTATGATCTGAAATGGTCAACCCACACAGACAGTCTGGTGAAGAAGCCACAACAGCGTCTGCACATCCTCAGAAGGCTGAAGAAATTTGGCTTGGCCCCTAAGACCCTCACAACATTTTACAGATGCACAATTGAGAGCGTCCTGTTGGGCTGTATCACCGCCTGGTGCGGCAATTGCACTGCCCGCGACCACAGGGCTTTCCAAAGGGTGGTGCGGTCTGCCCAAAACATCACCGGCAGCATACTGCCTGCCCTACAGGACACTTACAGCGCCAGATGTCACAGGAAGGCCAAAAAGACCATCAAGGACATCAACCACCCGAGCCACGGCCTGTTCATCATCCAGAAGGCAAGGCCAGTACAGGCACATCAAATCTGGGACCAAGAGACTGACAAACAGCTTCTATCTCAAGGCCATCAGACTGTTAAATAGCCATCACTAGCTGACTACCACTCGGCTACTCTACCATCGTGTCTCTGACTATGATTAAATTATATGACATGCTATTTTATCAAATTGATTACATTACATTTAAAACGATTACGCGATTGACTTAAATCATGCAACTATTAAACCATTAATATCCCGGGGCACCATGGAAGCATTAATTTATATAGAGCGGTTATCTCCCGAATCCACTCTCTTAAAGATCTGAAGATTTAATATCAATAGCAGTAAATTATTAATCATCCCCTTATTCAGTCTCATTCTGATGGTCGTAAAGTACTTGGTTATCTGCATGAACCCTAGCCAACACGTTGAATCAGCCATACACAAATTGGTTTAATTATGTATTTACTAAATAATCACACAGAATTACATATCTATACACAGGCTAGATCATATATCGATTATTAATCATGTCATGAAAAGCCCCAGTCACGTAGAGTAGGCCAGAAGGCTAAACTGGATAACCTAACCTCTATCAAAATAAAAAGATGGCGGAGCCGCAAAAGTTCTTCTGTGCAAAGGTGTTTATTTACAAGTGATTCCGGAACAAAAAAACAACAGTACTGCCATCAACGTCTACCTTATGGGACAGCTTAAAAACAATGCTGCCCCATCCACAGCTCAATCCAAAATGCCTCTCCATAACTGAAAGAGAGGCTCCTTTTGTAGGGCTAGCCCCTCCCCTCAGAACAATTAACCCTAATTAATTAATAAATTAACAATACAAACCTACATTTTCCATGAACTAAACATACTAAAGGATATACATTGCACCACGGTTTTAAACAATATCACAACATGACAATATCTTTCAATATGCCCATATGCATTAATGAGCCATTTGGGACAGGCACTATAAAGCCAACCCAATTCCCTTAGCTCGGGTCCTTTTCCAGCATACCCGGAAGCTACAGAGATGGAGAGAGAGGAACAGAACAAACAAACAATGCGCTCATCCACAACATTGATAAGTATAATAATTATTGTATCTCTCAAATATGAACATTGACAAGTGTGAAATGCATGCACCAAGACAGAAGTTAATTTGTGTGTCGACCCACATTGTTAACTTATGGTATAATGGCGCAGGGAGGAGTGATGAATATGTGTGTGCGTTAAAGAACCAAATGCTGCCCGCGGCCAGTGACGGACTTCTACGTCACAGCCCCTAGTGGGCCAACCTAACATTACAGCTGGTTACACAAAGAAAGGGGGTTGGGTTTGAATGAAAGAGCGGGAAGACTGAGGAACAAAGGGATTGGGTCTCTATCGGACCTTGAGAAGCTATGCTACCGTAAATACAGAATCTTATGCATTCTAATAACCGTCCATTCGGAAAAGGAAAATGCAAGATATATATTTACTCTGAGCTATTTACTTTGATAGATGGGTCGAAGATGGAAGACTGGTTTGCCCAGCAGAGATCGTCATTGTCCTTTGAAGAATCTTTCTGGTCGTAGTGTTGTAGAGCTGACATTGCTCATCCTAATATGTACAGTTGAAGTTCAAAGTTTACATACACCTTTGCCAAATAAATTTAACTCAGTTTTTCACCATTCCTGACATTTAATCAGAGTAAAAATTCCCTGTCTTAGGTCAGTTAACTATATTTTAAGAATGTGAAATGTCAGAATAATAGTAGAGAGAATGATTTATTTCAGATTTTATTTCTTGAATCACATTCCCAGTGGGTCAGAAGTTTACATACACTCAATTAGTATTTGGTAACATTGCCTTTAAATTGTTTAACTTCAGTCTAACATTTCAGGTAGCCTTCCACAAGCTTCTCACAATAATTTGGGTGAATTTTAGCCCGTTCCTCCTGACAGAGCTCGTGTAACTGAGTCAGCTTTGTAGGCCTCCTTGCTCGCACACGCTTTTTCAGTTCTGCCCACAAATTATCTATGGGATTGAGGTCAGGGCTTTGTGATGGCCACTCCAATACCTGACTTTGTTGTCCTTAAGCCATTTTGCCACAACTTTGGAAGTATGCTTGGGGTCATTGTCTATTTGGAAGACCCATTTGTGACCAAGCTTTAACTTCCTGATTGATGTCTTAAGATGTTGCTTCAATATATCAACATACCTTTCCAACCTCATGATGCTATCTATTTTGTGAAGTGCACCAGTCCCTCCGGCAGAAAGCACCCCCACGACAGGATGCTGCCACCCCCGTGCTTCACGGTTGGGAGGGTGTTCTGATTTCAAGCCTCCCCCTTTTTCCTCCAACCATAACGAATATCATTATGGCCAAACAGTTCTATGTTTGTTTCATCAGACCAGAGGACATTTCTCCAAAAAGTACGATCTTTGTCCCCATGTGCAGTTGCAAACCATAGTCTGGCTTTTTATGGTTTTGCAACAGTGGCCTCTTCCTTGCTGAGAGGCCTTTCAGGTTCTGTCGATACAGGATTAGTTTTACTGTGGATATAGATACTTTTGTACCTGTTGCCTCCAGCATCTTCACAAGGTCCTTTGCTGTTGTTCTGGGATTGATTTGCACTTTTCGCACCAAAGCATGTTCATCTCTAGGAGACAGACCTGAGAGGTATAGCGGCTGCATGGTCCCATGGTGTTTATACTTGTGTAGTATTGTTTGTACAGATGAATGTAGTACCTTCAGGCGTTTGGAAATTGCTCCCAAAGTCAAACCAGACTTGTGGAGGTCTACCATTTTTTTCTGAGTACTTGGCTGATTTCTTTTGATTTTCCCATGATGTCAAGCAAATAGGCACTGAGTTTGAAGGTAGGCCTTGAAATATATCCACAGGTACACCTCCAATTGACTCAAATGATGTCAGAGGCTTCTAAAGCCATGACATCATTTTTCTGGAGCTGTTTAAAGGCACAGTCAACTTAGTGTATGTAAACTTCTGACGGACTGGAACTGTGATACAGTGAAATAATCTGTCTGTAAACAATTTTTGGAAAAATTTATTGTGTCATGCACAAAGTAAATGTTATAAACGACTTGCCAAAACTGTAGTTTGTTAACAATAAATTTGTGGAGTGGTTGAAAACAAGTTTTAATGACTCCAACCAAGGTGTATGTAAACTTCTGACTTCAACTGTATTTTTTTCTTAACTCAATTTTTTTTACTTTAGATTTGTTTATATTGTTTTGAATTGTAAGATATTAGTGCACTGTTGGAGCTAGGAACACAAGCACTTCGCTACACCCGCAATAACGTCTGCTAAATATGTGTATGTGACCAATACAATTTGATTTGATTTCTTCCGAAAGTTATTTTTGATTAGGCCTAGTCGAGCATGCGGACTAGCCTATATGTTCTCTTCAGTTTGTGAAGGAGACAAAAGATGAGAAAGTCAACTTTAGTGTTCTAATACTATAATTGATTTTGTGAAAACAATGTTTCTTGCTCATGATGAATTTTTCAGAGTTATTGACCTCACAAAAAGCCAGACCGAGTAACTTACATTGTGGTGCTGAAAGTTGAAGCGGCAGCCTCCACACAATCAATCGGAATTGAACAGCTCATTGTGCTGAAAGTAGGCAAATTCGAGTAAGCATAAATCATATAAACCGTCTTGATTTTAATTTGTCTTTACTAACAAGAGGGATTTGTGTTGGAGCTTATTTCTTCCTATTTCCCCTTGGCTTTTTCCACATTTTGCTACATTACAGCCATATTCTAAAATGGATTTAAATGTTGTTTTTCCCCTCATCAACCTACTCACAATACCCCTTAACCTCTTACCTCTACCTGGGACGCTTGCGTCCCAACTAGAGCTCTGGAAATGCAAATGTGCTACGCTAAATGCTAATAGTATTAGTTAAAACTCAAAAGTTCATTAAAATACACATGCAGGGTATCAAATTAAAGCTACACTCGTTGTGAATCCAGGCAACAAGTCAGATTTTTAAAATGCTTTTCGGCGACAGCATGAGAAGCTATTATCTGATAGCATGCACCAATACACTACAACAGAAAAGCACAGCAGGGGACGTAAACAAAATAATTAGCATTTCGGCGTTACACAAACCGCACAATAAAATAGAAAACAGTCATTACCTTTCACCATCTTCTTTGTTGGCACTCCTAGATGTCCCATAAACACTATTGGGTCTTTATTTCGATTAAATCGGGCCATATAAAGCCAAGATATCGTTATATGTAGACTGTGTGATAAACGAAAAAAACAGCGATTTCACAACGTAACGTCATTTTTTTTAATTCAAAAAGTAGACGATAAACTTTCACAAAACACTTCGAAATACGTTTGTAATGCTACTTTAGGTATTAGTAAACGTTAATAAGCGATAAAATTCATCCGTAGGCGATGTACATATCATTAGCTGTCGTCTTGGAAAAAATTTCAGGAGAGAGCTCTTCCGGAATGATCTGGCCGGAGACCGGAGGTACGTCATGCCCCTCTTTCGGTTCAACCAAGAATCAAAGAGGATTAAATTCACAAGATACTCGACTACATGGGGATGCTGTGGGAGTTGAATGCTCGGTCTTATCTAATTCGGCTCACTGTTAACAATTGCTGGAAGTGGCGCAAGGATATTTATTTCCATTTTCTGTGATCAGGTTTTCCTGCGCTTTCCGATGTAACGCACGTTATGTAATAGCCACAGTCGTGATTTAACCAGTTTTAAAAACGTCCGAGGGTTTCCTATACACACATTCTAACCATATGAACGTACTATATTCCTGGCATGAGTAGCAGGGCGCTGAAATGTTGCGCGATTTTTAACAAAATGTTCAAAAAAGTAGAGGGTAGGAGCAACTAGTTAATGACAAATCAAAAACAGATTTTTTAAAACATTTTAGCACATTTATTTATTTTTAATCCTGAAAATATCACAGTTACATAGGTATTCAGACCAATTACTCAGTACTTTGTTGATGCACCGTTGGCAGCGATTATAGCCTTGAGTCTTCTTGGGTATGACGCTCCAAGGTTGGCACACCTGTATTTGGGGACTTTCTCCCATTCCTCTCTGCAGATGTGTTCGAGATGTTCGAATATGCCTGATTGGTGGAGTGCTGCAGAGATGGGTTGTCCTTCTGGAAGGTTCTCTCATCTCAACAGAGGAACTTTGGAGCTCTGTCAGTGACCATCGGATTCTTGGTCACCTCTCTGACCAAGGCCCTTCTCCCCCGATTGCTCAGTTTGGCCAGGCGGGCAGCTCTAGGAAGAGTCTTGGTATTTCCAAACTTCTTCCATTTAAAACCTCTCTAGGCTAGATTGGCCACTACCGTCCCACCTGACCAACATCCAGTGAAAGTGCAGGGCGCCAAATTCAAACTACAGAATTGTAAATATTTTACATTCTTGAAAATACACATGCAATATGTCAAAATAAAGCTTCTTGTTAATCTAGCCAGATTTCAAAAAGGTTTTACGGAGAAAGCATACCATGCAATTATCTGAGGACAGCACCCCATCAAACAAACACATGACCATCATATTTCAACCCGCCAGGCGAGACACAAAACTCAGAAATAACGATATAATTAATGCCTTACCTTTGAAGATCTTCTTCTGTTGGCACTCCAAAATGTCCCATAAACATCACAAATGGTCCTTTTGTTCGATAATATCATTTTCATATCCATAAAAATTCAGTTTAGCTGGCGTGCATCATTCAATAATCCACTCAGTTTCCCTCCGTCAAAATGCATACAAATGAATCCCAAACGTTACTAATAAACTTTTCCAAACAAGTCAAACAACGTTTATAATCAATCCGTAGGTATCCTAATACGCAAATAAACAATAAAATGTAAGACGGAGAATCGTTATTGTCTTTACCGGAGATAAACAACAAAGAACGTGCTTTCCTCCACGCGCTTGGAATCACTAAAGCTAAAATGGGAGCTACCTAGAAAAACTACAATTTCTGGGTCATTTTTCTAAAAACCAGCCTGAAACTCTTTCTAAAGACTGTAGACATCTAGTGGAAGCCCTAAGAACTGCAATATGGGAGGACTTGGGCTTATAATTAAAGTTCAAGCCATTGAAAACAGTGGTAAGCTGAATTGGTTTTTTGGGGGATGGTTTGTCCTCGGGGTTTCGCCTGCTTTTTCAGTTATGTTATACTCACAGACATAATTTTAACAGTTTTAGAAACTTTAGAGTGTTTTCTTTCTGGGCCTGAGAAACAGGCAGTTTACTTTGGGCACGCTTTTCATCCGGACGTGAAAATACTGCCCCCTATCCCAAAGAAGTTTTAAGAATGATGGAGGCCACTGTGTTCTTGGGGACCGTCAATGCTGCGGACATTTTTTGTACCCTTCCCCAGATCTGTGCCTCGACACAATCCTGTCTCGGAGTTCCATGGACAATTCCCTCTACTTCATGGCTTGGTTTTTGCTCTGACATGCACTGTCAACTGTGGGACCTTATATGGACAGGTGTGTGCCTTTCCAAATCATGTCCAATCAATTGAATTTACCACAGGAGGACTACAGGATGATCAATGAAAACAGGATGTACCTTAATTTCAAGTCTCATAGCAAACGGTCTGAATACTTATGTAAATAAGGTTTTTCCTTTTTTCTTTGTCATTATGGGTTATTGTGTGTAGATTGATGAGGGAAAAAAACAATTTCATCCATTTTAGAATAAGGATGTAACCTAACAAAATGTGGAAAAAGTAAAGGGCTCTGAATACTTTCCGAATGCAATGTATATATTTCCACACTATGAGGTTGGAATAATACTGTGAAATTGTGAAAACTATGAAAATGCCATTTTAGTGTAAGAGCTGTTTGAAAAGTCCACCTGAAAATTCAGCCTGTTTTAGTAGGATGGACTTTTACTAGTTAATTAGTTCCAACCCAATAACAGCTCATTTTCCCTTTTCCCCTCCCCACTCCCTATAACGACACAAGTCGAGACCCAGATGCAGACACAGGAGGCAGATAGTTTGAGTCTCTGATATTTATTGAAAAACGAGGGGCAGGCAAGAGGCAGATCGAGGACAGGCAACAGTTCATAACTAGGTCAGAGTTCAGGAGGCAGGCAAGCTCAAGGTCACGGGCAGGCAGAATGGTCAGGCAGGGGGAGTCAGTGTCAGGGCAGGCAAAAGGTCAGAACCAGGAGGACTAGAGAAAATATACTAGGAAAAACTGGAGCTTGGAAAAACACTGGTTGACTTGGCAAGACAAGACAAATTGGATATAGACAAACAGAGAACAGAGGTATAAACACTGAGGGTAATAGAGAAGATGGGTGACACCTGGAGGGGGGTGGAGACAATCACAAGGACAGGTGAAACAGATCAGTGTGTGACACTCCCAGACAGTCATAGTAGAAATCTTACTTGAGAAATTGCTCTTTGCTAAGAAACATTTTTTTGTTGTTTTTGTCACCATTTAGTAGAAAATGTACGTAAGGTACTTAATTGTTACTTAGAAATGAGCATTGGACCTTTAAAGAAAATGGCAAAAAGCATAGACCTACCCCTTGAAAGTACCAGGCTCAGATAACTATGCCAACTACTTCGACGATTTTAATTGACCAATTTGGAATTTGACCCAGGGACAGTTTTGTTGCAAACAAGACACCCTGTTTTGGCATTTTAGAAATCCTGTATGATAAGATGAATGCATAGGCCTTTCTCTGTCCATTCGTATGTTGCCAGATGGTCAAAGCACAAAGCTGTATTTATTTATATCCACTAGATGGCACTGTCCCTTATGGGATTGCGCCTACGCAGTGTGAAACAGTGAGAGCAAGCAATTACATTGGAGAGCTGTTGTAATCCATCGCGGCTACAACATTACTTTAGATGGATTGACATGAGGGTGTTAGCTTATTGTTAGCTGAATAACAGTGCTCCCAGAACTACGTTGAGGAGTTATGAATATTATTTGAAGCTAACTAATAACTAATAACACACAAACAATTATACATTTCCATGTCTTTATTGAACACACCGTGTAAACATTCACAATGCAAGGTGGGAAAAGTATGTGAACCCTTGGATTAAATTAAATCCACCCCTGTGGCGCCGACAGAGATGGCCGCCTCGCTTCGCGTTCCTAGGAAACTATGCCGTTTTTTGTTTTTTTACGTGTTATTTCTTACATTGGTACCCCAGGTCATCTTAGGTTTAATTACATACAGTCGATAAGAACTACTGAACATAAGAGCAGCGTCAACTCACCATCAGTACGACCAAGAATATGACTTTCGCGAAGCGGATCCTGTGTTCTGCCTTTCACCCAGGACAACGGAATGGATCCCAGCAGGCGAACCCAAAAAACGACTTCGAAAAAGGGGAAAACGAAGCGGTCTTCTGGTCAGACTCCGGAGACGGGCACATTGTGCACCACTCCCTAGCATTCTCCTCGCCAATGTCCAGTCTCTTGACAACAAGGTTGATGAAATCCGAGCAAGGGTAGCATTCCAGAGGGACATCAGAGACTGCAACGTTCTTTGCTTCACGGAAACATGGCTCACTGGAGAGACGTTATCGGAGACGGTGCAGCCAGCTGGTTTCTCCACGCATCGCGCCGACAGAAACAAAGATCTTTCTGGTAAGAAGAGGGGCGGGGCGTATGCTTTATGGTTAACGTGACGTGGTGTGGCCAAAACAACATACAGGAACTCAAGTCCTTCTGTTCACCTGATTTTAGAATTCCTCACAATCAAATGTAGACCGCATTATCTACCAAGGGAATTTTCTTCGATTATAATCACAGCCGTATATATTCCCCCCCAAGCAGACACATCGATGGCTCTGAACGAACTTTATTTGACTCTTTGCAAACTGGAATCCATATATCCGGAGGCTGCATTCATTGTAGCTGGGGATTTTAACAAGGCTAATCTGAAAACAAGACACCCTAAATTTTATCAGCATATCGATTGCGCAACCAGGGCTGGAAAAACCTTGGATCATTGCTATTCCAACTTCCGCGACGCATATAAGGCCCTGCCCCGCCCTACTTTCGGAAAAGCTGACCACGACTCCATTTTGTTGATCCCTGCCTACAGACAGAAACTAAAACAAGAAGCTCCCGCGCTGAGGTCTGTTCAACGCTGGTCCGACCAATCTGATTCCACACTCCAAGACTGCTTCCATCACGTGGACTGGGATATGTTCCGTATTGCGTCAGACGACAACATTGACGAATACGCTGATTCGGTGTGCGAGTTCATTAGAATGTGCGTTGAAGATGTCGTTCCCATAGCAACGATTACAACATTCCCAAACCAGAAACCGTGGATTGATGGCAGCATTCACGTGAAACTGAAAGTGCGAACCACTGCTTTTAATCAGGGCAAGGTGACTGGAAACATGACCGAATACAAACAGTGTAACTATTCCCTCCGCAAAGGCAATCAAACAAGCTAAGCGTCAGTATAGAGACAAAGTAGAATCTCAATTCAACGGCTCAGACACAAGAGGTATGTAGCAGGGTCTACAGTCAATCACGGATTACAAAAAGAAAACCAGCACCGTCACGGACCAGGATGTCTTGCTCCCAGGCAGACTAAATAACTTTTTTGCCCGCTTTGAGGACAATACAGTGCCACTGACACTGCCCGGAACTAAAACATGCGGACTCTCCTTCACTGCAGCCGACGTGAGGAAAACATTTAAACGTGTCAACCCTCGCAAGGCTGCAGGCCCAGACGGCATCCCCAGCCGCGCCCTCAGAGCATGCGCAGACCAGCTGGCTGGTGTGTTTACGGACATATTCAATCAATCCCTATCCCAGTCTGTTGTTCCCACATGCTTCAAGAGGGCCACCATTGTTCCTGTTCTCAAAAAAGCTAAGGTAACTGAGCTAAACGACTACCGCCCCGTAGCACTCACTTCCATCATCATGAAGTGCTTTGAGAGACTAGTCAAGGACCATATCACCTCCACCCTACCTGACACCCTAGACCCACTCCAATTTCCTTACCGCCCAAATAGGTCCACAGACGATGCAATCTCAACCACACTGCACACTTCCCTAACCCATCTGGACAAGAGGAATACCTATGTGAGAATGCTGTTCATCGACTACAGCTCGGCATTTAACACCATAGTGCCCTCCAAGCTCGTCATCAAGCTCGAGACCCTGGGTCTCGACCCCGCCCTGTGCAACTGGGTACTGGACTTCCTGACGGGCCGCCCCCAGGTGGTGAGGGTAGGCAACAACATCTCCACCCCGCTGATCCTCAACACTGGGGCCCCACAAGGGTGCGTTCTGAGCCCTCTCCTGTACTCCCTGTTCACCCACGACTGCGTGGCCACGCACGCCTCCAACTCAATCATCAAGTTTGCAGACGACACAACAGTGGTAGGCTTGATTACCAACAACGACGAGACGGCCTACAGGGAGGAGGTGAGGGCCCTCGCAGTGTGGTGTCAGGAAAATAACCTCACACTCAACGTCAACAAAACTAAGGAGATGATTGTGGACATCAGGAAACAGCAGAGGGAACACCCACATATCCACATCGATGGAACAGTAGTGGAGAGGGTAGTAATTTTTAACCTGTTACTCCTACCCTCTACTTTTTTGAACATTCTGTTAAAAATCGCGCAACATTTCAGCGCCCTGCTACTCATGCCAGGAATATAGTACATTCATATGATTAGAATGTGTGGATAGAAAACACTCAGACGTTTCTAAAACTGGTTAAATCGCGACTGTGGCTATAACATAACGTGCGTTACATCGGAAAGCGCAGGAAAACCTGATCACAGAAAATGGAAATAAATATCCTTGCGCCACTTCCAGCAATTGTTAACAGTGAACCGAATTACATAAGACCGAGGTTTCAACTCCCACAGCATCCCCATGTTGTCTAGAGTCTTGTGATTTGATTCAGCTTTGATTCTTGGTTGAACCGAATCAAGGGAACCACTTACCTCCAGTCTCCGCCCAGATAATTTGGAAGAGCTCTCTCCTGAAATTTTTTCCAAGACGACAGCTAATGATTTTTACATCGCCTCCTGATGAATTTTATCGCTTATTAACGTGTACTAATACCTAAAGTTGCATTACAAAAGTATTTCGAAGTGTTTTGTGAAAGTTTATCGTCGACTTTTTGAATTAAAAAAAATTACGTTACGTTATGAAACGCTGTTTTTTTCCGTTGATCACACAGTCTACATATAATGATATCTAGGCTATATATGGACCGATTTAATCGAAAAAAAGACCCAATAGTGATTATGGGACATCTAGGAGTGCCAACAAAGAAGATGGTCAAAGGTAATGAATGTTTTCTATTTTATTGTGCGGTTTGTGTAACGCCAAATATGCTAATTATTTTGTTTACGTCCCCTGCGGGTCTTTTGTGGTGTTACATGCTATCAGATAATAGCTTCTCATGCTTTCGCCGAAAAGCATTTTAAAAATCTGACTTGTTGCCTGGATTCACAACGAGTGTAGCTTTAATTCAATACCCTGCATGTGTATTTTAATGAACGTTTGAGTTTTAACTAATACTATTAGCATTTAGCGTAGCGCATTTGCATTTCCAGAGCTCCAGTTGGGATGCAAGCGTCCCGAGTAGAAGCAAGAGGTTAAGTTCCTCGGCGTACACATCACAGACAAACTGAATTGGTCCACCCACACAGACAGCATCGTGAAGAAGGCGCAGCAGCGCCTCTTCAACCTCAGGAGGCTGAAGAAATTCGGCTTGTCACCAAAAGCACTCACAAACTTCTACAGATGCACAATCGAGAGCATCCTGTCGGGCTGTATCACCGCCTGGTACGGCAACTGCTCCGCCCACAACCGTAAGGCTGTCCAGAGGGTAGTGAGGTCTGCACAACGCATCACCGGGGGCAAACTACCTGCCCTCCAGGACACCTACACCACCCGATGTCACAGGAAGGCCATAAAGATCATCAAGGACAACAACCACCCGAGCCACTGCCTGTTCACCCCGCTATCATCCAGAAGGCGAGGTCAGTACAGGTGCATCAAAGCTGGGACCGAGAGACTGAAAAACAGCTTCTATCTCAAGGCCATCAGACTGTTAAACAGCCACCACTAACATTGAGTGGCTGCTGCCAACACACTGACTCAACTCCAGCCACTTTAATAATGGGAATTGATGGGAAATGATGTAAAATATATCACTAGCCACTTTAAACAATGCTACCTAATATAATGTTTACATACCCTACATTATTCATCTCATATGTATACGTATATACTGTACTCTATATCATCTACTGCATCCTTATGTAATACATGTATCACTAGCCACTTTAACTATGCCACTTTGTTTACATACTCATCTCATATGTATATACTGCACTCAATACCATCTACTGTATCTTGCCTATGCCGCTCTGTACCATCACTCATTCATATATCTTTATGTACATATTCTTTATCCCCTTACACTTGTGTCTATAAGGTAGTAGTTTTGGAATTGTTAGCTAGATTACTTGTTGGTTATTACTGCATTGTCAGAACTAGAAGCACAAGCATTTCGCTACACTCGCACTAACATCTGCTAACCATGTGTATGTGACAAATAAAACATTTGATTTGAAAATTTGATTTGATTTGATTTGGTTGACCCTCCTTTGGCAGCAATAACCTCAACCAAACGTTTTCTGTAGTTGCGGATCAGACCTGCACAATGGTCAGGAGGAATTTTGGACCATTCCTCTTTACAAAACTGTTTCAGATCAGCAATATTCTTGGGATGTCTTTTGTGAACTCATCTCTTGAGGTCATGCCACAGCATCTCAATTGGGTTGAGGTCAGGACGCTGACTGGGCCACTCCAGAAGGTGTATTTTCTTCTGTTGAAGCCATTCTGTTGTTGATTTGCTTCTGTGTTTTGGGTTGTTGTCCTGTTCCATCACCCAACTTCTATTGAGCTTCAATTGGCAGACAGATAGCCTAACATTCTCCTGCAAAATGTTTTGATAAACTTAGGAATTGATTTTTCTGTCGATGATAGCAAGCTTTCCTGGTGCCGAGGCAGCAAAACCGCTCTAAATCATGATGCTCCCTCCATCATACTTTACAGTTGGGATGAGATTTTGATGTTGGTGTGCTGTGGCTTTTTTTCTCCTAGTGTTTTGTGTTCCTTCCAAACAACTCAACTTTCCACAGAATCATTTGCCAGTAATGCTGTGGAACATCCAGGTGCACTTTTGCAAACTTCAGATGTGCAGCAATGTTTTTTTTTGGACAGCAGTGGCTTCTTCCGTGGTGTCCTCCCATGAACACCATTCTTGCTTAGTGTTTAACGTGTTGTAGACTTGCAAACAGAGATGTTAGCATGTTCCAGAGATTTCTATAAGTCTTTAGCTGACACTCTAGGATTCTTCTTAACCTCATTGAGCATTCTGTGCTGTGCTCTTGCAGTCATCTTTGCAGGATGGCCACTCCTAGGCAGAGTAGCAACAGTGCTGAACTTTCTCCATTTATAGACAATTTATCTTACCGTGGACTGATGAACATCAAGGCTTTTAGAGATACTTTTGTAACCCTTTCCAGCTTTATGCAAGTCAACAATTCTTAATCTTAAGTCGTCTGAGATCTCTTTTGTTCGAGTCATGGTTCACATCAGGCAATGCTTCTTGTGAATAGCAAAAAAAAATTTAGTGAGTGTTTTTTATAGGGCAAGGCAGCTCTAACCAACATCTCCAATGTTGTCACGTTGATTGGATTCCAGGTTAGCTGACTCCTGACTCCAATTAGCTTATGGAGAAGTCATTAGCCTGGGGTTCACATACATTTTCCAACATACACTGTGAATGTTTAATGTATGTATTCAATATAGACAAGAAAAAGACAATTTGTGTGTTATTATTTTAAGCACACTATGTTCGTCTATTGTTGTGACTTAGACGAAGATCAGATCAAATTTGATGACCAATTTATGCAGAATTCCAGGTAATTCCAAAGGGTCACAAACTTTTTCTTGCCACGGTACTTTTTCTTGCCACGGTACATAGTTAGTCTATCATTATTTTATAGGCTACCTGCTGCTGAACAGTCTCTCTCTCTCCCCTCTGGAAACAGCCCACTCGCACAAGCAGATTATGCACCTCACACACACAGAGACGTGCTGAATTTTTATTTTTTTATTTCACCTTTATTTAACCAGGTAGGTTAGTCGAGAACAATTTCTCATTTGCAACTGCGACCTGGCCAAGATAAAGCATCGCAGTTCGACACATACAACAACACAGAGTTACACTTTGAATGCTAAGCATAATTCTGATCATGGCTGATATGTACACTGAACAAAAAATATAAACACAACATGTAAAGTGTTCGTCCCATGTTTCATGAGCTGAAATAAAAGATCCCAGAAAAATGCTCAAAAAATTTTTTCTTTAAAAAAGAAATGTGTTTACACCCCTGTTAGTAAGCATGTATCCTTGGCCAAAATAATCCAACCACCTGACAGGTGTGGCATATCAAGAAGCATATTCAACAGCACGATCATTACACTGGTGCATCTTGTCCTGGGGACAATAAAAGACCATTCTAAAATGTGCAGTTTTGTCACACAACACAATGCTACAGATGTCTTAAGTTTTGAAGGAGCATGCAATTGGCATGCTGACTGGAGGAATGTCCACTAGAGCTGTTGCCAGAGAATTGAATGTTAATTTCTCTACCATGCCGCCTCAAATGTCATTTTAGAGATTTTGGCAGTATGTCCAACAAGCCTCACAACCACAGACTACATGTAAGCATGCCAGCCCAGGACCCCCGATTCTGGCTTCTCTAACAGTGGGTTCTCTGAGGCCAGCCTCCCAGACAGCTGATGAAACTGAGGAGTAGTTTTGTCTTTAATAAAGCCCTTTTCTGAGGAAAAACTCATTCTGATTGCCTGGGCATGACTCCCCAGTGAGTTGACCTGGCTCCCAAGTGGGTGGAACTATGCCCTCCCAGGCCCACCTATGGCTGTGCCCCTGCTCAGCCATGTGAAATCCATAGCTTAGGGCCTAATTATCAAATTTCAATTAACTGATTCCCTTATAGGAACGGTAACTCAGTAAAATCGTTGAAATTGTTGCATGCCTCATTTATATTTTTGTTCGGTAAAAGATGTTTAAGTGATTGATAATACATATAATAATCTATACCCCCCTTTTCTCCCCAATTACTTGATATCCAATTGGTAGCTACGATCTTGTTTCATTGCTGCAACTTCCCAACGGGCTCGGGAGGCGAAGGTTGAGTCATGCATCCTCCGAAACATGACCAGCCCGGAAGCCAGACACACCAATGTGTCGGAGGAAACACTGTTCAACTGATGACCTGGGTCAGCCTGCAAGCTCCCGGCCCACCACAAAGAGTCGCTAGACCGCGATGAGCCAAATAAAGCCACCCCTCTCCTGGCCAAAACCCTCCCCTAAGCTGAATAACCCTACGCTAATGGTGTGCCGCGCTATGGACCGATTTAATGCAGTGCATTAGACTGCTTCGCCACTCGGGAGGCCCAGAATGTTAATTTCTATGTCGCAGGGATCTATCGCCATCCCTCCGCCACAGCGGGCGCAATAAATACTGTGTCTGAGCCACTATCCCCATTCGTAGCCTCTGAAATAGTGATATTGTGCATCTGAATCTCAATTGACTTACTCCCTTGTCTGAAGGCCTTAATCAGCATGTATTGATCTGAACACACGCCCACGCGTTTGAATGTAAAGAATCCTGCCAAATCCACTATAATTAATCTCATACTTACAAATAACCCTAATAAATCCTCAATTAGTGGTGTTTTTTCTATGGACCTCAGTGATCACTGTCCCATAGTCTGTAAGAAACACAAACGTGTCTAAAACTAAACCACACCTTATCACTAAGAGAAACTTTAAAACCTTCCATGAGCAAGGGCCATTCCATGATCTTCTTATATTGAAGGCTTACTTAGTGTTAATCCCTAAAGTTCTAAATTGTGGGTGAGAAAATAAGAAAACATATGTATTTCTTTACACATATATAACCCTAACAAAACTAGTTCCATACATCCATTCATTGTTTAAACGGTACCGGTGAGTAAGTAAGTGATTATTGGGATGTCTCCTGGTCTGACAAACAGAGCTGTAGCTCTGCCACTACACACCGCAAATGCGGAAGGCCGACAGTCTGATGCTGTGGATTGAGATGCAGCCCATGTGAAAAAAAAACAGTTCTCTCTCACTTAAACAGACTGATCTTGATGGGGATTTATTTATTATGTACAGTTGAAGTCGGAAGTTTACATACACCTTAGCCAAATACATTTAAACTCCGTTTATCACAAATCCTGACATTTAATCTTAGTAAAAATTCCCTGTTTTAGGTCAGTTAAGATCACCACTTTATTTTAAGAATGTGAAATGTCAGAATAATAGTAGAGAGAATGATTTATTTCAGATTTTATTTCTTGAATCACATTCCCAGTGGCTCAGAAGTTTACATACACTCAATTAGTATTTGGTAGCATTGCATTTCAATTGTTTAACTTGGGTCAAACGTTTCAGGTAGCCTTCCACAATAAGTTAATTTTGGCCCATTCCTCCTGACAGAGCTTGTGTAACTGAGTCAGGTTTGTAGGCCTCCTTGCTCGCACAAGCTTTTTCAGTTCTGTCCACAAATTTTCTATAGGATTCAGGTCAGGGTTTTGTGATGGCCACTCCAATACCTTGACTTTGTTGTCCTTAAGCCATTTTGTCACAACTTTGGAAGTATGCTTGGGGTCATTGTCCATTTGGAAGACCTATTTGCAACCAAAATTCAACTTCCTGACTGAGGTCTTGAGTTTTTGCTTCAATATATCCAGATAGTTTTCCAATCTCATGATGCCATCTATTTTGTGAAGTGCACCAGTCCCTCCTGCAGCAATGCACCCCCACAACATGATGCTGCCACCCCCGTGCTTCACGATTGGAGGGTGTTCTTCTGCTTGCAAGCCTCCCCCATTTTCCTCCAAACATAACAATGGTCATTATGGCCAAACAGATCTATTTTTGTTTCTTCAGACCAGAGGACATTTCTCCAAAAAGTATGATCTTTGTCCCCATGTGCAGTTGCAAACCGTAGTCTCACTTTTTTATGGCAATATAGGACTCATTTTACTGTGGATATAGATACTTTTGTACCTGTTTCCTCCAGCATCTTCACAGAGTCCTTTGCTGTTGTTCTGGGATTGATTTGCACTTTTCGCAGAACGTTCATCTCTAAGAGACAGACCTGAGAGGTATAACGGCTGCGTGGTCCCATGGTGCTTATAATTGCATACTATTGTTTGTACAGATGAACATGGTACCTTCAGGCATTTGCAAATTGCTCCCAAGGATGAACCAGACTTATCAAAGTCTACCATTTTTTGGGAATTTTCCAAGCTGTTTTCCAAGCTGTTTAAAGGCACAGTCAACTTAGTGTATGTAAACTTCTCACCGACTGGAATTGTGACACATTATAAGTGAAATAATCTGTCTGTAAACAATTGTTGGAAAAATGCACAACGTAGATGTCCTAACCGACTTGCCAAAACTATAGCTTATAAACATGACATTTGTGGAGTGGTTGAAAACGAGTTTTAACCTGTTGCGACGAGCAATCCCGTATCCGGGATCTTAAGTATAGCCTCAAGCTCATTAGCATAACGCAACGTTAACTATTCATGAAAATCGCAAATGAAATGAAATAAATATATTGGCTCTCAAGCTTAGCCTTTTGTTAACAACACTGTCATCTCAGATTTTCAAAATATGCTTTTCAACCATAGCAAAACAAGCATTTGTGTAAGAGTATTGATAGCTAGCATAGCATTAAGCCTAGCATTCAGCAGGCAACATTTTCACAAAAACAAGAAAAGAAAATAATTTACCTTTGAAGAACTTCAGATGTTTTCAATGAGGAGACTCTGTTAGATAGCAAATGTTCGGTTTTTCCAAAAATAGTATTTGTGTAGGAGAAATCGTTCCGTTTTGTTCATCACGTTTGGCTGAGAAAACCCCCCGAAAATTCAGTCATTAAAACTCAAATTTTTGGGACAAATTAAAACCTCAAAGAAGCTCTCAAAGGTAATGAATGTTTTATATTTTTTTCAACATTTTGTTAAAAATCTTTTGTTTACGTCCCCTTCATGGTGTTGAATATAGATACATGCATATGATTAGTATGTGTGGATAGCAAACACTGCCCTAAGAAGTTTTAAACTAGTTAAGAAACATGTCTGTGACTATGTTTAGAATCAATCCTCAAGGTGTTTTTCAAATATCTATTCGAAAATAAGTCAATCCGCCAGTTGGCAGTTTAGTATTATCTTCAAAATGGAAAACATGGCTCCCAGTTTACAATTCCTAGTTTCCACGGAGGACACCAGTCTTGGACACCTGGTAAATGTAGTCTCTTATGGTCAATCTTCCAATGATATGCCTACAAATACGTCACAATGCTGCAGACACCTTGGGGAAAGACAGAAAGTGTAAGCCCATTCATTTCAAGAGGCATTGGAACAAAGCTATTCCAAAATCTGGGGCATTTCCTGTTTGAAATCAATTTGTTTAGCCTTAGCATCAGTTCTGTGGCACCTAACAGATAATATCTTTGCAATTTGGAAGTTTCAGTGTTTTGTCAAAGCTGTCAATTATAGCATAGTCAAGCATCTTTTTGACAAAATATCTTTTTAAAACTGACGTTTTTCATCCCAAAGCAGTTTTTTCCCCTAATGCATAACTGGTTAATGACTCCAATGGACATTTTGGGTAAACATGGATGGATTTAATCGGGTGCAAAAGACTCTTAACCTGTGATGTTTATGGGACAGCTTGCGTCCCAACAAAGAGCTCTGGAAATGCAAAGGTAATAAATGCTTTTAGTATTAGTTAAAACTCAAAAGTTCATTAAAATACCATGCAGGGTATCTAATTAAATTTTGTGAATCCAGGCAACAAGTCAGATTTTTTAAAATGCTTATCAGATAAAGCATGAGAAGCATTATCTGATAGCATGCAACACCTCAAAAGACCCAAGAGGTTTTAACGTAAACAAAATAATTAGCAGAAACATGGCAAACGTTGTTTAGAAATCAATTCAGGTGTTTTTCACCATCTTCTTTGTTGATAAGTCACCATAAACACTATTTAGTCTTTATTTCTTCAAAATGGAAACATAAAGCCTGGAGATATCGTTATATTAGACTGTGTGAGGAAACGAAAAAACAGTGGTAAATGTAGTCTCTTTTCAATCTTCAAAAATGATAAACTTTACAAAACACTTCAAAATGTTTGTAATGCTACTTTAGGTATTAGTAAACGTTAAAAGTGATAAAATTCATCAGGAGGCGATGTAAAGATCATTAGCTGTCCGTCTGGAAAAATGTCCGCTAGAAACTCAACGAAAATATCCGGTCCTAGAATTAGACCTGGTGTCCTTTGTGTTTGAAAGAAAAATCTTGGAAATGACAAGACTCTAGCATCAGTTCTGTGGCACTCACAGATACTGCAATCTCAGTCAATTAATTGTGTGTTTCACGTTTATCAATGGGTTCAAGTAGTGCATGGATATATTTTCCCCATTTTCAGTGATCAGTTTTTCTTGTTTAAAACTGAACGTTTTTCATCCACAAGTGATTTAACCAGTTTTTTAAACGTCTAGTGTTTTCATAACTGGCAAATGATATACTAATTCCTGGCATGAGTAGTATGTAAATGTTCCGATTTTTAACAGAATGTTCAAAAAAGTAGAGGGTCGACTGAAGAGGTTAAGGATTAAAGTATGCCGGAGAGTGTATTGCCTGTGTGTTGCTTGCCTCGAAGCGAGCATAGAAGGCATATTAGCTCGTCTGATAGTGTCACGCCCTGATCTGACCTTAGTTATCTTTGTTTTCTTTATTATTTTGGTTAGGTCAGGGTGTGACGAGGGTGGTTTGTTTCATTTTGTAAGTCTAGGTGTTTTTGTAAGTCTAGGTGTTTATATGTCTATGGTTGCCTAGATTGGTTCTCAATCAGAGGCAGCTGTTTATCGTTGTCTCTGATTGGGGACCATATTTAGGTAGGCATACCAACTACCTTGGGTAGTTTGTTGGTTCTTCTTCTACGTTTAGTTGCCTGTTCTG
The DNA here is from genome assembly GCF_034236695.1 of Oncorhynchus nerka. Lineage (NCBI taxonomy): Eukaryota > Metazoa > Chordata > Actinopteri > Salmoniformes > Salmonidae > Oncorhynchus > Oncorhynchus nerka. The sequence goes on along the minus strand of NC_088405.1, from coordinate 25,342,522 downwards.
CCCTTCTCATATAAACAGTTTGTTTTGTATAGTTTGTTCAGTGTTCTTTCTTTATTAAAGAAGTATGTACGCTTACCACGCCGCACCTTGGTCTCCTCCATACAATGCCCGTGACAGATAGGCTTGCATCACTGGGAAACTTGCGGCTGGCTTCCCTTTGTAATCGGTAATAATTTACAAGTCATGCCACATCCGAAGAGAGTCAGAGCTGGTGTAGTAGGATTTGATCATAGTCCTATATTGACACTTTACCTGTTTGATGGCTCATAGGAGGTATTAGCGGGATTTCTTATAAGCGTTCTGATCAGTGTCCCACTCCTTGAAAGAGACAGTTCTAGCCTTTAGCTCAGTGAGGATGTTGCCTGTGGCTATTTGTTGGGATTGCTTTTTGTTGGGATATGTACATATGGTCACTGTGGGGGGGACGTTGTCGACGCACTTATTATTGAAGCCGGTGACTGGTCACTCCTCAATGTTATCAGATGAATCCCAGAACATATTCCAGTCTGTGCTAGTGAAGCAGTCATGTAGTTTAGCATCAGTTTCATTGAACAACTTCAGTTTTGTTGTGTGGTACTTCCTGTTTTGAGTTTTTGCTTGTAAGCAGTAATTCCCAGGTGAGTCATGCATCTCAAATCTGAGGGGGCACAAAGTACATGAGGATGCATATCTAAGCACATCTCTTGAGCTGTTTCTATCCTCCTGGCAGTTTTTTAAAGAAACTAAATATGCTTCTCTGCATCTCTGCTTAAATCTGGGTAAAAGCTTTGAAGGAATCTGAGATGTATTTAGTACATGTAGTTATTTATTGCTTTTCTAAACTCTACCAACCTTGCCTGTAGGCATGACAGCTAGCTAGGCAAGTTAGCTACTCTAACTTGATGGATAGCTTGCTTTTTGGTAGCTAGTTATGAGGATGGGAGATTAGGAACCAACCTGGGCTAGATAAAGCCAACATCATAAAATTGCTAGGTGGCTAGTAGTATTACAGAGAGACAAACAAACAAACAAAAATATATTTTGCATCTACACACACTACCCTGTAATGATAAAGTGAAAACATGTTTTTAGAATCAATACTTTGTACCAATGGCGGTGATTAAACCTTTGTCTTGGGTATGTCTGTATCAGCTTTACGCATATGGATTTGTGGATTTCCCCCATTCTTCCTGCAGATTTTTTCAAGCTCTGAGTTCGATGGGGACTGGCGGTGAACAGCAATCTTCAAGTTTTCCACAGATTTTCAATTGTCTGGGCTTTGGCTGGGTTACTGAAGGACTTTTACATTCTTGTTCTGAAGCCATTCCAGTGTTGCTTTGGCTGTATGCTTGGTCATTGTCCTGTTGGAATTTAAATCTTCGCCCCATTCTAAGATTGCACTCTGTAGCAGGTTCTCATCAAGGATTTGTCTGTATATTGCTCCATGCATTGTTCCCTTTACACTTATCAGCCTCCCAGTCCCTGCCGAAGAAAAGCATCCCCATAGCATGATGCTGCCACCACCATGCTTCATGGTAGAGATGGTGTTAGACGGGTGATGATCTGTGCCTGGTTTTCTCCAGACATAATGATTTGCATTTAGGCCAAAGAGTAACATTTTTCTCATCAGACCACAGAATCTTTTGCCTTTTTGCTCTGTCACACCCTGACCTTAGATCCTTATTATTCTGTTTGGTTAGGTCAGGGTGGGAAATTCTGTTTTCTGTTTTGTTTTTGGCCGAGTGTGGCTCCCAATCAGAGGCAGCTGTCTATCGTTGTCTCTGATTGGGGATCATACTTAGGCAGACCTTTTTCCCACCATTAGGTTGTGGGATCTTGTTTTCAGTTTAGTTACTGTGGCCTGACAGAACTGTGTGTTTTCGTTTTCTATTTTGAGTGTTTTTTAAATTAAAATCATGAACACGTTCCACGCTGTGCCTTGATCTACTCTTTCTACCACCAACGAGAGCCGTTACACTCAGACTCTTTCCACCTGCCTTTTGTTGCAAATTCCAGGTGTGCTGTCATGTGCCCTTTTCCCAAGAATGGCTTCCATCTGGCCACTCTACCATAAAGCCCAGTGCTATAGAGACTTGTCTTTCTGTCAGGTTCTCCAATCTCAGTCAAGAAACTCTATACTTCTGTCAGAGGGGTAATTGGATTCTCGGTCACCTCCCTAACCAAGGTCTGTCTTGCCTGGTTATTCAGTTTAGTTGGATGGCCTGCTCTAGGCAGAGTATGGGTAGTTCCATATTCAATTTCCCAATGATGGAGACTACTGTGCTCTTGGAAACTTAAAACACTATACATTGTTTTATACCCTTCCCCATGTATATGCCTTATCACAATTCTATCTATGGACAGTTCCTTGGACTTCATGGTTTAGTTTCTGCTCTGACATGCACATTCAACTAACATTCAACAATGAAAATGTCCACAGGTGTACTCCAAGTTGTAGGATGATCGAAGGAAATTGGATGCACCTGAGCTCAATTAGTCATATCAAAGGGGTGTGAACACTTACCTACATAAGATGTCTTTCATTTTCAATAAATTTGCCAACATTTCTAAAAACATGTTTTCCCTTTCTCATGGGGTATTGTGTGTGTAGATGGGTGAGAGAACAATCTATTTAATCCATTTGAAACCTGACTAACTCAACAAAATATGGAATAAGTAATGTGGTATGAATAGTTTCCCACCTGGCCAAAAGCCAGTGAAAATGCAGAGCGCCAAATTCAAATAAATTACTATAAAAATCTAACTTTCATGAAATCACACATGTAAGATACCAAATTAAAGCTACACGTGTTGTGAATCCAGCCAACATGTCAGATTTCAAAAAGGCTTTTTGGCGAAAGCAAACGATGCTATTATCTGAGGGTAGCACCTCCGTAAACAAAGAGAGAACATATTTCAACCCTGCAGGCGCGACACAACGCAGAAATAAAAATATAAATCATGCCTTACCCTTGACGAGCTTCTTTTGTTGGCACTCAATATGTCCCATAAACATCACAAATGGTCCTTTTGTTCGATTCATTCCGTCGATATATATCCAAAATGTCCATTTATTTGGCGCGTTTGATCCAGAAAAACACTGGTTCCAACTTGCGCAACGTGACTACAAAATATCTCAAGTTACCTGTAAACTTTGCCAAAACATTTCAAACTACTTTTGTAATACAACTTTAGGTATTTTTTAATGTAAATAATCGATAAAATTGAAGACTGAATGATCTGTGTTCAATATAGGAAGAAAACAAACTGACGCTACCTTTCTGTTCACGCCCCTCTAACAGTACACTTGAAGTGACCCTCGTTTTGAACAGGGCTACTTCTTCATTTACACAAAGGAAAAACCTCAACCAATTTCTAAAGACTGGTGACATCCAGTGGATGCGGTAGGAACTGCAAGAATGTCCTTTAGAAATCTGGTTTCCCAATGAAAACCCATTGAAAAGAATGACCTCAAAAAAATTATCTGAATGGTTTGTCCTCTGGGTTTTGCCTGCTACATAAGTTCTGTTAGACTTAAAGACATGATTCAAACAGTTTTAGAAACGTCAGAGTGTTTTCTATCCAAATGTCCAAATAATATGTATATCTTATCTTCTGGGGATGAGTAGCAGGCAGTTGAATTTGGGCATGCATTTCATCCGGACGTGAAAATACTGCCCCCTGTCACCAAGAAGTTAACAGGTGTACCTTCTTGAAAGTTAATTTGTGGAATTTCTTTCCTTCTTAATGCGTTTGAGCCAATCAGGATACTGTAAGTTTATTAAAGTTACAAGCCTTACACAGAATCTCAAATACAAAATATATTTTGATTTGTTTAACACTTTTTTGTTTACTACATGATAACATATGTGTTATTTCATAGTTTTGATGTCTTCACTACTATTCTACAATGTAGAAAATAGTAAAAATAAGAGAATGCCTTTTGACCGGTAGTGTATTTATATACTGTACTCTATCCTATTCTACTTTATCTTAATTTATGCTGCTCTGACATTGCTTGTCCAAATATTAATATATTCTAATGCCCTTCCTTTATTTTAGATTGTTGTATTGTTCGATATTACTTGTTAGATATTACTGCACTGTTGGAGCTAGAAACAAAAGCATTTTGCTACACATGCAATAACATCTGCTAAACACGTGTATGTGACAAATACAATTTGATTTGATTTGACCACATAATAATAATAAACAACTGATTATCTGATAAGAAGTGTTAACAGCCCCAGGTCATGTATGCGCACATGCGAACACACACACACACACACACACACACACACACACACTAAACGTCTGTCCCTTACCAGACACTTGCTTACTCTGACAGTGATCTGATTCACCATGAGGAACCTTGGGCAAGGCAGGCAGGCAGATATTCCCTCACTTGTCATCAGTGTATTAAACAGCAACACATTAACATCTCTTCTCCTAGCCTGAGGTACTCCCAGACAAGATGCCTCATCTCTTTTGATGGACTTTGTCCCAATGCAATTAGAAAATCTGGATACATGCAAGTCGATTTGAGATTAGTCTAGATTTCCTCAGTTGGGCTGTATGTCAGGGGCTTTACTGTTTCTTTGATCTGATGAACTGCAGCCCTTACAGTCATCTGGTGCCATAGCAGCGGGAAGGTTTCCTCGCTGCAGACGGTTATATCGGTCCGCTAATACATGACTATTAACGGCCCAGTGCACTACTTTTGTGTAATAATATATTCTTCTAAAATATATATATACCGTACCAGTCAAAAGTTTGCACACACCTACTCTGTTACGACTTCTATGAATGGTGAGTGGAGGAGTCAAGCGCAGAGAGCAGGTAATTCCATACGTGGATATTTTATTCCAAAGACAGTGGAGACACGGACATGCAAAACACAAGGGCGCATGAAACAACCTGTCCAAAATACAAAGGACTAAAACTGTCCAGAAAAATATAGATCACACTAATACACCAACACCAAATAACAGAGAACAAGTCCACACAAATACCCAGCGGGCCTAGTGCCCTTAAATATTACAAACAAACACTAACTCAAAACAGGTGTACCCAATTAAACCCAATAAACAGAAACAAACGGAAAGGGAATCGATGGCAGCTAATAGGCCGGCGACGACGACCGCCGAGCGCCGCCCGAACAGGAAGAGGCACCATCTTCGGCGAGATTCGTGACATACTCATTCAAGGGTTTTTCTTTATTTTTACAATTTGGCTGAGCTGTCAGAGCAAAGGGTGGCAACTTCGAAGAATCTCAAATATAAAATATATTTTGATTTGTTTAACACTTTTTTTGGTTACTACATGATTCCACATGTACTATTTTATAGTGTTGGTGTCTTCACTACTATTCTACAATGTAGAAAATAGTACAAATAAGAAAAACTTATGAAAAAGTAGGTGTGTCCAAACTTTTGACTGGTACTATATATAGATATATATATAGATATATATATATATATATATTAGTTTTTTATTCAGATTTTTCAGGGGGTGCTGTAGCACCCTCAGCACCCCTAGTTCTTGCGTCTATGTCTGGTGCACTCAACTGAGTGTACAAAACATTAGGAACACCTTCAGAATGTTGAGTTACACCCTCTTTTGCCCTCAGAACAGTCTCAATTTGGTGTCGAAAGCCTTCCACAGGGATGCTGGCGCATGCTGACTCCAATGCTTCCCACAGTTGGCTGGATGCCCTTTGGGTGTTGGATATTTCTTGATACCGATGGGAAAGTGTTGTGTGTGAAATGCCCAGCAGTGTTGCAGTTCTTGACTCCCTCAAACTGGTGCACTTGGTATCTACTACCATACCCCTTTCAAAGGCACTTAAATCATTTTACTTGTCCATTTACCCTCTGAATGACACACATGCACAATCCATCTCTCTATTGTCTCAAGGCTTAAACATTCTTCTTTAACCCATTTCTTCCCCTTCATCTACAATGATTGAGTGGAGTCAACAGGTGACATAAGGGATCATAGCTTTCAGCTGGATTCACCTGGTCAGTCTGTCATGAAAAGAGCTGGACTTCCTAATTTGTTGTACATTTCAAAGATGAAGAGAATATTCACTGAGTGTATCTTTGAATCATCTCTGATTTTTGCCTCTGAGGAGATTATTTAGTGAATGATAAATTACAATTATCTATGCAACATGAATGTCTACATATTCCACATAAATTTCCCCAAGTAGGGGCTGAAGCTGGTACGGTGCATATCTGAGGAATACATATATTTCAACAAATGTGCATGTGGTCTCACTTGAGAGACACGACACAGTAATTGCAACCTTCTTCCCTACATTGGTTTGTAAAGGGTTCTTTTCAACTAATAGTTTTTTATGTATTTGCATGATGTCTTAGTTTTCGAAGATTGAGTAGAGTTATAATGTTAAGCATAGTTTTGCTTCTGAGCAGACAGGTGGTTAATCATGTTAATGTGATCAATCAACCCATACAATTGTCAATTGCTGTCTGTAGATTTCCATTTTAAGTTATTTCAGGCACATCACGTTATTTGTATAACCAGAATATTATTGAATTATACCATTACCATTACCATTTGCCAGCAGCATACCACCCTCCATACCACTGCTGGCTTGCTTCTGAAGCTAAGCAGGGTTGGTCCTGGATGGGAGACCAAATGCTGCTGGAAGTGGTGTTGGAGGGCCAGTAGGAGGCACTCTTTCCTCTGGTCTAAAGATATATCTCAATGCCCCAGGGCAGTGATTGGGGACATTGCCCTGTGTAAGGTGCCGTCTTTCGGATGGGACGTTAAACGGGTGTCCTGACTCTCTGAGGTCATTAAAGATCCCATGGCACTTATCGTAAGAGTAGGGGTGTTAACCCCGGTGTCCTGGCTAAATTCCCAATTTGACCCTCAAACCATCACAGTCACCTAATAATCCACAGTTTACAATTGGCTCATTCATCCCCCTCCTTTCCCCTGAAACTATTCCCCAGGTAGTTGCTGCAAATGAGAACGTGTTCTCTGTCAACTTACCTGGTAAAATAACAAATAAATAAAATAAATAAATGTAACTTTGAAGTGCATGCCTTTCATATTTTAGTCAGTCCAAGTGTTTTTTCTCATTCCATACAATAATGAATCCTAGGATTTTCATCTGTTGTTGCTATGTGCTAATTTTATTGGAATAATTCAAATGGGTACAGTAGGCTGAAGACCTGCAATGGTATTTAAATTAAGATGCATATTTTTCTTAAGCCTTACTGTACGATTTGTTGTTATGTAATGGTGAAATGTTTAGAATCAGATGGAACATTCAGTAATTATCCTTAGATAACGTAAATGTTTTTCAATCCTATCAACATGTTAAATGTGCAACCAGAGGGAAAAATATTCTAGAACACCTGTTCTCCACACACAGAGACGCGAACAAAGCTCTCCCTCGCCCTCCATTTGGTAAATCCAACCACAACTCTATCCTCCTGATTCCTGATTCCTGCTTACAAGCAAAAATTAAAGCAGGAAGCACCAGTGACTCGGTCTATAAAAAAGTGGTCAGATGAAGCAGATGCTAAACTACAGGACTGTTTTGCTATCACAGACTGGAACATGTCCCAGGATTCTTCCGATTGCATTGAGGAGAACACCACATCAGTCACTGGCTTTATCATTAAGTGCATCTAGGACGTCGTCCCCACAGTGACTGTATGTACATACCCCAACCAGAAGCCATGGATTACAGGCAACATTCGCACTGAGCTAAAGGGTAGAGCTGCCGCTATCAAGGTGCGGGACTCTAACCTGGAAGCTTATAAGAAATCCTTCTATGCCCTGCGACGAACCATCAAACAGGCAAAGCGTTAATACAGGGCTAAGATTGAATCATACTACACCGGCTCCGACACTCGTCTTATATGTGGCAGGGCTTGCAAACTATTACAGACTACAAAGGGAAGCACAGCTGAGATCTGCCCAGTGACATGAGCCTACCAGACAAGCTAAATTACTTCTATGCTTGCTTCGAGGCAAGCAACACTGAGGCATGCATGCATGAGAGCATCAGCTGTTCCGGACGACTGTGTAATCACGCTCTCCATAGCCGATGTGAGTAAGACCTTTAAACAGGTCAACATTCACAAGGCTGCGGGGCCAGATGGATTACCAGGACGTGTGCTCTGGGCATGTGCTGACCAACTGGCAGGTGTCTTCACTGACATTTTCAACATGCCCCTGATTGAGTCTGCAATACCAACATGTTCCAAGCAGACCACCATAGTCCCTGTGCACAAGAACACTAAGGCAATCTGCCTAAATGACTACAGACACTTAGCACTCATGTCTGTAGCCATTAAGTGCTTTGAAAGGCTGGTAACATCAACACCATTATCCCAGAAACACGAGACCCACTCCAATTTGCATACCGCCCAAGCAGATCCACAGATGATGCAATCTATATTACACTCCACACTGCCCTTTCCCACCTGGACAAAAGAAACACCTATGTGAGAATGCTATTCATTGACTGCAGCTCATCGTTCAACACCATAGTATCCTCAAAGCTCATCACTAAGCTAAGGATACTGGGACTAAACACCTCCCTCTGCAACTGGATCCTGGACTTCCTGAAGGGCCGCCCTCAGGTGGTGAGGGTAGGTAGCAACACATCTGACACCTGTCCTGAGATCCTCAAAAGGTTCTACAGTTGCAACATCGAGAGCATCCTGACTGGTTGCATCACTACCTGGCACGGCAATTGCTCGGGCCTCCGACCACAAGGCACTACAGAGGGTAATGTGTATGGCCCAGTACATCACTGAAGCTAAGCTGCCTGGCATCCAGGACCTCTACACCAGGCCAGAGGAAGGCCAGTGTCAGAGGAGGGCCCTAAAAATTGTCACGACCCCAGCCACCCAAGTCATAGACTGTTCTCTCTACTACCACATGGCAAGCGGTACCAGAGTGCCAAGTCTAGGACAAAAAGGCTTCTCAACAGTTTTTACCCCCAAGCCATAAGACTCCTGAACAGGTCATCAAATGGCTACCCGGACTATCTTCATTGTGCGCCCCTCCTCTTTTATGCTGCTGCTACTCTCTGTGCATAGTCACTTTAACTATACATTCATGTACATACTACCTCAATTGTCCCGACCAGTGCTCCCGCACATTGGCTAAATGGCTATCTGCATTGTGTCCCGCCACCGACCACCTGCCAACCACTCTTTTACGCTACTGTTACTCTCTGTTCATCTTATAGGCATGGACACTTTAACCATATCTACATGTACACACTACCTCAATCAACCCGACTAACCGGTGTCTGTATGTAGCCTCGCTACTTTTATAGCCTCACTACTGTATATAGCCTCGCTGCTGTTATATTTCACTGTCTTTTACTGTTGTTTTTTTATTTCTTTACTTACCTATTGTTCACCTAATACATTTTTTGCACTATTGGTTAGAGCCTGTAAGTAAGCATTTCACTGTAAGTCTACACCTGTTGTATTCGGCGCACGTGACAAATAAACTTTGATTTCATTGTTTTTTTCTGACAATTTGCAATCAATCAACCAAATGTACTTATTAATCCCCTTTTACATTAGCAGATGTCACAAAGTGCTTGTACAGAAACCCAGCCTAATACCCCAAACAGCAAGCAATACAGATTTATAGGAAAAACTCCCTAGAAAGGCGGGAACCTAGGAAAAAACCTAGAGAAGAACCATGCTCTGAGGGGTGGCCAGTCCACTTCTGGCTGAGCCAGGTGGAGATAAGATTACACGGCCATTAAGGCCAAATTGTTCTTCAAGATGTTCAAACACTCATAGATTACCAGCAGGGTCAAATAATAATAATCCCAGTGGTTGTAGAGGGTGCAACAGTTCAGCACCTCAGAAGTAAATGTCAGTTGGCTTTTCATAGCCGAGCATTCAGAGGTCAAGACAGCAGGTGCGAGGGGGGAGGGGAGAGAAAGAGAGAGAGAGAGAAAGAGAGAGAGTGAAAAAACAGGAGGAGACTGGAGCAGCAGTACAACCGCGTGGACTGGGGACAGCCAGGAGTCATCAGGCCAGGTGGTCCTGAGGCATGGTCCTAGGGCTCAGGTCCTACAGGAGGAGAGGGACAGAGAATTAGAGGGAGCACACTAAATAAAATTCACACGACACCAGATAAAACAGGATAATTACAACAGATATAACAGACTGACCCAAGCCCCCCAGCACATACACTGCAGCAGTGTTCATACAGCAGGGCGATGATTACCTCCAAATAGGATTTCATTTGCATGTTTGCTTGTAAACAATGAATCCGTTTACAAGATAATCAACAGCTTTCCATACATACATTAGCCATTGGTGTCAAATTGTGACCGACCGCCTTGATTCAGTCTTACAGTATGTAGCAAAATTTGAAATTGTGTTTTTTACATTGGATAAAAGCAGAGATACAGAGCTTCAAAATGGTAGGTCATACAATGGTAGGTCATACAATGGTAGGTCATACACTGCATTTGAGGAAAAGTAATTCTGCTTTGAAAGTTGATAAATGTGTAACCTCACTTTTGAGAAAATGGCCTTTGAATATTTTGGTAGCAACTGGAGAGCTCTTCTTAGTCTACACTCATTCAGCATCGTTCACACCCTCTTAAACCTCTCTAGGGTAGGTGAGACGCTAACGTCCCACCAGGCCAACATCCGGTGAAACTGCAGAGCGCTAACATTCTAAATACACCATTTGTTATAATAAACATTCTTGTAAATACATGTATTTTACATCATTTAAAAGAGGAACATCTTATTAATCCATCCGCTGTGTCAGATTTCAAAAATACTTTACTGTGAAAGCAAACCATGCGATTTTCTGAGGACAGCTCCCCGCACACATAAGTATTACTAGCATTTTCCAACCAAGCATTAGCGTCACGAAAGTCAGAAATAACAATAAAAACATTTCCTTACCTTTGAAGAGCTTCCTCTGGTGGCAATGCCAAGTGTCCTAACTACACAGTGAATGTTTGTTTTGTTTGATAACATCCATTTTTATAGCCTAACACGAAACATTTGTAAACCGCTTGCGTTGTGATTTCCGCCTCATTCAACTTTGTCCAAAGCATTCGTGGTAATTACACACACTAAACAAACGTTTATCCAGTCATGATTGGTTTCATTGCAATCCTCTGGTTGTTACAAACACAACTACACGTGATGGTTCTTTTCCCGGGACGTATTGACCGAAACAAACCGATTTGAAGACACCAATCAATGACCTCATTGCGCACCAGTGGTATTTTGATTGTCTGTATTTTGGCCCAATGACCACTGATCATCTTGAAATCTAGCTTGGAAGATAGCCAATGAGCTGAGGTAAATGGCAATATGTAATGGTTATACGTTCGAAGACCAGCCTTTGTCGTAAACTCTGGCATAAAAGAGGTTCATTCGCCATTGTAAATCCTACTTGACGGAGCGTTACGTTAAGTGTTACGCATAGCAGTATATAGTCAATAGCATTTTCAGCAAGTTTATATATTTAAATATGGCGAATAAATCAGGAAAAGCTAAAACAAAGTCTAGGTATAGGAAATTGATAGAGAAGGCGAGACCGAGTACATTTTTTTTGTTTTTTTTGGTGTGTGTTAGAATAGCATTTATGTAGTTTGTATATAGTTCTTTCCTTCAAAATGTATCACTGTTCCAATTCGGCCACTTGGGTACATTTGGTTGACTTCATGCTCAATGTAGTGTAGCTCGCTCATTTTCAAAAACTTTCAAAAACTTTGCTCAGCTATTGTTGCCATCTTATGTTCTTCATTAAACTCATCCCCAGCATCCTATCTGTATGTTTGGCTGTTCTTGGTAATTTGAAAGATGATGCAGCAACAATAAAAAACAGAAAACGTATGTTTATTTCCTTGTGTTTTTTCTACCATATCTATTGTGTTATATTCTCCTACATTCAATTCACATTTACACAAAATGTAGAGTGTTTCCTTTCAAATGATACCAAGAATATGCATATCATTGCTTCTGGGCCTGAGCTCACTGGCAGTTAGATTAGGGTATGTCTTTAGACGGAAATTGAGAAGAAGGGGGGTACCCCAAAGGAGTTAAGCTTTAGCTCGACCCATCTCTTTAAAACGTCTTATGGCTGGGGGCAGTATTGAGTAGCTTGGATGAATAAAATGCCCAGAGTAAACTGCCTGCTACTCAGGCCCAGAAGCTAAGATATGCATATTATTAGTATATTTGGAAGTTTCTAAAACTGTTTGAGTGATGTCTGTGAGTATAACAGAACTCATATGGCAGGCAAAAACCTGAGAAAAAATCCAACCAGGAAGTGGGAAATCTGAGGTTTGTAGTTTTTCCATTGTATGACCTACCATTTTGAAGCTATGTATCTCTGCTTTTATCCAATGTAAAAAACACAATTTCAAATTTTGCTACATACTGTAAGACTGAATCAAGGCGGTCGGTCACAATTTGACACCAATGGCTAATGTATGTATGGAAAGCTGTTGATTATCTTGTAAACGGATTCATTGTTTACAAGCAAACATGTAAATGAGGAAACAGACTATCGAATATACAGTGTCTATGGGGTCATATTGGACTTCCTAAGGCTTCCACTAGATGTCAACAGACTTGTTTCAGGCTTCTACTATGAAGGAGGGGGGAATGAGAGCACTTTCAATCAGGTGTCTGGCATGAGCTGATTACGCGCGCTCCCGTGAGAGCGACCTGCAATTCTAAAGACAAATTCATTCTCAGGTTGAAACATTATTGAAGATTTATGTTAAAAACATCCTAAAGATTGATTCTATACATCGTTTGACATGTTTCTACAAACTGTACTGTTACTTTTCATCGCGTCGTGAATTTGGATTTATGAACTCAAGGCGCGAAAAAAAAGGAGGTATTTGGACATAAATTATGGACTTTATCGAACAAAACAAACATTTATTGTGGAACTGGGATTCCTGGGAGTGCATTCTGATGAAGATCATCAAAGGTAAGTGAATATATATATATATATATATTTTTTAGAGACATTTTACCCCCTTTTCTCCTCAATTTCATGGTATCCAATTGTTAGTAATTACTATCTTGTCTCATCGCTACAACTCCCGTACGGGCTTGGGAGAGGCGAAGGTTGAAAGCCATGCGTCCTACAAAACACAACCCAACCAAGCCGCACTGCTTCTAAACACAGCGTGCATCCAACCCGGAAGCCAGCCGCACTAACGTGTCGGAGGAATCACCGTGCACCTGGCGACCTTGGTTAGCATGCACTGCGCCCGGCCCGCCACAAGAGTCTCTGGTGCGCGATGAGACAAGGATATCCCTACCGGCTAAACCTTCCCTAACCCGGACGAGGCAAGGCCAATTGTGCTTCACCCCACGGCCCTCCCGGTCACAGCCTGCTTCGACAGAGCCTGGGCGCAAACCAAGAGTCTCTGGTGGCACAGCTTGCGCTGCGATGCAGTGCCCTAGACCACTGCGCCACCCAGGAGGCTGGTAAGTGAATATTTATAATGCTATTTCTGACTTTTACTGACTCCACAACATGGAGGATATCTGTATGGCTTGTTTTTGTGTCTGACCGCCGTAATCAGATTATTGCATGGTGTGCTTTTTCGGTAAAGCTTTTTTGAAATCTGACACAGCGGTTGCATTAAAGCTTGATCCGAGCGTTCTGTACTAACAACAGCAGTCAAGCCCCCAAGCTAACTTGCTAAATTTCTATCTACCTCCAGAGAACAGCTCACTGAACATTACTCGCCCTAGCAGAGCTGCTTAGATTGTTTTTATGTTATCCAGAACATTGGTGACTGCAACTGTGCTGTCAAATTGTCCATTAGTAAATTCAGAGCATTTCGCTCTCAGAGCGTTCAGTGTGTTCACTGTACGCTCTGGCTGATGACTAGGGTTGATCCAAAAGTTCTGACCTCACAACGGCAGTCAAGCACCCAAGCTAACTGGATGACATTGGCTCGCTTGCTAGCTACTTCTAGACACAAATGAGAGAACACCCCACTCTGATCATTTTACTCGCCCTAGCAGAGCTGGTTATGCTGTTTTCATGTTTTCCAGAGCGTTGGTGACTGTAACATGCTTACCATACAGTTCGCAGAGGTTCTGATGTGAACTTTGGACTGGTCTCTTTAGATCAAGAGAAGGTTTTTGATAGAGTGGACTATGAGTATCTGTTTAATGTTATGTCTGGGTTTGGGGAAAGGTTTTTGACCTGTGTGAAGATGTTGTATGCTGTGGCGTCATGTATGGCCAAGGTGGGAGGGGGGCTCAGTAGGCCAGTCTGGGTGAGACAGAGCATTAGACAAGGATGCCCTCTATTGGGGCAGTTATATACACTAGCCATTGAGCCATTTTGAGCCTGCTACGCAGGAGACTGCAGGGGGTGTGCTGGAAAGGCATGGGTGTGGTGACAGGCATAGCAGTGTCAGCATATGCAGATGAGATTTCTGTGCTGGTCATGGATGGTCAGGATATGCAGGCACTAGAGATTAGTCTAAAGGTGTATGAGGGAGCTTCATCAGCTAAGGTAAACTGGGGCAAGAGCAAAGCTCTGCTATGGGGGGACAAGGGCCCCTCCTCTGCTTCCAGGGGGTTTGCAGTGGGGTTGTGAAGGACTTCAAATGTTGGGAGTGTACCTGGGCTCAGAGAGGTGGGTCAGGAAGAACTGGGAAGGGCTGTGAACAGGCAGTGGTGTCAAGACTGGCCAGGTGGCATAGTCACTTTAACTCTACCTACATGTACAGTTGAAGTCGGAAGTTTACATACACTTAGGTTGGAGTCATTAAAACTAGTTTTTCAACCACTCCACAAATGTCTTGTTAGCAAACTATAGTTTTGGCAAGTCGATTAGGATATCTACTTTGTGCATGACAAAAGTCATTTTTCCAACAATTGTTTACAGATTATTTCACTTATAATTCACTGTATCACAATTCCAGTGGGTCAGAAGTTTACATACACTACGTTAACTGTGCCTTTAAACAGCTTGGAAAATTCCAGAAAATTATGTCATGGCTTTAGAAGCTTCTAATTTGAGTCAATTGGAGGTGTACCTGTGGATATATTTCAAGGCCTTCCTTCAAACTCACGGCCTCTTTGCTTGACATCATGGGAAAATAAAAAGAAATCAGCCCGTGGTACCTCAGAAAAAAATGTTAGACCTCCACAAGTCTGGTTCATCCTTAGGAGCAATTTCCAAACGCCTGAAGGTACCACGTGCATCTGTACAAACAATAATACGCAAGTATAAACACCATGGGATTACGCAGCCATCATACCGCTCAGGAAGGAGCTGCATTTAGTCTCCTAGAGATGAATGTACTTTGGTGTGAAAAGTGCAAATCAATCCCAGAACAACAGCAAAGGACCTTGTGAAGATGCTGGAGGAAACAGGTACAAAAGTATCTATATCTACAGTAAAACGAGTCCTATATCGACAGAACCTGAAAGGTCGCTCAGCAAGGAAGAAGCCACTGCTCCAAAACCGCCATAAAAAGACTATGGTTTGCAACTGCACATGGGGACAAAGATCGTACTTTTTGGAGAAATGTCCTCTGGTCTGGTGAACAAAAATAGAACTGTTTGGCAATAATGACCATCGTTATGTTTGGAGGAAAAAGGGGGAGGCTTGAAAGCAGAAGACCACCATACCAACCGTGAAGCACGGGGGTGGCAGGATCATGTTGTGGGGGTGCTTTGCTGCAGGAGGTACGGTGCACTTCACAAAATAGACGGCATCATGAGGAAGGGAAATTATGTGGATATATTGAAGCAACATCTCAAGACCTCAGTCAGGAAGTTAAAGCTTGGTCGCAAATGGTCTTCCAAATGGACAATGACCCCAAGCATACTTACAAAGTTGTGGCAAATTGGCTTAAGGACAACAAAGTCAAGGTTTTGGAGTGACCATCACAAAGCCCTGACCTTAATCTCATTGAACATTTGTGGCAGAACTGAAAAAGCGTGTGCGAGCAAGGAGGCCTACAAACCTGACTCAGTTACACGAGCTCTGTCAGGAGGAATGGGCCAACATTCTTATTGTGGAAAGCTTGTGGAAGGCTAGTCGAAACGTTTGACCCAAGTTAAACTATTTAAATACAATGCTACCAAATACTAATGGAGTGTATTCTGACCCACTGGGAATGTGATTCAAGAAATAAAATCTGAAATAAATCATTCTCTCTACTATTATTCTGACATTTCACATTCTTAAAATAAAGTGGTGATCCTAACGGACGTAAAACAGGGAATTTTTATGCCAGGAATTGTGAAAAACTGAGTTTAAATGCATTTGGCAAAGGTGTATGTAAACTTCCGACTTCAACTGTACATATTACCTCAATTACCTCGACTAACCGTTGCCCCCGCACATTGATTGACTCTGTACCGGTTCCCCCTGTATGTAGCCTCACTTCTGTTATTTTACAGCTGCTTTTTAATTATTTGTTACTTTTATTTTTTACTTAACACTTATTTGTCTTACAACTGCATTGTTGGTTAAGGGCTTGTAAGTAAGAATTTCGCTATTGTATTCGGCGCATGTGACAAATACAATTTGATTTGATTTGAGATGTGGAGAAGTCTGTCGATAATAAAGCACTGCTCTGCCTTTTTAACTACACTATGAACAAGGCAGGTCCTACAGGCTCTTTTGTCGCACCTGGACTACTGTTTAGTCTTGTGGTCAGGTGCCGCAAAGAGACTCTGAAAAATACAATTGGCTCAGCACAACATGGCTGGCCCTTTAAAAAGTACATGGAGAGCTAACATAAAAAATATGCATGTACATCTCTCATGGCTCAAAGTGGGAGAAAGGTTGACTTCATCACTACTTGTTTTTGGACATGCTGAATACACCGTGGTGTCTATTTAAACTACTAGCACACAGCTCAGACACCCATGCATACCCCACAAGACATGCAACCAGAGGTCTCTTTACAGTCCCCAAGTCCAGAACTGACTTATGGGAGGCGCACAGTACTACATAGAGCCATGACTAGATTGAACTCTATTCCACATCAGGTAACTGATGTAAGCAGTAGAATCAGATTTAAAAAACATATGGAACAGCGGGGACTGTGAAGAGACACACACACACGTAGGCACAGACACACATACACATGATAAGACACGTGTTCTACACACACATACACATAGATGTTGTATTGTAAATATGTGACAGTGGAGTAGTGGCCTGAGGGAACACATTAAATGTATTGGACAAAGTGTTGTGAAATGTAAAGTCGTGTAATATTTTAAATTGTATATAACTGCCTTCATGTTGCTGGACTTCCAGGAAGAGTAGCTGGTGCCTTGGCAGCAGCTAACGGGGATCCTTAATAAATACAAATACAAGTACAAATGTAACTCATGTTCATTTGCGTGTTCCTTAAAGTCTCGATGCTTATTTTTGCCTCAGGATATTCATTTAACACCATTTCATTTAGGAAAGAGTAACATGCAAATGTATCTTGGATATTACAAGTTTCTTCCAAACTAACAGCCCCTCATTATACTCTACAGCCAAACAAACTCAACATGTGTCAGCTATGTGATAAGTAAATAGATATTTTGTTTATTCTTTGAAAACCTGAGGCCATTGTGGAGTAGTGCCTCTACCTGGCAGATTATCATCTTTTGCTCAGCCTGGTGAAATGGGCAGGCAATGACATAGAGAGGATAAGAAACCCAATGCTGCCAATTTCTGCAGAAAACCAACCGTGCACACCATTGCGGAAACCAAGTAATTCAATAACGTTGCTCCAACACAACATCTCCACTTTTTGACAGAGTCAACACAGAACTGCCTAAATTAGCATTTGTGCTGGTGTGTGTGAAAAAGATACACTAGCTGGGGAAATACAGTCAATAAGTCGTAGAATGGGCAACAACACCTGTCACCCCCGTCTACACCTCCTTTCATCCACTTTCTTCTACCTGGCTATGTTGCCATGGCAACTACAGCGTTTAAGCACATACAGTATAGTAGGCTCTGGGGGTCCACCTAAGCTTGTAGACTTGGCCAGACAAATAGGGTTTGGTTCACCTTAAGTGATTCAAATGAAGCCTTAATAACTAATTAACTAATTTGGGGGTAGGGCAGCATTTCATTCCTCAGAGAGAGACGACAATAGATGAAACTCCTGTTTTTGCCAGCCAGATGTTCACGTGTAGATGAGAGGACATTTTCATTTTAGGTGTATGAAATGTGTCGTAGTCCAGTAGGCTATCACACAACATGTGTGGTTTTTATTACCTGTGGTGTATGATGAATCAATTATTAAACCCCTACTGTGTCAGACCTTAATTCAAAATGAAATTCCCCCATGCCCAAGTTTCATGTTAAAGGTGAACTCCACTCAAAAACGATATATAGTTTTATATAGTAATATATATATATATATATAAATATTAGTCCACTCTTGATACAGTCCCAAAATGTTTTGCATGTCAGCAGTCAAGTTTTCAAGATATTGGCCTTAAGAAGAAAAGTGTCACCTGCCACATTATCATGCTAAATAGCTTCATAGTCCATCAGGCGGTTCTTACAGATGTCTAAACTGCTGAATAATGGATGTTGTTATTGTCAGCTCTAGTGTTGAATGGTATATCAGTACCACAGTAATATCACAGTACCAAAACTTCATAATACTTATGATACCAACATTTTAGAATACCATAGTACTATTTCATATGACTATTTCACTTTTGTTTCTAAATTCAGTTGAATTTAGGCGTCCTGCTGGCGGAACAACTTCCGGTGAAACTGGAGGGCGCGTAATTCAAATAAATAATCATAAATATTATGGATTTTAAACATTTAGGTACATATAAGTGTCTAATATCTGCTGAAATCTTAAATTCTTGTTAATCTAACTGCACTGTCCGATTTACAGTAGCTATTACAGCGAAAACATGCCATGCGATTGTTTGAGGACGTCGCCCCACATCAAAATATTTTTCCACCGGCACAGGTTTCATACATTCACATTTAACGATTAAATATTCACTTACTTTTTGAAAATCTTCCCCTGATTTGTCATTCAAAGGGTCCCAGCTATAACATGTAGTGTTGTTTTGTTAGATAAAATCCTTCTTTATATCCCAAAACGTCAGTTTAGTTGGCGCCATCGATTTGAGTAATCTACTCGAACAACTTGCAGAGAAAGGAATCTGAAAATCTACCCCTAAACTTTGTTTCAACAAGTCAAAATATGTTTCTATTTACTCCTCAGATATCCTAAAATGTAATCAAACTATAATATTTATTTCGGAAAGAAGTATGTTCAATAGGAAACCGATTTTAGCAGGTGCGTAATTCCTTCATTGCGAGCTCAAACACGAATTTCCAAGAGTGTGTCCTTCTACTAAAACTGTTATTTCTTATTTGATTTTGAAGTTACAAGCCTGAAACATTGAAAATAGACTGCTAACAGTGGAAGCCAAAGGAATTTACAATATGACCTTTCTCTTGCATTTCTAAGAGGATGATCTCTCTCAACAAAAAAATCTGGTTGGTTTTTCTTTGGATTATCTCCTACCAAATCTATTGTGTTATATTCTCCTACAGTATTTTAACATTTCTACAAAAAGCAAAGTGTTTTCTTTCCAATTGTACCAATTACAGTGGGGCAAAAAAGTATTTAGTCAGCCACCAATTGTGCAAGTTCTCCCACTTAAAAAGATGAGAGAGGCCTGTAATTTTCATCATAGGTACACTTCAACTATGACAGACAAAATGAGAAAAAAAATCCAGACAATCACATTGTAGGATTTTTAATGAATTTATTTGCAAATTATGGTGGAAAATAAGTATTTGGTCAATAACAAAAGTTTATCTCAATACTTTGTTATATACCCTTTGTTGGCAATGACAGAGGTCAAACGTTTTCATCCAAGATGGCGTAGCAGTCGGACGTGTGTTTTGTCTTGTCCCGTCCTGTATAGTGTAAATATAGTTTTTTTCCTCTTTTTTTTCCCGTATATATTTCGTACATATTTTAATCTCACTTCCCAACCACAGGCTGAATATATTCTCCTGCAACCCGCATCACCCAATGTGGTACGGATCTGCTTTTTCTATGCTTTAGAATCGGAACCCTCACCAGAAGCTAGCCGCTAACTAGCTACTAGCTAGCCACTGCTAGCGGTCTTCAACGCTAACTAGGACACCAGCGCGACATCTACCCAAAGCATATCAGACTGCTTTTTCTCTACCACATCTCCGGATTCCTACCGCAAGCTCTGAAGCTTTATACCGGATCATCGTAAATAGCTAGCTGCAATCCGAGTGGCTACTCCTGGCTAACGTCTCTGTCCCAGAGCAAGCACCAGTTAGCCTGGAGCTAGCCTCGAGCTAAGCCCATCTCCCGACTACCCGAAGAGGTCCAAAAATACCTAATTTGCCAATTGGCCTGGACCCTCTACTGACCCTCTACTGCCGACACAGAGCCCCGCCGATCCATCACGACTGGTCCGCCGACATAATCGTCCGAGGGGGTTTCAACAGGCTTTTCCGCTGCGACATCGCCAAAGATCCATCTGCTGGCCAAGGCCCGCGAGCTTTCTGAATCGCTGTATCTCCAGCTCACCGCATGCTAACCGTCTGTACCACCGCGTCCCAATCACTCTCTGACCCCATTTACTTTCTATCTCTTTTTGATTTTTAATTTGTTTATACCTTCCGGAAACCTGCCTCACCCAATGTGATACGGAATCGCTGTTACTTTTACTCTTATTTTTATTTTTATGACACACTCAAGAACCTCCAGACGCTAACCAGCTAACTAGCTACAAGCTAGTTAGTCATTGTTAGTTAAAAAAAAAAAAAAAAAACTGGATAACACTCGCCAGCCCCCCTGCCCATCCACCGCTGCCCCCTGGACACTGATCTCTTGGCTACATAGCTGACGCACGCTGGACTGTCCATTAATCACGGTACTCCTTTCTGCTTGTTTGTCTTACCTGTCGGCCCCGTTGCCTAGTCAACGCCATTTTACCTGCTGTTTGTTGTGCTAGCGGATTAGCCTCGCCTACTGTTTTTAGCTAGCTTTCCAAATTCAACACCTGTGATTACTGTATGCCTCGCTGTATGTCTCTCTCAGATGTCAATATGCCTTGTATACTGTTGTTCAGGTTAGTTATAATTGTTTTAGTTCACAATGGAGCCCCTAGACCCACTCTGCATACCCCTGTTACCTCCTTTGTCCCACCTCCCACACATGCGGTGACCTCACCCATTACAACCAGCATGTCCAGAGATACAACCTGTCTCATCATCACCCAGTGCCTGGGCTTACCTCCGCTGTACCCGCACCCCACCATACCCCTGTCTGTGCATTATGCCCTGAATTCTACCATGCTCAGAAACCTGCTCCTCTTATCCTCTGCCCCCAACGCTCTAGGCGACCAGTTTTGATAGCCTTTAGCCGCACCCTCATACTACTCCTTCTCTGTTCCGCGGGTGATGTGGAGGTAAACCCAGGCCCTGCATGTCCCCAGGTACCCTCATTTGTTGACTTCTGTGATCGAAAAAGCCTTGGTTTTATGCATGTCAACATCAGAAGCCTCCTCCCTAAGTTTGTTTTACTCACTGCTTTAGCACACTCTGCTAACCCTGATGTCCTTGCCGTGTCTGAATCCTGGCTCAGGAAGGCCACCAAAAATTCAGAGATTTCCATACCCAACTATAACATCTTCCGTCAAGATAGAACTACCAAAGGGGGCGGAGTTGCAGTCTACTGCAGAGATAGCCTGCAAAGTAATGTCATACTTTCCAGGTCCATACCCAAACAGTTCGAACTACTAATTTTGAAAATTACCCTCTCCAGAAATAAGTCTCTCACTGTTGCCGCCTGCTACCGGCCACCCTCAGCTCCCAGCTGTGCCCTGGACACCATTTGTGAATTGATCGCCCCCATCTAGCTTCAGAGTTTGTTCTGTTAGGTGACCTAAACTGGGATATGCTTAACACCCCGGCAGTCCTACAATGTAAGCTAGATGCCCTCAATCTCACTCAAATCATCAAGGAACCCACCAGGTACAACCCTAACTCTGTAAACAAGGGCACCCTCATAGACGTCATCCTGACCAACTGGCCCTCCAAATACACCTCCGCTGTCTTCAACCAGGATCTCAGCGATCACTGCCTCATTGCCTGTATCCGCCACGGAGCTGCAGTCAAACGACCACCCTCATCACTGTCAAACGCTCCCTAAAACACTTCTGTGAGCAGGCCTTTCTAATCGACCTGGCCCGGGTATCCTGGAAGGACATTGACCTCATCCCGTCAGTTGAGGATGCCTGGTCATTCTTTAAAAGTAACTTCCTCACCATTTTAGATAAGCATGCTCCGTTCAAAAATGCAGAATCAAGAACAGATACAGCCCTTGGTTCACTCCAGACCTGACTGCCCTCGACCAGCACAAAAACATCCTGTGGCGGACTGCAATAGCATCGAATAGCCCCCGTGATATGCAACTGTTCAGGGAAGTCAGGAACCAATACACGCAGTCAGTCAGGAAAGCTAAGGCCAGCTTCTTCAGGCAGAAGTTTGCATCCTGTAGCTCCAACTCCAAAAAGTTCTGGGACACTGTGAAGTCCATGGAGAACAAGAGTACCTCCTCCCAGCTGCCCACTGCACTGAGGCTAGGTAACACGGTCTCCACCGATAAATCCACGATTATCGAAAGCTTCAATAAGCACTTCTCAACGGCTGGCCATGCCTTCCGCCTGGCTAATCCAACCTCGGCCAACAGCTCCGCCCCGCAGCTCCTCGCCCAAGCCTCTCCAGGTTCTCCTTTACCCAAATCCAGATAGCAGATGTTCTGAAAGAGCTGCAAAACCTAGACCCGTACAAATCAGCTGGGCTTGACAATCTGGACCCTCTATTTCTGAAACTATCTGCCGCCATTGTCGCAACCCCTATTACCAGCCTGTTCAACCTCTCTTTCATATCGTCTGAGATCCCCAAGGATTGGAAAGCTGCCGCAGTCATCCCCCTCTTCAAAGGGGAGACACCCTGGACCCAAACTGCTATAGACCTATATCCATCCTGCCCTGCCTATCTAAGGTCTTCGAAAGCCAAGTCAACAAACAGGTCACTGACCATCTCGAATCCCACCGTACCTTCTCCGCTGTGCAATCTGGTTTCCGAGCCGGTCACGGGTGCACCTCAGCCACGCTCAAGGTACTAAACGATATCATAACCGCTATCGATAAAAGACAGTACTGTGCAGCCGTCTTCATCGACCTCGCCAAGGCTTTCGACTCTGTCAATCACCATATTCTTATCGGCAGACTCAGTAGCCTCGGTTTCTCGGATGACTGCCTTGCCTGGTTCACCAATTACTTTGCAGACAGAGTTCAGTGTGTCAAATCGGAGGGCATGCTGTCCGGTCCTCTGGCAGTCTCTATGGGGGTGCCACAGGGTTCAATTCTCGGGCCGACTCTTTTCTCTGTATATATCAATGATGTTGCTCTTGCTGCGGGCGATTCCCTGATCCACCTCTACGCAGACGACACCATTCTATATACTTTCGGCCCGTCATTGGACACTGTGCTATCTAACCTCCAAACGAGCTTCAATGCCATACAGCACTCCTTCCGTGGCCTCCAACTGCTCTTAAACGCGAGTAAAACCAAATGCATGCTTTTCAACCGATCGCTGCCTGCACCCGCATGCCCGACTAGCATCACCACCCTGGATGGTTCCGACCTTGAATATGTGGACATCTATAAGTACCTAGGTGTCTGGCTAGACTGCAAACTCTCCTTCCAGACTCACATCAAACATCTCCAATCGAAAATCAAATCAAGAGTCGGCTTTCTATTCCGCAACAAAGCCTCCTTCACTCACGCCGCCAAGCTTACCCTAGTAAAACTGACTATCCTACCGATCCTCGATTTCGGCGATGTCATCTACAAAATGGCTTCCAACACTCTACTCAGCAAACTGGATGCAGTCTATCATAGTACCATCCGTTTTGTCACCAAAGCACCTTATACCACCCACCACTGCGACTTGTATACTCTAGTCGGCTGGCCCTCGCTACATATTCGTCGCCAGACCCACTGGCTCCAGGTCATCTACAAGTCCATGCTAGGTAAAGCTCCGCCTTATCTCAGTTCACTGGTCACGATGGCAACACCCATCCGTAGCACACGCTCCAGCAGGTGTATCTCACTGATCATCCCTAAAGCCAACACCTCATTTGGCCGCCTTTCGTTCCAGTACTCTGCTGCCTGTGACTGGAATGAACTGCAAAAATCGCTGAAGTTGGAGACTTTTATCTCCCTCACCAACTTCAAACATCAGCTATCCGAGCAGCTAACCGATCGCTGCAGCTGTACATAGTCTATTGGTAAATAGCCCACCCATTTTCACCTACCTCATCCCCATACTGTTTTTTTATTTTATTTATTTATTTATTTACTTTTCTGCTCTTTTGCACACCAATAGCTCTACCTGTACATGACCATCTGATCTTTTATCACCCCAGTGTTAATCTGCAAAATTGTATTATTCGCCTACCTCCTCATGCCTTTTGCACACATTGTATATAGACTGCCCATTTTTTTTCTACTGTGTTATTGACTTGTTAATTGCTTACTCCATGTGTAACTCTGTGTTGTCTGTTCACACTGCTATGCTTTATCTTGGCCAGGTCGCAGTTGCAAATGAGAACTTGTTCTCAACTAGCCTACCTGGTTAAATAAAGGTGAAATAAAAAAATAAAATAAAATAAAAAAGTCTTCACAAGGTTTTCACACACTGTTGCTGGTATTTTGGCCCATTCCTCCATGCAGATCTCCTCTAGAGCAGTGATGTTTTGGGGCTGTTGCTGGGCAACACGGACATTCAACTCCCTCCAAAATGTGATCATTTTGACCCCACGGGGTGAGATCATGCGTGGAGCCCCAGATAGAGGGAGATTATCAGTGGTCTTGTATGTCTTCCATTTCCTAATAATTGCTCCCAGTTCCAACAGGTGCCATTAATGCAGGTAACGAGTGGAGGACAAAGGAGCCTCTTAAAGAAGAAGTTACAGGTCTGTGAGAGCCAGAAATCTTGCTTGTTTGTAGGTGACCAAATACTTATTTTCCACCATAATTTGCAAATAAATTCATTAAAAATCCTACAATGTGATTTTCTGGATTTGTTTTCTCATTTTGTCCGTCATAGTTGAAGTGTACCTATGATGAAAATGACAGGCCTCTCTCTTCTTTTTAAGTGGGAGAACTTGCACAATTGGTGGCTGACTAAATCATTTTTTACCCCACTGTATATGCATATCCTGGCTTCAGAGCCTGAGCTACAGGCAGTTTACTTTGGGCACGTCATTCAGGCAGGAAATTGAGAAAAAAGGGGCCTATCCCTATGAAGTTTTAAGCAACACTAGTCTCTTGTATGCGACAGTCCAATACTGTCCACTTCACTTTCATGCACATATCACTTGTGGGAGCTGTAATCAGCCAGCCGGCAGCCACATTCCCTTCCAGCCATCACTCATCTGCTTCGCTCAGTCTGCAGAGTGCATTGTGAGCAAAGTTGATACATTGTATAATTTCATAAAGCACAGGCCAGTCTGAGTAGGCTTTGCAAGTTTGCTGTCACGCAGTCTCTAGGTGCCAGAGAGGAAAAATAGAGCACAGCTTCACGACAGGTAGGCTTGCAGCTTTACATCAAAGACAACGTATTGTCTCCAGCTCAAACGGTAATAAAAAATATGACCCATATTACTGGAGCTACCTTTTTTCCCTGCGCGTTTTCACACTGATTTTATATAATTTCACAAACCATGTCGCAGGTTGTTTTAAACTAATCCCAGGTTGCTAATTATTGGTCTGATAAACAATTTTGTTCCGTCAGGCAAATGTGATTGGCGCATGAAGAAAGTAAAAGGTCTGCTTCACCACTCGTGAGATGTGTTTCAAAGGAAGGATTCATATAGGCCTAATATAGGCCTAAACTATATCAAACAATCTATCTCTTTCTGATGGTCCTGATATTCTGTTTGGTGCTTAACGTTTTCAAGTTGGGAACTGTGTGTGTATGTGTTTGTTGGAGAGAGAGTTGTGTGTGTATGTGTTTGTGGGAGAGAGAGTTGTGTGTGTGTATGTGTTTGTGGGAGAGAGAGTTGTGTGTGTGTGTATGTGTTTGTGGGAGAGAGAGTTGTGTGTGTGTGTATGTGTTTGTGGGAGAGAGAGTTGTGTGTGTGTATGTGTTTGTGTTTGTGGGAGAGAGGTGTGTGTGTGTGTGTGTGTGTGTGTGTGTGTGTGTGTGTGTGTGTGTGTGTGTGTGTGTGTGTGTGTGTGTGTGTGTCTGTGTGTGTGTTTGAGAGAGAGAGGGAGAGGGAGGGAGGGAGCTCTGTGTGGGTCTCTTTACTGAAGGGTAAAGAAGGTTTCATGCAGTGTTTTCTGCTTACTGCAAACAATGCAATGCAGATCATTATGCATGTATATTCCTTTCCCCCATTTCTCCAGCCAAATCACAGATAGGCCTTTGAAAATTTGAGCAAATCAGTCATTCTATGCAGCATTGTATTATACAGTGTGAAGTTAAATTCTATATGTGTTGTATTGAGTAGAAGTGTGAATATAAGGGACATGTTTTCTGTGTAGCACATTCTCATAATGTTTAGAAAAGAAAAAGCGTCAGAGAGAATGGATGAAGAGGATGCTAGGTCACTCAGAATGTTTTTCCCTGTGGTGTCGTGATAATACTCGGTGTCGTGATACTTGGTCTGGTATGGTATTGTTAGTAAAATGTTGGTATCGTGACAACACTAGTCAGCTCAGCTCTCTCACTACCCATGGTCTATCAGCTAATAAGTCGTGAGTTATGTCAAAATATGAAGACTCACTCCTAGCCTTAACCCCCACCCCTTCAAATATGTTAAGGACTGGAGCAGACATCTCAGTATGATAACATCTAACTGTCCCCTCCATGTATTCTAACAAGCTTCAAGACAACATTTTGTGAGACGTTTTTAGGCAGGCACATACAAAGACAATAGGCCAATTGCTGATGGGCCTTTCCTTTACAATTGGAACTATGGGAAGCATCTACAGTAAAATATCCTAATTTTTTTCTCTGGTCCTTTCAAAATCTAATGAGACCTCCAATATAAGTTGGCTGGTCTGTCTATGTACATTAAGGACCACACAGCAGCTTTTCCTGGACAGGGAGATACACACTCAACAGGAAAGTGTGTCTGGCAGATCGAGCAGCAAATATTTCAGGATTTAGCTGGCCAATGCTACCACTTTAGTAATAATGACATTCTTGCTCATTTTAAAGAAGTACTATTCATTTGGTTAGATTTGTCTTTTTGATTAAGATTAAAATATTTTAAAGTAGAAGCTTTGAAATAGGAAGCTTATTAGTTCAAAAGGACTGACGTTCTCTATCGTTTTTGAATTGTATTTAAGACATTGAGAGCCTCAGATGATTTTCAGCAGATTTAAACCTTTTCTTTAAATTACACAATGTACGGCTTCAGCTAGCCCTTGCAGTTTTGTTTAGATTACAATGTTCTTCATTCTTTCTACAACAGGTCTTACTTTCTCAAAATGTATGAGTAATTTCATCCACATCTCAAATGACTGACAGACAGATTGTGTTAGATGAGGCTAATGACATGTTTGAACACAATATTATTGCAAATAACAGTTTATTTACTCCCAATCTTTCATGGGAAAATGGAATTAATAATTTAGTAGATTAAAACCAGAAATGTTGGACAGTGAATGTGTGGGTTAAAAAATTTTTTTACGGAAACTGTCAGATGCATTATGTATTACATTTGTTTGGTGGCAGGTAGCATAGCAGTTAAGAGCATTGGGCCAGTAACCCAAAGGTTGCTGGTTCAAATCCCAGAGCTGCCTAGGTGAAAAATCTGTTGATGTATCCTTGAGCAAGGCACTTAACCCTAATTGCTCTGGATAAGAGTGTCTGCTAAAATTACAATGTAAATGTTTGTATGGGGTAAATAATTGGTCAGATGGTAAGAAAATACATATGCTAACAGGTTGGATTGTTTCTATTGGTTATTTAAGTCACATGTCATTGAGTTCTCCCTATGGGCATAGGGATGAGTGAACAGTGACTCATGAATCCCAACATGGTCATAAGTCATGCAAGTCACATTCTGTACAACATATAAGTATAATGCATTACCTATTTGGTATTATACTGTAAGTGATTGAGCGATCACGAGAAATATATTTTCCAGTGGTAAATATATATCTTATCGTAGTCATCATTTCCCCCCAAGTCTGGTATCATCTGTGATTCAATTTGGAACATCCATTGAACAGTTAGGCTGTGACTACATGATAATGCTTTAATTTGTATAGTGTATTATGGGTGAAAGCATAAGCTAACTTTACATTAGTCTCTGCAATGAAGCATGTCTTGTTTAATTAAACACAACCAACAGTCCTGTCTCTCTAAATGGATTCTGATTGTGTATGTGTTATTGTGATGAAACAGTTGGCCAGGCTCAAGTTAACAAGGATCCACTATCAGAACATGTCTTGGTGTTACAGTGATTTGTATTGAACCCATTCCATCCTGGTAAAGTGCAAATCTCAGTAGTTTGTGACAAACTGTATATGACACTAAAGCAAGCAACATGTGAGCCCTGTGTATTTAGTTTGACCTTTCACTGCAAGCATGTTGTGTGACTTAGTGTTAACATACGGTTGTGTTTAGGAGTGGAAACAGTTTCATTCTGAGTCTCACTAGGTCCACCCTGAAAACAGAGCTGCACAAGCTTCTGTCGAAAATGATTGATGGGTAAATAACTGAAACTTTGATGTTTCATTGCCGGAACGCTCTGAAAAAACTGCCAGGCTACTGTAATATCAATGTAGTGGAGGAATCACAGCAGAAGGAGAAACTTTGTTGATGCAGTGTTTGTATTCAAGTCTTTCAACTGGAAGATCTTAGATGATGGATGACGTTGGCTGAAGAGCAATTCCTATTAAGAAGGGGGAAAAGGACAAACTAGAAAAGATAGAACGACAGTTATCAAAGGCCAGGAGTTCTTCCAGGTAAACCTCTTCAACGACTTTGTTGAAGAGGTTTATCTGGATGAACTCCTGGCCTTTGATAACCTACTACAAGACTGAAAACAGCCTGCCCATCGTAGTTCTCCAACTCACCTACTACAAGACTCAGTCTTATCTAAGGGCCTCTCTTTTGTACCTACATGTACAGATAAACCATTTCATACGAAAGTAGATCTGTTTACATTCTTTCGCAAGATTAAACTTAAGCATGTGTTTTCACAAAACACTGATTGGGCCAAGAAGCAGATCAAAGAACTGGAAACCATTTTAAGGCCAAAAGCAAATTCTGTCCCATGGTTTTAACAACTCCTCGATTAATACCTATTGTAGGTTAGTCGAACAAGAAGCCATGTCAGTATATACGAGACAAACAAACCACATTCAGAAGAATCTCACTAGAACAGAAGAACTGGCACTCAATGAATTAATGAAAGATTCATCTTTGGTTATAAAACCTGCAGACAAGGGCGGTGCTGTGGTTGTTTTAGACTGAAAAATATAAAGAAGAAATTCAGAGACAACTCAGCAATGAACGTTTCTATAGAAAACTGAGTGTTGATCCCACACAGGTGTTCCAAAGGGATATTTGCTCGAAACTGGAGCCCTATTAAACCACGTGACAGCTTCCACCCTGAGCAAATTAAAAGAGGACTTCCAAGAAGCACGTTTTTTAGACTGCGCCGTATATGCCACTCCACAGAAGATTATCTAGACAAAGCAGCGGCGATGCACATGAGGTTTCTAAGAAGAGGCTATCCCTCACAATGTGTGGATGAAGCTCATAATTTGGCATTGGAAAAAACATGAGATGAACTGCTACTAAAAGGACCCGCTAAAGCCAAAGAAGACTGTAATGTTCACAACTACATATACTTTGAATTTGCAAAAAGTTGGAGGTGTGGTCAAGAAACACTGGCATATTTTATCATCGGACCCAGCTTTGCCGGCTGAATTTAAATAACCATCACATATTGTGTATAGGAGAGGTCGCAATTTACGCGAAAAAATTGGTTCATGCCAACTGCCAGCCACAAAATAAAATTAGCCAAGCTCTTTTACGCCCTCTACCAAATGGTAGCTATAAATGCAGAGGATGCGCACAGTGCAACAATATGATGAAGTGTGAATATTTCTGACACCCACACACTGGAAAACGGTTCCAAATAAATGACATTATTACGTGTTCCACCACCCATTTTATTTACATTATTAAATGTCCATGTGGGCTCTGTTATGTCCTTAAAACCACCCGCTCTCTCAAACAGAGAATTAGTGAACATAAAAGTTCAATCGGGAGAAATGACAGGGATTATCCAGTCGCTGTACATTTTAATGACCTGAAGCATGACATTTCCACCTTTAGATTTTGTGGCACAGAGAAAGTTAAGATATCAGACAGGGGAGGTGATATTAATAATAATCATGTTTTTGGATTTTCACCCTCCAGACATTATTTCCTAAAGGACTTAATGATGAAATGCCTATGTATGTTATGTTGTGAATTTGCACATGAAATATGTGTCTCTTGTAGATTATTCTGGCGTTTCTCGTATGATGTACCCTATGACTAATGAAAACTTGCTATGTCCTCATTGAGATTTTACAGACGTGTTTAATACGCCTTATTTATACACTTTAGTAATATTTATGAAACGCATATTGTTATATTTGGTAGCACTTATTTATTTTTCCTTTGCCTCCAACCCCCTTCGATGTGTAGAACGGACGTGGGTGGGGCCAGGTCTACATAAGGGTGCAACTTTCAAAAAAATCCCAAAAGCTCTAACGAAGGCTGTGTGGCCGATACATAAGTTTATTAAAGATCGGTGATACTATCAAGAGCAGTGTGCGGTTTCCTTTTTCCTTCATCTTGTTCAATTGTTGCCATGCACCTGCAAATTAGATTGCTCAGATGTGCGAGTGCATTTAGAATTTTTTAAGATAAGAGTAATGACATTGTGTATGTAAACCATAAGACACTGCGGATTGCAACACAACATGAAAAGATGCAGGTTAAGTTAATGACATTCTCTGTTTTAATACTCTATTGAGATACTGAATGGTAGGCCTACAACCAGGAGGCATTTGATGAATGCAACTTAGTTCGATATGGATGTACATACTGAACATGGGAGAAACTGATATTGGTTTCCATGTTGACATAATTCCCCCTGCCTTTAGAACAGTTGTACCATTTCAAATATTATGCAAGGATGTAAATATGGGTATGAACAATACCGAAAACCCCAGTGCTCAGACTCTAGTCTCACGTCTATTTCCTGTTGACAGATCAGTAGTCGAGTGTGATGAAACGCAAGTCACATCTGTTGAAGATCAGCAACATATACTTAACATCACTGTACTACACCTTATAATCTTGTCACAAAAAAACGATCAATAACAGCACTGAGTAGGCCATAGGGCATATGAGAGCGTTTTGATGTTTGTTCTGAAATGAAGTAACCTACAATCAATTTTGAACTGGACCATCACATCACATCACCTCTTGTGCTGCCGTCTTCTGAAAGAGGACAACAAATTGGCCATTAGACAGCATGCATGGGAAGAAATTATTAGTAGCTAGTATAGTTATGGGTGAGCTATCGTGCCATGCTTCTCACTCTCTAACCTCTTGAGTGAAACGTGTACAGAACAGAATTTCATGTTCCATAGTTCTAGTTGTTAGTCTAATTGTCTGAAGGTGTATAAAGACTGCACCCCTAATCTACAAATAAGCACTGTGATTTGATGTACAGGATAAATTCAATATGCCCTGTTTTCTCAGTGAAAGTCTGTTGTACAGTACAATATGTACAGTACAACATGTTTCTGCATACAGTTTAGTTTCTCCTGTGGCTTGACTCACAAATGGCTCTGTCACACTATTGGACATATAAAAGGAAAATTAGTTCCATAGAGAGGGTGGCATGCAAAATCTATTACAAAAGCAAAAAATAGAGTCATTTGTCTGAAAGCTTCAATCACGACTGAATCACAGGAAAAATAACCTACTTAAACAACAGTGGAGCTCTCTCTGTCTGCCTCTGAAACAGCGCTGTAATTTCACATGGCAAGCATTCATGCGCCCTATCTGTGAGGTGTTTGGCTAACCTTCATCAACATTGGTCATGCAGACTCTCACCAGCAGCTAAATGGCAGGAGATTATATGAGAATGGTCTCCATCTGACATGGGTGACAGCTTGCATTATCTCCCAGATGTGCCTCCTCTCCCCAAGAGCCACGTTAGTATAGCCTTGAAGCAACATTTTATATGCAACACCCACACAGTCACAATCCCCACTCAAAAGTGTTAGACAATGTCCCGAGGGGATGCCTCCTATTTGCAGCATATTCAATTAGACAAGCCAATTCTCCCTAGGATAAGGGGAAGAATTCTACAGTACACATCATAATATATAATAGTTGGCCGCCCAACAACCTGCCCGCTTGACCCTATTCCCTCCTCTCTTCTCCAGACCATTTCCGGAGACCTTCTCCCTTACCTCACCTCGCTCATCAACTCATCCCTGACCGCTGGCTACGTCCCTTCTGTCTTCAAGAGAGCGAGAGTTGCACCCCTTCTGAAAAAACCTACACTCGATCCCTCCGATGTCAACAACTACAGACCAGTATCCCTTCTTTCTTTTCTCTCCAAAACTCTTGAACGTGCCGTCCTTGGCCAGCTCTCCCGCTATCTCTCTCAGAATGACCTTCTTGATCCAAATCAGTCAGGTTTCAAGACTAGTCATTCAACTGAGACTGCTCTTCTCTGTATCACGGAGGCCCTCCGCACTGCTAAAGCTAACTCTCTCTCCTCTGCTCTCATCCTTCTAGACCTATCGGCTGCCTTCGATACTGTGAACCATCAGATCCTCCTCTCCACCCTCTCCGAGTTGGGCATCTCCGGCGCGGCCCACGCTTGATTGCGTCCTACCTGACAGGTCGCTCCTACCAGGTGGCGTGGCGAGAATCTGTCTCCTGACCACGCGCTCTCACCACTGGCGTCCCCCAGGGCTCTGTTCTAGGCCCTCTCCTATTCTCGCTATACACCAAGTCACTTGGCTCTGTCATAACCTCACATGGTCTTTCCTATCATTGCTATGCAGACGACACACAATGAATCTTCTCCTTTCCCCCTTCTGATGACCAGGTGGCGAATCGCATCTCTGCATGTCTGGCAGACATATCAGTGTGGATGACGGATCACCACCTCAAGCTGAACCTCGGCAAGACGGAGCTGCTCTTCCTCCCGGGGAAGGACTGCCCATTCCATGATCTCGCCATCACGGTTGACAACTCCATTGTGTCCTCCTCCCAGAGCGCTATGAACCTTGGCGTGATCCTGGACAACACCCTGTCGTTCTCAACTAACATCAAGGCGGTGGCCCGTTCTTGTAGGTTCATGCTCTACAACATCCGCAGAGTACGACCCTGCCTCACACAGGAAGCAGCGCAGGTCCTAATCCAGGCACTTGTCATCTCCCGTCTGGATTACTGCAACTCGCTGTTGGCTGGGCTCCCTGCCTGTCATTAAACCCCTACAACTCATCCAGAACGCCGCAGCCCGTCTGGTGTTCAACCTTCCCAAGTTCTCTCACGTCACCCCGCTCCTCCGCTCTCTCCACTGGCTTCCAGTTGAAGCTCGCATCCGCTACAAGACCATGGTGCTTGCCTACGGAGCTGTGAGGGGAACGGCACCTCAGTACCTCCAGGCTCTGATCAGGCCCTACACCCAAACAAGGGCACTGCGTTCATCCACCTCTGGCCTGCTCGCCTCCCTACCACTGAGGAAGTACAGTTCCTGCGCAGGCCAGTCAAAACTGTTCGCTGCTCTGGCCCCCCAATGGTGGAACAAACTCCCTCACGACGCCAGGACAGCGGAGTCAATCACCACCTTCCGGAGACACCTGAAACCCCACCTCTTTCAGGAATACCTAGGATAGGATAAAGTAATCCTTCTCACCCCCCTTAAAAGATTTAGATGCACTATTGTAAAGTGGCTGTTCCACTGGATGTCTTAAGGTGAACGCACCAATTTGTAAGTCGCTCTGGATAAGAGCGTCTGCTAAATGACTTAAATGTAAATGTAATAATAAAAAGAAAAATGATTGGCTACAGTGACTGTCTGAATACATGATAATCAAGCCTCCTTGGGGATTGGATATCCTGTCAGCACTGTCAAAGTCACCCTCGCTTTATGCATTCATGTCTATTACCCCCCTGGGCCATGGTACACAGTACACACATATGTCCGAAGGAATAGAAGTGGCTGTAGCGGCAGGGGGACATGATTTCTATGCTGTAGAATATGAATTCAGCACTGATGATGAGGTAAAAAGGCTCGCCATTATGTAACCCTAGGATTAAATAATAATGATTTAGCTTTCTGGAGGGGTAATACTGAAAGTGACGGCTGGATTTTAAAGTTCCATAATAGTGCATACATTAAACCACTACTGGATCCAGGTACCGTGCCTTCAGAAAGTATTCACACCTCTTGACTTTTTCCCCCAAAATGTTGTTATACAGAATTCATTTAAAATAGATTAAATTGAGATGTTTGAGATGTTCCACCCCAAAGTTTTTTTAAACTAATTCATTCAATTATGAAAAGCTGAAATGTCTTGATTAAATAAGTATTCAACCCATTTGTTATAGCAAGCCTAAATAAGCCCAAGAGTAAAACATTGCTTAACAAGTCACATAATAAGTTGCATAGACTCCCTCTGTGTGCAATAATAATGTTAAACATTATTTTTGAATGACTACCACATCACTGTACCCCACACATTCAGTTATCTGTAAAGTCCCTCAGGTTTTCCAATGCCTCGCAAAAAGGGCACTGTCACGAGTGGCGCTCGGCGGTCGTCGTCACCGGCCTATTAGCTGCCACTGATTGTCTTTCCTCCCCCTCCTTGTATGTTTATTGGTAGCACCTGTTTATGTATGATTAGTTCGTCTTAAAAATGGCCCTACACCCAAACAAGGGCACTGCGTTCATCCACCTCTGGCCTGCTCGCCTCCCTACCACTGAGGAAGTACAGTTCCCGCTCAGCCCAGTCAAAACTGTTCGCTGCTCTGGCCCCCCAATGGTGGAACAAACTCCCTCACGACGCCAGGACAGCGGAGTCAATCACCACCTTCCGGAGACACCTGAAACCCCACCTCTTTAAGGAATACCTAGGATAGGATAAAGTAATCCTTCTCCCCCCTTAAAAGACCTAGATGCACTATTGTAAAGTGGCTGTTCCACTGGATGTCATAAGGTGAAAGCACCAATTTGTAAGTCACTCTGGATAAGAGCGTCTGCTAAATGACTTAAATGTAAATGTAAATGTCTTTATTAGACAGCCGGCCCGCCTGGTTGTTGTGCGGGATTATTTCAGTGTAACCTTCGGCTCTGTTGTAGAGGTACGTGTTAGTGCCTGGTCGTGACTTTTCCGTTGTAAATTTTCATTCCCTGTGTTTGGGGCCGTTACTATTGTGAGCACCCTGTGGTGCGTTGGTGCTATTAAAGACGCACAGCATTGCACTCTCTGTCTCCTGCGTTTGACTCCACACCCACGACACCCGCAGCATTACAGGCACCTATTGGTAGATGTAAAAAAATATATATTAAAAATGACATAAAATACAATATCCCTTATTGATACATTTGAATGGTGTATCAATTCACCCAGTCGCTACAAAGATACAGGTGTCATTCCTAACACAGTTGCCGGAGAGGAAGGAAACAACTCCGGGATTTCATGAGGACAATGGTGACTTTAAAACAGTTACAGAGTTTAACCTGTTGCTTCTACTCGGGATGCTTGCGTCCCAACTAGAGCTCTGGAAATGCAAATGCGCTACGCTAAATGCTAATAGTATTAGTTAAAACTCAAAAGTTCATTAAAATACACATGCAGGGTATCGAATTAAAGCTACACTCGTTGTGAATCCAGGCAACAAGTCAGATTTTTAAAATGCTTTTCGGCGAAAGCATGAGAAGCTATTATCTGATAGCATGTAACACCCCAAAAGACCCACAGGGGACGTAAACAAAATAATTAGCATTTCGGCGTTACACAAACCGCACAATAAAATAGAAAACATTCATTACCTTTCACCATCTTCTTTGTTGGCACTCCTAGATGTCCCATAAACACTATTTGGGTCTTTATTTCGATTAAATCGGTCCATATAAAGCCTAGATATCGTTATATGTAGACTGTGTGATAAACGAAAAAAACATTGTTTCAAAACGTAACGTCATTTTTTTTTATTCAAAAAGTCGACGATAAACTTTCACAAAACACTTCGAAATACGTTTGTAATGCAACTTTAGGTATTAGTAAACGTTAATAAGCGATAAAATTCATCAGGAGGCGATGTAAAGATCATTAGCTGTCCGTCTGGAAAAATGTCCGGCTAGAAACTCAACGAAAATATCCGGTCCTAGACCCGAGGAGATACGGTGCCCTGCATGTGTTTGACCAAGAAAAAACTCGAAGGGAAATGACAAGACTCTAGACACCGTGTGGAAGCTGTAGGTACTGCAACCTCAGTCAATTAATTGTGGTTCACCTTTATCAATGGGTTCAAGTAGCGCATGGATATATTTTCCCATTTTCAGTGATCAGTTTTCCTGTGCTTTTCGATGTAAATGCCGTTCTGGTAAAGCCACAGCAGTGATTTAACCAGTGTTTTCTATCCACACAGACTAAGCAAATGCATATACTATATTCCTGGCATGAGTAGCAGGGCGCTGAAATGTTGCGCGATTTTTAACAGAATGTTCAAAAAAGTAGAGGGTCGACTTAAGAGGTTAATGACTGTGATTGGAGAAAACGGAGGATGGATGAAAAACATTGTAGTTACTCCTCAATACTAACCTAATTGACAGAGTGAAAAGAATGAAGCCTGTACAGAATAAAAATATTCCAAAACATGGAAAATAAAGTAATAGTGCAAAAAATGTGGCAAAGCAATACACTTTTTGTCCTGAATAGAAGGTGTTTGGGCCAAATCCAATAAAACAATTTACTGAGTACCACTTTTTTCAAGCATAGTGGTGGCTGCAACATGTTATGATTATGCTTGTAGTCATTAAGGACTGGGAAGTTTTTCAGGATAAAAAAGAAACATAATGGAGCTAAGCACAGGAAACTCCTAATTCAGTCTGCTTTCCACAACACATTGGGAGATTAATTTACCTTTCAGCAGGACAATAACCGAAAACACAAGCCCAAATCTACACTGGAACTGCTTAACAAGAAGTCAGTGAACATTCCTGAGCGGCTGAGTTACAGTTTTGACTTAAATCTACTTGAAAATCTATGGCATGACTTGAAAATGGTTGTCTAGCAATGACCAACAACCAATTTGACAGATCCTGAAGAATTTTGAAAAGAATAATGGGCAAATGTTGCACAATCCAGGTATGGAAAGCTCTTACATGCTGACCAGATCGGACATGTCGAGCTGAGAAATAAATGTACGAATACACGTTATTCAATCATTGAACCCAAACTTCTCACGTGCGTCAGCGAGCGTCTGCGTGTCCAGATGCTTAAATAGAAATTCGTTCTATTTGTGACGATCAACACGTTGCAAGTCCGGCCTCTCCCATCTCCTCATTGGTTTTTAGGAACAATACCCGCGTGTGTGATTGAAAGATGAATTTAGGTCCACACTCGGTTGCAGTAATGCACCTAAAGTTGGTTGCCAACTGCCATATAAAGTCCAAAATAATAAGAAGAAGCCTGAAGGAAGAAGGAGAGATGACTAGAAACACATTTGGTTTACCGTTTTATCTGTGGATGAATTGTCGGAGTAGCTGACCTTGTACATTTCAGGTAAAATAGCAACCCAATGTTTATATCCCAGAACAAATGAGCTAGCAACAGCAAGCTAGCTAGCTAAATTTACATAAATGTTCAATGATTTTCACCCTGTTCCAAAATTAATATGATCGGTTCTGAGTTTGTTTTGATATTTCAAACCTGCGTGTCCTGATCGTGTTTGGACGTGATGGAGCACGCGGGTCATGTTTCGGGGGACGCATGACTCGAATTTCGTCCCCCAAGCATGTTGGGGAGTTGCAGAGCTGAAACCAGATCAAAAAGGGGTGTATTATGGTGTATTATGTATGTTATGGTGTATTGGGTGTAGTTGGGTGAGAAAAATATGCTTGGTAACCATATCGAATTCAGACTGTAACACAACAAAATGTGTAATAAGTCAAGGGGTAGGAATACTTACTGAAGGCACTGTAAATGACCTTGTTATATCCATAAGTGACAGGTTGATGCATGGATGAGCAGGAGCTGTCATTCTTAAAGAGGGCCACAACCTTTGCATGTGCAGTCTGTCATCCTTGAATTCACATGAGTTAAGTGTGACTTGTTGTGCAGGTGACCTCTAAAGGATTGATTTCTGCTTTATTTGTTCTTCCTTTTGGGCACGAGAGCAATAGATGGTTTGGCATGGCTCTGTGATGAAACCAAATAAGCTGAATTATAGAAATGTGGGAAGAAACGGCTGTAGTCACTTCGATATTAAACTGCTCGTTTATCAAGTAAATTGAGTGAACTACTACTTAACCCCTTAGTTTTTAGTTTGAGTTAGTGCCATTTCAAAAAATAAAATATTCAAGGGATATCTACACAGACCTGTGTCTGAATACAATTTATTGAGAAACAAAACTATTTTGTCTCTGACCTCAGTGACTTGGTCCTGTAGGTACAGGATTCCCAAGTAATATTGAATGCAGTAAACATTTGAAACTTTCGTTATGAAATGATGTGGTTTAGGGCCATTCTTCAACCCTTCTTCTCTGATCTCTTATCTCAGTGGCAGCACTTACAAAGTCACTCACAATAGACTGTTACCCAGTTAACAAAGGTGGACAGAAGACTTAAGGAAAGGTTCCCTGGCTCTTTGTTGATGTTATTTGCGAGAACAGAGTTCATTAAATATGCATAAAGAGGAAGAGAAGATTTTGTCCAACCACAACGCAGTGTTCATTTGACTGTGGTTATTTTTGTTATAGCCGGCCTTATTGATGTGGATGAGGAACTTTGAAGTTCTTAAAAACATGTTCAAGAGTAAACATGTTTGGAAATAATTTGTGAAGGCTGATGTAGAAGTGTAAAATCTAAGTTTAGACATAATCTACAATTATCACACACAGGGGAAGTCAGCCTCATGCTTAAATGGGCAATCTGCAGTTGCTACATATTGGACTTATAAATAACCTTATGATTCTTGAAGAATATTACTTATAAATGCCTCATGAGCTTAGTTCAACTGTCGTACCCCATCAGAACCCATAAGGTTGTACACTGTAAATGTAAACAAACACTGTAAACTAAATGTAAACAAACACTGATGTAAACCGTCTATAATTCATTGCTATTGATACACCAAATTACAGGTGAGACACTTTCTCCTAAAGCACCAGGTGTATTGATCTAATCAGTGCAAAACATGGAGTAAATTACCATGTAATCTATAACAAAACACATTTTAATGAAACATTTTACATGAACATTTCTACAGGTCAAACAAGAAAATAGTTCCAATCGTTTTTTTCACCATTCGTTTTTCCCATAGGAGATTTTTAGAAACGCTTAGAATAAGGGCTGTGTTTCCTGTAGGTTTACCCTGGCATGACGTTTTGATAACCATGTAAATCTCCCTAGGACAAGGTGGCTTTGATCAATATATTCACCTGTATTTACAGTTCATTCAGAAAGTATTCAGACCCCTTGACTTTATCCACATTTTGTTATGTTACACCCTTATTCTAAAATGAATTAAATAAAATTTAAAAAATCTACACACGTAATGACAAAGCAAAAACAAAGGAATTGTCCATAGAGCTCAGAGAAAGGATTGTGTCGAGGCACAGATTTGGGGAAGGGTACCAAACAATTTCTGCAGCATTGAAGGTCCCCAAGAACACACACAGTGGCCTCATTCTTAAATGGAAGAAGTTTGCAACCACATAGACTCTTCCTAGAGCTGGCAGCCTGGGCCAAACTGAGAAATCTGGGGAGAAGGGCCTTGGTCAGGGAGGTGACCAAGAACCCAATGGTCACTCTGACAGAGCTCCAGAGTTCATCTGTGGAAATGACTTAAATGTAAATGTAAATGTAAATGTGATAACCTTCCAGAAGGACAACCATATCTGCAGCACTCCACCAATCAGGCTTTTTTTTTTTTGCATCCTTTGACTCTCTATGTCCCCTATCCTCCAGGCCGGCTCGGTCCTCCCCTCCCGCTCCGTGGCTCGACGACTCATTGCGAGCTCACAGAACAGGGCTCCGGGCAGCCGAGCGGAAATGGAGGAAAACTCGCCTCCCTGCGGACCTGGCATCCTTTCACTCCCTCCTCTCTACATTTTCCTCCTCTGTCTCTGCTGCTAAAGCCACTTTCTACCACTCTAAATTCCAAGCATCTGCCTCTAACCCTAGGAAGCTCTTTGCCACCTTCTCCTCCCTCTTGAATCCTCCTCCCCCCCCTCCTCCCTCTCTGCAGATGACTTCGTCAACCATTTTGAAAAGAAGGTCGACGACATCCGATCCTCGTTTGCTAAGTCAAACGACACCGCTGGTTCTGCTCACACTGCCCTACCCTGTGCTCTGACCTCTTTCTCCCCTCTCTCTCCAGATGACATCTCGCGTCTTGTGACGGCCGGCCGCCCAACAACCTGCCCGCTTGACCCTATCCCCTCCTCTCTTCTCCAGACCATCTCCGGTGACCTTCTCCCTTACCTCACCTCGCTCATCAACTCATCCCTGACCGCTGGCTACGTCCCTCCCGTCTTCAAGAGAGCGAGAGTTGCACCCCTTCTGAAAAAACCTACACTCGATCCCTCCGATCTCAACAACTACAGACCAGTATCCCTTCTTTCTTTTCTCTCCAAAACTCTTGAACGTGCCGTCCTTGGCCAGCTCTCCCGCT
Source organism: Oncorhynchus nerka (assembly GCF_034236695.1). Lineage (NCBI taxonomy): Eukaryota > Metazoa > Chordata > Actinopteri > Salmoniformes > Salmonidae > Oncorhynchus > Oncorhynchus nerka. The sequence continues at coordinate 25,301,506 of NC_088405.1, read as the reverse complement.
ATCTCTCTCAGAATGACCTTCTTGATCCAAATCAGTCAGGTTTCAAGACTAGTCATTCAACTGAGACTGCTCTTCTCTGTATCACGGAGGCGCTCCGCACTGCTAAAGCTAACTCTCTCTCCTCTGCTCTCATCCTTCTAGACCTATCGGCTGCCTTCGATACTGTGAACCATCAGATCCTCCTCTCCACCCTCTCCGAGTTGGGCATCTCCGGCGCGGCCCACGATTGGATTGCGTCCTACCTGACAGGTCGCTCCTACCAGGTGGCGTGGCGAGAATCCGTCTCCTCACCACGTGCTCTCACCACTGGTGTCCCCCAGGGCTCTGTTCTAGGCCCTCTCCTATTCTCGCTATACACCAAGTCACTTGGCTCTGTCATAACCTCACATGGTCTCTCCTATCATTGCTATGCAGACGACACACAATTAATCTTCTCCTTTCCCCCTTCTGACGACCAGGTGGCGAATCGCATCTCTGCATGTCTGGCAGACATATCAGTGTGGATGACGGATCATCACCTCAAGCTGAACCTCGGCAAGACGGAGCTGCTCTTCCTCCCGGGAAGGACTGCCCGTTCCATGATCTCGCCATCACGGTTGACAACTCCATTGTGTCCTCGTCCCAGAGCGCTAAGAACCTTGGCGTGATCCTGGACAACACCCTGTCGTTCTCAAATAACATCAAGGCGGTGGCCCGTTCCTGTAGGTTCATGCTCTACAACATCCGCAGAGTACGACCCTGCCTCACACAGGAAGCGGCGCAGGTCCTAATCCAGGCACTTGTCATCTCCCGTCTGGATTACTGCAACTCGCTGTTGGCTGGGCTCCCTGCCTGTGCCATTAAACCCCTACAACTCATCCAGAACGCCGCAGCCCGTCTGGTGTTCAACCTTCCCAAGTTCTCTCACGTCACCCCGCTCCTCCGCTCTCTCCACTGGCTTCCAGTTGAAGCTCGCATCCGCTACAAGACCATGGTGCTTGCCTACGGAGCTGTGAGGGGAACGGCACCTCAGTACCTCCAGGCTCTGATCAGGCCCTACACCCAAACAAGGGCACTGCGTTCATCCACCTCTGGCCTGCTCGCCTCCCTACCACTGAGGAAGTACAGTTCCCGCTCAGCCCAGTCAAAACTGTTCGCTGCTCTGGCCCCCCAATGGTGGAACAAACTCCCTCACGACGCCAGGACAGCGGAGTCAATCACCACCTTCCGGAGACACCTGAAACCCCACCTCTTTAAGGAATACCTAGGATAGGATAAAGTAATCCTTCTCCCCCCCCCCCCTTAAAAGACCTAGATGCACTATTGTAAAGTGGCTGTTCCACTGGATGTCATAAGGTGAAAGCACCAATTTGTAAGTCGCTCTGGATAAGAGCGTCTGCTAAATGACTTAAATGTAATGTAAATGCTTTTATGGTAGAGTGGCCATATGGAAGCCATTCCTCAGTAAGAGGTACATGACAGCCCACTTGGAGTTTGCCAAAGGGCAACTAAATGACTCTAAGACCATGAGAAACAAGATTCTCTGGTCTTATGAAACCAAGATGTAACTTTTCGGCCTGAATGCCAAGCTTCACATCTGGAGGAAACCTGGCCCATCCCTACGGTGATGCACGGTGGTGGCAGCATCATGCTGTGGAGATATTTTTCAGCGGCAGGGACTGGGAAACTAGTCAGGATCGAGGGAAAGATTAATGGAGCAAAGTACAGAGAGATCCTTGATGAAATCCTGCTCCAGAGTGCTCAGGACTTCAGACTGGGGCAAAGGTTCACCTTCCAACAGGACAACGACCCTAAGCACACAGCCAAGACACCACAAGAGTGGCTTCGGGATAAGTCTCTGAATTTCCTTGAGTGGCCCAGCCGGAGCCCGGACTTGAACCCAATCGAACATCTCTGGAGAGACCTAAAATAGCCGTGCAGGGATGCTCCCCATCCAACCTAACAGAGGTTGAGAGGTTCTGCAGAGAAGAATGGGAGAAACTCCCCAAATACAGGTGTGCCAAGCTTGTAGATCATACCCAAGAAGACTTGAGGCTGTAATCGCTGCCAAAAGTGCTTCAACAAAAGCTCTGAATGCTTATGTAAATGTGATATTTCAGTTTGCATTTTTTATACATTAGCAAAAATGTCTAAAAAACTGTTTTTGCTTTGTCATTATGCAGCTATTGTGTGGAGATTGAAGATGTCACATCTGCTCCTGCTACGCCCTCTGGTGTTAATCCGGTGTCTTCTTGACCTGCAGTTACTCCCCCTGTACACTCTCTCTCTCTCCCTCTCTCTGTGATTGTGTGGTTGGAGACAGGTATGCTGAGTCAGAGCAGATCCCTACCAGCTGCAACTCGTTCCATAATCAAGACCTCTACAAATACTCAGTCCTGCCACTTCCACTCTGCCAGATTGTAATCTCTGCTCAGTCAGTTCATGATTCTAGCCATGTATTATTACTCAAGATCCTGTTACTCTGCTGTGCCTGTTTCCCTGCCTAACACCATTTATCCTCTCATTGCAGTTACTGCTCTGTCTCTGGCTCCTGTTCCACATCTCACCACCCAACTACCTTGCTCTGGATTTTACTCACCACCACTACCTCGGATTCCCCCCAGGACCTGTTTACCCTGTTCTACACAGCCAACTCCAACCTCTGTCTCCACATCTGGTTTTTCTGCAACCCCATCCGAGCTACCCCGGATCTGCACTCTATATCTCTCTGTGCAACAATAAATATTTTGGTTCATTCCTGTTTCCTCATCTGAGTCTGCTCTTGGGTTCCCCTGTGTCGCTCCGCTTAACAGATGAGTGAACCAAACAGTTTAATCAATTTTAGAATAAGGCTGTAACCTAACAAAATGTAGAAAGTCAAAGGGTCTGAATACTTTCCGAATGCATTGTACCCCCCCAAAATGAAATGCTAATTAGCTGCTGATGTGGCTATCATAAATAACTGCAAATGACATGATGACCTGGATGAGACAAAGGTAAGAATCTCTGGATTAAATATGTAATGTTAGCATTACATTTTGTAAGGAATAAATTGGCTATATATTTTTTTAAATGTACAATTATGTGAACTCTTGACACAATACCTGTTGGCAAAGGTGTCAGTTAGATATGACGTGCAAGAAGTTACAGGGATTTGTAGTCTTGCATGATGTCTACTTTGATGCTATTTAGCATTTTAGAATCTGAGAGTAAATAGAGCCGAATATATTGATAGTCACCTTATTCGAGAGAGAGTTACATTGTTATCAAAACGCCAGGGTAAGCCTACAGGAAACACAGCCCTTATTTTAAATGTCTCTAAAATTCCCCATGGGAAAAATGATTGTTGGAAAAACGATTGTAACCATTTCCCTGTTTGACGGCTAGGTTGTATGGGTATTATGACACCTCCACTGTGGGAATGAGAAACCCAACACTGGAGGTGTCATAATACCCATACAACACTATGAATGTTTTGTTTTTCAACGCCAAACCCACCACTGGTGTGCATGGCCAAAGAGCTCTATTTTCATGTCATCTGACTATAGCACCGCCTGGAGTTTGATCAATGCCATTGGCACTTGGATTGGAACCGGTGCTACGGTTAGATGACTTGAAAATAGAGCTCTTTGGCCAAGAACCAGTGTTGGGTTTCGCAATCGAAAAACAGAAGCATATGCAGAAAGATACCTATACCTACAGTAACATATGGTGGTGGATCTTTGTTATGGGGCTATTTTGCTTCTTCTAGTCCCACGGCCCTTGTTAAGGTCAACGGCATCATGAACCTTACCAAGTACCAGAACATGTACTTGAACCCCGTTGAAAGCCTGTGGTTTGAATTGAAGAGGGCAGTCCAGAGAACAAGACAAAGGATATCAAGGATCTGGAAAGATTCTGTGTGGAGTAATGGTCTAAGATCCCTCCCAATGTGTTCTACAATTCATAAAACATTTAAGAAAAAGGCTCAGTGTCGTTATCCTCGCAAGGGGAGGGTGCTAGAGTATTGAAAACGGGCGGCCAAAACTGTTAACCTTTATCTTTTAGATTATTTTAGATGACTTTTTTACTTGTTTAACAACATCTCTTTCTCTGAGAAATTGTATTAGTATAACATGGGGTTATTAATTTCACAATTTTAACATATAATTCACATTCACAATTTTATATAATTTCACCATTTTCTTTTAGCATACAACATAGCTTGGTGCTTGTTCTATTTCTTTTGTAGTATTTTTTGCTCATCTTTATCAAGGAAGCCAATAATTACCGACCTGATTGTATATGTTCTGGCTCTTGTCAGTGTTGCTTTCCCAAAATCGCAGACTTTTGCTTTGACGTAAAAGCTCTGATGCAAATATGTCTGTTCTTCCTACAGAGAGTTTACCATTATTTCATTCTGGATTATTTGACTCACACAGATTATATTTGGCTTGGATGTTACTCCTTAATGTAACATTCTGGTAAACATCGTTCCATGTCCATGGCAGCACTTTCTAGAGAAATATGTTGCTCAGAAAATGTGATAATAGGGAACTTGGCTACTCAGGGGAACCTATCTAGATGAGATATGATAAAAAGCCTTTCAATCACAATTTGATGAATCAAAGTGCCCCACAGAGTCCATTTTTGCCATAAAATGTATTATTTTTTCATAGAAAAAATACTTCTACAGGAAGTATATCGAACAAGATTAGGATGGCTCCCTGAGAACTCCCGAAATTATTAAACCTGTTAGGGCTCAAGAAACTGGACACCAGCACTCATATCACAGCAACCAGAACAAGTTAAATTGTTTAATTATACTGTAGTTTCAAATTACTTTGGTTTCAATTCCTGCCTGGCATTGTAAGAAGTAAAACAGAACAACAAATACTAGCTTTATTGATTCAATTATACCCCCTTGTCCTGCTAAATGAGGGCAGGCACATATCCACAGGTACCAAATCAGGAAAACTATATAACAAGTCTACTAGTTTTACAGCTGAATATGCGGTGACAAGCAAAGAGGACTTCAACTCATCATTGGGACTCAAGTCGTTTTTGGTTTAGAAATAGTGTTGATTTACAGAAATGCGAGAGTAATTACAACACTGCATGATTTGACAGGCTCACAAAAATAAGATCCTATTTGACGTCAGAGTAATTACTTTGTGTATTCCCCAATTTGAGAACGTTATTAGCTGCTAATATCAGAGAATTCACAATGAGTAATGGTTTGGAAGATAAATGGTCTAACACCTCTGTACTTTAGGCCTTTTATAGATAATTTCCCCCACGTTCATGGAAACCGCATTCACGGTAAACGTTTCATAAACGCTGCGGTCGGCTCAATTGGAAATTACCTTTAAATGTTAAGCGCATTTAAGGGCTGTTAAACACACTGTGTTTAGCAACAATATAGGTGTGTGTGTGTGTGTGTGTGTGTGTGTGTGTGTGTGTGTGTGTGTTTTGGATTGTGTAGTTTTTTTCTTCTGTTTTTATATTTTCGTATTCCTACGACTATTCTGACAATGTGGTGCCAGAACAGGCGTCCCCAGTAGGTAGTATAAACACGTACAGTTGAAGTCGGAAGTTTACATACACTTAGGTTGGAGTCATTAAAACTCATTTTTCAACCACTCTACAAATTTCTTGTTCACAAATTATAGTTTTGGCAAGTCGGTTAGGACATCTACTTTGTGCATGACACAAGTAAGTTTTCCAACAATTGTTTACAGACAGATTATTTAACTTATAATTCACTGTATCACAATTGTAGTGGGTCAGAAGTTTACATACACTAAGTTGACTGTGCCTTTAAACAGCTTGAATCAATTGGACGTGTACCTGTGGATGTATTTCAAGGCCTACCTTCAAACTCAGTGCCTCTTTGATTGACATCATGGGAAAATCTAAAGAAATCAGCCAAGACTTCAGAAAAACAATTGTAGACCTCCATAAGTCTGGTTCATCCTTGGGAGCAATTTTGAAATGCCTGAAGGTACCACGTTCATCTGTACAAACAATAGTACACAAATATAAACACAATGGGACCACGCAGCCGTCGTACCGCTCAGGAAGGAGAATCATTCTGTCTCCTAGAGATGAGCGTACTTTGGTGCGAAAAGTGCAAATCAATCCAAGAACAACAGCAAAGGACCTTGTGAAGATGCTGGAGGAAACGGGTACAAAAGTATCTATATCTACAGTAAAACGAGTCCTATATCGACATAACCTGAAAGGCCACTCAGCAAGGAAGAAGCCACTGCTCCAAAACCGACATAAAAAAACAGACTACGGTTTGCAACTGCACATGGGGTCAAAGATCATACTTTTTGGAGAAATGTCCTCTGGTCTGATGAAACAAAAATAGAACTGTTTGGCCATAATGACCATAGTTATGTTTGGAGGAAAAAGGGGGAGGCTTGCAAGCCGAAGAACACCATACCAACCGTGAAGCACGGGGTTGGCAGCATCATGTTGTTGGGGTGCTTTGCTGCAGGAGGGACTGGTGCACTTTACAAAACAGATGGCATCATGAGGCAGGATAATTATGTCGATGTATTGAAGCAACATCTCAAGACATCCGTCAGGAAGTTCAAGCTTGGTCACAAATGGGTCTTCCAAATGGACAATGACCCCAAGCATACTTCCAAAGAACAGTGCTATCAGTAACATTGTCACAATGAGTGCACTCCAGCTGGCATTCAGCTACAACTTACTGACATCTGCTGATATTGCGGTACAGTCTGCAGCTTCAATTATGGTTGTTTTCACTTAATGAATGTTTTCACTTTTATCAAACAATACTCCCACAATACAGTGCAACTATTAAATCAAATCAAATGTTATTGGTCACATACACATGGTTAGCAGAAGTTATTGTGAGTGTAACGAAATGCTTGTGCTTCAAGTTCCGACAGTGCAGCAATATCTAACATGTAATCTAACAATTCCACAACAACTACGTAATATACACAAATCTAAGTAAAGGAATGGAATAAGAATATATACATATAAATATATGGATGAGCAACGACAGAGTGGCATAGGCAAGATGCAATAGATGGTATAAAATACAGTATATACATATGAGATGAATAATGCAGGATATGTAAACATTATTAAAGTGGCATTGTTAAAGTTACTAGTGATCCATTTATTAAATTGGCCAATGATGTCAAGTCTGTATGTAGGCAGCAGCCTCTCTGTGTTAGTAATGGCTGTTTAACATTCTGATGGCCTTAAGATAGAAGCTGTTTTTCAGTCTCTCGGTCCCAGCCTTGATGCACCTGTACTGACCTCGCCTTCTGGATGGTAAGCGGGGTGAACAGGCAGTAGCTCGGGTGGTTGTTGTCTTGATGATGCTTTTGGCCTTCCTGTGACATCGGGTGCTGTAAGTGTCCTGGAGGGCAGGTAGTTTGACCCCGGTGATGCATTGTGCAGACCGCACCACCCTCTGGAGAGCCTTGCGGTTGTGGGCGGTGCAGTTGTCGTACCAGACGGTGATACAGCCCGGCAGGATGCTCTCATTTGTGCATCTGTAAATGTTTGTGAGGGTTTTTGGTGACAGGACAAATTTATTCAGCCTCCTGAGGTTGAAGAGGCGCTGTTGCACCTTCTTCACAACACTGTCTGTGTGGGTGGACCATTTCAGTTTTTCCATGATGTGTACGCCGAGGAATTTAAAACTTTCCATCTTCTCCACTGCTGTTCCGTCAATGTGGATAGGGGGGGTGCTCCCTGTGCTGTTTCCTGAAGTCCACAATCATCTCCTTTTGTTGACGTTGAGTGAGAGGTTGTTTTCCTGACACCACACTCCTCTCTGTAGGCTGTCTCGTCGTTGTTTGTAATCAAGCCTACTACTGTTGTGTCGTCTGCAAACTTGATGATTGAGTTGGAGGCGTGCGTGGCCACGCAGTCATGGGTGAATAGGGAGTACAGGAGGGGGCTGAGCACGCACCCTTGTGGGGCCCCAGTGTTGAGGATCAGCGAAGTGGAGATGTTGTTTCCTACCTTCACCACCTGGCGCGGCCCGTCAGGAAGTCCAACACACAATTGCACAGGGTGGGGTTAAGACCCAGGGCCTCAAGCTTAATGATGAGCTTGGAGGGTGCTATGGTGTTGAATCCTGAGCTATTGTCAATGAAGTGCATTCTTACATAGGTATTCCTCTTGTCCAAATAGGATAGGGCAGTTTGCAGGGTGATGGCGATTGCATCGTCTGTGGCCAAATTGGGGTGGTAAGCAAATTGAAGTGGGTCTAGGGTGACAGATAAGGTGGAGGTGATTTGATCCATTAAAATATCATAACATTTATTAGAAATACAGTGTACATAGAATAGACATTGTTAATGTTGTAAATTACTATTGTAGCTGGAAATGGCAGATTCTTTATGGAATGTCTACAGTACAGAGGCCCATTATCAGCAACCATCACTACTGTGTTCCAATGGCACGTTGTGTTAGCTAATCTGAGTTTATCATTTTAGAAGACTAATTGATCATTAGAAAACCCTTTTGCAATTATGTTAGCACAGCTGAAAACTGTTGTCCCTGATTACAGAAGCAATAAATCTGTCCTTCTTTAGACTCGTTGAGTATCTGGAGCATCAGCATTTGCGGGTTCGATTACAGGCTCAAAATGGCCAGAAACAAATAACTTTCTTCTGAAACTCGTCAGTCTATTCTTGTTCTGAGAAATGAAGGCTATTCCATGTGAGTAATTTCCAAGAAACTGAAGATCTCGTACAACGCTGTGTACTACTCTCTTCAAAGAACAGCGCAAACTGGCCCTAACCAGAATAGAAAGAGGAGTGGGAGGCCCCGGTGCACAACTGAGCAAGAGGACAAGTACATTAAAGTGTCAAGTTTGAGGAACAGACGCCTCACAAGTCTTCAACTGGCAGCTTCATTAAATAGTACCCTCAAAACACCGGTCTCAATGTCAACAGTGAAGAGGCGACTCCGGGATGCTGGCCTTCTAGGCAGAGTTCCTCTGTCCAATGTCTGTGTTCTTTTGCCCATTTTAATCTTTTCTTTTTGTTGGCCAGTCTGAGATATGGCTTTTTCTTTGCAACTCTGCCCCCTCAGATGTGCATGACACTGCTGCCTGATATCCCTAAGGATGAAGTGAGAGCCGGGCCCACTAGCTCCCTATCCAGAGAGGCTCCTAGGGGTTCAGTGAAGCAGGCAGATCACCAAAGGAAGGAGAGAGCTCATTAACCACAGGGAATATAATCACAATAGCTCTGCATCCTGCTGCTCATAAGAACAAAGGGGGAAAAACACGACACAAGCAGTGTTAACTGATAAAGCGTTAAATGAACGGGGTGAGCCGTACAAATGGGAATTAGCTGCCTTTCACGGTGTGGTAATTGAAAGTGGTGTCTGCCATTTAAAGTTTAAAATTTCATTAGTGCTCTGGCTGGGACAGGATAGAGTAAGGACAGGGTAGAGGGCCGCTATAGTGATGGCCAATCACTCAATCACACTACTTGATGAGGTGACTGGTCTGGCAGAGTACCTGCCATATGAGGTGACTCTGGTCTGGCAGAGTTCCTTTCAGTACCTGAAAGGAAGGCCTGCCATAGAGAGTACATTATATGAACTGACCAGTCAAACGCTTTTGGCAAAGTCTGTTCACAGCTGTAATTCCCAGTTAAAACACAGTAATCCAATGCAAATTAAATGTCAACATTGATAACTTGACAAGACAGTTGGTAGACCGTAGAGTATTACTTGGTAGTATTTAAGAATAGTATTTTTTCTGGGTGGCTTACTTTTCTTAGGAGTTCCATCTCATCATAAACTTTTAGAGGACAGAGCAGTAAGATGTTGAGTGTGGAAACATTGTTTAATACGCACTTGGTCACTGATCCTGATGCCCCTTTCTTTAGGGGAGGGTGAGGTGGGGGTGGGGAGGATAGTTGCTCAGGCTGGGTTGATGAATATTTCACAGTCGGCCCTCCGCCTTGTCTCTCTACATCAGTTCACACCTGACGCAGCTCTGCCGTGTCTCTGGAACACACCGTCACTGTTCTCCGCTGTGTCCTTGTTCCTCCAGTGCACGAACGCCCAGACAGGCTGCATTAGAGGGCCGCGGTCGACAGGTAACCTTCCACTACTGTCCACTCCGGTTACAGCAGCATGGCCAAATGGCTTAGCAATTCTTTGCTGAGCTGTGTGTCCGGGATGTTTAGTGTTTTAAATGGATCAGACAGGCATTAGAAAGAGGAAGACCAGAGGGCAAGAGAGCAGTGTAGTGTCCCTTGAGAAATGTATAGTGCAGCAGTCAATGTTTTCAACCAGGGAGAGAGAGAGCAAAGTTGCTTAGTCATTTTAATCCTGACTATCAGCGATCAGGACAGAAGCCGTGAGGTTGAGTGAGCGCTCTGTCACTAAAGATGCAGGTTAGAGACCACTTAAATAGAACTGATAGGTATTTCCGCTGCTGTCTGATGGTGTTGGCACTTTTCTCCTTCCTTGCCTTTTCTTTGTGGGCACTTTATGGCAGTCTAGATCAGTGCCCACACACTGAGGTATGATTAGTGTCAGATTTGGTCTTGGGCTTGTGGTAACAGAGTAATTCTGCTTTGTAGTAAATGATAAAGACCATGTTCCCAAGTGAAAACCAAAAAGAAAAATAGAATAGGCATTAATTCACCCCCCCACCAGACCACCAACAGGAAATGAATGAATTTATACAGCACAATTACCATTTTACCTTCTTATAGTTAAGTAAGGAATAGGTAAATTGAGGTTACTGCAACTACACTCCCAGGTGCAATGTTTGTTTTGCATTTGTCAGAATCCAATTGAATTGCAACTAGAGCCCAATCAATCTCCAGAGATTCCCTGGGTGAGTCCAGCAAAGGCACAGAGAAAGACCCAGCTGTCCTGGCTGCTGCAAATCAACATCATTTCAGACTTGGCATTTGCAGCAATGAGAGTGAAAGCAAATCTGTTTGCTGCTGTTTCATAACCGAGGTCTGAAACTGATAGGTGTTCTTTCTAAAGCTAATCAACATGGTTGAATGAATTTAGAATAGTATATTCTCCCACAGAAAATAAAATGTTGGTGTTTTACTGTATCAAATTACCGTCTCCCCAATATTGGCCTCCCCAATTGTGAGGTTTTCGTGGCTTTGGTAGGCTGATAGGGCTGCCCTCTTGCTTTGTCAGGGAAATTGTTGATATTCCATATGCTCATTACATTAAGCATTTTGGCAGCCAAGCTCCCTAGACTTGAATGTACAATACTTTACTCTTAGCTTGGAATTCTCAGATAATCCGTGTTTAGATGTTTTGTTTGTGTATTGTTAGCCACCACATGATGATGAACAAGGTATTTTTGGGGGAATAGAACAGTGTTGTTTGTGGGTTAGTTGCTATGCTGCACTGAGTGGTTGGGGAGCATTGTGGCCATGGAGCCCTGCAAGGCCTGACGTCTTTCAAAGGAGATGTTCTTGGCGTCTGAGAAAATGTAACAATGACATATTTCATGTATAAACAATGCGTTAGTTATACAAGACAATATGATATTAAATACTATTTTCTGGACTGCCCATTTCCATAGCTTTGCTCTCGCTCCCTGTATCCGTCTCTCCCTCCCCCTCCCGCTCTCTCTCGGCCTCAAGGGAGACAGTCCTTCATTATAGACATGGCCCAGTTTAGCATGTACGGAGCAGTTCCCATCGATCTGTTTGGCTCTCCAGACCTATCCCCATAGCACTCTCATTAGGGAGAGCCTAGGGGGAAGTGTTAGCACACGCACAGTAATAAGGGCAGATTTAACAAGGCTCATCTCACCCATCTTCATCTCTCCTCCTCAGACCACCCCTCTCCCCTCTTGAACTTCTTTACTGCAGCTCTGCTAAACACTCTCTCCCCTCTCCCTCATAATTCTCTCTCTTCCGTCGCTCCATGTCTGTCTCCCCCCTTCCGTCCTCTACTGTGGAATACACACATCTCTATATTGTAAAACAAGTTATATTTCTATTATATCTGGTTATCAGATCAAATCAAATTGTATTGGTCACATACACATGGTTAGCAGATGTTATTGCGAGTGTAGCGAAATGCAGATGCTTCTAGATACGACAGTGCAGCAGTATCTAACAGGTAATATCTAACAATTCCACAACAAAACCTAATATCTAACAAATTCCACAACAAAACCTGATACACATAATCTAGTAAAGGAATGGGATGAGAACATATACGTATATGGATGAGCAGTGACAGAGCGGCTATAGATCGTAAAGAATAGATTGTGAAGGATACAGTATAAGAGATGAGTAATGTGAGATATGTACAATTCTTAAGGTGTCATTATTAAAGTAACTAGTGTTCCATGTATTAAAGTGGCCAATGATATCAAGACTACAGAGAGGCAGCCGCACCTGTACTGACCTCGCCTTCTGGATGGAAGCGGGGTGAACAGGCAGTGGCTCAGGTGGTTATTGTCCTTGTTCATCTTTTTTGCCTTCCTGTGACATCGGGTGTTGTAGGTGTCCTGGAGGGCCGGTAGTTTGCCCCCGGTGATGCGTTGTGCAGACCTCACCACCCTCTGGAGAGCTTGCGGATGTGGGCGGTGCAGTTGCCGTACCAGGCGGTGATGCAGCCCGACAGGATGCTCTCAATTGTGCATCTGTAAAAGTTAGTGAGGGTTTTTGAGGTTGAAGAGGCGCTGTTCCTGAGATTGAAGAGGCGCTGTCACCACACTGTCTGTGTGCGTGGACCATTTCAGTTTGTCCGTGATGTGTACACTGAGGAACTTAAAATGTATGGAAGCATGCGAAACTGTGTCCTATTCCGAAAGACTGCAAAGAACCCATTACTCCTGCCAATAGTCAACCAATTAGTCTACTCCCTACACTCAGTAAGATATTGGAGGGTATTGTGAGTAGACAAATGTGGGAGTACATGGAAAAGAATGATCTGATTACAGCCAATCAGCATGCTTATCGCAAAAAAACATTCCACTACCACTGCATTGGTTGACATGACTGACCAGTGGCTCAATGCTATGGATAATGGCAAGTTTGTGGGTGTACTATTTTTAGATTTCAAGTGCAGCATTTGGTTTAGTGGATCATGAAATAATTTGGACAAAATGAATGCATTATGGTTTTAAGGAGGTAGCATTGAATTGGGTACAGTCATATCTAACTGACAGGAAACAGTCCACCTAAATCAATGGTTCATTTTCCTCCCCTCATGTGTTAAACTGTGGAATACCGCAGGGCAGCTGCCTTGGGCCACTTCTTCATTTGATATATACCAACGATCTTCCCTATGCCTTAGCTGAAACTCAAGCTACTATATTTGCAGATGATACTACAATTTATGCTGCAAGACAATCGGATAAAACAGGTACAGCAAGCTTTACAAGGAGATTTGGAGAATATAAGGGAGTGGGTTTGCCAAAACAAACTTGTTTTAAACACCAAGAAAACCAAAGTTATTTTGGTCTGTTCAACTAGGAAAAGGACAAAACAGCATGGGATACAATTAAGTATGGGAGGAGTACAAATTGAAGAAGTGGCAGAAACCAAACTGTTGGTAGTGCAGCTAGACAACTGCTTATCATGGTCGTCTCAAATAACTAATCTATGTAAAAAAAAATATATATATATATATATATTAAAACAGCATGCATAATCAGAAGGATAGCTAAATATTTACCAGGAAAAATTCTTCAGCAAATAACACAAGCATGAATTGAGAGTCAGGTGAACTACTGTTCGTTGGTCTGGGGAAATGCATCATCAAGTGAAGTTAGGAGGCTGCAGAATGCACCGAACAAAGCAGCAAGGATTATTTTAAGGTAGAGATATGGTTCTTCTGTTGCAGTCATGCGCAGTGTTCTTGGTCATCAATCAACAAGATAATTGAAAAAACATGCTTATTTTATTTCATAATATAATCATTTAAAACGGCCAAGTTCTATTCACAAAGGTATTCAGTTGGTAAGAGACAGACATTCCGTAAATACTAGGAATAGATTGTCCATCATCTATGCGTTATTCAGACAGAAAAAATAAATAGGCAAAATAACATTTAGATTTAGAGCAATAAAGAAATGGAATCAATCAACTGAGCAAACTATAAACCTTTCAATAATAAATGTAAACATTATTTTAACATTATTTCCAAGATGGCGTAGCAGTCGTCAGACGTCTTTGTCCTGTCGTGTCCCTTGTATATATCGTTTTTACATATTTTTCTTCGCATATCTTTTAAAATATTTTGCTAAACCTCAACATCTAAATACTCTCCTGCAACCCGCCTCACCCAATGTAGCGTGGATCTGCTTTTTTTTCCTTCTAAAGTATCTATATTTACTTCGGATCTGGAATCCCTCAACCAAAGCTAGCCAGCTATCAGTCAGAAAACCATTGCTAGCAAACCATTGCTAGCGGTCATCAGCTAACCTTTAGCTCGGAAAGCTCTCGCCAGTTCAACGTGACTCAAACCAGAGCAGAGCATAACCCTACCACCGAAGCATACACCTGGGCTACAATATCCGGACCCCTTCTACAGCCGGTACGATGCATGGAACCCCGCAGATCCCCTACGACTGGAATACCGACATAATCTGCCCGAGGACTCAGGCGCGACGCCCGCTGAAGGCCCATTATGCTAACCAGCTAGGCCTGCTTAGCTAACTAGAGCTACTTGGAACCCTACTAATTCCACGACCGGTCTATCGACGTCACCACATGAAGAGGCAAAATACAGACTCAACCCCATCGCGACATCCCCCAAAGGCTAACTTTCTAGCCCTTGCTATCTGTTTGCTTGCTATCTGCTTGCCTGCTAACTGCTAACCCGCCCCGGTCTACTAACTGCTAGCTTGTTTAGCCCCGGTCTGCTAACTGCTAGCTTGTTTAGCCCCGGCCTACTAACTGTTAGCTTGTTAGCACAGGCCTGCTAACTGTCTGAATCGCCGTGTCCCCAGCCAGCCCAACCACTCACTGGACCCATATTTATTTTCAATCTCTTTTCGATTTTTAATTCGATTATACCTTCCGGTAACCTGCCTCACCCAATGTGATACGGAATCGCTATTATTTTTTATTTTAGATCACATTCAAGAACCTCCAGAAGCTAACCAGCTAATTAGCTACAAGCTATTTAGTCATTGCTAGCCACTGCTAGCGGCTTTTACCTTCTGCATAGCCAGCCATGTTTTTTAGCCTGGATAATACTCGCCAGTCTACCAGTATCGAACTGTCTCTCCACAACAACGCCGGATTCCTGGACACTGTGATCACTTGGCTACATAGCTGATGCCTGCTGGACTGTCCATCAATCATTCTGTTTGTTTATATTTTATCTGTCGGCGCGAACTCAGGCTCTGTATGTAGTTAATCGGACCCTCTCTGCCTAGTCATCGCCATTTTACCTGCTGTTGTTGTGCTAGTTGATTAGCTGTTGTTTTCTCACCTGTTGTTTTAGCTAGTTCTCCCAATCAACACCTGCGAATACTGTATGCCTCGCTGTATGTCTCTCTCAAATGTCAATATGCCTTGTATACTGTTGTTCAGGTTAGTTATCATTGTTTTAGTTTACAATGGAGCCCCTAGTTCCACTCTTCATACCTCTGATACCTCCTTTGTCCCACCTCCCACACATGCGGTGACCTCACCCATTACAACCAGCATGTCCAGAGATACAACCTCTCTTATCATCACCCAGTGCCTGGGCTTACCTCCGCTGTACCCGCACCCCACCATACCCCTGTCTGCACATTATGCCCTGAATATATTCTACCATGCCCAGAAATCTGCTCCTTTTATTATTCTTTGTCCCCAACGCTCTAGGCGACCAGTTTTGATAGCCTTTAGCCGCACCCTCATACTACTCCTCCTCTGTTCCGTGGGTGATGTGGAGGTAAACGCAATCCCTGCATGTCCCCAGGTACCCTCATTTGTTGACTTCTGTGGTCGAAAAAGCCTTGGTTTCATGCATGTCAACATCAGAAGCCTCCTCCCTAAGTTTGTTTTACTCACTGCTTTAGCACACTGCCAACCCTGATGTCCTTGCCGTGTCTGAATCCTGGCTTAGGAAGGCCACCAAAAATTCTGAGATTTCCATACCCAACTATAACATTTTCCGTCAAGATAGAACTGCCAAAGGGGGAGGAGTTGCAGTCTACTGCAGTGATAGCCTGCAAAGTAATGTCATACTTTCCAGGTCCATACCCAAACAGTTCGAACTACTAATTAAAAAAATTACTCTCTCCAGAAATAAGTCTCTCACTGTTGCCGCCTGCTACCGACCCCCCTCAGCTCCCAGCTGTGCCCTGGAAACACTTTGTGAATTGATCGCCCCCCATCTAGCTTCAGAGTTTGTTCTGTTAGGTGACCTAAACTGGGATATGCGTAACACCCCGGCAGTCCTACAATCTAAGCTAGATGCCCTCAATCTCACACAAATCATCAAGGAACCCACCAGGTACAAACCTAAATCTGTAAACAAGGGCACCCTCATAGACGTTGTCCTGAACAACTGGCCCTCCAAATACACCTCCGCTGTATTCAACCAGGATCTCAGCGATCACTGCCTCATTGCCTGTATCCGCTACGGGTCCGCAGTCAAACGACCACCCCTCATCACTGTCAAACGCTCCCTAAAACACTTCTGCGAGCAGGCCTTTCTAATCGACCTGGCCCGGGTATCCTGGAAGGATATTGACCTCATCCCGTCAGTTGAGAGTGCCTAGTCATTCTTTAAAAGTAATTTCCTCACCATCTTAGATAAGCATGCTCCGTTCAAAAAATGCACAACTAAGAACAGATATAGCCCTATGTTCACTCCAGCCAGACCTGACTGCCCTCGACCAGCACAAAAGCATCCTGTGGCGGACTGCAATAGCATCGAATAGTCCCAGCGATATGCAACTGTTCAGGGAAGTCAGGAACGAATACACGCAGTCAGTCAGGAAAGCAAAGGCCAGCTTCTTCAGGCAGAAATTTGCATCCTGTAGCTCAAACTCGAAAAAGTTCTGGGACACTGTAAAGTCCATGGAGAACAAGAGTACCTCCTCCCAGCTGCCCACTGCACTGAGGCTAGGTAACACGATCACCACCGATAAATCCATGATTATCGAAAACTTCAACAGGCATTTCTCAACGGTTGGCCATGTCCTCCTCCTGGCTACTCCAACCTCTGCCAACAACTCCCCCCGCAGCCCAAGCCTCCCCAGCTTCTCCTTTACCCAAATCCAGATAGCAGATGTTCTGAAAGAGCTGCAAACCCTGGACCCGTACAAATCAGCTGGGCTTGATAATCTGGACCCTCTATTTCTGAAACTATCCGCCGCCATTGTCGCAACACCTATTACCAGCCTGTTCAACCTCTCTTTCATATCGTCTGAGATCCCCAAGGATTGGAAAGCTGCCGCAGTCATCCCCCTCTTCGAAGGGGGAGACACCCTGGACCCAAACTGTTACAGATCTATATCCATCCTGCCCTGCCTATCTAAGGTCTTCGAAAGCCAAGTCAACAAACAGATCACTGACCATCTCGAATCCCAACGTACCTTCTCCGCTGTGCAATCGGGTTTCCAAGCCGGTCACGGGTGCACCTCAGTCACGCTCAAGGTACTGAACGATATTATAACCGCCATCGATAAAAGACAGTACTGTGCAGCCGTCTTCATCGACCTGGCCAAGGCTTTCGACTCTGTCAATCACCATTTTCTTATCGGCAGACTCAGTAGCCTCGGTTTTTCTAACGACTGCCTTGCCTGGTTCACCAACTACTTTGCAGACAGAGTTCAGTGTGTCAAATCGGAGGGCATGTTGTCCGGTCCTCTGGCAGTCTCTATGGGGGTGCCACAGGGTTCAATTCTCGGGCCGACTCTTTTCTCTGTATATATCAATGATGTTGCTCTTGCTGCGGGTGATTCCCTGATCCGCCTCTACGCAGACGACACCATTCTGTATACTTCTGGCCCTTCCTTGGACACTGTGCTATCTAACCTCCAAACGAGCATCAACGCCATACAACACCCTTCCGTGGCCTCCAACTGCTCTTAAACGCGAGTAAAACCAAATGCATGCTTTTCAACCATTCGCTGCCTGCACCCGCACGCCCGACTAGCATCACGACCCTGGATGGTTCCGACCTAGAATATGTGGACATCTATAAGTACCTAGATGTCTGGCTAGACTGTAAACTCTCCTTCCAGACTCATATCAAACATCTCCAATCCAAAATCAAATCTAGAGTCGGCTTTCTATTCCGCAACAAAGCCTCCTTCACTCACGCCGCCAAACTTACCCTAGTAAAACTGACTATCCTACCGATCCTCGACTTCAGCAATGTCATCTACAAAATAGCTTCCAATACTCTACTCAGCAAACTGGATGCAGTTTATCACAGTGCCATCCGTTTTGTTACTAAAGCACCTTATAGCACCCACCACTGCGACCTGTATGCTCTAGTCGGCTGGCCCTCGCTACGTATTCATCGCCAGACCTACTGGCTCCAGGTCATCTACAAGTCCATGCTAGGTAAAGCTCCGCCTTATCTCAGTTCACTGGTCACGATGGCAACACCCACCCGTAGCACGCGCTCCAGCAGGTGTATCTCACTGATCATCCCTAAAGCCAACACCTCATTTGGCCGCCTTTCCTTCCAGTTCTCTGCTGCCTGAATTGCAAAAATCTCTGAAGTTGGAGACTTTTATCTCCCTCACCAACTTTAAACATCTCCTATCTGAGAAGCTAACCGATCGCTGCAGCTGTACATAGTCCATTGGTAAATAGTCCACCCAATTTACCTACCTCATCCCCATACTGTTTATATTTATTTACTTTTCTGCTCTTTTGCACACCAGTATCTCTACCTGCACATGACCATCTGATCATTTATCACTCCAGTGTTAATCTGCAAAATTGTACTTATTCGCCTACCTCCTCATGCCTTTTGCACACAATGTATGCATGTATGCATTTTATTTCTACTGTGTTATTGACTTGTTTATTGTTTACTCCGTGTGTAACTCTGTGTTGTTGTCTGTTCACACTGCTATGCTTTATCTTGGCCAGGTCGCAGTTGTAAATGAGAACTGGTTCTGGATACAGGTGTGCTCCCTTTACTGTTTCCTGAAGTCCATGATCATCTCTTTTGTTTTTCTGACATTGAGTGAGAGGTTATTTTTCTGACACCACACTCCGAGTGCCCTCACCTCCTTCCTGTAGGCGGTCTCGTCGTTGTTGGTAATCGTCTCCAAACTTGATGATTAAGTTGGAGGCGTGCATGGCCACAGAGTCAAGGGCAAACAGGCAGTACAGGAGAGGGATGAGAACACACCCTTGTGGGGCCCCAGTGTTGAGGATCAGCGGAGTGGAGATGTTATTCCAACCTTCACCACCTGGGAGCAGCCCGTCAGGAAGTCCAGAACCCAGTTATCATACCAGAGTTGAGGGAGGTCTCTGCATGACTAATAATGTTACATCATAATGATTCTGTATGTAGAATATCACAGCTATTCCCCAACACTGCACCATCATATCTCTTTCAACGCCTCTCATTCATCGCTATGAAATGTCCAATAAGAAGGTTAATGACAGATGTGAAGGGGAAAGAACACATTCTAAGATTGTGCCTGTCTATCAACAGAATCCATTTTCAGTGGAGCACCACAGAAAATGAGAGAGTGGAGCTGTGTGTGTGTGTGTGTGTGTGTGTGTGTGTGTGTGTGTGTGTGTGTGTGTGTGTGTGTGTGTGTGTGTGTGTGTGTGTGTGTGTGTGTGTGTGTGTGTTTGCGTGCGTGCGTGCGTGCGTGTGCGTGCGTGCGTGCGTGCGTGCGTGCGTGCGTGCGTGCGTGTGCCCCTGTGCGTTCGTGTCTGTTTAAGTGCTCTGAAAGAGTGTAACAGGAGCATGTCTTTGAATAAAGGACAACTCTTTTAGGTTTTGGAGGAGGAGAGCAGTGCTACAGTATATGCTTTTCTGGGCAGGTATTGAGTGATTGGTGTGTACCAAGTTAATCTCTCCCTTCCTAGTTTTAGGAGTACACACACTTTTAAGGCAGCTGTTCCTCTTGAAGCTAAACTGTGCCTTCCTTCTCCATCGTGCCTGAGAGGCATTATCAATAGCTAGGTCATTCATTAAAGCAGCTAACTTCCCATCCCTATTCCTGTAGCAACAATCAGAAATTGTTAAAAGGTTAAAAAAATATTTTAAAAATCTGATAAATGCAACAGTTGGACAATGGATGAAGATACCTTAAAGAAAATGTGTTGTTGTGTTACACAACCTAACAGTGCTCCATAATTTCTGTTTCATCACTTCCCATTCATCGCTGTGAATTGTATGGTTCATGTGTCCAATTCGAAGGTCAATGACGGATGTGGAGAGGAAAGAACACGTTCTAAGATTGTGCCTGTCTATCAACAGAAACCATTTCAGTGGAGCACCACAGAATGGGAGAGAGGGGAGCTTTGTGTGTGCCTGTCTGTTTAAGTGCTCTGAAAGAGAGGTGACCAGGAGGGTGTCTCTGAATAAAGGACAATTAGGTTTTGGAGGAGGAGAGTAGTGATATAGTGCCTTCAGAAAGTATTCATACCCCTTGACTAATTCCACATTTTGTTGTGTTATAGCCTGAATTCAAAATTGGTTAAATGGATTTTGTTCTTACTCATCTACACACAGCACCCAATAATGACAAAGTGAAAACATATTTTTTAGAATTTATTGAAAATGAAATACAGAAATATCTAATTTAAAGTATTCACACCCCTGAATCAATACTTTGTAGAACCACCTTTGGCAGCGATTACAGCATTGATTTGTCTTTGGCATGTCTGCATCAGCTTTGCACATATGGATTTGGGGATTTTCTCCCATTCTTCTTTGCAGATTTTCTCAAGCTCTGTTAAGTTAGATGGGGAGCGGCGGTGAACAGCAATCTTCAAGTCTTTCCACAGATTTTCAATGGGATTCAAGTCTGGGCTTTGGCTAGGACACTTAAGGTCTTCCACATTTTTGTTTTGAAGCCACTGCAGCGTTGCTTTGATTGTATGCATGGGGTCATTGTCCTGTTGGAACGTAAATCTTCGCCCCCAGTCCGTCGTTCTCATCAAGTATTTGCCTCTATTTGGTTCCATTCATTGTTCCTGCTATCCTTACCGTCTCCCAGTCCCTGCCACTGAAAAGCTTCCCCACAGCATGATGCTGCCACCACCATGTTTTATGTTAGGGATGGTGTTAGATGGGAAATGAGCTGTGCCTGGTTTTCTCCAGATAAAATGCTTTGCATTCAGGCCATAGAGTTACATTTTTGTTGTTCTTCAGGCAGGATCTCCCATCTTAGCCAAGGAACTCTGTAGTTATGTCAGAATGGTCATTGGGTTCTTGGTCACCTCCATGACGAAGGCCCTTCTGGCCTGGTTGCTCATTTTGATTGGACGGCCAGCTCTAGGCGCAATCTGGGTAGATCCATATTTTTTCCATTTCCCAATGATGGAGACCACTGTGCTCTTGGAAATGTTTAACATCACAACTCTCTCTCTGAGATCTACTTACAGTTCCTTGGACTTCATGGTATAGTTTCTGCATGCACTGTCAACTGTGGGACCATACAGTATATAGACAGGTGTGTTTCTTTCTAAATCTAAACAATCTCAATGATGATCAAAGGAAATTGGATGCAACTGAGCTCAATTTAGAGTGTCATTGAAAAGGAGACTGAATAATTATGTAAATGACATATTTCTGTAATTAATTTAATACATTTGGTAAAATTTCCAAGCACATGTTTTCCATTTGTCATTATGGGGTATCGTGTGTATATAGGTCAGACAAAATAGATCTAATCATGTTTTTATTGAGGCTGTAACATAACAAATGTGGAATAGGTAATGTGGTATGAATACTTTCTGAAGGCACCTTATATGACATCTAAGATTTTGCGGGCAGGTAGACAGTGATTGGTGTGTGCTGCACTAATTTCTCCCTACCCAGTTTTAAGAATACACACACTTTTAAGGCAGATGTTCCTCTTAAAACTTAGCTGAGCCGTCCGTCACCGCTGTGCTTGAGAGGCATTATCAATTGCTAGGCCATTCACTGAAGCAGCCAGCATCCCATCCTAGCAATGGTTGTCAAAATTGTTAAAAGGTTAAAAATACAATTCTGATAGATGCAACAGTGTGACAATGGATGAAGATACTCCAAACTTGAAGTTAAGATCCATTAGATATCGACTGAATTATAGCACATAAAACTTATATTTTTGGAATCACAATAGTCCCTAAAGAGTTTGAGAAAATAACGTTGATCCATTTAAAGATGGCCACACTATACCAGAAGTTGCATATTATCAGATATAATAATATGCTAAAATACAATATTTCAGAAATCGTCTTGTCATGAACCATATTCCATACCAAATGACACCAAATTTGGAATGTAGACCCATAGTGCATGTCTTAGCTTAGTTTGAGAAAAGTTAAGGGAATGGTAAAAAAAGGGTGTCCATTTAAACCAATATAAATCCATTTAAACCACTATAAATCCATTTAAACCAATATAAATCCATTTAAACCACTATAAATCCATTTAAACCAATATAAATCCATTTACACCACTATAAATCCATTTAAACCACTATAAATCAATTTAAACCAATATAAATCCATTTAAACCACTATAAATCCATTTAAACCACTATAAATCCATTTAAACCAATATAAATCCATTCCACAGTGGTGTATTAACATATCATGGGCATCCCTAAGATGAACCACACTGAATTTGGTGTTGGTATTTCAAAAAACAAGAAAAATATTAACAACTAATTTTTTGCATTTGTAACGCTAATACACAAAATCATCTTCCTCTAATGAACCTTAAGTCAGATTCACTCCAGATGTTATTTTTAAACTCATCATTGCACATAAAGGAAGATAGTTCCTACATGATAGAGCACTTACTTTGTTATCCAACTGATCTTGTGTCTTTTCTGTCATACTGTGAACATCATTCATTGCTGCTCACAGCTATATTTACTAATTACTGTTCTCACAATCTCTTGCGTAATTCAACAAGTGTGTAAAGAGAAGGACACCCACCCGATCAACAAGCCTTGCTCTAGAATTTTCCTGCACCACAGAATTGACATGAATTCACTGAAAACCTGCACTTACACACGATTATATTAATGTAGCTTAATTTTGGCTAGCTAATAGCCTAACCACCGATCAAGCAACATTACATCGGCAGGAAATTGTGAATGGACAAAACGTTAAAATCCTGTTGCTGCAGGGTTATTTTGCTGTGACAATATTGATCAAATTAAGATCTTACATCTCTACATACTTGTTGTTTGTGAGATCAGACATAATCACTATAGTCCACGTTTTCATTTCTGGAAGTACTGTTTTCAATTGCACAAACAATGAACATCCACCAAAATAAAGTTATCTTTCTTCATTTTTTTTGTGATACAAGTGTTGAGACGATGCATTAAATCCAATACCAAGAGTTGCCATTCTTATAGATGCAACGAAAAACCATTGTATTCCATTGAGCCCACTTCAGACTCAACCGGCGTGTGTTTGACTGACAGGTCATTACAAACTTTTCCACAGTTGTAACATTAACAGTAAAAAACGAATGGCACCACCAATGGTGTGGAAAAGTCGCAAGAGTAAAAGGAATAATTTCTGTGCTGGAGTGTACAGTGTACAGTATAGGGCCATACAAAATGTTTTATTTTTTTGCCTATTTCTGTAGTTTTTTTTGCGTTTTCTCAGTTTTGTTTTTCCAGGTATCAGATTTGTCTCTGTCTTTTTTGTTTTTCGCTTTCAAAATCACACTTTTTATCAGGACACCACTTTGAATGTCTGGGAAAAATCTCATTTTTATTTTATTGTAGATACCCTTTAATTCAAATGCACACCAGCAAGAGACTTGTTTGGTCATGGTGTTTCTATAGCACACATGTTATTGCAGAGTTTGCTAAACAAATCGTCACTGAATTGATGCAAATAATCATGATATCATTCTACTACTTTGTAGTTAAAGGTCCAATGCAGCCATTTTTATCTCAAATATCTGTCAGGGTTTGCCTCTTAAGAAAGTTGAAGGAAAATATGATTCACTGATGAATTGTGTTCATGTCTTATGATAATATTGGGCATATGAATTCTTTTTCTAATAAATTCAATACATTCAGTTGATTTCCTACATTTTTGAATATTGTTGAATTTCGTTATTGTTGATTCCGTGATTCCATCCGCGTTCTCTGCATCATGGATTTTTATAGGGCACTAAGTGTAGGCAAAGCTCTCTAAGTATGGAGCTCAGTGGAGCCCAGAGGCTAGAATGCCACACCTTCTGCAGCTGTGCTTCTATGTTCTCCTGTTGGGAGGAAGTGGAATTCAATCAATCCACCATTGAGATGATAAAGCGGCCGTCAGTGGGGCTGGCCACGTTTATCAATTTCTGACAAATACGCTACCGGCAACATCAATCTAGCCTAATCCCACCAACTGAGGGACAGGTGGGATAGCGATCAGAAGGGTGTCCGTGACCTCCCTCTGTCGTGTCATATAAAGAAGAGGAAAAGCATCTAGGTGAGGCAGGAGATAAGTGGAGGATCTTGTGTGACACACTCAAGATCATTGATGTCATTTTATTTGTTGATGTCAACACAATATTTTGTTACTCATTGATGAATTGGACAATACAATATTAATATGTGGCACTTAAAAAAAACTCACACTAAAGTAAATTAATTTTTTTGGGATGAGAGGCAGAACTTTAAACGGAAGGTTCTCAGTCATTGAACTGTGTTGCTCTGACCATGATGAAGGACCTTCCCATTGAAGTGAATGAGGTTCCATGTGTTGCCGTTTTCCCTTCACCTTACTTTTCGTTTTTGGCTGTATTTTTCTTTGTTAGTCATTCAAGTCTATTATGAAGATTGATTTCACACCACTTTAATCCTTTTCATTCTCTAAAGGTTGCAATTATGTTGTTGGAGCCACAATACCTCTATTGAAGTGGAGGTATACGTCTTTATGATTGGCTGCTCAAGAGAGCTACAGACATAAGTTGAAAGTATATTTCATGCCCCCATCCCTCACTTTTTGTTCAACACCCACCTGGCCCCCTCTGCCCCGCAGGGCTGCCTACTGAGAGTGCTCCAACTCTACACCAACAAACATTAGTCTGTAATGACAGCAATAACACTGCCAGCTGGGGAAATATGGGCTTTGGAGACTCAATCATGAGGTAACAAATAGGAACCAAACAGGCAAACAGTAATATGACTTCAAGGCAGTGGTGTTCTATTTGAAATAAAATAGTTTGAGCAAATATCGGAAATATATGTTGTCTGTGATCTAATGACAAGTCAAGGACGAGAAAGCACAAAGGAAGTTGCAGAAATGAAACAGTTCAAATCATCTCTGAGTATGCCATTCCCCTATTCCTTTCATCTCTCTCTACAGAGAACAGATAGGCATTTGACAAATGTTGTGTGGCAGTCAGTATGAACAGGAAGACATACCGGTAGCCTCTGTCAGGCACAGGTAAAGTATGACCCACTTAACAGACTAGAAGATTTCTCTAACATGGCGAATCATTTCCATGTCAGCAAAATCAATGTAGTGGCAGAACAGCTGGCAATGAACTCCCCAAGAAATGTGCTGAGCCATTCCTTCTAGTAGAGGGCCCTTGCCTTGCTTTGCCTCTACTACTCAGCCTAATTATTAAAATCGTGAGGTGCTACACATTAAACAGGTTCCCTACATAAGATTTAAAGTGGTTGGAAATCTCTGAGGTGAGGATTTATAATTTCAAAAACAATCTAGGTGAAACCAACTTGCATCCATCTTGGTAATGCCCCACCTTTGTGAAAATATTTTCAAAACTATGGAAAGGCATTTATTAATGTCTTCATTCATTTTTGCCACATTGTATTCAATTAGACACTTTAATGCATACTTTTAAAGTATATTATGTGAGCTAAACATAAACAAATATATATATACAGTACCAGTCAAGAGTTTGGACACCTACTCATTCAAGGGTTTCTTTATATTTTACTATTTTCTACATTGTAGAATAATAGTGTTGACATCAAAACTATGAAATAACATATGGAATCATGTAGTTACCAAAAAGTATTAAACAAATCAAAATACCTTGGTAAACGATGTGCTCTGAGAGTCAGCAAGTTCAAGAAGTGAGTGTTTTAATGAAAAAATGCAACATAATCCAAAACAAGAGACAAACAATGCACAGACCTGAAACAATGACAACTGGGGAAGGAACCAAAGGGAGTGACATATAAAGGGAAGGTAATCAAGGAGGTGATGGAGTACAGGTGAGTTTCATTTTGCGAGTAACAATGGTGACAAGTGTGCGCCTTAACGAGCAGCCTGTTGACCTAGAGGCTGGAGAGGGAGCACACATGACACCCTTTGCCTTGATGACAGCTTTGCACACTCTTGGAATTCTCTCATCCAGCTTTATGAGGTAGTCACCTGGAATGCATTTCCATTAACAGGTGTGCCTTGTAAAAGTACATTTGTGGAACTTTAATTCTTAATGCGTTTGGGCCAATCAATTGTCTTGTGACAAGGTAGGGGTGGTATACAGAAGACAGCCCTATTTGGTAAAAGACCAAGTCCATAGTATGGTAAGAACAGCTCAAATAAGCAAAGACAAACAACAGACCATCACCATCATTACTTTAAGACATGAAGGTCAGCCAATGCGGAACATTTCAAGAACTTTGAAAATGTAGTGCAGTCGCAAAAACCATCAAGTGCAATGATGAAACTGGCTCTCATGAGGATCGCCACAGGAATGGAAGACCCAGAGTTACCTCTGCTGCAGGGGACAAGTTCATTAGAGTTACCAGACTCAGAAATTGCAGCCCAAATAAATGCTTCAGAGTTCAAGTAACAGACACATCTCAAGGTCAACTGTTCAGAGGAGACTGCGTGAATCAGGCCTTCATGGTCGAATTGCTGCAGAGAAACCACTACTAAAGGACACCAATAAGAAGAAGAGACTTGCCTGGCATCCACAATCACCCGACTTCAACCCAATTGAGATGGTTGGGGATGAGTTGGACTGCAGAGTGAAGGAAAAACAGCCAAGTGCTCAGCATATGTGGGAACTCCTTCAAGACTGTTGGAAAAGCATTTCATGTGAAGCTGGTTGAGAGAATGCCAAGAGTGTGCAAAGCTGTCATCGAGGCAAAGGGTGGCTACTTTGAAGAATCTCAAATATAAAATATATGTTGATTTGTTTAGCACTGTTTTGGTTACTACATGATTCCATGTGTGTTATTTCATAGTTTTGAAGTCTTCACTACTATTCTACAAATGTAGAAAATAGTCAAAATAAAGAAAAAGCCTTGAATGAGTAGGTATGTCCAAACTTCTGACGGGTATTTATTCCTTAAAGTATATATATTTTTTATTATTTATGTTACTGTCCCCAATATAACAAAAACATGCTTAAATACATGAAACGTTGTCCTTGAAATTGAATTGAATTACTGTATAATTTCATTAATTCCTATGGAGGACTGCTCCTACTAGGGAGTGCCAATATGGCACACAGTTGGCTTTAAAGACTCTCGATGGCCAATACATAGCATCAGCAATCCAGGGTTTATACATCATCGATTCTCACTGCCGTAATGTTATTTTAATATCATAATACTCCTGACATGATTATCCCTTCTCGTGTATGGGTGAAGCTTCTCATGGATATGAGCTATTGCTCAAAGATGAGTGTGTGTGTGTTGTATTCGTGGGTCTGATAGCAAAGTATGCCCTATGTGTGGGTGAGTGTACTGTATGTTTAGGAGTGTTTGTGATTTTTATTCCCAGTCATCTCAACAGCCCCTTGTTCTTGGAGCACCTCTCATTAATCTTTCATAGGTCCTCTAGTCACCGTGTGTATACTTTGGGCAATTAGCCGGTGTTCCCTGCTGTACAGTCTGGCCTGTGGTGAGCGAGTGATAAATCTTTGACGCGGTAGGTGTTGATAAATCAGTGGCAACAGGCCCCCTTAGGATCACCTCCACTACCATCATTAGCAACCAGGCTGCATCCTAAGGCGGCTTTATAGTGAAGTGCTATTGATCTCCATAAACGTGTAGGGAGCAACACGTTCTCTTGCTCCTATCACGGTTATGTTGCGTTCTTCGTTTTGCTCCTGAAATGATGATTTGCTATCTCAGTCACACTTCAAACCATCCGTGAGGTTGTTTGATCTCTCAAGTACTGACACAGTCCTCCTAATTTGAGGCCAACTGAGAAACGACTGATAGTTTAGGCCGTGATCCTGTGTTCAGTGTTTTGTGTCTCTCTCTCTATTTGTTGTCTTTAGTCTGACGGAAGAGATCATTTGATGCACCTCACCCGGTAATTGTGGCAAGTTTTTCTTCATGAGCCTTACATACAGGCCAAGTGAGGTGGTTTTTAATCTGGAATTTGTTCTGGAAGATGCATTTTAACAGACCAATAAGCCTGAGGTGAATAAAAACACGACAAAACATCCCTTGAAATTTGCAAGATACAGAGAAACGTACAGTTTAGGAAGAAAATTGTGCTTACAAGTGATATGGACAACTTCAAAGCTAAGGCAACAAATGATCAATGCATTGATACTGAGTAATAAAGCAGAGAGGAGTTCAACTAATTGCATTGATGGCATCAGTCTACCCAATACAAACTATTTATCATCATTGACAAGGCCCAATGGATACCCTGATGAAGGTAGTTTAATCGCAGAATACATTGTCAGAAATACTGCTTGCAAAGACTTTCTTTCCCAACTCTTTAATGGGTCTATTTGGATACAGAGTATACAGTGGGGCAAAAAAGTATTTAGTCAGCCACCAATTGTGCAAGTTCTCCCACTTAAAAATATGAGAGAGGCCTGTAATTTTCATCATAGGTACACTTCAACTATGACAGACAAAATTAGAAAAAAAAATCCAGAAAATCACATTGTAGGATTTTTAATGAATTTATTTGCAAATTATGGTGGAAAATAAGTATTTGGTCAATAACAAAAGTTTATCTCAATACGTTGTTTTATACCCTTTGTTGGCAATGACAGAGGTCAAACGTTTTCTGTGAGTCTTCACAAGATTTTCACACACTGTTGCTGGTATTTTGGCCCATTCCTCCATGCAGATCTCCTCTAGAGCAGTGGTGTTTTGGGGCTGTTGCTGGGCAACACGGAATTTCAACTCCCTCCAAAGATGTTCTGTGGGTTTGAGATCTGGAGACTGGTTAGGCCACTCCAGGACCTTGAAATGCTTCTTACGAAGCCACTCCTTCGTTGCCCGGGCGGTGTGTTTGGGATCATTGTCGTGCTGAAAGACCCAGCCACGTTTCATCTTCAATGCCCTTGCTGATGGTAGGCTTTGTTACTTTGGTCCAAGCTCTCTGCAGGTCATTCACTAGGTCCCCGCGTGTGGTTCTGGGATTTTTGCTCACCGTTCCTGTGATCATTTTGACCCCACGGGGTGAGATCTTGCGTGGAGCCCCAGATCGAGGGAGATTATCAGTGGTCTTGTATGTCTTCCATTTCCTAATAATTGCTCCCACAGTTGATTTCTTCAAACCAAGCTGCTTACTTATTGCAGATTCAGTCTTCTCAGCCTGGTGCAGGTCTACAATTTTGTTTCTGGTGTCCTTTGACAGCTCTTTGGTCTTGGCCATAGTGGAGTTTGGAGTGTGACTGTTTGAGGTTGTGGACAGGTGGGTGTCTTTTATACTGATAACAAGTTCAAACAGGTGCCATTAATACAGGTAACGAGTGGAGGACAGAGGAGCCTTGGATTTAGGGGGCGCTATTTTAATTTTTGGATGAAAAACGTTCCCGTTTTAAACAAGATATTTTGTCACGGAAAGATGCTCTACTATGCATATAATTGACAGCTTTGGAAAGAAGACACTCTGACGTTTCCAAAACTGCAAAGATATTGTCTGTGAGTGCCACAGAACTGATGTTACAGGCGAAACCCAGATAAAAATCCAACAAGGAAGTGCCGCATTTTTTGAAACCACCTCATGCCAATAACTCCTTATATGGCTGTGAATGAGCTACGAATGAGCTTACGTTTTCCACGTATTCCCCAAGGTATCTACAGCATTGTGACGTCTTTTTAGGCATTTCCCTTGAAGAATGGCTGTAAGGGACCATATATGGCATGTGGTCACATGGTGTCTCCCGCAGAAAACCTTGCGTAAAATACTGAGGTAGCCATTTTTACAGTCGCTTCTTATGAGAAACCAACTGCCTCGATGGATATATTATCGAATATATTTGTTAAAAACACCTTGAGGATGGATCCTAAACAACGTTTGCCGTGTTTCTGTCGATATTATGTAGCTAATTTTGAAAAAAGTTTGGCGTTATAGTTGTAGCATTTTTCGGTCGATTTCTCAGCCAAGCATGGTGAAGGAACGGGAGCTTTTTCGCCTACAAAAATAATATTTTTGGAAAAAAGGAACATTTGCTATCTAACTGACTGGGAGTCTCCTGAGTGAAAGCATCCGAAGTTCTTCAAAGGTAAATGATTTAATTTGGTTGCTTTTCTTATTTTCGTGAAAATGTTGCCTGCTGCCAGCAGAGCCTAGCATAGCATTATGCCATGATAAACTTACACAAAAGCTTGTCTAGCATTGGCTGTAACGCATATTTTGAAAATCTGAGATGACAGTGTTGTTAACAAAAGGCTAAGCTTGTGTTTGAATATATTTATTTAATTTAATTTGCGATTTTCATGAATAGGAAATGCTATGCGCTTGAGACTATGATTACGCTCCCGGATACGGGTTTGCTCGTCGCAACTGGTTAACCATTAAAGAAGAAGTTACAGGTCTGTGAGAGCCAGAAATCTTGTTTGTTGTAGTTGACCAAATACTTATTTTCCACCATAATTTGCAAATAAATTCATTAAAAATCCTACAATGTGATTTTCTGGGAGAAAAAAATCTAATTTTGTCTGTCATAGTTGAAGTGTACCTATGATTAAAATTACAGGCCTCTCTCATCTTTTTAAGTGGGAGAACTTGCACAATTGGTGGCTGACTAAATACTTTTTTGCCCCACTGTATGTGTAGAATTCATCAAGCAGACCAGCTAAGACAAACTAATGACAGACTCTTATCTGTTTTCATCCATAAAGATGCAAGTGGTAAAATCATACAAATAAGCCTGTCCTCAAAGGGTGGTTCTTGTAATGTATTTGTTATATGCCAGCAGGATTTCATCAATATCGAGTGATCTCTCTGTCTGAACATATAGTAGTCACTAGGTGGGAAGGAGAGAAAGGACACATAAGAAATATCTTCAAAGCTTGGTGGCATTTTCTGTATGTACCTGTCTCTCCCTTTATTGCTGTCTGAAACACAGACACACACGCACGCACACGCACATACACACGCACACGCACGCACGCACGCACACACACGCACACACACACACGCACACACACGCACACACACGCACACACGCACACACGCACACACACACACACACACACACACACACACACAGTAGTGAAGCAGCTCCAATTGATTTCATGTCTGAATTCTGTACTTGGATGAATTATTCCATTCAAGTCAAAGTCTCTCGAATAATGAATATTAAAATTTGAGATAAAAGATTTGCCAGAAAAGTGTGAATTATATCAAACATTAACATCTCAAACATGGATTGTGTTTATTAATTAATAATAACAAACTCAAACTTGAAAAAGAGGTCAAGGAGCTCTCTTTATATTTCCAAAAGCATTCTATCCCTCAGGCTTGTGTGTTTACAATCTTCAGTCGGAGGCTAGGTCAAGGTTATGATTACACACAGATTTTCTCACCTCTCTCAGACCTGTGTGAACTCCTGATTAGAGTGAATAGCTTGCTGGGAGTAGGAAATTCAATTATGTTGCCTTGGAGGCACCTGTGAAATAATGACTCTATATGCTTTTCTCACCTAGCAAACACTTTTTTCTCTGCAAATCAACACTGAATCAAAATGGGTAGTCTTTCTGAGAAACCTTTGTAACAACATATTGATGTATAGTAACAGCATGCAGTTATATAATGTAACATTGTAATAACAGGTTCATGTCCCTTCCGTGTTTTACATTGTAATACCAGGTTCATGTCCCTTCTGCGTTTTACATTGTAAATCCAGGTTCATGTCCCTTCTGTGTTTTACATTGTAATACCAGGTTCATGTCCCTTCCGTGTTTTACATTGTAATACCAGGTTCATGTCCCTTCTGCGTTTTACATTGTAAATCCAGGTTCATGTCCCTTCTGCGTTTTACATTGTAAATCCAGGTTCATGTCCCTTCCGTGTTTTACATTGTAAATCCAGGTTCATGTCCCTTCCGTGTTTTACATTGTAATACCAGGTTCATGTCCCTTCCGTGTTTTACATTGTAATACCAGGTTCATCCAGGTCCCTTCTGTGTTTTACATTTTCCAGGTTCATATCCCTTCTGTATTTTTAATAAACCAGGTTCATGTCCCTTGTCTATTTTACATTGTAAATCCAGGTTCATGTCCCTTCTGTGTTTTACATTGTAATACCAGGTTCATGTCCCTTCTGTGTTTTACATTGTAATACCAGGTTCATGTCCCTTCTGTGTTTTGTCCAGGTTCTTCTGTGTTTTACATTGTAATACCAGGTTCATGTCCCTTCTGTGTTTTACATTGTAATACCAGGTTCATGTCCCTTCTGTGTTTTACATTGTAATACCAGGTTCATGTCCCTTCTGTGTTTTACATTGTAAATACCAGGTTCATGTCCCTTCTGTGTTTTACATTGTAATACCAGGTTCATGTCCCTTCTGTGTTTTACATTGTAATACCAGGTTCATGTCCCTTGTCTATTTTACATTGTAAATCCAGGTTCATGTCCCTTCTGTGTTGACATTGTAATTAGGTTCATTGTGTTTTACATTGTAATACCAGGTTCATGTCCCTTCTGTGTTTTACATTGTAATACCAGGTTCATGTCCCTTCTGTGTTTACATTGTAATACCAGGTTCATGTCCCTTCTGTGTTTTACATTGTAAACCAGGTTCATGTCCCTTCTGTGTTTTACATTGTAATACCAGGTTCATGTCCCTTCTGTGTTTTACATTGTAATACCAGGTTCATGTCCCTTCTGTGTTTTACATTGTATTACTGTCAAACGTGTTTTTCCACAGCAATGATTGAGTAAATGTACATTTTTATAAACAATGCAGCACTGTTACAAACAAATGTTGGATTGCATTCATTCACCATACCTAGTCAGTTAGACAACTGAATGCATTCAACTGAAATGTGTCTTCCTCATTTAACCCAACCCCTCTGTAAAATCCCATTATTGACACCACTGCTTAGCCTACCAGTCTTACTGCTCAATATGCTATCTGATAATTGATAATTGTGCGCTGATGCAGGCCATTTACATCTCTTTGAAGATGTCACATTGCAATTATAGTGTTCATCAGTTTGCATTATACATTCACTTTGAACATGAATCATACAGATTTGTCTATAGAGTAGCACATGTTTCTCAGTGCCCAGCCAGTCCACAGCAAGTACGATCAGCATGTCCTGCAGCAAAGGAATGGTAACATCTATCCTTTGCACTGACTCATTGAAATGTGTATGAAACCACATGAGCGGTGTTTGAATAAATCAGCAAAATGGAGTCCAAAATAAGAGATTTTTAGAATGAAGGTTAGCGTCTGGGGATCTGATTATGACTGTGTTCTGCTGCCATCGTCTCTCTCATGTCGCTTTTTCTTTCACTTTCAGAACACGCCGTCACGCCTGCAGCGTTTGTGAATATTTGAAAGTATGGCCTTGAGGAAGAGAGGAGAGTTGGCATCTCCCTTTAAGAGAGGCACGGCAGCCTACACTGTGGAAGTGAGGCAGGTAACCCCTCAAACAGCGCAAGTCAAATGTAAAAAGTTCCTCTGTGCCTTTGTGCTGTTTCACAGCTCGGGTATTTAGAAGCCCTTGTATGAATTAACACATGTTGCTTCATGGAGCAAATATGAGAGGGATAAAAACAGAAAAATATGAAATATTTCAATACATTTCCTTTAGATTAAAACTGATAACTCATTAATGGACAAATCACAGACTTGCCATGCACATTATTCATACTGTAAATGTTTCATTAAGGTAAGATCTTACTTGACATGTACTTAATGCATAATAAAGACAGAGTCAAATGTATTTGTAGTTGATCAAACAAGCACTATAGATAGAATTATCATTACTCTCCAGGGTCTAGTGAGATTTTCTGAAGAGTTAACCGTCGGAATCAAGGCCAACACTTTCCTTACCCACAACTCCAAAACTCACTAGATGTTAATTAGCTCTAGCTGGTAAAGCTAGTGTGGGACCGTAATTAAGTGACTTTGATTTTGATAGCGGAAGCTGAAGCTCTAGGGCATAAAGAGCACGGGTTGCTGAGATAGCTCTTCAGTTTAGGGTTTGCGTGCCACGGCATGGGCGTATTCATTATGCCTATTCTGTTGCAAAATGTTTCTTAAACGGAAACAAACGGAACTAGAAACTCCCGTTTGGCCTAATGATTACAACCAAGGTTCCAGCTCTTTACTCATATAATCTCTCCTTGCATTTTATTAATCCGCTGAAGTTGTGTGGTCGCACTAATTAAACATTGGAATCTATATCTGTGCATATGGATATGTTTTCTTTACCCTGGACTCAAAGTAGAGATAATCAATCAAATCTGATAGTATTGTACAGAATAGCCAGAAATACAGAATAAGTGGGGATGGGAGAACCTTGACCACCTGTCAGATTTCTTGTCAATCAGTCACCAAGAGTCAAAGTGCTTCCCACCAGTTTTCATTCACTTCTCAGCTAATCAACCTCCTACCAGTCTAATCTGTAAGTAAGTTCAAGTACACAGTTTCTTGAATGCTTCAGCAGAATTAGATTGATATTCCCATATTCTTAAAAGCTGTCACGTGGAGAGAGGTTAAAGTGAGCACACTCTTAAAGGGCGTCCTATGCAGAGATCGATGGTGGAGAATATGGTGCATTGTAGAGAATACTAGACTGGAATGAACTTGAAGTGACTCCCTTCAACTCCCTTTCTCCCTGGTATGGTTTGCCTCTGCCCTGTAGGCACACGCACTACACACATTCAATAACAACACATTGGGATATTGGTGTCTCTAGAAACAAACACAGCGGGTAACATAGATTTTCTGTTTGACGTTGTGAGTGACAGAGTGGCTCATTTCTTCATTAAAATCACACAGGGACACTTCATGACAACCATGACTAGTGTTGTTTTGTCACTGTCTATATTGACACTGAACTTCAAGTACGCACTTCCTCAGAGAGTTATGTGATCAACAAGTTCACACACACACATGCATCTTGCTTTATTTATGGGTTAGATGACAATGTCACGAAAACGATGCTTGAGCTTCAAGGGGGAAGAAGGCTGTGTGTTGTTATGGTTCTGGATGGCCAGATACTGTAGCTAGCAACAATTACAAGAAACGGCCATTTGGTGATTTGTAAGTGGCTTGTTAAAGCTTGTTTGATCTTGGTCTTGATACCATGTCTTGTTTTGAGGTCACATCTATGCTAATATGGATAACATTTGCTAGTTAGCAAACCAACAACTGTAACGATGTATTTGAGGGACATGTGCTCATTGTGCAACTTTATTTACAGTACCAGTCAAAAGATTGGGCACACCTACTCATTCCAGGGTTTTTCTAAATGTTTTGTATTTTCTACATTATAGAATAATAGTAAAGACATAAACTATGAAATAACATACAAGTGTTAAACAAATCAAAATAAATGGTATATTTGAGATTCTTCAAAGTAGCCACCCTTTGCCTTTAAGACAGCTTTGCACACTCTTGGCAGTTCCCACATATGCTGAGCACTTGTTGGCTGTTTTTTCTTCACTCTGCGGTCCAACTCATCCCAAACAATCTCAATTGGGTTGAGGTCAGGTGATTGTGGAGGCCAGGTCATCTGATGCAGCACTCCATCACTCTCCTTTTGGTCAAATAGCCCTTACACAGCCTGGAGGTGTACATGTAGAAAATAGTAAAAATAGAGAAAAACCCTTGAATGAGTAGATGTGTCCAAACTTGACTGGTACTGTATGTTTTCAATAAACATTAAGGCAAAATATAGTTTACATGTTATCAACAGAGATTTTGTTCTAAAATCTTTCGTTTTAATTACTATGTTATTTTCCACAGGCGATATTCTGTAGCTGACAGATTATTTACTGCTGATTAACAAGGATGCAGGGACTCAATCTGTATTTCTGGACATAGCTATCATAGAGGAGGAAATATGAAACAAGAAGATCCTCCTTGTTCAAACACACAACCATAGACAACTGGAAGATGTTTGTTTACCTGACTTCTGCAAAACCTGGAACTCAGTACACAGTGGACTCAGATATATATTTTTCGGATGAAAGCTTGCACATTCTGTATGTACACAGCTAAGAATTGTGTTTTTTATTCCGATTTTTCAAGGGGTGCTGCATCACCTTCAGCACCCCTACTTACCGTGGCTATGCCAAGCTTTCAATAGAGCGATGGTGATTGGTGCGGAAGTGGGGTCAGGGTTCATACACTGTCCTGCCAAGTGAGGCTTCAAAAGGATAGTGTCTTCAAAGACTCTGGTTCGCTCCCTTCCCCCTATTGCACCTTAGATGACTGGATCCTCCAGACTCCCCTTTGACTGATAACTCTCCCAAAGCTTCAAAGCTAGGCAACTAGCTGCAATACAGGCCCATGACACCCCAAAGACCTCTACAAACTGTGCTGTTATCTACAGTATGTGGGGTTTCTCATTCGTCTATCAAACCTACAGGGAATATCACTACAACTTCTGACATGGGATGTTGAAGTCAGCATTCTGCTCATAAGGATTCAGCTTTCAGCTGCAGAAAGATTCTGTAGTTTGTTAGTGAAATATTACAACATTTTGACATTTTAGTCATTTAGCAGATGCTCTTAGCAGCACGTCTGGTCCTCAAATGTACATGGAGGGCCAATGTCAATAACTTGCATGTCAGTCTCCTGGTTGGGAGTTGAGGAGAGATGAACTGCGTCACTGCTGGTCTTTGTAAGAAGTAGTGACATGCTAAAAGTATCTAATTGTCTGTTCAAACAGTTAACACCCAGCTAAAAAAAACATACATACCCCACAAGACATGCAATCGGGGGTCTCTTCACAGTACCCAAGACCAGAAGAGAGGCTGGAAGAAGCACAGCACTGTATAGAGACCTCAAACTCAACTATGGACATCAAAACCACTTTCACAGTATTTTTCTCCATTGTTCCCTTCTAACCAGGGACTGGTTTAGACACGGGACACCAGGTGTGTGCAATTAATTATCAGGTAGGACAGAAAACCAGCAGACTCCAAACCTCAAACGGTAAGAGTTGAATACCCCTGATATATTGAGCAATGACTACATGGAATTCTCTTCCAGGTAACTCAGGCAAGCAATAAAATCTGTTTAAAAAAACAGATAAAACAAAACCTCAAGAAACAACACAGACTCTAGAGACACACACCCACATACATTATTATTATTATTATTATTATTCATTTTTCTTTATCTTCTCTTTCATCTTAAAATAGTGCTAGTGTTCTTTAGTCGTAGTATTTTTAGTAAAATTCAGTGGCGACACGGCATTCATTTGAGCCCCACCTGTTAAGCTAAAAAAATATATATACACAAGAAATACTTTATTTAAATTTAGAAAATGGTGCCTGTTTTGCAATTATTTAGGAATTAATACATGTCACAGATCAGTTTGCAAACAATGTATAAAAAAATAAATAAAGGCGCATGCAAACATGGTCTCTTTTTTGCTTTCTTGAGTAAAGCAGCTCCAAAATGCAGGTGTTTCAGCCTAGCTCAGTGCTTTCTGTGGTTGTAGGGCAGCCAGTGGAAAATACAGGGTGTCGGGGTTGGTAATGTTCTCTAGCTGTGATTGGCTCCGTGTTCTGTCACTCGTGGGGACACTACGTCACGGCAAAATCTATGGGGAGAGCTCGAAAATTCAAGTCCCTTTGGTGCTGCCATAGAGTTATATTAGAAGTGCCCATCCAAAAAGGCTCAAGGTCATTGGCCACAGATAAAATCAAATCACATTATATCTACTGTAGTTTTGATTGGACTGATCATGTCAACATCATACTTTCAAAATCTTAGCTAGCAAGCTAGCAGTCATTATCATGAATCAAGTTGACAATCTACTGGCAAATCCTTTTCAATATGAAAAGAAATGAAGAGAAATTATAGATAAAACGTATCAGGGCTCATTGGCCATTGGACATAAACATTATACAACAAGTTGGAAATCGCAAATTCAACAATGCGTTTTGAAGGAATCAGTGGCTTACTGCAAGCATTAGTGGAGTGGGTGTGTGATCCAAGTCTGAGTTTAAGGGTCTCTTTTCCTACAAGAGCACAAAACGTGGAGGCTACATTTAAAGCTGTCTTTGAAAAGCCAGTCTTAATTAAAGGGGCATTGTTGTATTTTGAGACAGTTTTGAATATGCAAATAAGCCAATAGGCAGATGGGTATTGTCAAATTCTCTGTATGGTAAAAATAATTAATTATATTTTGTAAAGTGGTTTCTTGCATCATACAACACAATACAATGCAATTTCAGTAACCTATTTGACCCATGGTGTCACAGACCAAGTAAATAATAATAAATTAATGTCAAGCCCTTCATAATGTAAAAACGTTTTTAAGTCTCATGCAATGTAGGCCTGCATTGAACACCACCTATAGGCTTTATCATAGAAATCAAAGCTATTTCCATGTGAAAATGTTATAGGATTTGTTACATTGGTTTGGTTGGTAGGCCTACACTATGCTCAAACAGTCACAATAGCCTATTGGCTACTGTCGAAAACTGTAAGGGTACAGCCTCAGTGTTCACTGTAAACGCGCACCGGAAGTGGCACAAATGTCAAGTTTCCGCTCACAAGACCTAAAATGTATCATTGGTCGTGTTGTTCTTTAGTCATAGTGTTCTTAGTTAAAATTTGTGTTGCTGTTCCTGTCCATTAGAGAGCTAATTTTGTCATGCTCTGTTTTGTGTGGACCCCAGGAAGAATAGCTCCTGCTTCTTCTACAGCTAATGGGGATCCGAATAAAATCATTTTAAAAAATCCTAAATCTTATCCAGAGCAACTTAGTTAGGACTTGAACAATTCAGAAAACAAGACACAGTAGTTTCAGCACAATCTCCATTTATTCCATCCACAAAACTCATACAGTAGGGGCACAACACATCAGGAAAACTATATATCTGTTGCCATCATATAGACAGAGGACTCATCTTTGTATCTGTGCCATTTTAGCATCTTTATCTTTTTATTTAACCTTCATTTAACTAGACAACAAATTCATATTTACAATGACAGCCTACCCCAGCCAAACTTTAACCCGGGACAACTGTGTGCCGCCCTATGGAACTCCCAATCACGGCCGGTTGTGATGCCTGGAATCAAAGCAGGGTATGTAGTGATACCTCTAGCACAGTGCCTTAGACCTCTGCACCACTCAGGAGCACAAGCATCTGTTACATGAGCAGCGCCATTGAGGCCGTCTCCATTTTATTGTAGTCAATTTTCTTCACGATTGGTTTTTGATCCCTCCTGATGACCCAGTTAGACATGGACTACAACAGGGTCACCGGGTGGGATCAACCAATGAAGTTGTAAGTCCCACCCAGTTGACTACATTAAAATGGAGCTACAGTACCCATGCTAATATGGCCTATATTTCTCTATGGTTGCCGTCACCCTAGACGAAGTTGGCTCCAGAATCATTCTTCCTCCTAGTATTACATTAATAAATGCCACTTGACATCCATATATCTGGCATATCAGGTCTGAATCAGTTGATAAAAAGGCCTGGATGAAAACAAGCAACAGACAACAATGGCCCACAATAACAGGGTTTGAAGCTGCCTGCTTTAAAGCATGAATAAGTGCAATCCTGCACAACAACAACTTGACATCTTTCACTGCTTGACCTGAGGTAAATGACTCCAAAACAGACTTGGCAAGTTTGATACAGTCTTTATTGCTGTCTCACATAACCTCCAGGGGAGACAAACAGAGAAAGGAAAACACGAAAAAATCCAGTCAAATCTTTAACAAATCTCCAGTTTAGTGTTCCTTCAGTCTCAACTGTCATTTAAAGTGCATCGCTGATTAGCTTACAAAAAAAAAAAATCCACTTGCATATAGGTAAACAACAGTTGTTAGGCATATAGCGTTGCTTCAATATCAGTATCTATATTGGTTAATATAGCTGTTGTTTCTTACAATATTGCACGTTATGCAATGGGACAATGTATTACAGCAGGATGGGTGGATAGGTGATTTGACATGAAATACAGAAACAAGAAATGTTACGCATTGAAGATAGACAAATACCTCTCACAACGGTTGTAACGGATGTACACGGTTGTACACTTTAGTAACTAAGTAAGTAATCAGCAAATGAGTTAACTGGTGTGTAAACGTCTAGTGGTTTATGTGTAAGTAGTGGAGAAACAGGAGGGAACTCTAGTCCTGTTGCATTAACAGTGTAGGTAGATTTACAAACATGACTTAACCCCCATTTTGTTAGAAATGTGATCAGAGTAAGCCCAAAGCCTTGACAGACAACCAAACAGCAGTGGACAACCCTATCCTAAACTGAACCTGCACAATTGCATCAAATATGTCATCTTTAACAACAGCTACAAACAAGTAAAGTATAATATCCTAATGATGATAGGCAGGCAGCTATGTTCCATTAACTAACACGATGAACAAGGCTGGCTAGTTTTGCCACTAAAGAGAACGTATTAGAAATGGCTAATTAATTAATTCCTCTTGTTTTGTTGTGTAACCGATGTGAAATGGCTAGCTAGTTTGCAGTGGTGCGCGCTAATAGCGTTTCAATCGGTGACGTCACTTGCTCTGAGATGTTGAAGTAGTAGATGTTGAAGTAGTGGTTCGCCTTGCTCTGCAAGGACAGCGGCTTTTGTGGCGCGATGGGTACCGATGCTTCGTGAGTGACTGTGGTTGATGTGTGCAGAGGGTCCCTGGTTCGAACCCGGGTCGGGGCTAGGGAATGGACTAAAGTTACACTGTTACAGTTGCAGTGTGGGCTCTTTGTTCTGGTTTAGCTAGCTCAGGGGTCTCCGGCAATTTATAACATGAGATCTACTTTTAAAAATGCGAGTTACTCATTTATTTGCTTAATTTTTTCTGTTGTTTCACTCAGACAATTACAATTACTTATTGAAAAACAACAACATTGGATGTTCAGAGTCCATGTCAATGCATAAATCACATCAAAATAAAAATGTTAAGGTCATGAAAAAAAATAACAAATGTATACATTTGAGTGTGATTCCCCTTTAATTCAAGTGCACACCTAGCAAGAGACGAATGTGTTTGGCTAGCGATTTATCTGTTTAGGCCTAGTGCACATCATGGCAGAGTACGGGATGCGAGATCGACCTGTTGGACCCCCGAGATAGTTATACTCCTGCTTTAGAATAATTGATGAAAGCTATTGATTGGCTGATGGAGAGAACAGCATTACCCTTTCTCCCTGGCTTTATTTCTGTGGCCTGTGGGCACATACTGTACACCTGACACACACACACACCCAGTGAAAACACTGCCAGATTGGTGTATCTAGAGACTCACACACATCCTCCCTTCTCACTAAAAACCAAGGTCCTATTGATTTCTCTGTTTGGAATTACCAAGCGGTATTGACTGACAGGTCCAGATGGCATGGGACATCTCACCATGGCAAACACAAATATTCTCTCTCCCACAAAACAGACAGACAGACACACACACACACACAGTCCTGTCATCACCTGGGCTCAGCTCAGTCCCCAAGGACCACACTGGCACCCATCTTGTCTTGCTGTAGGGGACAGATGGATCAATGTCCCTATGAGAACTTTCCAGAAGTGTGTGTGTCTCTCAGTCAGTCGGATTTATACTAAATGAAAAAACAAGACACTGTTGACCATCTAGCTAACTGTAATAAATTACTTGAAACAACACTACTGTGTACAGTGATTTGAATTTATGGACAGCGCCAAAGTGGTGAGAGTATTCGGTGTGTGTGTGTGTGTGATGTGTGTTATGTGTGTGTGTTTCATGTGTGCATGGTATTAATCGGTACTGTAAAACAGAGAGTGCCAGAGGCATTAACTTACAGCCATAGCCCACATTCATGGAAGCTGCCATAGTCTGTCAGAAACTGTTAAACACACTCTC
Source organism: Oncorhynchus nerka (assembly GCF_034236695.1). NCBI lineage: Eukaryota > Metazoa > Chordata > Actinopteri > Salmoniformes > Salmonidae > Oncorhynchus > Oncorhynchus nerka. The sequence continues at coordinate 25,259,185 of NC_088405.1, read as the reverse complement.
CATGTCTGGATGCATCCAAACGTTAACCACTATTCTGAAGAGGAGATAAACATAACTCTCAAATCCTCAAACTGACCTTCGCCCTAAACTCAAAATACAATAAACACTGATGTTGATCTCAGAGGAAAGGGAGAGCACCCACACAGACACACATCACCTTACATACTCATAGAGGTGGAATAGGACGACAAGATGAACTCTGGTTTATTCAGGAGAATTCTGTTTATGTTTGAGCCTCTTTCTTTGAATGATTCCTCATTCAATCCACCCTGTTTGAGCAGAAAGCTCCACTCCTTATCCCCCCCCGCTTTTTTTCTGTCATTCTATGTTTACCCTCTGGGGGAAATGTAACATTGCTGATGTCATGGAAGACCATGGTCAAACCATGTTCTGCTGTTCCAGAGGAAGGACCCAAGTGAGTGTGAGTAGAGTTGACCGGAGCATTCTGTACAGTCTTGGCGTTCTTAAAGAAAACACACAAGTGAGATTACCAAATAAAAAATATGAATGTTTGTCATATATATAGAAATAATGACTATGTGCAATGAAAGGCTGCTAAGTAAGTAACTGGACAATTTATGAAGGAGATTTGTCAGTTAGAAACAGTCCCTCCACGTATCTCAGTCATAACCATGAGGCTGTGGAAGAGGAGAGATGTTATACAGTATAGTATACAATATGTTTGATGATGTGAACTCTTCAATGGATCTTTGGCTTGGGGAGGCGTGACAGGATGGGGGGAACCAGGACTCTAGCTCTGAGAAGTCCCAGGTCTAGCATTTCCAGACTAGGAGGGCTGGTGCTCTCGAGGTCCCTCCTGACCCCCAGATTACGGGGCTGAGCAAGCACACCGTGGCCCAGGGAGGGGCCCACTGCCTGGGGACCAGAATTGAAGCAGGGTAGACCCCTGGAGGGAGGCGGCAGCTGCTTGGTCCTGTGGTTGGCCAGCAGTCCTACAGAGCTTGATCGGAGAAGAGAGCCATTAGTGTACCTCTGAGGCAGAGCTGGGACAGACACACGCTTGTGGAGGCGAGGCCGCTGCAGGACGCGAGGGCAGCCAGGGCCCTCTGGAGAGGCTCGCTGCCCCCCGTCTGGCCTGGACAGCGCTCCTGTTGCTGGGCTGCTGGCTGCAGGGAGCCCCTGGGTAGGGCTGGGGGTGGTCCCAGGCCCTTCTCTGTCATTGATGTTGAGCTGGGTGCTGAGTAGCACACTCAACTCGTCTGGGTTGGGCACTGGGGGAGTGTCGACACCCCTGGCCGGGCTTCTAGCAGGGCGGTTAGAGTCTGTGCAAGGGGACCCATCTCCCCTGCTCCTCCTTCTCTGGGGGTCACTGTGGCCCTCGGTGAGGGCTGTTTTTACTAGTCTTTCCTGGGTGAGGTGCTCGTGGTGGCTGGGGCTGGAAGGCTGTAGTATTTGAAGCTATGGAAGAAAAACAAAAAACATACACATTATTATCAATTCACCAGTGGTGAGTTATCCTTCTTAAAGGTCTATAATTGATGAAGATGTTCATTTACAATGTAAATGTATTCTATCTACAATTTCAGGTGAGGTTTCCCCATTCACTTTTTTAATTCATTCTTGGAACAAAAACTTGCCCTTAAAAATGGGTGAAAACTGTAGACTGTGGACAGCGAGCCAAGATTCTTTGCCCTGAGGACTTGTTTGTACTCTCTAACAATCAGTGAGAGTAGTAGTAGCAGTAGTCAAACAGTGGTCCTCCCACCCACCTAGCACAGGCCAGTGCATCAGACAAACAGCAGATCTAACACTGGGTAGAGTCGGGGAAGAGCACAGCTGGCTGCTAGCTGTGGGTCCTGAGTTCAGGGTGACCTATCAGTTAGTATGTGGTACGAGATTATTCTCCTGTCGGGAGAGAACCAGGCTGGAGCAAGGAAAGGCCATGGTTAGAGCAGGGTTTTGAGGGCAACCATACTCCACTCTTCTTTACCCTGTGGTGATATCCAGGGAGAGGGGAATGAAGGCTTGATGTTGTGGTGGTCGGGGTTGTGTCTCTCAGACAGCCTGAGGATCATACATCAACCAGATGTCTGTAGACATAAAACAGACTGGTATACTAACTGGTCTGTGGGCTTATATACATCCTAGTAAAAGGTGGCTGTTGGGAGGAGCTATAGGAGGACTGGCTCATTGTAGTGACTGGAATGGAATACATGGAACGGAGCCAAACAAGCGGTTTCCATATGTTTGATACCGTTCCATGTATTCCATTCCAGCCATTACAATGAGCCAGTCCTCCCATAGCTCCTTCCACCAGCCTCCTCTGCTCCTAGTCCTTAACAAGTTCATGCTTTCAAGTCCTTTATTGTCTGTGAACCTGCAGTCAATAAAAAGGGACTATCTTGTGATGATCATCTTCCTAAATCCTACAAATCCTTAGGAGGCTGCCATCTTTATGATCTAGCATGAGTCAGTATTCTAGTTGTGCTCCAGGGCCCTGTGTCAGGGTGGTGCTGGGTTGGGCAGTCAATTCAGGAAGTGATTTGAATTTAAAATCAGAAGAAAAAAACGTGCTTCTACCTTTCAGTTTATTGAGAAGTCATTAAAAAGAAGTATCCTATTTCGATTATTGAATTGTATTGTTGGTTTACTTCCTGAATTGACTGCCTACAAACTGAATTGAGCCCAACCCTGCTCTGTGTGAATCCCTCCTAAGCCAAAGGGAACATACTTATGATGGCCCTGGTCTGGCCAAGGCAGTCCGCCTCAAACATCCAACAGGAGACCAGGGAGGCGTCTGTTCCAGCAGTAACCTGACAGAGGCAATGGGATGACTAGGCCCACAGCTCCACCTGGTGGTCATCTCCCGTACTACATCAATCAGATATGGTAAACATCATGATTGTCTTTGGTGATTATGCTTTTTATTAGATTACCATGAGTACCTCCTGCCTGCAATTCATTTTTGATAACATTCTAGACATTGACAAGCACAACCACCAAAAAGAACAAATGTAACAAAATACATTACATCACCAAAAGTATGTGGACACCTCTTGTCGAACATCTCATTCCAAAATCTTGGGCATTAAAATATGCCTTTGCTGCTATAACAGCCTCCACTCTTCTGGGAAGGATTTCCACTAGATGTTGGAACATTGCTGTGGGGACTTGCTTCCATTCAGCCACAAGAGCATTAGTGAGGTTGGGCACTTATGTTGGGCAATTAGGCCTGGCTCGCAGTCGGTGTTTCAAATGTGTTCGATGGGGTTGAGGTCAGGGCTCTGTGCAGACCAGTCAAGTTCTTCCACACCAACTGTCGACAAATCATTAATGTATGGACCTCGCTTTGTGCAAGGGGGCATTGTCATGCTGAAACAGGAAAGGGCCTTCCCCAAACTGTTTCCACAAAGTTGGAAGAACAGAATCATCTAGAATGCCATTGTATGCTGTAGCATTAAGATTTCCCTTCACTTGAACTAAGGGGCCAAGCCCGAACAATAAAAAATAAGCCCCAGACCATTATTCCTCCTCCACTAATCTTTACAGTTGGCACTATGCATTGGGGAATGTAGCGTTCTCCTGGCATTACCAAACCCAGATTCGTCCGACTGCCAGATGGTGAGGTGTGATTCATCACTCTAGAAAGCATGTTTCCATTGCTCCAGAGTCCAATGGCTCAACACCACTCCAGCTGACGCTTGGCATTGCGTGTGGTGATCTTAGGCTTGTGTGTGGCTGCTCGGCCATGGAAACCCATTTCATGAAGCTCCCGACGAAACAGTTCCTGTGCTGACGTTGCTTCCTGAGGCAAAAAATTGACCGACTGACTTGTTGGAATGGTGGCATCCTATGATGGTGCCACGTTGAAAGTCACTAAGCTCTTTAGTAAGGCCATTCTACTGCAAATATTTGTATATGGAGATTGCATGGTTGTGTGCTCAAATTTTATACACCTGTCAGCAACGGGTGTGGCTGAAATAGCCAAATCCACTAATTTGAAGGGGTGTCCACATACTTTTGCTGATGTATTGTATGTATGAAAAAATAGCACACCATATTGAAATCTAAAGCAGAAATGTGTAATTAAATGAGAAATCGAGTGAACAGTTTTCTATCCCACAGGAGTGGCCAGTGTATAAATAATAGGTTCTACGTCTGTGATTTTGAGTGGAATGTCTATGAAGTACAATAGAACATCCCTTTCTAACACCATTTACAAGTATCTGCCCGGGCTATCAAACCAATCTCAACAACCCATCCCACTGTGTCAATAAAACTACAGTGATTTAAGCATAATGAGTGCAGAAGGACCTAGATATTGTGGAATTGAAAAATGATACTAATTTAGCTCCCTGGAAATCCCCCTATTATAACCCTCTGAATATTGCCAATGATGATCATTATCTATTTCAGCTCTAGTTTAGTGCACAATCGTATATTGGTTGCTGCGAAAATAGTGGCAATTTCAATTTTGTCTATATTACACTGCTCAGATTAGAGCCAATGATACAGGGGGAGAGAAGCCTGATTGCTTTCATTTGTCGACTGCTGGCTTAGCTAAACTGTTTGTGATTACATAGTGGGACAGCGAAAGCTGACAACAGCGATAATGGGGCTTCAAATACATGTGGCCGTGTTCAGGAGTTGTACTTTTTTGAAAGCCAATTTAAAAATACAGTAGATGTTTATTGATGCATGCATTATCATTTAACAGAGCAATGCAGGCCCAGCAGGAAGACAAGGTAGACTCCAAACTCAACCCAAGGCATGCAGATGCACATCAACACTGCATGCTTTCATTGTGCTACGTCATGCTACGCCAGCGTGCAGGGCCCAGGGTGATGGTTAGATGGTTACTGTACCACGCTTTGTCAGTGATGTAATGCACAACGTGCTCCATTCCTTGCCAAAGGCATTATGGGAGAGGCAGAGGGAGAGAAAGAACATTGACATGGTATTCCCAGAGAGAGAGAGAGAGAGAGAGGCAGAGGGAGAGAAAGAACATTGACAATGTATTCCCAGAGAAAGAGAGAGGCAGAGGGAGAGAAAGAACATTGACATGGTATTCCCAGAGAGAGAGAGAGAGAGAGGGAGGGAGAGAGAGAGGCAGAGAAAGAACATTGACAAGGTATTCCCAGAGAGAGAGAGAGATAGATAGAGAGGGAGAGAGAGAGAGAGAGAGAGAGAGAGAGAGGGAGAGAGAACATTGACAAGGTATTCCCAGAGAGAGAGAGAGAGAGATATAGAGAGGGAGAGCGAGAGAGAGAGAGAAAGATGGGATGAGAGAGAGATCGATAGATGAGAAAGACGAGCAGAAGGCAGACTGAGAGGAGAGAGACACACACACAGGATTAAAACAGGGTTAAGATAGTAAGGTAGCTGAAAAGGAGCACTTGAGTGATGACATCTTCACTGGCATCCACATTTTCGCAGACAAATACCTTGACCAATAACCACTCCATCATGATGACTCAGTGTCCCATTCAGGCACAGAAAAAGACAGACATACTCACATCACACCTGAATTCAAGGGTTAAATGGTTAATTGCAAACAAGCTCAATCCAGTGCATTTGGCTACAACACATTAAAACAGCTCCCTCTTTCATCTCTCTCCCTCTTTCTCACTCTCATTCTGTGTTTACACGGTACGAGGTAGACGGCAAACCGGATGTCGTTGTTTTCAATAAGAGCATGACGGTCAATGCCATTGAGGTTACTGAAATCACCATAGCAACGCATTCCATCGTGCTCGTTTGCTTTTGCCGTCACAGTCTTTCTTGCTTTCTTGTCCCGCTATGCCGACTGGTATAACTGTTTTTGCGTCCCTCATCTAAACGCAGGATAATATCGTGTGTGGACTCATAACTCTGTCAATGCACTCCTTTGATTGTCCAGTGGGATTGCCACATTATGTTTGTCAATCCTAATACAAGAGCAGCCAATAGACTGCCCCAGGTTGTGGAAATGCACCCTTCTTCGGAGTCTTGACTCCCTGTCACTGAACTCATCCAAGCATTAGCTAGTCTTGTTCATTTACACTAGGGTGTCTGATAACGATCCAAGTCAATTTACTAAAACTACCCGTTGCGTTTGCTCACTCAACCTTGCTACCAACTGATTTCCCCAAACACACAGGTGACTGAACTGAGCACCACTCACCCTCCTCACCCTCCTAACTGAATTCAAGTGTTAATGGGTAGATCATATTAAAGGAAGAAAGTAATGATAGAGAGAAACATGTCAAGGGGGGCAGAGACATGGGATAATTGAGGGGAGCAGAGAAGGAGACAGAAGGGTAAGTGAGAGGGTCAGAGGGGGGTTGGGTTAGTGACTCACTCTGTCTGCGCTGGGGCATGCTGGTGCGGGGCGGCCCCTGGTACTGGCTCTGCCAGGGGGAGAGGAAGGGGGCGGGCAGCACACCCTGCACAGAGAAAAGACAAAGGAGGCGTGACATACACTGACACACACAGACACTGACTGACACACAAACACTGACACAGACAGACACTGACAGACAGACACTAACACGGACAGACAGACACTGACACACAGACACTGACTCACACACACACTGACACACACACACTGACTGACAGACACACACACAAACACACACTGAATGACACTCACACTGACACTGAATGACACTCACACTGACACTGAATGACACTCACACTGACACTGAATGACACTCACACTGACACACACACTGACTGACACACACGGACACTGACTGACACACACACTGACAGTCACACACACTAACACACAAGGGGAGATTTGATTTGATTTGAGACACACATTGACTGAAACTAACACACACTGACACTGACTGAAACTGACACACACTGACACTGACTGAAACTGACACACACGGACATGACTGAAACTGACACACACTGAAACTGACACACACGGACATGACTGAAACTGACACACACTGAAACTGACACACACTGAAACTGACACATACGGACATGACTGAAACTGACACACACTGAAACTGACACACACACTGACACTGACTGACACACACACTGACACTGAATGACACTCACACTGACACTGAATGACACTCACACTGACACACACACTGACTGACACACACGGACACTGACTGACACACACACTGACACACACTGACACACACTGACAGTCACACACACTAACACACACTGACACACATTGACTGACACACATTGACAGACACACATTGACTGACACACACTGACTGAAACTAACACACACTGACACTGACTGAAACTGACACACACGGACATGACTGAAACTGACACACACACTGACACTCACCCTGACACTCACTGACACACACTGACAGTCACACACACTGACACACATTGACTGACACACATTGACTGACACACACTGACTGAAACTAACACACACTGACACTGACTGAAACTGACACACACTGACTGAAACTGACACACACTGACACTGACTGAAACTGACACACACTGACACTGACACACACGGACACTGACTGAAACTGACACACACGGACATGACTGAAACTGACACACACTGAAACTGACACACACACTGACACTCACACTGACTGACATTGACACTGAATGACACACACACTGACACTGAATGACACTCACACTGACACTGAATGACACTCACACTGACACACACACACTGACTGACACACACGGACACTGACTGACACACACACACTGACACACACTGACAGTCACACACACTAACACACACTGACACACATTGACTGACACACATTGACTGACACACACTGACTGAAACTAACACACACTGACACTGACTGAAACTGACACACACGGACATGACTGAAACTGACACGCACACTGACTGAAACTGACACGCACGGACACTGACTGAAACTGACACGCACACTGACTGAAACTGACAAACACGGACAAACACGGACACTGACTGAAACTGACACACACGGACATGACTGAAACTGACACACACACTGATACTCACCCTGACACTCACTGACACACACTGACAGTCACACACACTAACACACACACTGACACACATTGACTGACACACATTGACTGACACACACTGACTGAAACTAACGCACACTGACACTCACTGAAACTGACACACACAGACACTGACTGAAACTGACACACGCGGACACTGACTGAAACTGACACACACGGACACTGACACACACGGACACAGACTGAAACTGACACACACGGACACTGACTGAAACTGACACACACGGACACTGACTGAAACTGACACACACGGACACTGACTGAAACTGACACGCACACTGACACTGACTGAAACTGACACACACGGACACTGACTGAAACTGACACACACTGACTGAAACTGACACACACTGACTGAAACTGACACACACCGACTGAAACTAACACACACTGACACTGACTGAAACTGACACACACTGACACTGACACACAAACTGACTGAAACACACACTGACTGAAACTGACACACAAACTGACTGAAACTGACACACACACTGACTAAAACTGACACACAGACTGAAACTGACACACACACACACTGACTGACACACACTGACACTGACAGACACTGTTTTCTCCACAAGACATCCAGCCATGTTATGAGCGATTGTGTGAGTAGGAAGCATGACGTCGACGAGCATGAAAAAACACACACCCTGTCAACATCCTAACGTTAGTGGCATGACGTTTCAACTTTGTAAAGACCATCTACAAAAGTAAGAAAGGTAGAGTCACATATTGTAAAGCCAGTCACCCTGTCGCAGAACTAGTGCTTAATTTGACTTCTCATTTCCAGGTGAAGGGGTGCAGGGAGGAAGAAGGAAGGGTTATCAACCCAATCTCTCCATTTCACTCTGCAGCCAGGGACAGACATCAATGTCAGTCAGCAGACAGCAAGTAGCCCGAATCAATTGTACCCCACTGTTCCTCCCACCGCTACCACCAAGACCACATCGCTCACTCTGTCTGTTATTTGTCTCCTCTTACATCCTCACTCTCTGTTTCCCTGCTCTAGGATGTCAATGCAAAAACATAACACTTTTGAAAGGCATACAAGTTCAAATGCATGTTGTACTTATGTGAACCTCTCTCCAATACTTCCTTTATTTTCAATCGGTGTCTCTCTCACTCGCTCCTTCTCACAGTTACGTTTAGCACTGAATAATCAGACAGAATGTTTGTCTGTGTGTGAGGGCGAATGCCTGTCCTCAATAACCGCCCCAATCCCACCTGAAGAGTCCCAAAATGGGCATAAACATAAAAGCATTCTGGGTAAAAGAGGAGTGGAGGGGCGGCCGCAGGCGCTACGTTAACCAGAGATGACAGTCAACAGGTTCTCCTGACTGTTTGGGGCCGCCTCTTAAATTGCTCAAATCTCCTCAAGCCGAGAGGGACATATATGCATCTAGGGTGAAAGAGATTGGACTCCCTGGGGGGCCCCGCGCTATTTCAAAGACCCCCACGGTTAGGGAAGTGGATAAGAAATGAGGTTTCTGATCAACCTCCTCCCTGTCATTCTTGTACAACACAATTACAGCAGAACCCTTCTGCATGGCCACCTGCCACGGCTTCATTTGCAGAAAGGAAAGTTTGAAATGGGAAAGAGGGCCTGGGCTTGCCTAGAGCTGACAGTGACTGGCATTTTTATTGGGCTGTCTGCAGATCAGGGAGAGCTTTCCCATCTTCATCTAACATTCTGGGGTGAAGACGTAGCTACTTCCCATGTCTGACAGTTCAGGGGGAACACTTTTACTTTACTGACTTTATTGTCCCAGTGAAATATTGTTGCAGTATCATGTACACGCTTCAAGTGGTGTTTAAATACAAATTGACAATAAAAAATGAATAACAGTTACATACAGTGTATACTGATGAAAGAAGACCAGCCTGCTGACCTTACTGGGTGGATAAGATCGGAACATTAACCAGAGCTGTTTAAAAGGTATATCACAAGTGACACAAATGATTGTCCAGTTCTGTTTTTCGTGCCGGGGGTGTCCTATACCTGCACCCAGAGGGGAGTAAGTTCAAAGTCCAGGTACAGGGGGTGGTTTGGGTCTAAAAGTATTTTGTGAGCCTTGCTGAGGGCCCTGAGCTTAAAGATCTCATCCAGGCCTGTCTGTTTGACTCCAAGTACCTTGCTTGCTGTGGTAATAATCCTTCTCAGCATATTTTCTGTCTGACAGTGGCATTGCCAAACCAACAAACAATACAAAACGTTTTAAAAAAGTGAATACTTGCTGTACAAAATGTACAGGAGTGGGGACAAATCACATCCCTGTGGGGAGCCTGTCTTGGTGGTGCGTTGGTCTGATACACAGAGACCCACCTTGACCTCTGGCTCAGGAAGTCCAACAGCCACAACCCCCCACCCCCATCTAAGAAGAAGTCCCTTACGAGTGAGTCTCTGTGCCAGAATGTACGGCTGGGTTGTGTTAAAGGCAGAAGAAATGTCAACAAACAGAACTCTGACATGGGATTTGGCGCCCTCTAGATATCTAGAGGAGCGTAAGAACGGCAAAATCAACTCCTCTGCTGGGCTGATAGACTAAATGAAAAGGGTCGAGGACATGGCTTTTCACAATTTCCGCAAAGCATTTCATTACTAAGGATGTAAAGGCGACAGGGCAGTTGTCATTCAGCACAGAGGTATTAGATTCTTTAGGAATGGGTATACTTGTTGAGTTGTTCCACAACAGTGGCAGGTGTTGCTGGATGAGGGAGGATTGGAAATTGTAAAAACACCAGATAATTGTTCAGCACAGAACTTTAACACTATTTTGTCTGGGCCTGGGCTTTCGTGTGTATTACATTCCCTGAACTATTTCAAATCATCAACCTATTTAACAATAACCCGCTCACACATTTGTAATGACACTTTCATTAGTTGCACCTCGTCTGATTCAAATTGTGAGAAGAAAACATTCAGTTCATTAGCCATGTTCTGCCCCACATGTCCACTGATTTTGTCTGGGCCTCAAGCACACAAGTAGATGGACCCGTTATTAGATGGATTTGTCTTTCATCATGATGTCATTAGCATGCTAACAGTGTCTTGGCCTAGCATGTCAGTGTGAAGCAGTAATAAGGTGTGCATACTGCTGTTGATTTGTTCATAATGAAGCAAAGCACAAGCAGTTATACTAGTAAAGTGTTCACTTCCCCTTTCATCTTACAAACTGGTCTGAGGCCTTATTTGTGGAGCATGGTGTCATTGCTCCTTACAAATGATCAAGGCATTAGCAGTTCTGCTAGCAGTGTCCTGAAGTACCTTGTATCATCCACTAGATGAAAAGTATTTTGCTAGACTGAGGACAGCACCAAGAAAAGTGATACAACCCAGGTCTGTACACAAATGTTTACTTCAGTAGTTCTGGCAATTAAATTTGCACCTGTCTGATAATATGAAGTTGATTTACAAAGCAGCAGCGTTCTGGTGGTAGCTGGGGGCAGGGCGGTGAGTGTGGAATCTCTGGGGTCTCTCTCTCTCTCTCTCTACCTCTCTCCCTCTCTCCCTCCTGCTGACAGGATGACAAGAGCATAGTGTCTAATTACCACTTCGATAATGATAGAAAGAAAGGGAGGGGAAAGGAGAGAGAAGGAGGAAAAGAAAATAGAAAAGTTTGAGGAGGAGAGACAGGAAGACAGTAATTAGCCTTTTGTCTTGGTGTGACGAAACAAGGTTTTGCATTCTATTATTCTTCCTGCCTGTTTGATTTTCTACATTATTAATGAGGCCGTTTGGTATTCCCCTGTTGTCTAAGCCCTTTGTTCAGAGACCTCTTCTCCTGTCCTCTTTCAATCCTGAACCTCCAGGCACACATGCGCACTCTCTCGATCTCTCTCTGTCGCTCTCGAATCCCAGCATTGCATTAACAGTGTATCAATTAAGCCATAGGGAGTTATATCTCATAACATGAGTACCATTCATATCTTCTGTAGTTAATGTGGACTACGTTAAATCTATCTAAGTGTGGTGTGTAGAAGACTCTCGTTCCATAAGAGATCAGAAAGCCCTGACAACATCCTGATCATGAGTAGTGTATTGGGTAAACTCTGAGTAGTGTATTGGGTAAACCTCAAAAAGAGACTGGTAGGCAAGGACCTGGATGTCACACAACAACAGTATCGGTAGTAATTAGGATCAGAGGAGATATTCGACCTCTGATTAATTATTTCATTAATAAGATGAGGTTTAAGGGCGTTCCATAGTGACATCGTGTGAGATAAGTCATGCTTCAATGACTCTACCTGCTAGCCACATGTGTCCCACATCCGAAGACACATCCATAATTGGTAGATGGTTCTGATTAGAGAATCGCAATTTGTATCGCCAATCAGTGAACAAGAAACTATTAAACCCAGTTTTTAGATGCACACCCCTCCACAAATCAAAATCTAATATGGATGCCAATGTTTTGTTCTGGTTTTGCACGCACACATTTCCTCTACTGCAAGACTGATTAGCTAGACAAACAGGTGTGAAACACAGACCAGTGTGCACGCAAAGTGAGGATACAACATGAAATGTGATGCCAATGGCGATTCTCCAATCAGAACCGTCTACAGATTATGGCTGTATCTTCGGATGTGGGACACAGCAGGTACAGTGATTGAAGCATGACTTATCTCACACGATGTCACTATGGAACGCCCTTAGACCTCATCTTATTAATGAAATAATTAATCAGAGGTCAAATATTGGGCCAATGTTCCACCTGCTCCAACAGTCCCTTTGAACTGTCTGTGGAGAAAGAGTGTGTGAGTGAGTGAGTGAGTGAGTGAGTGAGTGAGTGAGTGAGTGAGTGAGTGAGTGAGTGAGTGAGTGAGTGAGTGAGTGAGTGAGTGAGTGAGTGAGTGAGTGAGAGAGAGAGAGAGACAACAATAATAATTAAATAGGGAAAGAATAAGCGAGAATGACAAATACAGAGGTAGAAAGATAAAAGAGGTAGCCACTACACCTGCCTTGTGTGTAGATGGCTGAGGGCTGACGGCGTGTCTCAAACACACAGACAGTCTCACTATCCATTAAATGGTTCCACCATTTAGGACAATGGTGATGGGGTGGGGGATCTGGAGAGGTCTAGTACCAGTGAGTAAGTTGAATGGGAGGATAGGGTGTGAGGAAGGGGACTATAGTTGATGGACTGACTTGATGACTGACTTGCAGTGGACAGATGAGACTGGCTGTGGGACTCCATTCTCCAGGTATATATTATACAGGTGTACTCACGGCAGGGCTGTTTCCTTGTCCTCTCCAGGGGGTCTGTGTGGCCTTGTCTTGGTGCGTCTGTCTGTCCTCTTCCAGCGACGGTGCCCTCTGGTGACAGTGACAGCTCACAGGCTGGTCAGCATGAGCAGACTGGGGCAGGAGAGAGAGTTACCACTAATGTATCAGGAAAATACAATAACAACTGATCCACTAAGGTGAGTTGGTATTCAAAAACTACTAGACCCTATTAACTCTAATACTATGGAGGTCATTCCCAGTGGGTTTTCAACTTTAGACTATAGCAGTGGATCAGTTGCTAATTCACAGTTTGTCGTTAAATAATGTATTCATTCCAGGAGCACCAAGGTCAGATGAGGGGAGGTTAATATTCAATCCAATTGGTAACTTCATATAATCAATTAAGCTGAGCTACATTAAAATTCAACATACCCACGTCTGTCTCTCTCCTCACAGTTCAATAAAAACAACACCAACCACCCTTTGCTAATGAGTAAAACAGAACATCTGCATGAACTCCTGGCAGCTCAACCCACAGAGCATTCAGTATTTCTTACTCCCTATTTGGCTAATTATATCATTCTCTCTATTATTATTTCTCTCATCTACTATTCAATCAGTAACTCCCTTACTATTTCTCTCCATAGTAATGAATTATTATTATATCTCCCCCTCTCCCTCTCCCCCTAATTGGGAGAACTAGAGCGTTTGGAACACTGATGTTGCTCTGACATTTGCTATTACTGTACCTTACGTTGCTCTGACATTTGCTATTACTCTACATGGGGAATTTGAATAATGTCATTGGACAGTCTGGTTGTTTACCTAACGAGCACACTAGGCCCTGGACACTAATGAACGTCACAACACTGATGGATCCATGTGAAAGCAAACATAACTGAGGTTAGTATGTCGGTGTCTTGACTATGGAATTCATAGAAACACAACTCCCACGTGTAATGTGTTGCATTATGATGGAGGCAAACGCACTGGCAGAGAATGACTGCCGTTGTCTCACTGACCCCTCCTGGAGACTCACCGCCTGTTGCTGTCGTGTGAGCTGCGTGATTGTCCTGTCCTTATCCCTCAGCTCCTCCCTGAGCTCCCGCACCTCCTTCATTAGCTCCTCCAACTGGAACACATACACAGTGGTTCATTCTGAACACGGCTAACAATGCTACTTGTCTTGGTTCCTGGATGTGGCTGACTGTACCTGTATAGTTGTGCTGTTATCCTCCTCAACCTCCTCGCCCTCTTTCACAAGCTCTGGGCCTCCATCCTCCATCTACAAACACGAAGCACATACGTTTCAGTATTCTGAACTATACTACATGGGGGCAGACAGCATGACTAGCTGTATGGATATTGACAGGTGATTATAATGACACTACTAATTGCTACTAAGTTTGGAGCCTCTTCTGTAATGTCTTCTGTAGACAGGCCTTGCTCTAGCTAGCCTATAGTCAGCTGGGTACACTGATAAAGCCAGTTGCTCGTAGCTCAGAGAGAACAATTACGATTAAAGTAGAGCGTCATTCTACAGCTGCTGCCCACAGCACATCATCACAGCTCCAAAGAAAGATAATTAAGAAGAGAACATCTAATGGTGCCCAAGGCCAACTACCCTGCTAAATACAGACAACAAACAGACAGACATACTTTCAGACTTTCTCAATTAGACATTTTTGTCATTTAGCAATTAGATGACTATAATCAACAGCAACCGCATTACTTAGTGTAACGAACCTTGCCTAGGTAGGCCTGTTATGACCCCCCCCCCACCCCTTGCTACGATCTCTACATTTTGCACAGTCAGAGGTCAAATTAACATGAATCAAACATGGGTACAAATAACGCACATTTATACTCACTTTGGTCACGATAAAAGATGTTCCTTTTTTGGAGATAATGAACATATTCTAGGCTCTGACAAGCCAATCAAATTACTATCACAGAGAGTGGCTGTGTGGTGCTTTGTCATTTCACAGACCCTCTTTGGGCACAGTTGACTTGTTTTGGAGGAATGTAATGTGCTGAGGGCTGTGAGGGCAAAGCCAATATCACCCAGCCTGACACTAACATAGATAATGGGGTCCTACAGGGCCAGACAGAGACGCTGTACCGTCAAAAGCTGTACACTACTGATTAACTGTCTCACACATCACATCACTGACTCTGTGTGTTTGTGTGTGTGTCTCTGTTGAATGGAATGCTTCATCTGACAGATCTATTAAGTGATTAAGGAGCCACAGGTAACCACAAGTGAGGAGGATTGGCTCCAGGAGTAATAACAGGTAAGAAGAGATGACTGACACACAGAATAAAACCCTGTGCCACAGCTTAACTGTTGCTCACTCTCAAGACATGGGCATGAGACATGGCATTCAGAGTAAAGCCAGCAGCTATTTTCTACATCACAAAATGGATTAAACCAGTGCATCTCTGCTACACAGGCCTAAAGGGTCACTGTGACTGGCATGCGGCAGTGCATATTTCTACTGCCTTTAAACTTCAGAAGCCTTCTGTCACCTGGATATTTTGATGTGTGATAAACTCCTATAAAGCTACTGCTTAGCAAAACATGTGCAGCCTCCGTCTGGCAAATTAAAAACTCTAACCTGACATCATAGTTATCCTAATCAAGTGACATTTTATTGGACGTTAAATCTATTTGATTCTAAAAGGAGCTGACGCCAGTGACAAGATGTGATTTCCACTTGCTTAGTCAGTAAATAGCTCAAATCAACTAAGTGATTAGATTGGAATTGTATTGAGTTCCTAAAGACTGCCTTCGAGACTTTGAGGGTGTGTGTGTGTGTGTGTTACCTGTAATAAAATCTTGAGTTTGAGCAGCTTGTTTTTCACAGAGCTGCAGTCCTGGGCCATGTGTTTGAGTGTGAGCTCGTCCAGCGCCCCCGAGTAGCCATCGTGTCTCCCTACAGGAGGAAGAGGACGGGGGCCAACCATGAACCCTCCATGACAAGTGTAACCCTCATACTGCTGGAACACTGGACCCCTGAGAGAGGATGGATAGAGAGAGAACAGAGAGAGAGGAGAGAGAAAAAGAGGAGCATGTGTTATTATTATATTATAGAAAGAGGAGAGGCAGTAAGAGAAGGACCTTTGCCACATTGACTAGGCTTAAATGGGAAAATTAAGTCACTTAACAAATGCACTCTGGCTTTATCCAGAAAATATCCAATAATGGCCCATCATATTTCACACAGCAGCTTTATATTCACGAATACAGCACACCTAGTAGACTATGTTGTGTTTGGTCTTTTTTTGCCATTTTCATGCTGTAGAACAGCTGCTGAGTCTCACCTGTTGTCATTATGGAAGTGGTCTAGTCCATTCCAGCGAGGCTGCCTCCTCCTCCAGTGACCCTTTCGTCCCCCCCTCTCTGAGCGGTCAGAATGGGCCATCTCATCAGCGTCTAGATGGATGGATGGATAGATAGATGGGTAATCCACAAGGTAGCTTAGAAGTGTGTGTGTGTGTGTGTGTGTGTGTGTGTGTGTGTGTGTGTGTGTGTGTGTGTGTGTGTGTGTGTGTGTGTGTGTGTGTGTGTGTGTGTGTGTGTGTGTGTGTGTGTGTGTGTGATAGTGGGACTATATGTTGCATGTAAACAGCAGAGGAGGCTGGTGGGAGGCTGAAATGGAATAAATGGAATGGAGTAGGGCTGTCCACGACAAAAACAAATCTTTGTCGACCAAGTGTTCTTTCGACGAATCAATCGGTCAAAATATTTTTAATCAACTGTATTTATGCACTGAGCTTGTCTGATGCTTTAAGCAAACTGTTTGATAAAATAATTAAGACACACAAATGACTACAGGGAGTCCTACTGCAATTGATTTGATTGTGCCGGGCTCAGACTTGCTGCGCTGTGTTAAAAAAAGACAGAATGACTGTGTGACTAACACCCGTTGTCTCTATCTCCTCCCTGCTGCAGCAACCACCACAGAACATCAACAGTGTTAATCGTGCTACATAATTACAGCCAATTCTGATTGTATTCAACATGTGGTTGTGTGAGGCTTGGTGCTCACGGAATCAGTAGGCTATTAAGCAAACACTCATATAGGTAACACAAGCAGGATCAATCTTATTTCTGTAGATCGGAAAGTATTCAGACCCCTTGACTTTTTCCACATTTTGTTTACGTTACAGCTTTATTCTGAAATTGATTCAATTGTTTTTATAATCTGCACACAATACCCGCATAATGATAAAGCAAAAACAGTTTTTTATTAATGTTTGCAAATGTATAACATTTTTGGAACTGAAATATCACTTTTACATAAGTATTCAAACCCTTCACCCAGTACTTTATTGAAGCACTTTGGCAGCGATTACAGCCTCAAGTCCTCCTGGGTGTGATGCTACAAGCTTGGCACACCTGTATTTGGTGAGTTTCTCCCATTCTTCTCTGCAGGTCTTCTCAAACTCTGTCAGGTTGGATGGGGAGCGTTGCTGCACAGCTATTTTCAGGTCTCTCAAGAGATGTTCGATCGGGTTCAAGTCCGGGTCCTGGCTGGGCCACTAAGGGACATTCAGAGACTTGTCCCGAAGCCACTCCTGCATTGTCTAGGCTGTGTGCTTAGGGTTGTTATCCTGTTGGAAGGTGAACCTTTGCCACAGTCTGTGCTCCTGAGCACTCCGTAGCAGGTTTTCATCAAGAATCTTTGTACTTTGCTCTAGTCTCCCAGTCCCTGCCGCTGAAAAACATGATGCTGGCACCACCATGCTTCACCTTTTACATACATTTTACATACATTTTTAATTAACCTTTATTTAACTAGGCAAGTCAGTTAAGAACAAATTCTTTTTTACAATGACGGCCTACACCGGCCAAACCCGGGCGACGCAGGGCCAATTGTGCGGCGCCCAATGGGACTCATAGTCACGAACGGTTGTGATACACCTTAGGGATGGGCCAGGTTTCCTCCAGACGTGACGCTTGGCATTCAGGCCAGTGTTCAATCTTGGTTTCACCAGACCAGAGAATATTTTTTCTCGTGGTCTGAGAGTCTTTTGGCAAACTCCAAGTGGGCTGTCATGTGCCTCTTACTGAGGAGTAGCTTCTGTCTGGCCACTCTACCATAAAGGCCTGATTGGTGGAGTGCTGCAGAGATGGTTGGACTCCAATCAAGTTGTAGAAACATCTCAAGGATGATCAATGGAAACAGGATGCACCTGAGCTCAATTTTGAGTCTCATAGCAAAGGGTCTGAATACTTGTAAATAAGGTACTTCTGTTTTTTTGCAAACATTTCTAAAAACCTGTCATTATGGGTTATTGTGTGTAGATTGCTGAGGATTTTTTATCAATTTTAGAATAAGGCTGTAATGTAACAAAATGTGGAAAAAGTCAAGGGGTCTGAATACTTTCTGAAGGCACTGTATATGGATGATTTATGAAGCCAGGCACATTTAACAGTTAGGCTATTGATTATGGACCTAATTAAGTCAGGGTATCCTCTCGCCTCACTTTTCTGAGACAATTAAGGCATGGGCTGTAATCGCACGTGGGAGAAAGCACATTTGTTTTAAAATAATTACATTATTATTGTTCTTACATAATATAACAATATACAATTTCAGTAGCACGTCTTAGACTGATGGACTATGTCTTGTACATCGTGATTTTTTGTGTGTTTTTTTTTTGCTACTGCTCAACTAAAGAAATCTCGGTCGACCAACAGCCTATCGACCAAACAATCGACCCAGTCGACTAAGTGGGGTCAGTCCTAGAATGGAGTCAAACGTGGCTTCCATTTGTTTGATGTTTTCAATACCATTCCATTCTGGTAAGCAGAGTCCTGTATACACTGTGCCAAGCATACACAAACATTGCCTCATGGTACAAGGTTAACTTAGGGGACTTGTATTTGTTCTCACACACACACACACACACACACATACACATACACATATATATATATACATATATATTCACTGATTTGTACTGAATAAGACATCAAACCCAAGAAGAAGGCTTTAAGCTAAGGCCAACAGTCAGATAGTAGGACTCTCAGGGGTTAACATCAACAGAGGAAAATAACAAACTTATACACACCCACGAAACCCTTACTGTACATTACAGACACAGACAGACACACAATTTATCTTCCAAACAGAGCAACCAAGGATCATAAATATTTGGCGACACTCTAATAAAACAAGCCATTAATGAACTGAGACAAAATAAAATTGTGTGCCAGTCTTCAAATAACTCAATCTTACTGTTGTAGCATGAGAGTTCTTCAGCTGAGGACTAAACAAATACCTTACGCAGCCTCTCCACATACCGCAACTGAAGACGAGCCTGTCTAAATAGTTAGCCCAGTAATTCCACACGTGACCTGCTACATTCCAACATGCTCTGCTACATCCGTCAACTTCTTCTCAATATGTACAAAACTCAAGTCCAAACATTACAAATCCAAAGTGGTAAAATGAAGAGGGAAAAGAAGCTAAAGTCCTGGTCAGCTTTTTAAAGGGCTGGAGAAACTCTTCCACCCTGCTGTCTGTTTTCGGAGAAACTCCCCAAGTGGCCAGAGAGGGAGAGGCTGGGGTGGCTGTGTCTGTGGCCAGGCTGGGAGTCACTGGCTTGGGCAAGGTGGGGAGAGGCCACCAGGACCTCTCTTGTCATTAGAGCTGGAGCCTGCCTGCAGGAGAAAATAGCAGGGCCTCCTTTTCCCTTCTCCCTTTCCCCTTCCTGCTTGGCTGGCAGAGCCTGTGCCCATGGGAAGGAGGGAGGATGGGCCTACGGCTATGCTACATTGAAGCTCCCTCCTTTCCTCCCCTCTCTTTAGGCCTGCCACGGAGGGCTGAGCTTGGCTGGACCCTCTGTCCCTTAACTACGACCCCTCGCTACGACATACAGAGCTATAAATAAATACGGTCTCTTTCCAGGATGCCGGTTGGATTCACAATCCTTCAGAGTGAACATTCCTGTCACACACACAACACACTCAATGTAGTGCTCTGTGAACTGACAAACCAGGCTCTGTGTGTGTTTGAGTGTATAGAGACAGAACGAGATGCACTTTGGGTTGTCTGTGAGTTTTATGGTCATAAAGGGACCCTTGTTAGCAATCCATTGGCAGGACTGGTCAGCAGTCTCACACTGGGCCGAGTGTTTTCAGAGCAGTGGAAAGAACTGCATTCGCCATGAATGACACTGTCAGTATGGCATTCACAATACAGTGGAGAGACTTCATAACCTAAGATTCATGATCAATGACCGATGAGCACTGACGTAGGGAGTTTGTGATGGCTTGTATAATGTCACAAAATGCCAGAATCTTTCTCTCACGCAGACACACACATAGGTGCCCACGCACACCCACAGCACACCTACACACACAAATACAATCCTGCTGTCTCTGAGAATAGAGACCTATTCACCAAAACTATCTCGTTACTTAATCAGCAGTTGAAATAGGACCAGAGGAATGTGTCATGATTAGAGATTAAATTGTCATTTCCATAGGTGTTCCATGATTACATTTACAGAATGGAATCAAAAGCTACACTCAAAAGGTGAGAGGGTCTGGTCACAGTGATTAGGCTTTCATTGTAATGATTAGGGCTCTACTGAACCAATCACTAGTGTTAATGAGCACCAAGCCTGGGGAAAGATGAATGAAGCGATGACTGTACCTGGAGCCACTGCTGTCTGTGTTCGTAGAGAGCCGTCCTCAGGGAGGTCCACGTCCAGCATGAGGTCGTCATCCTCCAGGTCAGCTGGCTCCAGGGGGTCCAGGTTGTTCAGAATGTCCTGCATGGTGGGAGAGACAAAAGTTGGTTCAATTGATGTTATGTTATTTTGATTCAATTTATATTATGACAATACTCAAGCTAGTAAGTCAACTGTTTTGTTTTGTCAGTTCACAAGAGATCCTCAAAAAAAGATTGTACAGAATGTCGGGGTATTTCAAAAAACATCTCATAATGCTCCCATCTGTAAAGGCATGATTAGTTCACTGTTTTTGTCTGCCAGTGCAAAAGTAGTGAGTACATTTTTATGCTAACAGTTCTCCTTTTGAATCAGACTCTCACGGACAAACAAAGGTTGTTTTTCAAAACAACAAGAAGCAGAGTCGGAGACAACAAAAGATTTGCAGAAATGAATTTCTCAAAAGAAACATCACTCTTGAATGAGTATAATAATGTAAAATCGGTAAGTATGTCTTATTATTAAAGCTAAAATAGTTTGCACTTTGCTTGTTGTTGAATTCAAAGCATAACGTACCCAAAAGCAAAAAAGGCAAGAGTACAAATTACTACTTCAAAGTATGAAGTGTTGATTTGTACTCCTCACCTTTTTGCTTTCCAAAGCATCAATTCCCAGGCCATTTTGTGCTTCAGCAGAAAATGAAAATACATAGCGAGGCCTCTACTTGAAGATGTACCCATAACATGATGGTGGTTGGTGGTATTTCATGGATGTTGTGTTATTAAAGGTTAGAGAATGGTTATCTAAATCAAAAACTGGCATTGAAGCAGGGAACCATGATAGAAAACAGAAAAATAACATCCAATATCTTCTGATCCATACTTCTATCTGCCAGTGCACCCAACTGAACTGTACTCAGTCTTTCTCCCACATGCCTGCTCTCCTCTGCTCCCTCCTCTGCTTTTTTACTACTTCTATTATCACCCTCTTTACTTCTCCCACTCTCTCTTTTTCCCTTTCTCTGTCCTCTTCCTCTCGTCTCCTCGCTCTCTTCCATTTTCCTCATCTCCTCCCCCTCCCCCTCCCCCACTCTATCCCTCTCTCCTCTAGAGGTTCCTCATGCAGAGCAGGCCTTAGTCACGGCACAGTTGCTCGAGAGGAAATGGCATTTCACACCGGTAGGCTACGGCTTAGATGCTGAGCGGGCCACATAATCTCCCCCAAGGAGGAGAAAAACGCTGGTTGAATGAACTGGGAATCTGGGGTCATATTTCACACAAATCCCACTCCAGCTGACTGCCCTGGGGCTCTGACGTTGGAACCGCCAGCCAAACAGAGAGGACAGGGGGGTCCAACAGAACCACAGTACCACAGCAGGTCCCCATGTTGAAATTAAGCTAGCTCCAGTGGTGGTCCCCTCAGTGGTGCTACACCTCCTGTTCAGTAGATGGAGACTAATGGGCAACTGATTTACAGGATTAGCATGATTATCCCTCTCTCTCGTCATACATCTTTCATATAAAGATAATTCATTCATTGAGCTTACACGTTGTTCAAATATTTAATCGATTGAGGTTACATATTATTCACATTATGATTACATCAATTCAGAATGCATTTTGCTGTGGTTGTGCACAGGGACTGTAACATGCTATGGAAATTCCTGCAACATTCTGTGTCCCTCAGTCAGTTAACCTCACATTCCCCATCTTCTCCCTACTACCCTCTCAATCTGCACCCGGTGGGGAGATCAATGAAGAATAATAAACCAAAGGAAAAGCCTTGGCCCATTCAACCCCATATTGAATTGAAACTTCAAACAAACACAACTCTCTGTTCAGATATGAATCTGAGGTTAGCTGAGGCTCAAAACCCACACAGATTACCTCATATGACCCACTAGTGTGATTAATATATGATGTAGCTTTGCCCCCACAACCCAAGCCCTACAGAACTTCAGTCTGCCTAACCCAGAAACGTAATCAATACAAAATGAAACTAGAACAAATAAAAAATGATTGTTCTACTGTATAAGGAATTATGGGTACAAATATAAACATCCAAACTTCTAATATATCCTAGAGAGGCTTAAGAAATGAGTCTGAAACTGTTCAAATCAATAGCTGTCGCAGATTCTCAGACGTAGTCACCAGCCCCTCTGCCTGAGATTAGAATTATCATGGCATTTTCATTACATGTCCATTCTGTTTCCCATAACTCTCAATGAAGGCTTCAGAGCTGCCTGCAGATCAACGGCTGCTCCTTCAGTAGATCTTCACTCTAATTGAAGGTCAATCCCAGACTAAATGTAACACAGTGGGGCTTACTGTAATGTGAGATACTGAGATACTGAAGATCTCAAAACTGTTTCTTTGATAAAAGACCCATACAGTATCTCCAAATCAAGTTTTACTAAGCTATGTGTGAGTGTGCCTCTGCAATGCCTCCACAATGACATTATGTTGACCTTATTCTACACTGAAGTTCTGAGTTGAAAGCACTAAGCTTGTCCTTTAAATATAAAATATGCCTTCTACCTCTACAATGATAGCACTTCTTTGTAATCCAATTATTCGACTCATTTACTGCTCTTGAACTAATGCATTTCCCCCAAACCCAATTCTCAGGCTCTAGCCAACTGCATATGACCATTCTCTGTGGTTCTATAAGGGATGTAATGTGGTGTAATCTAGGCGTCCGTTGCTGCAAAGGGCTTATTGACTTTTACAGGGACAATTAGAGGGTCACTATGAGCACGGAAAGTGTTAGAGAGATTGATGAGAGCAGAACTTCCCTTCCAAGGACACTAGAATGATACTGACTTGGGCACAAAAGAGAGATTTAAGGAGAGATGGCCCCATAGCACTGATCTAAGGTCAGTTGTGCTGCTTTAGGTTGGGACATTCAGGGTTGGGATGGTTAAAGGTGATAGGCAAAGGTTTCCCTGTACATTTAAAAATATATATTTTTTTATAACAGCTACATTTGAAAGACCTTCAAAATCGTGACTTGTCCAGATAATCAGAGACTAAAAACCAGCAAAACATAACAACATTTCTCATTCATTGTCATATCCCGCAGTCTGTTGACAGACGCTACGATACTATTTATGTTACATGTGTCTGTCCACAAAAATTATGAGCTCACAGGCTGGAGTTTGTACTGTTGGAAACACAAGCAGAATTTCCACATTTTCCATTAGAACCAGCTATTCCAGTGAGGACATAATCCGGTGCCAGGATAATTTGCCCTCTGACTGCCTACAGTGACCTCACATTCATAAACGTTCCAAAAAGCGGAATCCGCATTGACCACCATAGAGTCAACAAACGTTTTATTTCTGCTTTGGTCATATGGGCGGCAGAAGTGGTGGGAAATAGATCACTGCTCTTTCTCTGCTTCTGGTGACAGGTGCCTCTTAGTTCAGCCAACCCGAACCCACCAGAATGTGTTGGATGGACAGTGGTCGGTGTAGATTCGTTTAAATTCATCCAGATTTAAAATGGGAAAAACGGGGGACATTATATGCACGCTTTCATTTGCGGAAGCAGAAGCGGATTCTGACGCCAGTGTGTGAATACGGCTTGAGAGCGGCGGCGGTCGTATTTATGCTAAATGACAAGACAAGAAGCTGTTGTCCATCTAGCTGACTATAATCAATTACTTGAAACGACACTGTTTACAGGATTTTGTATTTAAGGACAGTGCTAAAGTGGAGCGAGTATTTGGTGTGTGTGTGTGTTCTGATACGGTGTCTCTTTGTACTTGGCATGAGGGAATTAGGCCTTTCATAATTACACTACATACATCTCTCCCTCTTCACTCCATTTTCATCCTCCTGTCATCTCCATTTGATGTGAACAGAGCTATGGGGATAAGTGAGTGACAGATTCGTCCTCCACTCTTTTCATAAACCTCTGCCTTCATTATGCCTCCTTCAACCAGGTGCCTGCCTTTGCCTTGCCTGACTGCCCACACTTGACTGCTTTTATCAACTTCATAATCAATTCGACAAACCCAAAAGCAGCAAAGTAAAAGTAAGCCTGGTTTACATCAAGCAGACTCCATAAGGAAAGATGCTAGGAGGCAAAACTAGCCAGTTTTAGAACGTTATGTTGAGGAACAAAATGAGTCTAAATGGAGATTAAATGGAGACCTTCAACTATCACATTTAAAACAGACTAAGGGAGTTACTAATAGTTACCACTGTGGACAGCAACCAACAGGAAAATATGATGACTACATTGAGCCCACTAATCTTAGGGCTGACACAGATCACCTTCATCATTGTAAATAGCTACTTTCAAAAAAACAGTAGTAACCACTATCAAATGTGTTTCTACGGGTTCTGGCTGACGACACATTGGTTCAGTATAGCAGCTATAAATGCATGCAGGCGTATGTCATATACTAAGAGGGAAGACAGAAGGCAAGAGAGAGAAATAAGAAATCAATGAATGATCAGACAAGACAATGTAGGGACATGTTGGCAATTTCTGCATGGCAAACAAAGCAGCCTAGATATTAGCTAACTAATACGACAACAGTCTGCTTGCTGAGTGTGTGTACTATAAACAGCAGTGTACTGCAGAGAGAAAGGCTTAAGCACCTAGCTCATTTATCTGCTAATGAATTAGGCTGTCACCACCCAGCGCTACAAAGCCTAACATTAGATCCAAATAAATAAATCAAGAAGCAGCAGCTCTGCAGCTTTGAAGTCAGAGAGGAGGCGAGGATTAGAGACAGAGCGCCGTCAGGAGCTTTCTCTGCTACTGAGAGGATATGTCTCACATGAGAGAAGCCGAGTTCAAATAAAAACACAGCAAATACTAGGTATCTGCAGGAATAAGGAATGAACAGGCCAAGGAGCGAGTAAGTGAAAAGAATAGAAGAGAGAGTGGCTTCACATTGTTTATTCCAATGTCTATCAGTTACAGCATTTCGGTGGAAATAGCCATTTCAGGTACATTAGAATGAATACAGACAGCCACTCTACAATATGTCTTCCACTGGCTATTTTTAACCAAATCACACGTTTTTATTTAAATGGAGGCTACAGAAGTGTCATTACACTTTTTGATTTCACTTGGTTTTGAGAAACTTACCCCACCAGCGATAGACCTCCTCGGGCTCATTGGGCAGTATTAGGGGAAGCAGAAAACATGAACAACGGCTACAGAAACACCCAAATACGGCATTTTAGAAACAGCAAAGCTCCCAATATAGTGTGGCAGGTCTTTAGATGTTGTACATATGAAACCGTGTCATTTCGAACTTTATCCAGACTGTTATATTTCATTTTGTTGGACTCAAGCGTTACACTTCATGCATATGCATGCACTTACATTCTTGTTTCCATTGTGATGATAGTGATGGTTTCTATAGCAACCAAATCAAGCCAAATAAATATTAGCTGCTGCCATATCATTATAGCCCATTTAGGACATATCTTTGCCGATATCCACAAAACAGACAAGCGTCAACTTTCATCTGCAGGATGCTTGTACACACGCAAGCAGGCGGAAGAATGGGAATGTGAACGTCTCGCTCAAGTTAAACTAAATATCATGCCATTTATATCCAAAACAGAGATGAATAAAAATGCAATTATAATGCATTAAAACCTCTAATATGAGGGCAGGAGTACTTCTAATTATGAAGCTGGCTGTCTACTACTCAACAGCAGGCTATAGGAAATCATCAAGTGAAAAACATGGAAACCAAGTGATGTATTTCTCTTACCACACACACACACTTATGTCATATTTAACGTAACACTGCCATCAAGCGGAGTCACAGAGGTATTGCAACACAGCTTAACTAGGATGACTGTGATTTGTTTTGTCTGGGTTCTGTGTTATGAAGCTCTTTTACAACACAGGATCATAAGACGTTTGTCAGGTTAATCCTACACCAGATGACAGATCATCATGGCTGGCTGTTGCCTCTTAAGAGACTTGTCTGTCTACACTGAGTGTACAAAACATTAGGAACACCTTCCTACTATTGAGTTGCACACTCTTTCAGCCTCTGAATGGCACACATACAAATCAAATCAAATTTGATTTGTCAAATGCATTGAATACAACAGGTAGACTTTACCGTGAAATGCTTACTTACATGCCCTAAACCAACAATGCAGTTCATGAAATAGAGTTTGGGTGTCAAGGTAAATAGTCCGGGTGTCCATTTTATTAATTGTTCAGCAGTCTTATGGTTATGGGGGTAGAAGTTGTTAAGGAGCCTTTTGGTCTTAGACTTGGCGCTCTGGTACCGCTTTCCGTGCGGTAGCAGAGATAACAGTCTACGACTTGGGTGACTGGAGTCTTTGACCATTTTTTGGGCCTTCCTCCTCCGAGTATATAGGTCCTGGATGTCAGGAAGCTTGGCCCCAGTGATGTACTGGACCGTACGCACTACCCTCTGTAGCGCCATACGGTCAGATGCCAAGCAGTTGCCATACCAGGCAGTGGTGCAGCTGTAAAACTTTTTGAGGATCTTTGGGCACATGCCAAATCTTTTCAGCCTTCTGAAGGGGAAAGGTGTTGTCGTACCCTCTTCAGAACTGTCTTGGTGTATTTGGACTAGAGGTCGACCGATTATGATTTTTCAACGCCAATACCGATACGGATTATTGAAGGACCAAAAAAAGCCAATACAGATTAAATCAGATGATTTTTTAAATGTATTTGTAATAATGACAATTGCAACAATACTGAATGAACACTTATTTAAACGTAATATAATAAATACATCAATCAAATCAATTTAGCCTCAAATAAATAATGAAACATGTTCAATTTGGTTTAAATAATGCAAAAGTGTTGGAGAAGAAAGTAAGTGCAATATGTGCCATGTAAGAAAGCTAACATTAAAGTTCCTTGCTCATAACATGAGAACATATGAAAGCTGGTGGTTCCTTTTAACATGAGTCTTCAATATTCCCAGGTAAGAAGTTTTAGGTTGTAGTTATTATAGGAATTATAGGACTATTTCTCTCTATACCATTTGTATTTCATTAACCTTTGACTATTGGATGTTCTTATAGGCACTTTAGTATTGCCAGTGTAACAGTATAGCTTCCGTCCCTCTCCTCGCTCCTACCTGAGCTCGAACCAGGAACACAACGACAACAGCCACCCTCGAAGCAGCATTACCCATGCAGAGCAAGGGGAACAACCACTCCAAGTCTCAGAGCAAGTGACGTTTGAAACGCTATTAGCGTGCACCCCGCTAACTAGCTAGCCATTTCACATCGGTTACACCAGCCTAATCTCGGGAGTTGATAGACTTGAAGTTATAAACAGCTGCTGGCAAATGCACGAAAGTGCTGTTTGAATGAATGCTTACGAGCCTGCTGGTGCCTACCATCGCTCAGTCAGACTGCTCTATCAAATCATAGACTTAGTTATAACATGATAACACACAGAAATACGATCCTGAGGTCATTAATATGGCCGAATACGGAAACTATCATCTCGAAAACAAGACGTTTATTCTTTCAGTGAAATACAGAACCGTTCCGCATTTTATCTAACGGGTGGCATCCATAAGTCTAAATATTGCTGTTACATTGCACAACCTTCAATGTCATCTCATAATTACGTAAAATTCTGGCAAATTAGGCGGCCCCAAACTGTTGCATATACACTGACTCTGCGTGCAATGAACGCAAGCGAAGTGACACAATTTCACCTGGTTAATATTGCCTGCTAACCTAGATTTATTTTAGCTAAATATGCAGGTTTAAAAATATATACTTCTGTGTATTGATTTTAAGAAAGGCATTGATGTTTATGGTTAGGTACACATTGGAGCAACGATACACACTGCATCGATTAAATGCAACGCAGGACACGCTAGATGAACAAGTAATATCATCAACCATGTGTAGTTAACTAGTGATTATGATTGATTGATTGGTTGTTTTTTATAAGATAAGTTTAATTTTATAAGATAAGTTTAATGCTAGCTAGCAAATTAGCTTGGATTACTGCATTAGCGTAACAGGCAGTCTCCTCATGGAGTGCAATGTCATCAGGTGGTTAGAGCGTTGGACTAGTTAACTGTAAGGTTGCAAGATTGAATCCCCCGAGCTGACAAGGTAAAAATCTGTTGTTCTGTCCCTGAACAAGGCAGTTAACCCACCGTTCGTAGGCCGCCATTGAAAATAAGAATGTGTTCTTAACTGACTTGCCTAGTTAAATAAAGATTAAATAAAGGTGTAAAAAAATATATATATTGGCCAAATCGGTGTCCAAAAATACCTATTTCCGATTGTTATGAAAACTTGAAATCGGCCCTAATTAAATGGGCCATTCCGATTAATCGGTCAACCTTTAGTTTGGACCATGATAGTTAGTTGGTGATGTGGATACCAACGAACTTGAAACGCTTGACTTGCTCCACTTCAGCACCGTCGATGTTAATGGGGGCCTGTTCAGCCCTCCTTTTCCTATAGTCCACAATCAGCTCCTTTGTCTTGCTCACATTGAGGGAGAGGTTGCTGTCCTGGCAGTCTCTGACCTCCTCCCTATAGGATGTCTCATCGTTGTCAGTGATCAGGCCTCTACCTCTGTTGTGTCATCAGCAAACTTAATGACGGTGTTGGAGTCGTGCTTGGCCACGCAGTCATGGGTGAACAGGGAGTACAGGAAGGAACTAAGCACGTACCCCTGAGGGGCCCCAGTGTTGAGGATCAGCGTGGTGGATGTGTTGTTGCCTACCCTTACCACCTGGGTGCGGCCCGTCAGGAAGTACAGGATCCAGTTGCAGAGGGAGGTGTTTAGTCCCAGGGTCCTTAACTTTTTTTTATTTATTCTTTTAAATTGAATATCCAAAACATACAATATACTTGCAGTGAAGCCTCTCAACAACTACACCATACCAGTCATCCAATAGACTCCCATTCAGAGCGACACACAGAAGCATCCAGGGTCAATGCCCTGCTCAAGGGCACGTTGACAGATCTCCCACCTGGCCAAAAAACATGAACCCTAACACTCCAAGATCCCCCCCCCCCCCCCCCCACAGTTCCCAATTAGCTGTCCCTCAACCATTCAAGACCCCTCCCAAACCCCTAAGAATATATATTTGTTTTGATTACAATTAATTTCATTCTTCACCCCCAAGAATCCCCCAATGCACCAACAACCAAGAGAATGAACTAAATCGAAAAAAGGAAAAGATAGAAGAAAACAGCAAACAAAAATCTATAAAAACAAAGGACATCAAGGACAATGCCAACTGTATATGTTTGTGTGCATGTCTGGCACTATTACATGTATGTGTGTGTTGTATTTATTTATTTGAATGAGAGTGTGTGTATATGTATGTGCACAAACACCTGCATGGAATCAGCCTCAGGCAAACCGGAATTAGCTGGAAAAACACTGATCCTCAGGTGTCATTCAAACATACTTTTTATTATGTTTTATTTTGAGTGAGATTTTCCCTAATGTGGTTATTGGATCTGATTTTAATGGCTAACATTTTGATAGCTAGCATTTTGATGGCCATAACAAATAGATATGGTGACAGTGGACACCTTTGTTTAACTCCTCTTGACAATTCAAAACTCTCTGAGAAGTAGCCGTTATTTACAATTTTACACCTGGTGTTGCTATACATTATTTTAGCCATTTTATAAGAGAATTACTGAAATTGAAAAAATCCAGGCATTTATAAATAAAATCCAGTCTTACTTTATCAAATGCCTTTTCAAAATCCGCTATAAATACAAGGCCTGGCCTCTTAGATGTTTCTTGACATTCTATTATTTCTAGTAGTTGTCGTATATTATCTTCAATGGATCGTCCATGTAAAAAACCTGTCTGATCAGGATGAATCAGGATGAACAATACCTGGTAAAACCTTTTGAATTCTGAGTGCTATGCATTTCGCTAGTATTTTTGCATCACAACATTGAAGTCTTAGATAGACTGGGTCTTTATATTTGCCATCTGGGTCTTGTTTTAATAATAGAGAAATCAGACCTTCCTGCTGAGTACCCGACAGACTACCATTTCTATAGGAGTAGTTAAAACAATCTAACAATGGAGCTTTTAGTATATCAAAAAAGGTTTGATATACCTCTACCGGTATGCCATCAAGTTCTGGGGTTTTCCAGACTGAAAGGATTTAATAGCCTCAAAAAGTTATTCCTCTGTAATTTGGCCTTCGCACTGTTTTTTCTGTACATTTGTTAATTTTCCATTTTTTATATTAATTCCTTACCGTAATCTTCATTCAGTGGGATAGAATGGGACGGAAAAGAGAACATCTGCCTAAAATAATTAGCTTCCTCTTTTAAAATATAATTCGGAGAATCATGGATGACTCTGTCTTCAGTAATGAGTTTCTCCAAATTCTTTTTGTTAGTGTTCATGGATTCGGGAAGCATTTTGTGCATTTTTCTCCACATTCCATCCAGTTTGATTTATTTTTGTAATAGATTACATTAGATCATTCTTGAATAAGTTATTTTTGTTTTTCCTCTAACTTATTTTGTATCTCTGTAGTGTCATTTTTATTGCTATCTACCTGTACTATTAGTTAGTCTTGTTTCTTTAGACAGAAACTGCTTTTTTATTATTGATGAATATTGAATTGAATGACCTCTGAAGGTACATTTGAAGGTAACCCAAACAATAAGGGGATTTGCTGAACCTATATTATACTGGAAAAATTCAGTTATAAATTATTTTGTCTTAGTTAAAAATAGGTTGTCCTCCAATACACTTCGATACAATTTCCAATATCCCCGTCCTCATGGAAAATCTATAAGAGTTATGTGAATGCCAATTAAATGATGATCCGATCACATTCTGTCTCCTATTAAAACTTTTTTAACCTTTGATGAAAGAGACAAGAAAGTAGTCAAGATGAATAGCTTGATTAAGTCTCCTCCGTGTATATCTCACTAGGTTGGGGGTTTTTAGTCTCCAAATATGAACTATTTCTAATGTGTCCATAATATTTGTGATTTCCTTAAGGGCACGGTAATGATAGTTTGTAGAGTGATTACCTTTACGGTCCATTGAGGTACGTAACACTGTATTATCGTCTACTAACATATTGATTTGATCATTTGTTGACTGTACGTTCAATAAGTTGGTACAAATGTTTTCGAAAAAGTATGGATCATCCTGATTTGGACCATATAGATGAATGAGCCAAATCTCTTTTTCGTCCACTTTCCTATTCAAAAAGATCCACCTTTCTTGCGAATCATTCCTGACTATTTGCACATTCAGAGCAACATTTTTGTTAATTAATATCATCACACCTTTGGAGTTCCTTTGTCCATGACAGAAAAAAAAATCGCCACCACATTCCTTTTTCCACACAACTTCATCTAAGGATGAAGACTGATCTTCTTTTTTTGTAATCTGCTAAACCATTACAATTATAACTGGCTATACTTATTTCACCCCTTACCATAACTAGATACTATTCTCAGTCTAAATTTACCATAATTAGTGCTTGTAAAGTTACTGCCATCAGAGGTATTATGACGGCCAAAATTAGAGCTTTAAAATGTCTGATATTTAGAATTTAAGAAATAGGTTCTAGCAATATCGGTTTTATTCCCTTGCCTGTTTGCCTGTGAGCCAATGCCACAGATGTTAGAAAATTGAGACAAGATATTATGTGTAAAGTAAATCTGAGTAGGTTGGTGTGTATGATATAGGATGTGATTTAGTGAGAGTGTGTACGATGTCTGTATAAAAGTAAGACTACAATGTGTGCTGTCCAAATAAATAATAACTCCGCCAACTTGCATGGTTGAGTGTCTGTGTGTGTAACATGTAGTGTGTATAGCCTTAATATTCATGATGATAATTGTAATCCATATCGTATCACCGTCATAGTTGCATCATAATTAATTTTAACATCATTGAAAAACACATCCCAGCATTTCCATAGCAATTGACGTTTCACATGATCATGAAAGACACCTTGCATTGCTCTAGAGACAGCTTCACTACAGTACAAATGTGTTCCGTACAATATGTTATTAGAGTCCCCTGTTCTACTCCAATCTATACTTCTTTATCGGTGTAACAAATGGCTTTGGCCACATGGTGTCACCCTACATACATGCTTTACTTTGCTGTGTTTGCTCTGAATCACGTGTTCCAAACAAATGCAGCACATCTCAAGGGTGCTTTGACCTAATAGGCCAAACAATTAGGACACATTATGTTAGATGGACCCTATTCTACTAGGCTTACCAGATACATGAATGACATTGTCATTGTATCAGTGCAATGATTTATGGCTCAGTTGGATTGTGGGTTCGATTCCCGAAGCCGCACGCATGACTTTAAGTCGTTTGGATAAAAGTGTCTGCTAAATATTATTATTATATATTAGAGAGAGTCACTCACACCCACTCAGAACAGTTGGCATCCCCAGACAGCTCTCTCCCCAATACACACTGTCTCAGTTGTCTATGCACTACTGTTCGGTCAACAATTCTGTCTTCATGTAATGGTAAACCCCAGAGGAAGGGAAGAAAAGACTAAGCTGATTAACTGTTTTAAATCCCCGTCATTAAGCTCGTTAAACATTCCAGAGCCAATGGCACCGGAACACCGAGAGGAAAACAGAAAGAAACTTCGATTATCTCCAGGAGATCATATGTGGCTTGTAAGGAGCTATGCAGACATTCCAGAATCTGGGAACCCCACAGGAGGGAGACCTTGGTTGGGAGTGGGTGGCTGGCAGCCTTGGCATTCACATTCCCTTTCTGACCTGAGTCTTTGTTCTCCTAATCCCTAATTAAGGATCTAATTTAACTGAATTTTTAGCAGCGGGATCAATTGATAGAATAAAGCAGGTAGCTCTTGCTGGGAGAACTGGACTGACATAATAGGGTCAAAGGTACACACTATCAGGCCTCTGGTGAATACCAACACTAGTCAATCTGATGAATTAACTTTGTACTGTACTGTGCATCATACAGAAATGACAGTATGTCATTACTAGTCAGTGATACTATATGAAGTGTATGCTAAGCGGAAGACAAGACAATTGCTGACAATAAAACAGTCTGTTTTTCTAAACAATGACTAAATATTCTCCTGACACTCTCTATGTTCTGACTGTATCTGACCAGCCAGGTAAATATGGGTGTTTTTGTGTGTATGAATTTGGTACCCTGGGGCAAACCAAGCGTTGACTCACCATGCTGTTGAGGCGGTCTGAGTCGTCATAGCTCTCACATGGGTGTGTTCTGGGTCCCAGGGGCTCCAGATCCTCCTCGTCCCACATGTAGGTGCCCCCCGAGCTGTTGGAAGGGGACAGCTCCAGAGACGAGCCCTGAAGGAAGTCTCCCCTCTCTGGGGGCAGGATGTCAAGGGCTGTCCTCACCCCAACTTCCTCCTTCCGCCCTGCACAAGGGACACAAACAGTTAATACGGTACATTTTACTTACTGTCAGGAATTATGGGACTGAAGCAGTGTTATAAAAGCTCTAGAGTGGTTAATCGTGGCAACTAGTAGTAACAAAGGAAGATAAGATTTCAGCAGGTGTTTTTTATTTTTTTGCTTACCTGAGAGGCCCATCTCATTCCAGTCCATGGTCTCATTCAGGAAGCTCCGCAGGCGGGTTTGAGTGGCAGTACTACCTCTCGCCCTGTTATCTGGGACATCCCCATCAGCCAGGTTATTAAAGTCATCCAAGAACTCCTCGCTGGTGTCTCCTCGAGAGAGCGATGAGGCTGAGGAGAGAGACATGTCCTCTAGCCCCTCCCCTGTCCCCCTGAGCTGCCCCCCTGAGGTCCTGTCGCTGTCACTAAGGGGGTCTGGAGTGAGGGTGAGGGGGGGTGACTCTGCCCTATCCCCATCCCCCACTCCTCCAGCCGTGACCTCCCCCTTCACCCTCCCTGTAAACAGGGGTTTCTGCTGCTTGACCTGGCCAGGCCGTGTCAGTCTATAGCCCAGAGCAGAAGGCTTGTTCAGAACACAGTTGGGGAGAAGAGGTTTTTTCAGGGCACTAGGGGTTGTGGAGGGGGAGCCGGCTGAAGAGAGGCTCCTAGGATACTGAAGCCCCCCCAGCCCTGTCCCCAGGCCGAGGCCCATCCCCTGCCTCCCATTCGACAGCTGGTGGGGTCTGATGTGGTTGGTCCTGGGTGGTTGTAGCTGGGTGTTGGCCAGAGGCTTGGCCAGCTCCACTGCCCGGTTAAAGGAGAAGGAGCGTGCCATGGGCAAGTTGGTCGGGGACGGGATCTGCTTGAAGTGGGTGAAACTCTGCGAGCGCACCATGTTGTCCAGTGTGAGGGACTTGAGGCTGTCGCTGGACTGGGACAGGCTATCTCTAGAGCTGCTGCGCGGGGAGCTGGAGCTGGCCCGTGGCCTCACCAGCCCTGAACCTGACTGTCCTGAGCCATCAGTAGCTCCATTTTGGCCTAGTTTGAGGCCTCCACTGAAGGAGGCGCTCTGCCCCTGTCTGGGCCCTGCCTTGGGGCTGGACTTTGCGACTTGGCGGGGGATGGCCCTGGGGCTTGAAGTAGATGACTCAGACGAACCAGAAACCCTGACCCTCTTAGGGGTGGATGGGGACGGTTTCTTGATCTCCCTCCCCCATGTGGAGTGCTGAGTCTTGGGCTTGTCCCCTCCCTCCTTTGGGCATGCATCATCTTCAAGGCTAGTGGGGGTGGTTGGAGTACTGCCACCGTCTTTCCTCCATTTTAGAGAGAAGGAGGAGGCACGGACCACCCCATTGGGTCTTGCTGGGGGGGTGGTCTTGCTGTCTTGGGGTGAAGGGGTGGTTCCATTGGGCAGGGGGCTGGTGACCCCCGTGGTGGGGCGGACACCGAACTTAGGCAGTCTGGACACCATGGCAAGCTTGATGGGTATCTTCTGTTCCATCAGCTGCCAGCACAGTGTGTGTGAGAGAGAGAGAGAGAGAGAGAGAGAGAGAGAGAGAGAGAGAGAGAGAGAGAGAGAGAGAGAGAGAGATCAACATTTAAATTCTGTTGCAAAGTCATACTTTCATGCATGCGTGGATGTGGCGGTCCTGGGCTGCTGTGGTTACACATAGTCTGCAGTTGTGAGGATGGTTGGACGTACTGACAAATTCTCTAAAACAACGTTGGAGGAAGATTATCTTGGAGAAATTAACATTCACTTCCCAGGCAACAGCTCTGGTGGCCATTCCTAAGGTCAGCATGCCAATTTCACTCTCCCTCAAAACTTGAGACATCTGTGGCATTGTGTTGTATGACAAAACTGCACATTTTAAAGTGGCCTTTTATTGTCCCTAGCACAAGGTGCACCTGTGTAATGATGATGTTATTTAATCAGCTAGTTGATATACCACACCTTTCTAGTAGATTATATTGGTAAATGAGAAATGCTCACTAATAGGGATGTAAACAAATTTGTGCACAACATTTTGGAGAAATAAGCTTTTTGTGCATGTGGAAAATGTAGGAGATTTTTTATTTCAGCTCATGAAACATGGGACCAACACTTTACATGTTGCGTTTATATTTTTGTTCAGTATATATACAGTATGTTGTAGCAGTGAGACAGACAATGACATGATGTCATGATTCCTAGATTAGTAATAATTTATTTGGGTCAATGACTAGACTGGAAACCGGCATTGACACAAGGATTCCGGCCCTACTGCGTTCTGTGTCGAGCGTGGCAGTCTGGCACAAGATCAAAGCTAATGTAACAGTATAACTTTAGACCGTCCCCTCGCCCATACCCGGGCGCGAACCAGGGACCCTCTGCACACATTAACAATAGTCACCCTCGAAGCATCGTTACCCATCACTCCACAAAAGCCGCGGCCCTTGCAGAGCAAGGGGAACCACTACCTCAAGGGCTCAGAGCAAGTGACATCACCGATTGAAACGCTATTTAGTGCGCACCACCGCTAACTAGCTAGCCGTTACACTAACTCATTGTTATTTTTTTATATGCAAGTTGAAAATAGTAAACATTCTGGAGTCAATCCCTGATAGACAGAATCGTTTGTTGGACTGTACAGTACCAGAAACAACCGTCTGTTATTTCACTATTTCAATATCAGCCTTTTCCTCTAAATCTACAGCGTTAGATTTTTAAACCACAGACAATGAAGAATGAACTTTGAAAGGTATTTGGCGGACTTTCCCCATTGTCTTCTCTATTCATTACCACTTTAGATATGCTTCAATGGGACC
Source organism: Oncorhynchus nerka (assembly GCF_034236695.1). NCBI lineage: Eukaryota > Metazoa > Chordata > Actinopteri > Salmoniformes > Salmonidae > Oncorhynchus > Oncorhynchus nerka. Next base: position 25,222,099 of record NC_088405.1, on the reverse strand, counting down.
TCTGGTCCCCCCCCCCCACTTAACAAAGCTGATGAGTCACAGCTACCTTATCATAAAAACACCAGAGCGCCATAGGCTTTATGATATCACAGAACCATAGGGCATAATAGTGAATCATATTTGGTTCAAAGGGAAGGGGAAGTTTTAGGTTCTGCATGTAGTATAGCTTCCTTTTCTTGCAGCATCTGGTAAAGAACCTTCATCTTCCTTATCCAACGGTTCCCCATTCCCAGACTCATTACTACTCATCTGGATCAGCTCCAGAACAGAGGCTGCATTAAGGCAGCACACACACACACACACACACACACACACACACACACACACATATACACATACACACACACACAAAGCAGGTCACTTCATATTGACAATAATAAGGGCTTTTGTAAAGACCTTGCTGATGCTGATATACGTGCCGGTCCCCTTAACCAGGTCAGAAGGTTGTGGAGGAGGGGAATTTGCATGTCTGGCTTATCTGACACAGGAATAGTGGGACAAGTATAGGTCATTTAATTCATGAGCATGGATAAACTGCTACACGGTGTCCATCATCCAAGGGCCATGCTGACTGGCATCATTGTTTTTGTTTTTTTAATTGTCCATCATCAGATAAGTCCCTTCAAAGGGGAAATTCCAGATAGTTATGGGAACTATAGTGGCTTAAGAGGAAACTCCAGAGTAGTTTTAGTTGGTCAACTTAAGACTATCAGAACATAATGGGGTAAAGAAGAAATGTGTTAATAGAAGGAAATATAATTTAAAGGGATGTGTTGGCCTGAGTCCCAACCCCACAGTGCAGCCATGTGAGATGTGGATATCAGAACCTGGGGGTAAGATGCCAAGAGGGCTTGGCCAAGTACAGGACAGGACCCCAAGTAGGATACTGATGCTGGGACTCAGGCCAGCTCAGTCAATACTGAATGGAGGATGGACGTAAGCCGTTGGTGAGTTGAGGCCTAACTCCATTATCCTTCAGTTATAACCATTCAACTCAAATAATGAATGCAGCCTGGGTGGTCTAGGCAGTATATTGACAGACTCCAGTCAGAAGCCTGTCAAAGAGACACCATTGCCTGTAATAACTAGTAGTCAACTTCAAAAATAAATCATTCTAGAGGACTAATATGTGTTTCCATAGTATTCATACACAACCACAGAATACGGGGTCGTAGTTAACCTAATACATAAGGGATATCTACTGCTCTATTGGTAAAGGGAAATTCCACAGTAACAGGGACACTGAGACTCAAATCTTTCACATACAAACTTATGTCAAACAAAAAACAATAATTACCATTATAATTGAAAGCAATCAGTTCATTGTTACCCAGAAAGGATTTAATTAAATAACATTTTATTTGTTACATGCGCAGAATACAACAGGTTACTTACAAGCCCTTAACCCACAATGCAGTTTTAAGAAAATACCTAAAGAAAGTAAGAAATAAAAGTAAGAAATAATTCAAGAGCAGCAGTAAAAGAACAATAGTGAAGCTATATACAAGGGGGTACCGGTACAGAGTCAATCAATGTGCAAGGGCACCGGTTAGTCGAGGTAATTGAGGTAATATGTACATATAGGTAGAGTTATTAAAGTGACTATGCATAGATAATAACAGAGAGTATCAGCAGTGTAGAAGGGGGGGGGTGCAAATAGTCTGGGTAGCCATTTGATTAGATGTTCAGGAGTCTTATGGCTTGGGGGTAGAAGACTCATGGACCTAGACTTGGCGTTACGGTACCACTTGATATTGAGAAAAAATGGATGCATTGGACCTTTTGTTACATCCTTCGTTAGATGAATTAGACCAAGGTGCAGCGTGGTAGGCGAACATCTTACTTTTATTTCAAATGAACACCAAAAAAAAATACAAAATACAAAACGAACGTAAAGTTCTGCAGGCTATACAGCAACTAACAAAAATCAAGATCCCACAAACTAAGGTGGAAAACAGGCTGCCTAAGTATGATCCCCAATCAGAGACAACGATAGACAGCTGCCTCTGATTGGGAACCATACCCGGCCAACAAAGAAATATAACACATAGATTGCCCACCCTAGTCACACCCTAACCTAACCAAAATAGAGAATAAAAAGGATCTCTAAGGTCAGGGCGTGACACCTTTAACTTTGCAATAATTGGTTTTTGTTTGACATACATTTAGAAAACTCTCAGTGTCACACTGTTCCCGTGGAATCGCCCTAAACCGGTGATGGGCAACTGGCGGCCCCGCTTTTGGCAAGTTAGTGTAGCGGCTAGCTATCTACACTTGTATTAATTATGGTCAAATCACTGACCGAGGGGCCCTCATTGATTTTGTTAGTTACTCTCACTCAGAAATCTAATTGTCTCTACCCCATGGCAAAATGTATACGATTGCAGGAAGTTAGCTGTAAAACTGCACATTTTTCTCTCCACCCCATGACAAAATGAGTAGAATTGCATGAAATGTGTTATAAAATTCCAAAATCTGCTCTCCGCCCCATGGCAAAAGATTTAGAATTGCAACAAACTTGCTTTAAAACTGCAACATTTTCTCTACGCCCCATGGTAACATTTATACAATTGCAGGAAATTAACATACATTTTTTCCTCTCTGCTGTCAAGAAGAGGTCCGCTAAAGTTGTTGGTCGCAAGGTGGGGGGCCAACCCTATCAAAATTGCCCATCCCTGCCCTTTTACATTGATGTGCCACTTCCTATTCTTGAGTAAATCATTGTGTTTTGGACCAAAAACCTACAGAAGTGTACGTAAAACTAAAGGATGACATTGGGCCATTAATCCACAAAGCTGGTTTGTGTGTGTGTGTGTGTGTGTGTCTGGGAACACTGACCTCACACTACACATTGACCCACATTCCCACACGCACACACTGTGCCATCACCAGCCCAAACTGACACTGCAATGTAATAGAGAATAGAGTTGCTGCCAGCCTCACTAATCTGCCTTGCACGCGCACACACTCTTAGAAATCAGGTCAGTCACTGGAGACAACGTAGCCAAAGCCTCTTTGCCCAGGGAGGGGGTAGGGCAGGGTTGTGGGGGAGGACGGGCATATACGGAGTTTCTCACTGACGCACTGCTGTCATAGTTCAATAACCTCACCCAGGTTCCATTCATATCCAGAGTGACACAAGACTACACCCTGGCGCAGCTTCGGGAACCATCTTCAGCTGGCCAGCAAGGCTGCCTGATATGTGCGTACTTATCCTATAACATATTTTCTCTGTTCTGTAATGTACGATATACACCCATTCACCTGAACAAAATTGCTAACAACTGCTGCTGTACTGAAGGCATTAACTCATTGTCCTCACAGCTTAATTTGTGGCCTGCACTAAGACCAGTACAAACATGTTAGCACCGCCTCATTAAACAGAAACAAATAGCAACTGTAAGCAAACAGGGAAACTGACACACATCCAGTATATGAAGTTCATAGAGTCAGGGTTACCAACACACCATCTGTCACTCACTCAAAGCTCCTACATTACCCCCTCCCCCAAAGCATTGTGGTAAATAAACATCCCTAAACTAACACACTATACCACCTGCCCTTCTATCCACACTCATCAAGTCTGATGAAACCTCGCAAAGATCCAGTAATCCAGGGATGTATATACAGTTGAAGTCGGAAGTTGACGTACACTTACCGTGGGTTGGAGTCATTAAAACTCGTTTTTCAACCATTCCACAAATGTCTTGTTAACTTCTTTGGGGTAGGGGGCAGTATTTTCACGTCCGGATGAAAAGCGTGCCCAGAGTAAACTACCTGCTACTCAGGCCCAGATGCTAGGATATGCATATTATTAGTAGTTTTGGATAGAAAAACCTCTGAAGTTTCTAGAACTGTTTGAATGATGTCTGTGAGTATAACAGAACTCATATGGCAGGCAAAAATCTGAGAAAAATCCAACCAGAAAGTGGGAATCCTGAGGTTTGTAGGTTTTCAAGTCTTAGCCTATCCAATATACAGTGTCTGCGGGGTCATATTGCACTTCCTAAGGCTTTCAACAGTCTTTAGAACCTTGTTTCAGGCTTCTACTGTGAAGTGAGAGAGAATGAGAGCTGATTGAGTCATGGGTCTGCCAGAAGGCCATGTGCTCAGTCAGGCGCGCACCAGAGTTAGCTCCGTTCCGTTTCATTTCTAAAGGCAAAGGAATTCTCCGGTTGAAACATTATTGAAGATTTATGATAAAAACATCCTAAAGATTGATTATATACATGGTTTGACATAACTTTTTGACTTTGTCTCGACCTAGTGCCTGCGCATTTGGATTACTGTACTAAATGCGTGAACAAAAAGGAGGTATTTGGACATAAATGATGGACTTTATCAAACAAAACTAACATGTATTGTAGAACTGGGATTCCTGGGAGCGCATTCTGATGAAGATCATCAAAGGTAGGTGACTATTTATGATGTTATTTCTGACTTTTTGTTGACTCCATTACATGGCGGGTATCTGTATTGCTTGTTTTGGTCTCTGAGCGCTGTACTCAGATTATTTCATGGTGTGCTTTTTCCGCAAAGCTTTTTTTAAATCTGACACAGCGGTTGCATTAAGGAGAAGTATATCGTTAATTCCATGCATAACAGTTGTATTTTCATCAACATTTATGATGAGTATTTCTGTAAATTGACGTGGCTCTCTGCACTTTCACCGGATGTTTTGGAGGCAAAACATAACAACGCGTCAATGTAAACAGAGATTTTTAGATATAAATATGAGCTTTATCGAACAAAACATACATGTATTGTATAACATTAAGTTATATGAGTGCCATCTGATGAAGATCATTAACGGTTAGTGATTAATTTTATCTCTATTTCTGCTTTTTGTGACTCCTCTCTTTGGCTGGAAAAATGGCTGTGATTTTTTGCACCTAACATAATCGCATGCTTTTGTCGTAGCCTTTTTGAAATCGGACACTGTGGTGCGATTAACAACAAGTTTTACTTTAAAATGGTGTATAATACATGTATGTTTGAGGAATTTTAATTATGAGATTTCGGTTGTTTGAATTTGGCGCCCTGCACTTTCACTGGATGTTGGTCAGGTGGGACATTAGCGTCCCACGTACCCTAGAGAGGTTAACAAACTATAGTTTTGGCAAGTCGGTTAGGACATCTACTTTGTGCATGACACAAGTCATTTTTCCAGCAACTGTTTACAGACAGATTATTTCACTTATAATTCACTGTATCACAATTCCAGTTGCTCAGAAGTGTACCTACACTAAGTTGACTGTGCAAGAAGGCTTACAAACCTGACTCAGCTATACCAGCTCTGTCAGGAGGAATGAGCCAAAATTCACCCAACTTATTGTGGGAAGCTTGTGGAAGGGAATGCTGAAATAAATCATTATCTCTACTGTTATTCTGACATTTCACATTCTTAAAATAAAGTGGTGATCCTAACGGACCTAAGACAGGGACTTTTTACTCGGATTAAATGTCAGGAATTGTGAAAAACTGAGTTTAAATGTACTTGGCTAAGGTGTATGTAAACTTCCGACTTCAACTGTGTGTACACACACACACACACACACACACACACACACACACACACACACACACACACACACACACACACACACACACACACACAGTACCAGTCAAAAGTTTGGACACACCTACTCATTCCAGGGTTTTACTTAATTTTTTACTATTTTCTACACTGTAGAATATATATATTCTCTATAAAATGTGTATGATTTAATTGCCAAAGTAATACTACATGGTGAGTGTACCTGTAAGTGAAATCTCTAATGTAGTGTCTAATGTAACCTACATAATCCATATCAAACAGATTAGACATACAGCTCAGACATGGCCATGTCTTAATGTGTCCTCCATTAAATCAGAGTGCACTGCAGCTGCATCATCATCTGTTTAGAGAGTGGATCTTTCCTTACTCCCGTATGCGTTTGGAGAGCTTTTGATTTGGCAGTGCAGCTTTCCGGAACGCATTTCCGACCCAGAGGCTACAGTTAGCACTTGGCAAAGATACAGCAAGCCTAGAAAATGGTTTGAATTGTGCAGGACAAAATACAGACAGTATAGACGTTGAGTTAGATAATTGAGTTTTCTTGTCACACACACACACACACACACACACACACACACACACACACACACACACACACACAGCCTCGAATCAGTCCACGCCCCCTTGAAATACAGACTAGCATTCTTCAAGAGCAACAGGATGGACACAGATAGCACATGACAGCTCCTGGGCTGTGATCAATTGGGAAGTGGGTTTACGCATGAGTGCATCATACAGCAGCCGTCCCGGCCCCCATCTCCAAAACCCCATGCTGCCCTGCTATAACCCTCCCCACGCCCTTCAGTTTCCACTATCTGCCGATAGGTCTGAGTACAGGAGCGACCAATAACTACTAGGCCTTCCTCTCTGTAGAAGTATCTCTCTTCTATCTTCATCTCAAACACAAACACAACCAACCAACCTAGGGAGCCTCTGTCTAGATACTAAGAGCTAGGTCATAAGGGCGGTAAGCAATGAAGGAGGGAAGAGATAGGAAATGCGAGGGGGAAACTGGGTTATCATGCTGTATCTTCTTTCCATTAATGGGCATTGGCACTGGTTTCCAGTAGGGCCGGGATGATACCAGTATGACGATTCTTGTTAGTATCATAGCAAGGAAACAAAGTGCAAAGCAGAAATAACGTCTTTAGGAAAACAGCCCTAATGTTGGAAACATACATCATTATGTTGTCATCCAGAGTCACATGTGTTTATTTTCCAAGCTCTAGCATTTTATGTATAAAAGGTTTTTAAATTACCAAAGTTTGGTCTGCTTCTTGTTATCATTTCTGTCATGGAAAAGAATACTGGTATCTACTGTAACCTCCTAGTTTCCAAGAGGTTACAGTAGACCATGGCCTCTCCCAAGTCCTCTCTCTTCATCCTCTTACTGAGCAGAGCTGAGCCAGGCTCCACAGTTTGCTCTCTGCACTGATCATTTACTCTACACCATCAGTTTGATGGGCAACTGGTCCCATTCTCAGACATATGCCTAGAAATAGAGAACTAGAGCTTTCCCAGTGGAGGTAAACTCACAGCCCCCCATGCAACACAACCCTGTCAGTCTAACCCAGATGCAGTAGTTCATCCATATCTGGAAATGGACTCCTTCCACTGGCTCTGCAAAGAGAAGGCTGTGTAAAAGAGAGACATCCATTAGTGTTTCTCAAACCCCGATACATGAAGCAGATGGTTCGCTGAAACTAATTTAAACAGTTCTCAAATGCAAGTTGTACAATCAGAGGGCCTTAGAGAACAATTGCGTGCCAGTCCTTGGAAAAGGGTTGAGAAACACTGCCTCAGTGTAGTGTAACCTCCCTCCACAATTCCCAAAGGGATCCCAAACTAGCCATTAGCTGATGCTAATTGAATAAGACAGCGAGGAAAGCTACACTGAGGCTATGCTAACTAATGAAAATCGAATGCGTTAGCAAAGCTATACTGATGCTACGCCAAGTGATGCTAAATGATTGAGAGAGCATGGAAAGCTATGCTAGTGCTATATTCTAACAAGCAAATCAAATGGATGAGGAAGCGTGATGCAGGATAGGCTTCCATTACCGTGCTGCACTACACGTGGTGCTCTATCAGAGCAACGCATTACACCACACTATGCCACCACCCATCTCTCACAGTGACTCAATGACAGCAGGGGACATCCCTGTAGACATTACAAGCAGCACTTCGCTTTCCGCGGGAATAATACATTATCTTTGCAGTCCACCTGCCTTGACACCACAAAGTCTTCTAGTTACTCAAGTTCCCAGACATCAATGTTGAAAGCACAGTTAGATACTGTTTAGACATTCAGTACAGCTCATGCATTTTCTCCCGTGTCTTACTGTCACCCAGTTGCGATATTGCTACGCAAGGACACAGAAATAACCTTTTCAGTTTCAGTTGGCTATTTATTCCGTCTGACTGTATACAGCATGTGTGTGAGATTGGGTGGGGAGCTAAGGGAGAACTGAAAGGGGCTTTCAAGGGTCCTTTAGTATTTGATGGGGCGTCTTTTAGGAGCCAGGTTAGAGATGTGTAGCATACGTCACACAAGTCTCTCACACAAGGCAGTGTTCGGAGCAATGAAAGTGACAGTGGCAAAGTTAGAGTACTGTAAATGAAAGAAAGGGTACATGCCACCAAGAGATCATTCACACACACTTTACCCAGAAAAAGGCTGATGTGGCATTTCTCAGTGTGAAACTAGTCACAAGCACACAACTGTGAGTACTAAAAGAAATATCAACTTGGCAATAGCTATGAGAACCCATTTTAGAGGGCTCAACAGACACATTTCAGAGGGATATCTGCCAGTAAACAGGATCTGTTATCGTTCTATTAAAGACACAGTGTCAATCAGTGAAGCCTGCCGAGGGGAGGACGGCTCATAATGCTGCTGTAATTGAGTAAATGGAATTCCATTCACTCCTTTCCAGACATTATTATGAGCAGTCTTCCCCTCAGCAGCTTCCACTGGTTTCAAGTTGTTCCCCAGTCAGCCAGACATGCCCAGTAAAAAAGAAGAACTATTGAGAATGTTCCTCAATAGCCACTCTTTACAAGTGTCTGTTGATGTCATACACCATTTTGATTCGCATTCAACCTTGGCTTGTTTTCACATCACATTTATTCTAGCTGCAGAATGGTTCTCGACCATTGATGGCCTGATAAATCCTACCCCTGCAAAACATATGTGAACTTTCCTCCACATCTAAATGTGATGAGTTTGCTGCATATTTCAGAGATAAGATGACACCCATTAGGCTGGGTATCAGTCAAGCAAGACCTGAAGTTTGATGACATGTGCCCTAGCATATCACGCAAAGACACTATGGATTACATTTCCGTGGTTGACACAAACCTGCTCAGGAAAGTGATTTCTCAATTCAAAGCAGTTTTTAACTGCATATCTGAAGAAGTGCAAACTATTGTTAATCCCTCCCTGTTAACAGGTGCTTTCAAACCCACTGCACTAAAAACCTGCTATCGTGGATTCTTCAGGTTTTAGCAATTTTCTCCATCCTTAAATTCTTAAGCAAAATTCTAGAGCAATTGGTTTTCAAACGGCTAAATGATAACTTTATTTTTGAAAATCCCCATCTGGTTTCCGGGCCCTCCACAGCATAGAGAACCCCTTAGTTAAAGTGGTAAATGAACTTAGAGCCAATACAGATGCCAAACAGCTCTCTGTCCTTGTATTCTTGGATTTACGTGCTGCATTTGACACTGTTGACGATGATGTCCTTCTGGACAGAATGTAGAGATGGGTTATCCTCTCTGGTCCAGTTCTAAATTGGTTTAGGACATATTTAACCAGTCAAGAGTTTTTTGTCACCCTTGGTGAACATAACTCAGAGAAAATACATCACATGGCGTTCCACAAGGTTTGATTTTGGGTCTGGTACTGTTCATATGTTACCCCTTGGCAGCGTTATCAGAAATCACAGCATTGATTTTCACTGCTACGCAGACGATACACAACTTTACATTTCTGTGTCACCAGAGGATTTTAGCTCCAAAGATAAATGATTACTGTATTAGTGATTTAAATACTTGGATGGCTCACAACTTCCTCCAGCTAAATCGAGACGAGACCGGGGTACTTATTGTTGGAGCCAAAGTACAGAGAGAGAATCTGGCCACACATTTTATTTCACGGCAATAAAGATAGAACCCCAGTTAAAAAGCCTAGGTGTTATTTTATATTCCTGAACTCAATTTCGAATCACACATTAGTAATGTGACCAAAATTGCTTTTCACCAACTGAGGAACATTGACAAGGTGCATCTGTTTCTCTCTCAGGTTGCTACAGAGACTCATCCATTATTTTTTTACTAGCAGGCTTGACTACTGTAATGCTCTCCTGTCTGGTCTACCAAAAAAATCCTGCAAAACATATAGAATGTTGCAACATGGGTACTGACCAAGACCAGGCGGAGAGCGCACAATACACCGGTTTCAAGGTCTGCACTGGCAGCCTGTGAGTTTTAGAAAGAATTTAAAGATGAATTTATTGTTTTTTAAATCAATCCACAATTGTGCTAGCCAATACATGTCAAATCAAATCATGTTAGTCACATGCGCCGAATACAACAGGTATTCAGGTACCTTACAGTGGAATGCTTACTTACGAATAGGCGCCCTGTGTGAACATTTTATGAAACAGTGACATATACTCTGAATGACCTAAAATCATAAATCCCATATTGTTCTTTCAGTCAGGCCAACCCAAGCTTCACTCTGCAAGTAGGCTAATAGTAGGCCTACTATTGAAATGAAGCTGTCACCTGAGGTCACCTATTTTGGATTCAAAACGGCAAACTAGTTTGCATCCTTGATTACAGAACAACTTTATTGACCTGAAATTAGTGCTGATTGCAGGTAAAAATATAAATAAAGTACATGTTGTTCTCTAGAGTGCATACAAATAACACTAATGATTTAAGCACATGTACTTTGGTTGGTGTCCATATTGATCGTGTCCCTGCTTACAAATATCTGGGCATATGGATAGATGAAAACCTGTCTTTTAAAAAGCATATTGATGAGTTAGTTAATGGGCCATAAAAATGGGCTTCTTCTATAGAAATATCGCTAAATAGTAGAAAGGAGATCATTCAGTCGACGTTCCTATCAGTCCTAGACTATGGTGACATCATCTATATGAACGCAGCTGCCACCTCATTAAAGCAGTTAGATGCAGTTTATCATAGCCCACTGCGCTTTATTAAGGGAGACAGTTTTAGCACTCATCACTGCATTATCTACCAGAAAGTTGGTTGGCCCTCTTTGATGTCACGTAGGTTGATACATTGCTATGTTTTTATTGATAAAGCCTTTCTACAAGAAGACCCACTGTACCTAACATCATTACTAAACTTACCACACCCGGTCTCAGGGACAGCTAACTCTGGAAATTCCTTTGGTCTTTACCTAGTTAGGTAAATTAGCGTTTTATTTTCTTGCACCTCATTTGCGTAACAATCTTCAAAATGTCCTTAAATTTGATGTTCTGGTGCCTCTAGGGCAATTCAGAAGGTTGATTGAGGTCCTTATTACTGATGAGATGAAGGTGTTAGGTTTTTATGACAGTGTTTTCTTCTTTCTGCTTGCATTTTGATGTGTGTATTTTCTGTAATGTACCGTATGTAATTCAGAGCTCATCTGTAAAAGAGAGCTTGGTCTCAGTATGACTCCCCAATCAAATAAAGGTTAAATACAAATGTCAAAGTGGAATTCTGTTTTTACACATTTTTACAAATGAAAAGCTGAAATGTCTTGAGTCCATAAGTATTCAACCTCTTTATGGGGAGCCTAAATAAGTTCAGGAGTATAAATGTGCATAACAAGTCACGTAAGTTGCACAGACTCTCTATGTGCAATAATAGTTTTTAACATGATTTTTGAATGACTATCTCATCTCTGTACACCACACATACAATTATCTGTAAGGTCCCAAAGTTGAACACTGAATTGCAAACACAGATTCAACCACAAAGACCAGGGAGGTTTTCCAATGCCTTGCAAAGAAGGGAACCTATTGGTAGATGAGGTTAAAAAAAAAAGAGAAAAAAAAGCTAACATTGAATATCCCTTTGAGCAGGGTGAAATTATTATTATTATTAATTACACTTTGGATGATGTATCAATACACCCAGTCACTACAGTTGTCGGAGAGGAAGGAAACCGCTCAGGGATTTCACCATGAGGCCAATGGTGACCGTTACAGATTTAAATGGCTTTTGATTCAAGAAAATTGAGGATGCATCAACAATATTGTAGTTACTCAACAATACTAACATAAATGACCAAGTGAAAAGACGGAAGCACGTACAGAATAAAAATATTCCAGAACATATATCCTGTTTGCAATAAGGCACTAAAGTAAAACAAAAACAAAACGTGGCAATGAAATGTCCTGACTACAAAGAATTATGCTTGTTGCAAATCCAACACAACACATCACCGAGTACCACTCTTCATATTTTCAAGCATGGGAGTGGCTGCATCATGTTATGGGTATGCTTGTCATTGGCAAGGACGGGGAGTTTAGGCATAATCCTAGAGGAAAAGCTGGTTCAGTCTGCTTTCCAACAGACACTAGGAGACAAATTCACCTTTCAGCAGGACAATAACCTAAAATACAAGATCAAATCTACACTGGAGTTGCTTACCAAGAAGACATTGAATTTTCCTGAATGGCCTTGTTAAAGTTTTGACTTAAAATCCGCTTGAAAATTTATGGCAAGACTTGAAAATACCTGCCTAGTAATGATCAACAACAGAGTTGACAAAGACTGAATAATACAATTTATGTGCAAATATTGTACAATCCAGGTGTGCAAAGCTCTTAGAGACTTACCCAGACTCACAGCTGTAATTACTGCCAAAGGTGATTCTAACATGTATTGACTCCGGGGTATGAATACCTTTGTAAATTAGATATTTCTGTATTTAATTTTCAATATATTTGCTAACATTTCTAAAAACAAGTTTTCACTTATATAGTATTGTGTGTAGATGGGTGAGAATTATTATTTTTGCAATCCATTTTTAATTCAGGCTGTAAATGTGGAATAATTCAAGGGGTATGAATACTTTCTGAAGGCACTGTGTTTTATAAAGAAAGACATCCTCATATGCATTCTCCTGTTCTATTGGTTTTCTTTAAACTTTCTTTCATTGTCTAGCAGCCAAGGGCATTATCCTAGTCATATTAGCAACCCATGATAGTTGTTGAATCTTAAAATCTCCCCTCTTTCAATATTTCTCATTTCCATCTCTTTCCATAAAACTGCTTGCATGAGCAGTGCGCATTTCAGAACGGTGTTTATCTGCACATTTTGGAACATTCGCCCATAGGCCTATTGATATGCGCACATTGCTGCACTTAAATAGGAAAAAAATAGTTAATCAACATTTTAAGCTAAACATTGTGATCTGTTCCATCAGCCTTACCTATTGATACTGTGTATACCTCCACTAGACTACTTTGATATGCAGCATGGGGATAAGAAGTGAGTACACGCAATTCCCACTGAAAAATAAGTGGGTATACGGTATATACCTGCATATACCCTCCACTACACCACTGACCCACCCTGTCTTCAAGAGCATATTGTGTCTCAACCGATGGCAAGTACAAAACAAAAACCTCAGATGATATAAAGTACAACATATGTGAATATGAAGAAAAAACACATTTTTAGATCATTCACATTAAATTCACTATACCATGACAACCCTGTTTGTAAGATTTTAAATGATATCAAACTCAACTGTTTATCTTTACCAGTGATGAAGACATGGATGTCTCATGGTATAGTGGGGTATGCAAAATGGGTCAACTTTGAGGAACTCCATCTCTTGAATGTTTTGGCATTCAGATCCAAAAAGTGGACAAACATGTATGGAAGGTTTTGTTGAATTAAAAGGGATGCTGTTAAAAAGTGCTTGAATTCATATGGATTTACCATATGTCTCTTATCAATCACTGCTCCCCTCCAGGCCTCCAGAGTGTTGCAGCGGTCTAAGGCACTACATCGCAGTGCTAGAGGCATCACTACAGACCCAGGTTCAATCTCGGGCTATATCACAACCGCCTGTTATCGGGAGTCCCAAAAGGCGGCGCACAATTGGCCCAGTGTCGTCCGGATTAGCAGTGGGTTTGGCCGGGGTAGGCCGTCATTGTAAATAAGAATTTGTTCTTAACTGACTTGCCTAGTTAAATAAAGCATAAATAAAATTTTAATAAATAGTCTATTGATTACTGAATCAATATCGGGAGAAAATGACTAATAGTGATACAGTAGCAACTCAGAACCGCCGTCACAAACATTGAATCTAATTTCTCCATTAAAAATTATAATGACTCCCTAATATGATGTATGCTTCCGGATAATGGCCCTGTGCACTGCTGAAGTGGGAGTCAGGTTAGATTTTTAATATAGGAAATGTGACTTGAAAAGGTTTGAACAGCTATATCACTGAAATCACATTTCCCAACAACAGCAATCTTTTATCTTCTTAACTCAGCCGTGTCCTGTGCAGTGTGCAGGCGTGTTAGTGCTCACATGACCTTCGACATCAAACACTGTTAGAAGACTGCAGTGCGTTTGACAACCCGTTTACTTCTTGGCCTCTGATTGGCTGCGGGGGAGAGCGAGGCTGATGAGTGCCCTGCAGCAGCGTTGGTGGTGTCAATCACTGTCAGTGAAGTCATTAAAGGAGTTTATCGAGCGACAGGAGGACATACTTAACTCTACTCTCTCACCCATAGAAAATAATATAATATTTATGCTCACATGCATTTTGCCATTGATAAAAGGGTAGAGGTGAGAATCCATTGGTAATTACATTTTAGTCACCGTCATCAGATGCTCTTCTTAATTCAATAATGACTTCAACTCTAAAGTAGGCATCAAATCTGTGCTCAGTACTTCTGATGTTTTAGAACACATAGCCATATTCTTTATTTGCTGATGTGGAAATAACGTCTTTATTCCTGGCTGGTGGAGGAGGAATGTCCCTTGCAATGCCTGAGCAAAGACATGTTACAAGGAGCTGAACAGGCACGCTGGGCATGTGCCCAGGGAACCACCAACCAATTATTTTGTTTGGAGAGAGATAAACCTTGCTTTTTCTTTCTGTGGCTGTACCACTGTGTGGAAGTCATGTGACATTCATATGACCCAGCTTTCATGTACTTTAGACACACACAATTACACTGGAGGGTTGTGAACAGCACAAAGAAAATATGGAAATAATTTACCTTGAGAAATGGTGCATCAAGCTACTATGAGTTAGCCTGGTCACTGTGTTCACCATACTGTCATATATTGAAGTAAAATACCCTTTTAAGGAAGTTCGTATCAGATACCCTGGTATCATGTTGCCAAAAGCACAAAGGAAGACAGCTGGTTGATCGCCCGTTCTATGGCAAAGTGGACATGATCACACAACCTGCCCATATCACAACATGAGAAGACACAGCAAATGCATCCACATGCAATATGACACCAGCATTACATTGGAGATCATTCAGTAGATCACAGATAAAGATCAAGACAGGACAGCTGAACCACCAACACTCAACTAATCTCCTCTCTGTTGTCAAATCTGTTTCACCTCTGTCTTATTGTAGCTGGGGACTTTAATAAAGCAAATCTGAGGAACGACAACACTATCAACATACAGCTGGCTGGTTACACACTGTACCGGCAGGATAGAACAGAGACGTCTGGTAAGACAAGGGGCGGCGGACTATTTACTTCTTGTAAATAACACCTGGTGCACGATATCTAAGGAAGTCTCGAGCTGCTGCTCGCCTGAGTCTATAAGATGTAGACCACACTATCTACCAAGAGAGTTTTCATCTGTATTTTTCGTAGCTGTTTACATACCACCACAGTCAGAGGCTGGCACTAACACAACATTGAATGAGCTTTATTACGCCATAAGCAAACAAGAAAACGCTCACCCAGAGGCGGCACTCCTAGTGGCCGGGGACTTTGATGCAGGGAAACTTAAATCCGTTTGACCAAATTCCTTCAGCATGTTAAATATGTAACCACAGGGAGAAAAAACTCTGGACCACCTTTACTGGTGCTTCCTGCTTTAATTTAGCTTGTAAGCAAGAATCAGGAGGATAGAATTATGGTCAGATTTGCCAAATGGAGGGCGAGGGAGAGCTTTCTTTTCACACACAGAGACGCATTTAAAGCTCTCCCTCGCCCTCCATTTTTGCAAATCTGACCATAATTCTATCCTCCTGATTCTTGCTTACAAGCTAAATTAAAGCAGGAAGCACCAGTGACTAGATCAATAACAAAAGTGGTGAGAGGAAGCAGATACTAAGCTACAGGACTGTTTTGCTAGCACAGACTGGAATATGTTCCGAGATTCCTCCGATGTCATTGAGGAGTACAACACATCAGTCATTGATGCACTTAGAGATGAAGACAATGTCGTCCCCACAGCGACCGTACGTACATACCCCAACCATAAACCATGGATTACAGGCAACATCCACACTGAGCTAAAGGAAAGAGATGCCGCTTTCAAGAAGTGGGACTCTAACCCGAAAGCTTATAAGAAATCCCGCTATGCCCTCCGACGAACCATCAAACAGGCAAAGCGTCAATACAGGACTAAGATCAAATCGTACTACACTGATGCTAGTTGGATGTGTCAGGGCTTGCAAACCATTACATACTACAAAGTGAAGCACAGCCGAGAGCTGCCCAGCGACACGAGCCAACCAGATGAGCTAAACTACTTCTATGCTCGCTTTGAGGCAAATGGCACTGAAACATGCATGAGAGCACCAACTGTTCCAGACAACTGTGTGATCATGCTCTCCGCAACCAATGTGAGTAAGACCTTTAAAACAGGTCAACATTCACAAGGCCGCAGAGAAAGACAGCTTACCAGGACGTATACTGCGAGCCTGCGCTGACCAACTGGCAAGTGTCTTCACTGACATTTCCAACCTCTTCCTGTTCGAGTCTGTAATACCAAAATGTTTTAAGCAGACCACCATAGTGCCTGTGCCCAAGAACACTAAGGTAACCTGCCTAAATGACTTCCGACCTGTAGCACTCACATCTGTAGCCATGAAGTGATTTTAAAGGTTAGTCATAGCTCACATCAACACCATTATCCCAGAAACCCTAGACCCACTCCAATTTGCATACCGCCCCAACAGACGGTGCAATTTCTACTGCACTCCATACTACCCTTTCCCACCTGGACAAAAGGAACACCTATGTGGGAATGATATTCATTGACTACAGCTCAGCGTTCAACACCATAGTGCCTTCAAATCTCATCAATAAGCTCACTAGGACACTGGGACTAAAGGACTAAGGACACTGGGACTAAACACCTCCCTCTGCAACTGGATCTTGGACTTCCTCACGGGCCGCCCCCAGGTGGTAAGGGTAGGTAACACATCCGCCACGCTAATCCTCAACACAGGGACCCCTCAGGGCTGCGCGCTCATTCCCCTCCTGTACTCCCTGTTCACTCACGATTGCACGGCCAGGCACGACTCCAACACCATCATCAAGTTTGTCTATGATAGGTAGGTGGTAGGCCTGATCACTGACAACGACGAGACAGCCTATAGGGAGGTCAGCGACCTGGCCGTGTGGTGCCAGGGCAACAACCTCTCCCTCAATGTGATCAAGACAAAGGAGATGATTGTGGACTACAGGAAAAAGAGGACCGAGCACGCCCCCGTTCTCATCGACAGAGCTGCATTGGAGCAGGTTGAGAGCTTCAAGTTCCTTGGTGTCCACATCACCAACAAACTAACATGGTCCAAGCACACAAAGACAATCGTGAAGAGGGCACAATAAAACCTATTCCCCCTCAGGAGACTGAAAAGATTTGGCATGGGTCCCCAGATCCTCAAAAGAATTTACAGCTGCACCATCGAGAGCACCCTGACTAGAGGTCGACCGATTATGATTTTTCAAGGCCGATACCGATGCCGATTATTGGAGGACCAAAAAGTCGATACAGATTAATCGGCCGATTTTTTAAAAATGTATTTATTTGTAATAATGACAATTACAACAATACTGAATGAACACTTATTTTAACTTAATATAATACATCAATAAAATCTATTTAGCCTCAAGTAAATAATGAAACATGTTCAATTTGGTTTAAATAATGCAAAAACAAAGTGTTGGAGAAGAAAGTAAAAGTGCAATATGTGCCATGTAAGAAAGCTAACCTTTCAGTTCCTTGCTCAGAACATGAGAACAAATGAAAGCTGGTGGTTCCTTTTAACATGAGTCTTCAATATTCCCAGGTAAGAAGTTTTAGGTTGTAGTTATTATAGGAATTATAGGACTATTTCCCTCTATACCATTTGTATTTCATTAACCTTTGACTATTGGATGTTCTTATAGGCACTTTAGTATTGCCAGTGTAACTGTATAGCATCCGTCCCTCTCCTCACTCCTCCCTGGGCTCGAACCAGCAACACAACGACAACAGCCACCATCGAAGCAGCGTTACCCATGCAGAGTAAGGAGAACAACTACTAGAAGGCTCAGAGCGAGTGATGTTTGAAACGCTATTAGCGTGCGAACTAGCTAGCCATTTCACTTCGGTTACACCAGCCTCATCTCGGGAGTTGATAGGCTTGACGCACAAAGAAGAGTTGCTGGCAAAATGCCCGAAAGTGCTGTTTGAATGAATGTTTACGCGCCTGCTTCTGCCTACCACCGCTCAGTCAGATACTTAGATACTTGTATGCTCAGTCAGAATATATGCAACGCAGGACACGCTAGATAATATCTAGTAATATCATCAACCATGTGTAGTTAACTAGTGATTGATTGATTGTTTTTTATAAGATTAGTTTAATGATAGCTAGCAACTTACCTTGGCTTACTGCATTCGCGTAACAGGCAGTCTCCTTGTGGAGTCCAACAAGAGAGAGGCAGGTCGTTATTGCATTGGACTAGTTAACTGTAAGGTTGCAAGATTGGAACCCCCAAGCTGACAATGTGAAAATCTGTCGTTCTGCCCCTGAACAAGGTGGTTAACCCACCGTTCCAAGGCCGTCATTGAAAATAAGAATGTGTTCTTAACTGACTTGCCTAGTTAAATAAAGATTAAAGGTGTAAAAAATATAAATAATTTTATTTAAAAATCTAAAAATCGGCGCCCAAGAATACCTATTTCCGATTGTTATGAAAACTTGAAATCGGCCCTAATTAATCGGCCATTGCGATTAATTTAATAGCGTGGTTGGTAAGCTGTGGTTGGTAAGAGCAGATAAGACAGCAGCCTCCCCTCCGGCGCCATCGTCAGATTGTTGTTGTCGTGGGCAACAGTCCCCTATGTGACATCTATATAACCACTAAAGCGTACCAACTATTGTACTTTACTACTTTCCCTACCTGCTAACTCAGTAGAGGTCAGACTAACAGACCAATAACCCTGCACTGACAGTCCCTGAGGTGAAAGCTCGGCGTAATTTCATTGACATGTTTAGGGTTCTCCTCACATGACATAGACAGACGGGCAGACTCAAAACAGATGCTCAAAACAGACATGCCACAAGTTCAATCACTTCAATTGCAGTCCTCAGCCACAATCCACTGATACCAACAATGACATCACTCACAACCCTCCCTTTGCTGTAAAGTGATACGACACTCCTCTCATATCTCATTTGACATATGTAACAAGATCAGACAACCATGACTGCTTATGAGTCATATGATGGATGCTAGCCAATCATAATGGGGGGTATGAGAGTGATGGAGATCAATGCTAATGCAGTTGGATTCAATACACACCCTATAGCTTCTTAGTCCACAATGTGTTTAAAATAGTATTTTATTAGCTCCATCTCATTTCCATGTCTTTAGCCAGTAGGCGGGGCATGCTATTGTGCTGTGTATTGAACAGGAGAGCACTTGTTTCAAATGCCACCATCTCATAAATAAGTGAAATCAAAGTGTTACCAAGACCACAATAAGGTTGTTAGAGAGGCTATGTAGTGGTAGGTGGGAAGAGAGATCCCATCCGACAGTGAGTGCTTAGCATATCCTAAGCAAACTCTTTGGGAAGAATAAGAGCTTGCAGTAGGTGGAATGTTTATGGCAATGTTGAATAACAACATGAAAAATAGTGGAATGGATTTACTCCAATATTTGACACAAGAAGAAACCAATTCAAAAGAGAGGACACAGAATGTCATCCTCGCTTTCTTGTGTGTTATATGTTCAGGAAAACACCCTCATGGCAGTTAAGCATCACATTAGCCTGCATACTGGATGGCTATTTTAAATGTATAAGAGCTTTTTTAAGAGAGCAACAGACTACATTAGACATGGTGATGCTTGGAATTGGAATGACTCAGCTGTTTAGAGTGCAGAAATCCAAAGCCAGCATACTAAAGCTTTTACATATAGGGCATTGTTCACACACACAGACATGTACACACCCATGTGCACTTTCTATAAAAGCACCAGTTCAGAGTGCAGCAGCAGTCCATAAGCAGGACTTATTGGTCCCAGCCCTAGCCCTGGGGGCAAAGAGCAGACCCAATGCTGAAACTAGTATCACATGACATGGGGGGGTATTATTGAATGAAACAACTTGGAGGCCTAATGGAGGGGGCCTCTAGGGGCTCGTATAGGAAGGTCTCAATGGAGCTGCCAGCTGCTGTTGAGAGCTGGAGGGCATTACTAAGAGACTGGAAACAGCACATATGCTGCTTGTCATCCAAACACATTAGAGCCAAGATGGCAGTCAGCACAAATCAGACTTCTTGAGGTGGGACACATCATGCTGATGCCTTGTCTAGCCTTAGTATACACATTGATACAACACACCTGTCTGCCAGTATTAGCAGCCCCTGCACATTAATAATCTACTTAAGCACGAGGCTCATAAATATCCTATGATTCAAAACACTCCCAATCAAACAAAGATCCATAATCTTACCCAACACACCTGTGTACACACAATCCCTTCACATCCATGTCACAGTGTTGCTTTTGGCTAGTGGCAAGTCCAATCATACATTCTGAGAGTCTGTTTATTACTAATTTAGGTGAAAAAGATATGGGAATAAATGTTGCAATTATTGACAATGAGAGACTAAAAACAGTGCCACGCACACCTTCCACCGGACCGTGAAACACATAGCTCTGTCAGATAGCAGCAATAAGCAGGGCTAAATATAGCTGTAATGATAGGCCCCATAGTGAGACTGTGGAGACGGAGAAACAGATCAGACTACCGTCAAAGTCACATCAACCCCACATTACAACCAGCTCTACTGAAACTTTTCAGAGTGGGGTTTGCGGGCCACTCTGACATTCATGTTCTACTGTTACACACACAGTCTTCCATTGAGCACTGCTACCCAAATCCTCTCTGGGGTCAGACATTCAATTGTTATAGTGATGTTATAACACATTGCTAAACCACAATACAATTCAAAACAACAGACATGAGATTACACTGCCAGGCCACTCTGGCAATAAAGGTGTTGAGTTTAAACCAAGCTGTTAAATACTCAGTTGTTCAATGCTCACTCACCTTAAAAATAGCAGGTTAGTTGTAAATTCAATACCTTGAGATACAAGTAAACTCTTGACTCTCAGTGACACAGTTCTGTGACTAAACATGCAACCTTTATGCTGGTGTGGTCTAGTAATGACATCTTATCTGCTCAACTAGACAGTTTTTCAAGGCCACCACCATTGCTGGGTATGACTGGTTTGTGCTGCTTTCACACACCGGCCATGACAGATTGTGTGTATTAGAAATACACGCACATATATACACAGACATACACACAACCCGAGTATACCCTGATACTACAAGTTATGGAGGTCCTCCGTGGGCAGAACCTCTGTGGAGACATTCAGCTGTTGTGGGGTAGTGCGGTACTAAACACAAAGTAGCAAACGCAGCAGGCTGGGACCTACACAGACAGGTGCCAGGGGAACACACACAGAGATATGTGGAAGTGGAGGAGAACGCCTCCATCAGAGAACCAAGGAATGTCCAGCTCACTTACACTATGGAGTGTCAAAACTGGCAATGAATACAATCACAGTCAGAGGAATTCCACTTGTTCTGTACATTTGGGGTGATGGTACAGAGAGCTTAGCGCTGTCTGGATTATCTATTTCACTTGGGAGACAGTATCACATGTCATTGACAATAACTGGTCTCCAGACGTGACACTTGGCATTCAGGCCGAGGTGTTCAATCTTGGTTTCATCAGACCAGAGAATCTGGTTTCTCATGGCCTGAGAGTCTTTAGGTACCTTTATGGCCACTACCATAAAGGCCTGATTGGTGGAGTGTTGCAGAGATGGTTGTCCTTCTGGAAGGTTCTCCCATCTCGACAGAGAAACTCTGGAGCTCTGTCAGAGTGACCATCGGGTTCTTGGTCACCTCCCTGACCAAGGCCCTTCTCCCCCGATTGCTCAGTTTGGCCAGGCGGCCAGCTCTAGGAAGAGTCTCGGTGGTTCCAAACTTCTTCCATTTAAGAATGATGGAGGCCACTCTGTTCATGGGGACCTTCAATGCTGAAGAAATGTTTTTGTACCCTTCCCCAGATCTGTGCCTTGACATAATCCTGTCTCGGAGGATGGGGGTATTTGTGTGTAGATTGCTGAGGAATTGTTTTTATTAATCAATTTTAGAATAAGGCTGTAACAAAACAAAATGTGGAAAAAGTCAAAGGGTCTGAATACCCCCCGAAGGAACTGTATGTATAGTTTTTTTTTTGAGGACGTAACAGATCATATGAAATGGATGACATAGTACACAAAAACTGGGACCCGTTTTGGCTTGTGAGTACAACTTCCATAACTACTGGCTGAAATTATACAAAAGATCTGGAGCGTCACATTAAGTGCCCTCTAGTACAAATGTGAACAAAAAATATGAATAATAATACGTCAATGAACAGTTACATAATTCCCATAGTTATTTTTTTTACCACTATTACATAAATGTCTAAGCATAGCATAAACATTCACGGTACAGTAACATCCCCAGGGTTATAACAGTGTGTCTTCTGCATGGCTGGAGAGCAGTAGGGAAAGAGAGCGTTTGTACTATTGGCCTTAGGATGATCGGTTGACAGATGCAGAGCCGTCGGAAAACGTGTGGGGGGCGGCATTTGCCACAGTATTTTCAATTATGTGTGGCAGCGCCACACCACTATTGATTTAGTTTAACAAAATATATTGAAGCAAACATTAAAATGGTTGTTTTTTTAGACTGATTTGCCTCATGATTTGTCAACTCACACACAATTTATCTGTCCTTCACATCAGAGTGTGGCTTCAGGCTCTTTGCAAGTCGTGGCCAATCAGATTCACAGAAATCGCAGGTTGTGCAGACCGGGCACAAAGCACAAAGCTCAAGGCGTGCTCTTCACTTTCCTCCAGTATTTATTTAGCAAGCGTGATAACACATCACTCCCGACAGACACAAGCAAAAACTCTATACATCTAACACGTGAGATCTGACATGCTGTATGGCATGGAAATTAGACTATTTTTTAGTCTGATCAACTGTAGGCTACTATCAACAGCAGCTGCATAGTCTAGCCTACTACATACAGTATGTGCCCTGTCCCTCTGGCCAGGGTAAACGAAGTGGTAACGCTGTGTATTTATAGTCCATTTGATTGTGAGAAAATGTGAATGGGATCACATTTGGTTTAAATTCAAACTTGGGCTGACTAGGCAACCCACACTTTTTCAATCCAAAATGATTAACTGGAATTAATCAATAAACACAATAGCTGACATAGATTGAGTAAATGTTTCATTAGGCCTACAGTTGCATAGGGCAGGACTACACAATGTCAACCTGGATAAAGCAAGCTCAGCCCTGTGAGTTTTATTGTCCAACTATGATGCTTTCTCTGTCTATAAATATAATTCATATGAACAAGTACAAGGCTGCTGCAGTTTGACAGGGTTTTTATATTCCCCAAGGTGAGGAGTTTTTCTAAACCATGTGACTTGATTCTAAAAAACTTGGATCCCATCATAGCCCATATATTAAACCTTTTTACAACAGATGAATCATGTCATACCATATAAGATCCATAGTTTCATCTGGTTAGGTTACCAGATCAGGAAAATCTATTGGACCCAGAATAGTTTTCCCGCCACTAGGGCTGTAGCCGGTGATTGTCATGCAAATAACTACCGGTCTCAATGTAATTGATCGTTCATAAACATAAACACGTTTAGCATCTCCTGGCTTCCACGCATAGCCTACAAGCCACAGAAGCATACCGTTGGAATAGGTACATTTAAAAAGTAAAACATATATATATTTAATATAGCCTATACAATGGTATACTGGCCATATACCACACCTCCTCTGCCTTATTGCTTAATAATAAGTGAAAGTCGTGGTATATACCACAACTATGACAAAACATATTTGTACTGTTCTAATTACATTAGCAACCAGTTTATAAGAGCAATAAGGCACCTAGGGGGTTTATGGAAAACGGCCAATATACCATGGCTAAGGGCTGTATCCAGGCACTTTGTGTTGCGTTCATAAGAACAGCCCTTAGCCATGGTATATTGGCCTGTACCCCCTCATGCTTATTGCTTAAATATACCAGTGACTAAACACAACAGTGATGAGAGACAAAGAACAACCATTTGAGCCATTGCAATATGCCCATTCTAGAAAATATTATATAAAATAATTTACAAGTGATCCATGTATTGTACTTTATATTCCTTACTCTTCTACAGAAGGACTCAAAGGATTACCCTGAGTAATGACTTCTGTTATTGACATGTTATTGTGGTTATCATGTAAATATTGTATATTTATACACGGTGTCTCCTCTTTCCCTATCACACAGGTGACATGCGCTCAGAATACCGTGGATAAAGAAAAGTACTACAGCGTAGTAAACTAATGGTACACTTTGAATTAGTATAGTGGTAAACTTTTTAAAGTAAAATGGACTCCTACCTGGAAGAACAGAATTATGAAGTTATTCGGTCAGGTTTACTAGGGTCCACGGTCCAACGAAGGCAAGTGTCAGATGAAGGCAGTGGCTGTCCTGAAGTTGAAGTTATCCTCTTGGTATCACCATCGCCAAGTTTGTTTCTCTATGTAAGAACAATTTTCTTTAGAATGTGAACAATAAGTGGAAAACGCAACAACAAAAATGGCAGAAAGAGAATTATACCGCATTTTCTCACTAAAGCCTTCTAAACTATTATTGTTGTTCAATAAAACATTATCTTGAGTCTTGACGTTGAAATGTGGTTACAATTCAATTATTGTAATATGACTAATGTAAAGAACATTGGAAATAACCCCAGGTTTCGCTATAATCTCGTCCCCAGACACTTCCGCTTTATATGCGCAATAGCCTGGGGACGAGGTTAGTTGCACTTTAGTCATGATAAACGCAAACTACAGCATTATCGTGTCAACACCGATACAATGTAATGATAACGTCGAATGATGTTCGGAAGCAACAGTCATACATATCCACGTGTCCGTGCCGTCAAATAATTCAAACGTCCATCAGAAAACAGTTCAGCGGAATTCTCAAAGGAGATTAGATGCATGATGCTTTATCATTCCAGCATCCTCCTCTACTTGATGGGCGGAGCGTTCAGACGTCACCTGGACCTCAATAGAGTCCCACGGCGGAGGTGTCATAATACCCATAAAACCTAGCAGTCAAACAGGGAAATGGTTCCAATCGTTTTTCCATCGTTAATTTTTCCCATAAGATATTTCAGAAACACTTAAAATACTGTATGTGTTTCGTGTAGGCTTACCTTGGCATGACGTTTTGATAACCATGTACTTCTCTCTTGGACAATATTACTTTTATCAATATATTCAGCTCTATTTACGCTCAGATTCGAAAATGCCAATTGTTATCAAAGTAGACATGCAAAACTACAAATCCCTGCAAGCTCCTGCACATCATCTCTAGCTGACAACTTTGCTAACAGGTGTTGTGTAAATGTCAAACTTGAACAAGTCAGATTACAGAATTGTCCATTTGAAGAAATTTTGCCAATTTATTAATTACTAAATTTTGCTAACATTAGATAATTAATCCAGAGATTCTATCCATTACCTTGATTCACCAGTCTCGTCCCGATCATCATAGCATTTGTAGTTCTTTATGATAGCCTCATTTATGATAGCCTCATTAGCAGCTAATCAGCATTTCATTTTTGGGGGGTAAATACAGGTGAATATATTGATAAAAGTCACCTTGTCTTAGAGAGATTCACACGGTTATCAAAACATCACACCAGGGTAAGTCTACACAAAACACAGACCTTATTTTAAGTGTTTCTAAAATCCTATATGGGAAAAATGAGTACGGTAAAATGATTGGAAACATTTCCCTGTTTGACCACTAGGATTTTATGAGTATTATGAGTATTATTACCAAAATACTCAGAGTAATATTATTCGTGAGCATTACTTTGGGTGGCAGGTAGCCTAGTGGTTAGAGTGTTGGGCCAGTAACCAAAGGGTTTCTGGATCAAATCGCCAAGGTAAAAATGTGTCATTTTGCCCCTGAACAAGGCAGTGTTCCCCGGGTAGGCTGTCATTGTAATTAAGAATTTGTTATTAACTGACTTGCCTAGTTAAATAAATAAAAATATTGAAAGATTATGACTCATAATGTGGTACTCTATGGTTTGGCAACATCTCTAATCTCAATGTGTGAGATAACAAGTGATGCAAATTATTTCGTTTTAGTAGAACCCCCGTTTGGACGGTTCGATAACAAAAGTAAAAGCCGTTAGAAATGTTCCATATCTTTCCCAATTTGAATAACTAGTCCACATGATCGACAGGAGTCATGATCCATGTTTTTCTGCCTTCCCAAACTTCGACCTCAGTCATTCTCGTTAGTGTTGACACTGACGTCATCTGTCATATTTTCATCCTGCCCTCAGTGTAAATGTGCGCGCTCGCTAGTATGAGTTTTTGCGCACGTATGGGATATACAGTAAGGCAGGCACATGTGTTATCAGAGAGTAAGGTATGTAAAACATTTGCATAAAAAACATGATGAAAATAGGGGGTTGGATCATTTCTGCACATAAATAATCTCAAACGTTCCTGTATAGTTACATTCCTACTACCATGGTCCCTACCCCCCACCTTCACTCTTTCTCTCTAGCTCGCTCTCTCTCACTCGCGCACACAGACACAGTATATGACTCTTTCTCTTCTCACATCAATACACGTACATTGAACAATTTTCAGAGGGATAAAAGTGCATGTTTTCGTTCCACTCTTAGCAGTTACCTCTCAAATCCCCTTTGATGATCATCCATGTGAAGGGAAACTTCTCTTCGTGACATTTTAATCTAGTGAGAAACCTGAGAGCTCTCTGGTCTAAACGTTTAAAACCAATAAACGAAGGGAATAACTTACATTTGAATAGAAAATACATACATAAAAATTGAAGTTCTGTTGTGGGATCATGGACAGTACAATAAACCAAGTTATTCATGTAATGATATGTCTAATAGAATCTGTATAGTGGTCATGCATCACAATGACCACTAGGTGACAGTGTTAAGCTTCTCCTGACATCGCCCCCAAGTCAGTCAGTCATCTCACTATCTTCAGCCCACAACAAACTGTATAAAGTGTGTCCCTTTATAAGGACTGAAGGAAATATTAGATGTTCATACCTAGAAGTTTCTCTGAAAACTGAGAAAAGCAATTGCTAGGGGCATCATATGTTTGTCCATTGTGATTACAACACTCCCAGGACCTCTATACCAGTACCTGTCAGAGGAAGACTCCAGCCACCCAAGTCATAGACTGTACTCTCTGCTGCCGCACAGCAAGCTGTACCGATGCACCAGGCCTGGAACCAACAGGACCTTAAACAGCTTCTACCCTCAAGCCATAAGACTGATCAATAGTTAGTTAAATAGTTAACCAAATAGCTTCTTGGAGTATCTGCATTGACCCTATTTGCACTAACTTTTTTGACTCCTCACATATGCTGCTGCTACTGTTTATTATCTATCCTGTTGCCTAGTCACTGTATTCCTAGTTATATGTACTGTTGAAGTCAGAAGTTTACATAAACTTAGGTTGGAGTCATTAAATCTTGTTTTTCAACCACTCCACAAATTTCTTGCAATAAACTATAGTTTTAAAAAGTCGGTTAGGACATCTACTTTGTGCATGACACAAGTATTTTTCCAATAATTGTTTACAGACAGACTATTTCACTTATAATTCACTGTATCATAATTCCAGTGGGTCAGAAGTCTACCTACACTCAGCTGACTGTGCTTTAAACATCTTGGGAAATTCCAGAAAATGATGTCATGGCTTTAGAAGCTTCTGATAGGCTAATTGATATAATTTGAGATGTACCTGTGGACGTATTTCAAGGCCTACCTTCAAACTTTATTTATCCATTATTTTACCAGGTAAATTGACTGAGAACACGTTCTCATTTGCAGCAATGACCTGCGGAATAGTTACAGGGGAGAGGAGGGGGATGAATGAGCCAATTGTAAACAGGGGATTATTAGGTGACCGTGATGGTTTGAGGGCCAGGAATTTAGCCAGGACACCGGGGTTGACACCCCTACTCTTACAATAAGTGCCATGGTATCTTTAATGACCTCAGAGAGTCAGGACACCCGTTTAACATCCCATCTGAAAGACGGCACCCAACACAGGGCAGTGTCATTTGGGATTTTTTTTTTTGACCAGAGGAAAGAGTGCCTCCTACTGGCCATCCAACACCGCAGCATCTGGTCTCTCATCAAGGAACTGACCAGGACCAACCCTGCTTAGCTTCAGAAGCAAGCCAGCAGTGGTATGCAGGGTGGTATGCTGCTGGTGAACTCAGTGCCTCTGCTTGACATCATGGGGAAATCAAAAAAATCAGCCAAGACCTCAGAAAAAAAGCTGTAGACCTCGGCAAGTCTGGTTCATCCTTGGGAGCAATTTCCAAATGCCTGAAGGTTCCACTTTATCTGTACAAACAATAGTACGCAAGTTTAAACACCATTGGGACCACACTGCCATCATACCGCTCAGGAAGGAGACGCGTTCTATCTCCTAGAGATGAAGGTACTTTGGTGTGAAAAGTGCCAATCAATCCCAGAACAACAGCAAAGGACCTTGTGAAAATGCTGGAGGAAACAGGTACAAAAGTATCTATATCCACAGTTAAACGAGTCCTATATCGACATAACCTGAAAGACCGCTCAGCAAGGAAGAAGCCACTGCTCCAAAACCGCCATAAAAAAGACAGACTATGGTTTGCAACTGCACATGGGGACAAGATCGTACTTTTTGGAGAAATGTCCTCTGGTCTGATGATCATTATGTTTGGAGGAAAAAGGGGGAGGCTTGCAAGCCGAAGAACACCATCCCAACTGTGAAACACGGGGGTTGCAGCATCATGTTGTGGGGGTGCTTTGCTGCAGGAGGGACACGTGCACTTTAAAAAATAGATGGCATCATGAGGCAAGAAAATTATGTGGATATATTGAAGCAACATCTCAAGACATCAGTCAGGAAGTTAAAGCTTGGTCGCAAATGGGTCTTCCAAATGGACAATGACCCCAAGCATACTTCCAAACTTGTGGCAAAATGGCTTAAGGGCAACAAAGTCATGGTATTGGAGTGGCCATCACAAAGCCCTGACCTCAATCCCAAAATGTGTGGGCAAAACTGAAAAAGCATGTGCGAGCAAGGAGCCCTACAAACCTGACTCAGTTACACCAGCTCTATCAGGAGGAATGGGCCAAAATTCACCCAACTTATTGTGGGAAGCTTGTGGAAGGCCACCCAAAATGTTTGACGCAAGTTAAACAATTCAAAGGCAATGCTACCAAATACTAATTGAGTGTATGTAAACTTCTGACCCACTGGGAATGTGATGAAAGAAATAAAAGCTGAAAGAAATCATTCTCTCTACTATTATTCCGACATTTCACATTCTTAAAATAAAGTGGTGATCCTAACTGACCTAAGGCAGGGATTTTTGTATAGGATTAAATGTCAGGAATTGTGAAAAACTGAGTTTAAATGTTTTTGGCTAAGGTGTATGTAAACTTCTAACTCCAACTGTACATATCTACATCAATTACCTCGTACCTCTACACATGGACTCGGTACTAGTACCCCGTGTATATACCAAAGTTATCGTTACTCATTGTGTATTGTATTTATTATTACGTGTTATTACTTTTCTATTATTGCTCTATTTTCTTTCTCTCTGCATTGTTGGGAAGGGTAAGCATTTCACTGTTTGTCTACACCTGTTGTATCAGACGGCTACAGTATCACGGTCCGCTAATACTAGTAATTGTTTTATTCTTCTGATTTTTCAGGTTGTTGCTGCAGCACTCTCAGCACCCCTACTTCCCGGGGCTATTAGGAAAGGGGAACTGGTTCTCATTGAGGCTGGCAGTACATCACAGGCACATGCATTTACAGGCCAGGGCACACATGGATTCAGCCAATACATCTCTCTCTCTCTCTCTTTACATCATATGTAAAATCAAACCCCCTAATAAACACTCTCACAACACCTACTGTCTGTCTGAGTTGCATTTTCTGTTTTCATCTAATTGATTGATTGACTGACTGAAGGTGCATATATTTTCTCTGAGTATTTTGGTCTGCTGATGTGGCCTATACACAGGGGGCTATTGTGAACTGAAGATTAAGAGGAGGAGGTAGAAATGAGGGGAGAGGAGGGGCAGATAAGGCAGGATTGTAAGAATAGGAGATCAAATAAAAGGAGGGAGAAAGTATAGGCAGCAGAACTTAAAAACAGATACCTTTAAAGAACGGGTGTAAAGGAGAGGGAAATATGTGCAGCTGGCAAGACGCAGAACAGCAAGCGGAATAGCAACAGAGGATAGAAGCAAGTGAAACTCTGGTAAGATTTCTGAAGCTGTCTGGGAAAATGACTTGTTCCATATAATGACTTCCTCTGTTGATGGCTAATGTCCTCCTGTCCATGTAACCTAACCTTCCTACAGAACAGGAATTGGAAATTATTGCTTTCTTTTGACTGAGCCTCATTGTTTTTTTTCTGGATGATTCGAATGACTGGTGAATAATGGAGGGATATTACACCAAATAAGGTAATATGTGTATGTTGTTCAAGCATATATCTCAAAGTTATATTTCACTTTCACTCTTCCGTTATTTTACAGTGGATCATATAAAAGGAAATTGTTTTATTTAATTCATTTGATATACAAGTAGTATACATAAATTGGCCATATCAAAGAAATAGTTCTGTTTGGTTTATTTCTCCTGCAGGACTGTTAGAAACGTTCTTCTCTCGCGTTCAGCCTTACTATGAACCTGCTCTTTCTGCTGGTCCTGGCTTTTCACCCTGACCTGGCCATGGTGAGAATAACCTTTCTCCTCCTTACATTAGGAGGCTGGGACCTGTTCAGGAGAGTGCAATGTTACAGAAGGTTCAGACAGAAATGTTACAGAAGATTGTAGAACAGATATAATTGCTTGTCTGTCACAGTCTATGGTCTGTCATGTCGAATAGTGAATGTTGTCAGCTCTATTCATTATATATCTATCTGCAACGTTCTACATTTTTGATCTGGTTAAATACGTCTCTAGTAGGACGGAAAGTTGAGACTTTTATACCTTGAAGAATGTTCATAGACGTCAACACATACGTTTATATCCAGCCAGGCACCTGGTAAAAGTGTATAGCTGAGGAAATCTTGGTATGTCAAAACAACTGAAGGAAAAATAGTAAGTCGTTACTGAAATAGAACAACTTGATGTAGCATACACATTGAGACATTTTCCCACATGTTGAAATGAGTTGGAGATAAATCAACATTCCTCTGTTTGTTATTGAGATGGATTTGAGTTGGAGTTGTTAGGCAAGAAATTCATGTTAAAGGAAAACTCCACCCAAAACTAGCTTTTGGTATTTGTGTAATTAGTCCAATGTTAATATAGTAAAAATATATTTTGCATGTCAGCAATCAAGTTTAAGATCACTTTCAAAATACAGAAATCACATGATGCAAAATGCATCACGGTCATCATATTGATGTGACCAAGGCGCAGCGTGATAAGCATACATTGTTCTTTTAATGACAGAAACCCACTGAACAACCGTGACGCTATATAACACAAGTGCTGACAGGTAACTACACATAGACAATAACCCACAAAACCAACATGGAAAATGGCAACCTAAATAGGATCCCCAATCAGAGACAACGATAAACAGCTGCCTCTGATTGGGAACCAATTCAGGCCACCATAGACCTACCAATTCCTAGACATACCAAAACTCCATAGAATTACAAAAACCCTAGACAGGACAAAAACACACATACCCACCTGACCAAAATAATACATAAAACATAGATAACTAAGGTCAGGGCGTGACATCATGCCAGCTGTATTTCTGTATTTTGAAAGTGATATATCTTGAAAACTTGATTGCTGACATGCAAAACATTTTGGGGAATATATATCAACTATATCAATGGACTAATGAAACAATTGGGTTTTGGGAGCTGAAGGAGCTAAAGGTGCTGAGGCTCCAGTATTTTGGGTCACAACCCACTGGGCACAGACGTCAAAGTGCATTCCACATTATTTCAACGTAATTTCATTGAAACGTCATTGCATAGAAACAATGTTGATTCAACCAGTGTGTGCCCGGTGTGTGCCCAGTGGGATTGCACCTGTTTCTCATCAGGTGCTTTCAGGGCAGATGTGGGTCTGGCTCAGACTACAAAGACCATAGTAGTGGATTGAGGATAGTGGGGATTTGGGGGGTTAGGAGCACCCCCCCCCCCCCCCCCCAGTGGGGGCTATTCTATGCCAGTCAGGGTTTCATACACTACAGGGGTTATAGAGAAGACAAGTCATCGATTTACATAGCTTCAATACGAACAGTGAAAGGACTTTAATTATCTTGAAATTATTTGCTATCAGTGGCAGACTGTCAGGCATGTACAGATTTATCATGGTTGAAGATAAATCTGAAAATTTGGGAGAGGTTCTGACTGTTGCTTGGCCTCTAGTTGTCTGAGAACCCAACCACCCAAAATATAATTCAACACAAAAGTCTGTTTTCAAAACAGAGAAGTTAGGTTATCTACTCATGTTGAGTGGTTAGGCCCTACAATATGTTGTACTAGTACAGCATTTTCAAAAGAACACAGCATTAAAAGACAAACACATGTTCAAGGTTTATTCCATGTTACAAACTGATAACAGACTAGTCTGTCTCTTTTTGCCCCCGAATTCTATGTGTTCCAGGGAGGCAGAGCCCAGCGCAAACAATGGCAGGCTGAGAGCAGTCTGAGACCATATCTGGGTAGAGTGGACCCAGGTGAGATACAGTTGAAGTCGGAAGTCTACATACACCTTAGCCAAATACATTTAAACTCAGTTTTTCACAATTCCTGACATTTAATCAGAGTAAAAATTCCCTGTCTAAGGTCAGTTAGGATCAACACTTTATTTTAAGAATGTGAAATGTCAGAATAATAGTAGAGAGAATTATTTATTTCAGCTTTTATTTCTTTCATCACATTCCCAGTGGGTCAGAAGTTTACATACACTCAATTAGGATTTGGTAGCATTGCCTTTGAATTCTTTAACTTGAGTTAAACGTTTTGGGTGGCCTTCCACAAGCTTCCCACAATAAGTTGGGTGAATTTTGGCTCACTCCTCCTGACAGAACTGGTGTAACTGAGTCAGGTTTGAATTTTCCAAGCTGTTTTCTAAAGGCACATTCTGACGTACTGGAATTGTGATACAGTGAAATAATTTGTCTGTAAACAACTGTTGGAAAAAGGACTTGTGTCATGCATGTTCTAACCGACTTACCAAAACTATAGTTTATGAAGTGGTTGAAAATCGAGTCTTAATGACACCAACCTAAGTGTATGAAAACTTCCGACTTCAACTGTAAGTCTGCCATCATTAACCCTAAAAGCGCCAAATTGGTAATGTTGGCAAAGAGGCACTGTCTGTCAAGCAGTAACACTTTCTCTTTTATTAACCTTTTGTAACACAAGTAAATGGTTTTAATGCCCCCAAATTAACATATCTTTTAACATTTGCACACATTTATAGTGAAATTGGATGTTTAATACACGTTGACCTTGTTTATTTAGACTGCAAAATAACCCCATTGTAGTTCTGTATCGACTGACTTTATGTTCAAAGCATGAAGTCTCTTCCACCTCCCTCCCTTCCTCCCTCCCTCTCCATTTCTCCATCTATCCATATGCAAGTCCTACTATGTGAGCTTCTGAAGTGTCACAGTCCAATGGGCTCCTGGTGCCAGGTGGTGCAGGACAACGGAGTCCTCTTCCCAAAGTGTGTGTGTCCTAAGATCTGCCCACGGTAGGGCCACACCACAAACTTAATTAAGTTGTATTCAAGTGATAAAGAAAGGTGCCTTGCACTACAGGATGTCATTGTGCATGTAATGACCTATGTGTGCAGGCAGGGGGCACCAGTGTGCAGTGTTCTGGGAAGGACCTATGGGAACGAGTGTCTGCTGCATAGAGAAGCCTGCCGCAAGAGACGTCACATTGGACTGGCTCATAAAGGGCCTTGTCTGGGTAGGACTCACAAACACACACAGTACTGCAGTACTATACCTACATAATAAGACTTCTTCAAGATCAGGTTCCACTTCATGCTTGCTTATATTTGTTTCCAAGTTCCCAAGGCAAACTGTACAGAGGAGGAGTATGGCCAGTTCCCATACCGCCTCATGGACTGGTTCCTCCTATTGAGTCGCATGGGAGAGTCCTACGCCCCCTACGCCCCGCCTCAGAGCTGCCTGAGCCACACCCAGCGCTCCCAACTAGCCCAGGTAACAGACAAGACAGAGGAATAGAGCTGGGCTACTCTGGTCCTGGAGGGCTGCAGTGTTCACAAGATCTACCACACCTGATAACACTTATCATGAACTAACTTGAAGAGCATGAAGAGCACTTTGGCATAAGAGCACTTTAATTTGTGTTGTGGTGTGAAATTGTTAGTTACCTGGAGCAGATGTCATTTAAGGTTGAAAAGCTCCTGTGTAGCTTATTATGTGGTCTTCCACTACTCAGAATGAGGGAGCATTCAGGAACCCCAGTATAAATAGACTTAGTCAATAATCACTAAATGATTCAATAAGAAAGATAACTGGGTGGTAATATTATATCCTCATTCCTGCCTTCCTGCCCTCTAGCCCTCCCTTTATCTATTCAACTAACGACATCTTTAACCCAGCTTTGTCCTCCTCCCTCTCTCTCTAGACTGTTCATCCTCCTTTTAGGTAAATTGGCATTAGGAGTGCTGGGGTGAATAGCTCAGTGT
The DNA here is from genome assembly GCF_034236695.1 of Oncorhynchus nerka. Lineage (NCBI taxonomy): Eukaryota > Metazoa > Chordata > Actinopteri > Salmoniformes > Salmonidae > Oncorhynchus > Oncorhynchus nerka. Next base: position 25,187,138 of record NC_088405.1, on the reverse strand, counting down.
TGTCATTCAATATTTCTCTGCTTCGATGTCTCCTCTCTCTCCCGAATTGTATAGCGGAGGTTTGGCCTGCTGGACAAGAACAAGGATGGAAAGCTGAGCCGGAAAGACCTGAGGAAGCTACGCTACAAAAGAATGCCTCTAGAGCACTGTGCTACCTCCTTCTTCCAGTGAGCCCCACTCTGAATACACACTTACACTTCATCTTTCTTGTCCTCTATGCACCATATACAAATTACGACATGTCCAAATCCCCATTATGTTTATCCCTGTCTTTATCAGTTGCCAACTGTCAATATACTTTAACCTCAGTTAATACAGGAAATCAATTCAAATTCAACTGATAATTTGAGAACGTCATGGAAAAATGTGAAATTGGGGGCAATGACCTATTTGTAAAGAGAAGGTCAAATGATTTCCTTAATGTAAAGGATTAAAATGTCAATCGCCCCCATTCCATGTTGCACCTCCCATCCTCATGTTCTCTCTGCACCCCATCCTCAGCAGACATCATCTGTGCCAACCCCCTTCCTGTGAGTCCCCCCTCTCCCTCTACTACTCAGCCAACCCACCTCCCCACTCATCACACTCTCCTCTCTATCTCATCCATCCCTCTAACACTCCCTCCTCCATACCCCATGTCCTCATCCCTCTCTTTCCTCCCTACTAAATCTATCCTCTCTCTCTCTCTCTCTCTCTCTCTCTCTCTCTCTCTCTCTCTCTCTCTCTCTCTCTCTCCCTCTCTCTCTCTCCACCCCTCTCCCACCTCAGTCGTAAAGCTGGTGTGTGTTGCCAGTCTGCAGTGACAGGTTTTGTGGGAGTGTGGCTGGCTGGCTCAATGTCAACCTATTCCCAGCGATGATAATGTTTATTACCCACTGTGCTTCCCGTAGCACAAATGGAAACGGTACCCTTCAAAGATAATGTTTCTGTGTGGGTGAAGACAAATGTCAGCCTGTTCATATTGTATGCAGATGCGTTGGTTTGCGTAAGTCCTTTGCGTTTGCGTGTGTGTCTGTGTGTGTACATGCATGCATGTGTGTGTGTGTATTTGCAATAGTAGGTTTGTTTATGTGTATTTGTATTTATTAAGGATATAAGGCAGCAGCTACTCTTCCTGGGGTGCAGCAACATAAAGGCATTTCATACCACTTTTCACAACATATTAAGTGTGTGCCCTCTGGTCACTACTCTACTATCGCATATCTACAATACAAAGTCCATGTGTGCATGTGTGTAGAGTGCGTGTGTTATCATGTGTATGCGTGTGTCTGTGCCTGTGTGAACGTCTCTTCACAGTCCCCGCTGTTCACTGTGTATTTTTATCTGTTTTTGAAATCTGATTATATTGCTTGCATCAGTTACCTGATGTGGAATAGAGTTCCATGCAGCCATGGCTCTATGTAGTGCTGTGTGCCTCCCATAGACTGTTCTGGACTTTGGTATTGTGAAGAGACCTCTGGTGGTATGTCTTGTGGGGTATGCATGAGTGTCTGAGCTGTGTGCTAGTAGTTTAAACAGACCTCTGGTGGCATGTCTTGTGGAGTATGCATGGGTGTCTGAGCTGTGTGCTAGTAGATTAAACAGACCTCTGGTGGTATGTCTTGTGGGGTATGCATGGGTGTCTGAGCTGTGTGCTAGTAGATTAAACAGACCTCTGGTGGTATGTCTTGTGGGGTATGCATGAGTGTCTGCGCTGTGTGCTAGTAGTTTAAACAGACCTCTGGTGGTATGTCTTGTGGGGTATGTATGGATGTCTGAGCTGTGTGCTAGTAGTTTAAACAGACCTCTGGTGGTATGTCTTGTGGGGTATGCATGGGTGTCTGAGCTGTGTGCTAGTAGTTTAAACAGACACCCTGGTACATTCAGCATGTCAATACTTTTTACAAAAACAAGCAGTGATGAAGTCAATCTCTCCTCTACTTTGAGCCTAAAGAGATTGACATGCATGTTAATAATGTTAGGTCACTGTGTATATTTAAGGGCCATCTTAAATGAAGTTAAACATGTATTGTCAATGTTTATCAGTACAGCATTATGACAGCATTTTCTAAACTGCAGAGCCAATTGTAATTTTCCTAAGTCCCTCTTTGTGGCACCTGACCACACAACTGGACCACACAACATGTTTTGACCATGGTTGTTTACAATCCAGGTTTACTCCAAGCAGTTTAGTCACCTCAACTTGCTTAATTTCCACAGTATTAGTTGAGGTTTAGGGTTTGGTCAATTGTTTTTCCAAATACAATGCTTTTAGTTTTTGAAATATATATTTTTTAAATTGCCACCCATTCTGAAACTGACTGCACCTCTTTGTTAAGTGTTGCAGTAAATTCACTCGCTGTAACGGTTTTCATTGGTGGAAGGAGAGGAGGACCAAAATGCAGCGTGGTAGGTATCCATAATACCTTTTAATCAGGAATTAATACAAAATACAAAGGAACAAGAGAATAAATGAAAACCGAAACAGTCCCGTATGGTGCAAACACTGAAACGGAAAATAATCACCCACACCTCAAAATGGGAAAACAGGCTACCTAAGTATGGCTCTCAATCAGAGACAACGATAGACAGCTGCCTCTGATTGAGAACCATACCAGGCCAAACACATAGAAACAGAAACCTAGACCTACAACATAGAATACCCACCCACATCACACCCTGACCAAACTAAAAATAGAAACAAAAAAATAAATCTACGGTCAGGGCGTGACACTCGCTGTGGTAGCTGGCGTGTAAAGTATAGAGTCATCCGCATACATAGAAACACTGGCTTTACTCAATGTTATTAGTAAATATTGAAAAAGGTACAGAGCCTAGACAGCTGCCCTGGGGAATTCCTGATTCTACCTGGATTATGTTGGCGAGGCTTCCATTAAAGAACACCCTCTACAATATAGCAGAGGGTGTAAAGCCATAATACATACATTTTTCCAGCAGCAGACTATGATCGATAATGTCAAAAGTCTAATAAAACAGCTCCCACAATCTTTTGATCATCAATTGCTCTCAGCATATCATCAGTAATTTGTGTAAGTGCTGGTCATGTTCAATGTCTTTCCCTATAAGCGTGCTAAAAGTCTGTTGTCAATTTGTTTTTCTGTAAGATAACATTGTACGTGGTCAAACACCATTTTTTCCAAAAGTTTAATAAGAGTCGGCAACAGGCTGATTGGTCAGTTACTTAAGCCAGTAAAGTGGGCTTTACTATTCTTGGGTAGCGGAATGGCTTTTGCTTCCCTCCAGGCCTGAGGGTACAGGCTTTCTTGTAGGCTTATATTGAAGATATGGCAAAAAGGATTTTCCATCCAAGTTGTCAGACCCAGGTGGCTTGTCATTGTCACCTTAAATTTTATTTAAGGTGCTCCAAAGCTTTTTAACTATCATTCTTTATATAATTTATCTTTGTTTCATGGTATAGTTTCTTCTTCTTTTTATTCATTTTAGTCACATGATTTCGCAATTTGCAGTACGTTTACCAATTGTTTGTGCAGCCAGACTTATTTGCCATTCCTTTTGCCTCATCCCTCTCAACCATAACATTTTTCAATTCCTCATTAATCCACATTGATTTAACAGTTTTTACAGTCATTTTCTTAATAGGTGCATGCTTATTAGTGACAGGAATAAGCAATTTCATAAATGAGTCAAGTGCAGCGTCTGGTTTCTCCACAGACCAGAAAATATTCTCATCAACATAGGAATCACCACAAAACATATTGTATGGCCACTACACTATATTAGGTCCAGCCTTTTGAACTTTGGTTTTCCTAGATATGGCTACTATATTGTGATCACTACATATGATGGATTTGGATACCTTTAAAGCAAATTTCTGCAGCATTAGTAAAGATGTGATCAATGCATGTTGATGATTTCATTCCTGTGCTGTTTGTAACTACCCTGGTAAGTTGACTGATAACCTGAACCAGGTTGCAGGCACTGGTTACCGTTTGAAGCTTTTTTTTGAGTGGACAGTTTGATGAAAGCCAGTCAATGTTAAGGTCACTCAGAAAATATACCTCTCTGTTGATATCACATACATTATCAAGCATTTCACAAATATTGTCCAGACACTGACTGTTAGCATTTGGTGGTCGATAGCATCTTCCCACAAGAATGGGCTTTAGGTGAGGCAGGTGAACCTGTAGCCATATTACTTCAACCGTATTTAACAGTAGATCCTCTCTAAGCTTTACAGGAATGTGGTTCTGAATATAGACTGCAACACCGCCCCTATTGGCATTTCTGTATTTTTTATAACCATGTAATGCTACAACTGTATCATCATCACTGTAAACTCTCCTTCCAGACTCATATTAAACATCTCCAATCCAAAATTAAATCTAGAATCGGCTTCCCGATTTCGCAACAAAGCCTCCTTCACTCACGGAGTGAGTGAAAACTGACTATCCTACTATCCAAACATACCCTCATAAAACTGACTATCCTACCGATCCTCGACTTCGGCGATGTCATTTACAAAATAGCCAATATTCTACTCAGCACACTGGATGCAGTCTATCACAGTGCCATCTGTTTTGTCACCAAAGCCCCTTATACCACCCACCACTGCGACCTGTATGCTCTAGTCTGCTGGCCTTCGCTACACCCTGGCTCCAGGTCATCTATAAGTCTATGCTAGGTAAAGCTCCGCCTTATCTCAGCTCACTGGTCACCATAACAACACCCACCCGTAGCAAGCGCTCCAGCAGGTATATCTCACTGGTCATCCCCAAAGCCTACACCTACTTTGGCCGCCTTTCCTTCCAGTTCTCTGCTGCCAATGACTGGAATGAATTGCCAAAATACATTTACATTTACATTTAAGTCATTTGGCAGACGCTCTTATCCAGAGCGACTTACAAATTGGTGCTTTCACCTTATGACATCCAGTGGAACAGCCACTTTACAATAGTGCATCTAAGTCTTTTAAGGGGGGGGGGGGGTGAGAAGGATTACTTTATCCTATCCTAGGTATTCCTTAAAGAGGTGAAACTGGAGACCTGTATTTCCTTCACTAACTTTAAACATCAGCTAACCGATTGCTGCAGCTGTACATAGCCCATCTGTAAATAGCCCACCCAATCTACCTACCTCATCCCCATATTGTTTTTATTTTTCTGCTCTTTTCTGCTCTTTTGCACACCAGTATTTCTACTTGAACATCACCATCTATCATTCCAGTGTTAATTTGCTAAATTGTAATTACTTCGCTACTATGGCCTATTTATTACCTTACCTCCTCATGCCATTTGCACACACTGTATATAGACTTAATTTTTTGACTGTACACTTGTTTATTCCATGTGTAACTCTGTGTTGTTGTTTGTGTTGCACTGCTTTGCTTTATCTTGGCCAGGTCACAGTTGTAAATGACAACTTGTTCTCAATTAGCTTACCTGGTTAAATAAAGGTGAAATATATATATATATTTTTAAACATGTATTATTTAAGTGAGTTTCAGAGATAGTCAGAATATGAATGTTGTCTGTTACTAGCAAGTTATTAGTGCCATGAACATTGTTTCTTAGGCTGCATACAGTATGTTTAATGTGGGCTATTTTTAGCACTTTTCTGGGATGCTAGATTGTTTTTATTGCTTTACTGGGAAACCTATCAGCAGTAGACATGCCAATGTTATTTATGTTTGAGCTGATAGTGCAGGGTGAGCTGCACAGTGGGGCAAACCTCCTCAGTGCTAACAGTATAACTCTGGTTCATAGGCACACGATTACTGTATACAATAGCTGTAGGATCGACAGAGGCATTCAGGGGAGTTAGAGGGGCATAAATTAGGTTACTTACATTGTGCCTGTCAACACCCCCGGGATAATGTACATTTTCTACAGCATGACAACAACGACACAGTGGTAGGGATTATCTGAGCTGGGCTTGGGTCATTGATAAGTCATGACCCAAGCCCGGCCAGGAGTGAAGATGATTTGGATGGACTCCGTCATTCCTGTAGAGCATCTTCTGTTTCCAAAAGGTGTCAAAGTTATCTATAAATGTTCTTCCAACAGAGCTACAGTAATCTTTTATGTGGTATTGTGTATGTTAATTCTCTGCATACAGGTCGTGTGACCATAACAAGAACACTAAGGTGACCCTGCATGAATGGATCTCCTGTCTGGTGGATCGCTCAGAGATCTGGTTCCACAGCTTCATGTGTGGGTGCAATCCCTTAACTTCACTATCCAAACTATGCAACATTATAAAATAAAATAAAATTGTATTTGTCACATTCTTTGTAAACAACAGGTGTAGACTAACAGTGGAATGAGTACTTATGGGCCCTTCCCAATAACACGTAATAATAAATACACAATGAGCAACGATAACTTGGCTATATACACGGAGTACGAGTACCATTACCCTTAAAACCTAGTGAGTAATTCGTTTCGTCTTTAATTGAACTAAATTTGATTACAGCAAATGCTTTGATTACAACAATTGATTATAGCAAATGTTTCTTTCTCTCTCTGACAGCTATGAAAATGGGATCCGGTAAGCTGTGTCCCATGAAGACTGACAACCACCTTTGACCTGGATATGAACACCTCTCTTCTCGCATTGTGTATTATTGTGTTATCATTTTTTTTAAATGTTCTGTTACTTCTCATTTTTATCTCTCTGCATTGTTGGGAAGGGCCCGTCAGTAAGCATTTCAATGTTAGTCTACACCTGTTGTTTATGAAGCATGTGACAAATAACATTTGATTTGATTTTAATTTGATTTGTCTACATGTGCATCTGTTTATCAATGCTATCTACATTCTACAATCATCCGCATCAATTAATCACCCACTGCCTGTATCATATTTCCACTACTCCCTCTAACGGTCACACTCGGTACTGCATTTATTTTTGATTAATGACATCATTTGTTTTGAGGAGTCCACTGTAGATTCGTCTGTGTGGAGAAATGGCCTGTAATAAATGTCTATGAGTCTTGGCTACCATCTTAGTGTCTATATGGGGATGGCCGGAGGAGAGAGGGGCTCATTAAGAACCAGGAGGACGTGTTGCATGGATCAAGCATTCAATTACTGTGGAGGGAGAGATAGATGGTGAAAGCCTCACAGAGACAATGGGATACTGTGATGGAGGGAGGATGGAGGGAAGAGATAGAAAAGAGATGATGTAAGGAAAGGAAGCTTAGTGTGAGAAGCCGTTACCAGGGAAGGGAACAAGGGATAATAGGGGGAGACGGGGGAAGAAAGGGGAGTGTGGTAATGCACTGTAAACGAAGGAGGGAAGTAAGAAAGTGTGTTTATGGAGGGGGGTGATGCACTGTAAACGAAGGAAGGAGGGAAGTAAGAAAGTGTGTTTATGGAAGGGGGGGTAATGCACTGTAAATGGGGAGTAGAGATGGCGGTGGGTAAAGTAATGCATGAAAAATGGATCAGAAATGAGAGAAAGAACAAAAGGGGGATGGAATAGTCTGAGAGAAGTGGGAGAAGAAGAGTAACTGAGAAGAGGTTTGATGTTGTGGAAATAGTAGCCATGGCGTATGATATTTGTCAACAGGAAGCAGGAAATGAAGAAATAATAAGGTCAAAGAGCCAAATCATCAGCCCTTACACAGTCCAGTACATCATTTTGAGATATTTGATCTGATGCCTCAGCTTTTCCACAGCTCTCATTATGTTTTGTTTCATCTGTGCGTGTGTGTATTCTAAAAGATCAATAGGGGATGTGCGCGGCCCCGGGTGGGTTCCTCAGTTCCACTGGTGTCTCTGGATTAATTATCCCTCACATTTTTCTTTGCCGGGAGGAGGAAAGATAGAGAGAGATATTTCAATATTCAACATAAGATACAGATGCTTCTCAGACACGGGGCAACAGAGGAATGAGATTTGCAATGTGCCCAGATAAACCCCCAAAGAATAAAAACAAGATTTTTTTTCCTGATGTCTCAGATTCGCTCTCGTCACTTTTGATTAAGACGAGACCACTGGAGGCAGTATCAGAGTTTTAGAAAAGAAGAGAGGAAAAAACAGACGGTGAGAGGAGCTGTAAATGATCAGATATAGGAGCGTGATCGGAGATCAGCCAATTGAGAGCAGGCTGTATTTACTAATGAGTGACCTGCACATCAAGCTGTTAACACAGTCACCACGGCAAGTGGAAAGGAGCTCTGAATACAAATTCCATCCCCCCTTCAATTGCTCCCCCATCCCAGGGGACTCGCTCCTTTATCTGTGAAAATGAAATGTGTTGTTGGGGCCACCCCTGGAGGTCCCTGCCTCCCTCCCTCTTTGCGTCTTCATCCCCTACATTAATACATTCCCACTCATTACCTCAAGACCTCCTGCCCCACCTCCAACTCCACCACCCCCATCCCCCACACCCAGGGGAGGGTAAAACTGATCCACAGGGCCACCCTCCTGTCCTGCCCGTTGTCCCTCCCCCCTCTATTCTTACTCACACTCACCTACAATCTTCTTCTCCTCTTTCTGTTGTCACATGTTGGATGTTGTATAGCTAGATCTTTCACATCCCCCAACCCAACCTTTACCCCTCCCCGTGGTGATCTGATCTGAGATGGTGAGATAGTGTATGTCTCTGTCTTCCCCCTCCCTCACTCTCTTTCTCTCCCTTTCTCTCTCCCTCTCTCTCTCTCTCTCTCTCTCTCTCTCTCTCTCTCTCTCTCTCTCTCTCTCTCTCTCTCTCTCTCTCTAGGGACCCTCTGCCAGCTCAGGAGCAGATGGGTGGCTGGTGATGATACGTTGTTAAAAATAAAGATTTCTGTTAACCCGTTGTCAGCTAGCAACCTCTCTCTCTTTTTCAATTCAATTAAAGGGCTTTATTGGCATGGGAAACACATGTTAACATTGCCAAATATCTATATCTCAAACACTGGCCAGGCAACACTCCACAACACAGTCACTGCACTGTGTTGCTACATCCAGTCACTCTACAAACAGTCACCATGCTGTTTGTCCCGTACAACTGAGCCCCCAACCCTAAAAATATTCCATTTAATACATGATCGTCATAAAGACGGTGCCTGCATTATGCATGACTTGTAAGCAGACATAAATAATGAATGAAAGTGGCAATTGTGCAGTTTCTTTCATGCAATTATTTAAATGAAATTTTCTCTCTTGGTTTTTGTCGCTCTCAGCGGACAGAGTTAGTCCAGTGACTGTTGGTTGATAAATTATTAAGGGCAATATAAGAGAGGGAAAGCTGTGAGATCAAAAGAAATATCCAGGCCAGCTCTGATGGCGCAGACCCCACCAAAGAAAGAAAGAGAAAATGAGAGATGGAAAGAGGCTCTGCATTTTGTGGGTGTCTGACCTGGTATACCTGTCATAGGCTAGCAGGCAAGCTGAGTTACCTTATAGATACAACGGCGACAGAGGTGGATTCTGGATCAGGAATACTTTCCTGACATTACTTTCGGATATGCTGATCCATTTCCCCCACTAAACAGCAGCACTGAAATAAATGTAACATACACGCAGTCAGCTGTAAATGGGCTATAACCCCCAAAGGTCAATCAGAATGTAGCCTTCAAAGCATCAGTTATATCGTGCTCTGCCAGATTTTCAACTTTTAAAACTTCAGAGGGATTCTAAAGTGGGCCAGGGAGGGAGAAATAGGGGGAGAGCTGATAGCTTTGAAAGAGTCCAGCAGTGGTGAGGGGTCCTTCCTAAAAAAGGTGACAGATTTTGATACTGCGCCGATCATTCATATTCTCATTAATACATTTGCAGGGGGTATTGCATTAAGCCCCCATATTGCATAGGGCTCTGAGGTTAGTATAATGACAGACAATACCCCCTCTGGGTGAACTGGCGCCATTCAGAGCTCCTCAATAGCCTTGCTGAAGTAGCTAAAGAATGGGTCAGAAAAGCCCTGGTGAGGGAAAAAAGAGGGGAGTAGCACACAATGCAAACGATATTGATTAAAGACCAGAGCAGAGAGTACCTACATGAGGCTCTCTATTGTGTGTCTTTGTGTGGCGATGAGAGGGAAGGCTGGGTGGGGTTGGAGAGCCACTGATATCAATGTGCTTCTTGCTCGCTCTGAGAGCTGTACTTGTCCCCTACGTGGCTCCGTACCTCCTCACACCACACCACTCCAACCTAGTTCCCGGCTTTAGACATTGCTTGCCCCACTTCTATACTGTGTTGTGCTACTGTCACTGGCTGGTGTGGACACAGTGGTATTTCATTGACATGTCTTCTGTCTGTTAAGCCATTATTCTTGTGTTCATAGTCAATTAGAGGAACTCTTGGCACCAAATCAAAGGCCAGAACAAGATGTGATCTCAAGCTCCCAGTTCATAATCAAGACAGATCTTATCAGATCCTCCAGCGAATGGTTAATGTGGGCAAATTTTGTATCATCACCCTCTCCCCATCCTCTGCCATTGCTCCTGACAACCCCCCCCGCACACTCCCTTCACCACCACCCCCACTCTGCGACCTCACCATCCGTCCCCTCACTCTCACCCACTCACTCACTCAGTCACTCTCAGTCTGAACAGACACCCACACACACACACATACACACATTTAACACTACACACGTGTGTCTACCTCTGTTCGATTCTTGCTGCTCACTTACTAGTGAGCTCGGAACAGGACTGGAGAATAGGAGAGAAAAAGAGGAGAAGAGAGGAGAGGAGAAGAGAGGAGAAGAGAGAAGAGAGAGAAGCTTTACTCACGGACTGGCTGACATTCACATAGCCATCACAGATCTTGTAGGACACGTACAGAGCAAGGCTCCATGTGTGACTGAGTGGGACCTGCAGATACCCAATACTGTGCCTTGGGACCTGAACACACACATTGGGAGTTGTGCCGTGGTAGCCAGACACCTATTAAAGCAGAGAGGCAAACCCCAAGGAAGGGAAGGGGGCGTCCAACAACAATCTGAGTGTTGACTCGAGCTCCTCCTCCCGTCCGTCTCTCATCCTCCTCTTGTCCATCTCTCCTCTCATCCTTCGTATTCTGCTCTGGAGTGCACTGTGAGGTAAGGACACGCATGTTGTCGTTGTCAAGTGCCTGTGTGTGCATCATCTTGAAATGT